>NC_052624.1:55198813-55823813 GCF_016161935.1 Mauremys reevesii
TGGTACTTCATTATAAATAAACCTATTACTATCCATAGGTTTCATACAGTATTTACTATCATAAATTTAAGTTCCAAGAAGTCAAGGCACATTTAGCAGCATACACTGTGTGCATAGTCTTTACTTATATCCTTTGTCAGTAGATAGTAAGAACCATTTAAAATATTGTAGGTATTCTTACACTTCACCATGTCAATTACTAAAATAAATTCTTTTCTATGAAAATATGGTAGAGAAACACTTTTAGCCTTCATTTTAAAGAACGTTTATTTATTCTCCAGGAAAGACTGTATAACAATTTATATAAAAGAAAATGAAAAGGGAAAAATCACTTCTTTTTAAATGTCACAAAAGGTAATGTCATAAGAACATAAAGAATGTCCATACTGTCCATCTAGCACAGTATCCTGTCTTCCGACAGTGGCCAGCACCACATGCTTTAGAGGGAATAACAGAACAGGGCAATTATTGAATGATCCATTCTCTGTCATCCAGTCCCAGCTTTTGGACTGGATGACAGAGGATGCACCTCTCCTCTAGGAACTTATCTAATTCTTTTTAACCCATTTGTACTTTTGGCCTTCACAACATCCTCTGGCAAGAAGTTCCACAGGTTGATGGTATGCTGTTTGAAGAAATAATTCCTTCTGTTTGTTTTAAACCTGCTGCCTATTAATTTAATTGGGTGACCCTGGTTCTTGTGTTATGTGAAGGGGTAAATAACACTTCCCTATTCATCTTCTCAAACCATTCATGATTATATAGATCTCGATCAGACCCCTTATTAGTTGTTTCTTTTCTAAACTGAGCAATCCTGGTCTTTTTAATCTCCCCTCATATGGAAGCTGCTGTTCCATATGAACCCCTCATCATTTTTGTTGCCCTTCTCCATATGTTTTCCAATTCTAATATATCTCTTTTGAGATGGGGCAACCAGAACTGCATCACAATATTCAAGCGATGCATACCATGTGGGCATACCATGGCTATATATAGTTGTATTATGACGTTTTCTGTCTTCTTATCTATCCCTTTCCTAATGATTCCTAACATTGTTCGCTTTTTTGACTGCTGCTTCACATTGAGCAGATGTTTTCAGAGAACTATCCACAATGACTCCAAGATATCTGTCTTGAGTGGGAACAGTTAATTTAGACCTCATCATTTTGTATATACAGTTGGGATTATGTTTTCCAATGTGCATTATTTTGCATTTATCACCCTTGAATTTCATCCACCATTTTGTTGCCCACTCACCAAGTTTTGTGAGATCCCTTTGCAACTCTTCAGTCAGCTTTGGACTTGACTATCTTGAGTAATTTAGTATTATCTCTACACTTTGTCAACTGTTTACCACCTTTTCTGGATCATTTATGAATGTGATGAACAGCAGAGGTTCTAGTACAAATCCTTGGAGGACCCCACACTCTACCTCTCTTCATTGTGAATTTATTCCTACTCTTTGCAGTTTTCTTTTTCTTTATGGCATAAAGGATCTTTTATTAGCATTTCACATTAGCAAACTAATCCAGACTAGTGTAGGTATTTTAGCAATGCAAACATAGGAAATGAGGAATTTCCGTCTGCCCTTTTCAAGCATCATTCTCTGTTTATGTAAGACATACTAAAATCTCATTACTTATTATGTTTGTACTGTGACCCATGTATTCATATTGCTGTCTCCCCTTAAGATTATGCAGCACAATAGCTCTACAAACAGGAAGACTTGTATATTCACTCTTTTCATTAAAAAGAACAAAAATGAGTTGTCATCAGTATCTTGTTAACCATTTTAAAAGGGCCATCAACTTGCACAAATTAATATTTAATTTATAGAAATGGAAGCATACAGAAAGCATTTGTTCTACATAGCTGTTAGGAACAGTCTTAGGTTATGTTCTTTGCTAATTCGGTTTGGAAAACAGAACTATAATGTTGGCACATTCTGGAATATTTTCTATTTTGATTTGACACAAGGACGCAGTAGCATACCTCAACATCTTCCACAAAGGAGATAAACAAATACTAAGCCCTTAACCATTAATCTGTCCATGAGCCAACACTACTGATGTTGGCTCAGGTGCCTTTAATAAATATAAACAAACAAGCCAACCCCCTCTCCCCCAAAAAACCCAAACAAACAAAACAAAACAAAACTATGGGAGTCTTGGAGCAACCCAATGGTCTGATTCTACAAACCTTCACTCCTGTGCATCATCTTATTTACTTCCCTGACTCCACTGGGACCACTTATGAGACTATGGGCTTACCAGACTGGGCTCCAAACATTGTCATCCTCTGATATCTTCCTTCGGTTTCCTCAAAATGTACATGTGAAACTAATTCTTGAGATATTAATCTCTTTCTTATACCGTAGCCAATATAATAAATAACAATTAATAAAAGCTTGGGGGAAAATACATTTTCCTGAGCTATTTTTGTTCCTGATTTCTAATACAGCCCTCTTAACATTCATAAACATTCATAGTATGACACATTTACCCACTTCAGAGGTGTGTTCTTAAATAATTTCATCACCACAAAGTAGATGGAGTATAATTTGCACCACTTTAGTCATTCTGAAGTTATTTACACTCAAGTTTTTCATTAGGAACTACTTCTATTAATATTTTCAGGTCAACAGAATCTTCACATTAACTATTGGTAAATTTAATTAACTGAACTTTGAGCACCACGACAGACATTCATAATTTCCAATATTTATTTGAAGATATATGTACCTACTTGAACTTTGTATTTTAATCTCACTGAGGAAATACTACAGGTCAAAATCATTTTCAGTGTCCCATCTATCCCTGATAAATCAAAACAATAATTGTTCCATCCATCATCTCAGTGTGCCAGGATCTCATTATGGTTGGTTCTTAAAATCATTTTAAAAAAAAACAACAGTGCTAGCTCTCTATTTAAAAAAAAATGTTCCATCTGCTTCAATTGTTTCTTGTAGATGCAGTGATGCAGCCTCAGTAATGACCATTCATCCAACTGAGGAATGATAGTGACAAATGCCAAAAAGAATCCTGCTATTATGGACTGAAAAGTAGGCAGTCTGGCCTAGTAGTCAGCACAAGAGTCAGCTCTAGTGGGCAGAACACGCAGCCAGGTTGGGGAACAAAGCCAAGGGTTAGCACCTGAGTCCACTACCAATTAACAGAGCCAGGGGTCAAGCCAGAGTCAGAACCAGGAAACAAAGCTGCGGGTCAAAGCCAAGGTCAGATACCAAATGCCAGAACCAAGGTTCAAGCCAGAGTCAGGGTCAGTAGTCAGAACTCCAGGTCAGACCCAGGAATGGTAAATGACGATTGGAGATGAGATGTAAGGGAAGGAAGTGGAGGAGAGGCCAGGATCAGGCAAAGAGCAGGAGTAGCGTGGGGACAGGAGTGAAACCAGGAGTGAGGCAGGAGCCAAGAGTGGAGCTGAAATGAGGAACATGATTGGGTGCAGGAAGTGGGCACAAGCAGGGTCCGATGCAGCCACAACCGGAAATCACCTTGTTGCTCGACAGCTTCCTGTACCTCCTTATGGCTTAAACAGAGTGGTTGGACCAATCAGTGGAGCCGGGTGAGCCTCCAATCAGGGCTCCTGTGGGTGGTGCCTTGGCTGAGGCTATAATCCTACTAGCTTCTCCGCCCACTAGGTTTCAGCAGACACTGGGTGGAGGCCAGCAGCTGTCAGCGGTTGTCTAGATCACGATAACTGTATGGCCACTTTATCTAGAAGGATAGTGGCTGTGGCCAGATTCTGAGTAGTACCTTACAGTAGTTCAATTGATTTAAATTATGCTATGTTTGCAGAGTCAGGGTAGAAGAATCTGACCCTGGATAGAAACCCTTGAGAATGGAAGATTGGGGTTAGCAGGGTTAAAATGAGCATGGGGTTAGCAGGGTTAAAATAAGTGAGTATGTGTTATGGGAAGAGGTGGAGGGGAGGGTAGCGTAGATAATCTTCATGTCTTCAGTAGAGATGCAGAGTAGACCCTATTCATTCAGGAATTCATTTAAACTACAATACCGAAACATATCTCCTGCACACCTCAGAAGCAGTGCAAAGGCTTGGGGAAGTCAAGGGGAACAAAGCAGCTGAGGGAGAGGGAAGGAGTCTGGGAGAGAATCGAAAGGGTTGTTGGATATGGGTACAAGTATGGAACAGGTTTTTTGGTGGGGAGGGAGGGATCATTGAGTAAGAGATACTGTGCAAGTACATGCATATGTATGGAAATACTGAATAAGCAACAAAGCCAAAGGCAAAAGCTCTGCCAAAAAATGAATATGCATGTTGTTGCCAGTACCACACAGGTTGAATCAAATTCAAATGTAAACAATTTACTTTTATTCTTTTACCAAAAAGAGAAAAAGATATTCTTCTTGGTGGAAATTCAAAGATCAAAACACAGTCACAGTTATAAATCAAGTATATTTACTTAGCACATTGCAAAGTAATGAGTCTGTGCCTCTTAACTCTAGAAAGAATTACTTTTCTGAACTGGTGGGAAAGTACATTACAAGGAATAATATATAGTAAACATTATTTAAAAGTATGGATAAAATTGGCCAAAACAAATATCAGTTCATAAGAATGTTTTAAAATCAATATAATTAGTTGAGACTGTGAATGTTGGAAATTCTATAAATGATCATGAAATACACCTCTACCTCGATATAACGCTGTCCTCGGGAGCCAAAAAATCTTATTGTGTTCTAGGTGAAACTGCGTTATATCGAACTTGCTTTGATCCACCGGAGTGTGCAGCCCTGCCCCCCCCGGAGCACTGCTTTACCACGTTATATCCAAATTCGTGTTATATTGGGTCACGTTATATCGGGGTAGAGGTGTATTTCCATTTTTTTTTAATCCAAGCATCTGGTAGGAAATAACTTAAAAGAAATTTGTTCATATTGAAATGCAACTGAAAATGTCCTAACCAATATCCTTTTCTTCTATAAAAACTATACAGAAATTTCTGAACACTGAAGTAATTTTAAATTAAATTGTCTTTGTTACAAATATAACAATACATATTTTATACCTAATAATATAGCAAAGCTGTCTAAATTACAGCAGCACATCGCTCCCTGCTTAGGGACAGCAGCACTGCTCAGAATCTCCGAAGTGCTACAAGCTGCAGCCCAGCTCCCACCACACTCTTCCCACCCCCACAGGAGTGCCCTCGATGCCAGAGCTTGCAAGGGAGTCTCCTGAAGACAACCTGATGCTCCTCCTCAGTTTCCAAAGGGAGGAGTTGACAAAAGCCAGGTGGAACCGCTACAGTGTAAATCTGATGACCACTGTCCTCTATGCAGGAGTTTCAAGAGCTACCATAGATTTACAGCTGCAGTAACAGCCACACTGCCACTACATAGTTTGGTGGGGGATTTGTTCCTATCCATTTAAATGGTTGAAGCATTTCACAAGCTTTGTAGTTAGACATAGGAAATATGACAACAAAAACCCTCATGATAAAAACTAAGAAATATGTATTAAAAAAGGGGGTATATGGCACAGTATAAACTTTAAAAACATATTTAATACATTAAGTGTTTGGTACAATGAAATCAATGGAGAATTATTATTAATTCTGCTTGAAACAAATCAAGATTGCATAGGCATGCTACAGTAAAATCAGTGCAGAAATTCAACTGCATCCAGAAGGAAACCGAAAATTTCCCTAAAAATTCACATTAAGACATGAAAACTCAATTTTAAAATGACTAGAGTGGTGAAAATTTACTAGTTACGGATTAAACACGGTATCATCTATAATATTCTCTCCCTAGCTATGCCCAGATTTTAGAGAATGATGGGTTTATTAGCAAAAGGATGTTTAGATGAGATATCACGTACACTGAGTCTGACTATCTCAACATAACTAACCATTACTCTTCACCACGAAGCTGATCGTAAACTCCCCCTGCAACTGAGAAAAATCGTCATTGTTATGAATAGTATTTTTATCTGTAACCAGTCGGTGAGGCAATAAAGTTACTAAAATACTCTGAACTGTGAATATAAATTTCAATTTCAATACAGTTTAATGTGCAATCTATAGGGTAGAGAATTTAAGTACTAGAATCCAAATAAAGCTTTATAATCTGATCAAAATGTTAACTGCTATATAAAAGCAGAGAAAAAAGAGTGATTCATCTCAAGTTAGTGAGGAAAAAGTGTGTTACAAACAGGCTCTCTTACATTTATGTGGATATAAAAAAAGACATTCAGTATAAGACATAGATTTCAGTAATAGTCTATCAATCAAAAATACAGACAGTAAAGATAAAAATACCATATCCAAAATTGAGGATTCTTCCCACTTACAGAACATATTTACATAAAGATATAAATAACAAAGAAATCTGTATATTGTATTAGTTTAAGTACTTGGTTCAGTGTATACAGCTATTGATTGGTTAAAAAAAAAAAAAGTCTGCCACAACCAAATAGTTCACCTGTAAATTTAGTTTGGGTTCAATAAACTGATTTGTTTTTAATCTTCCTAGTCTGGTCCCTATGTACCTCCAGTATTGAAGGAGCACAAATGAAGGTTTAAGCCAAACACTACAGCACCAACAATCTGAAGTGAAAGTGCCCATGAACAAGTGAGACTGACATCACTGGATTCCGTTGTTCATGCTGAGCAAAATGCAAAAAAACAACATAGGTAAAAATAATTTGTTGGCAACAGGTGATTTTTTTCTCTGAGTCTCTGTTATTTTAAATATATATATATATATATATATCTGTTATTAAGAGGTAACAGTCCAATACTAAAACCTTTCAGTGTACTGAAAATATTTCAGAGTAACTAGTTACAGATTTGAAGATGAAACAGCTCAAATTTGATACTCCGATTATTTGTTTTCACAAACTGTTCCAATTCAGTGTTTATTTCCTATCTCATTAAACTATCAAACATAATTACAACAGACACATTTTTGCAGCTTACCATCTTTATGTGCTGTATATTTTCCTTTCCACTATTTATCCTGGAATTACAGCTCTCCAAAGCATTTTTTTCCACATTTCCTACTCTAAAAATCACAACGAACGCTATAAAAAAAATCTAGGTAGCATAACCTTGTTTAAACTTCATGAGTAAGAAAGCAAGTTTATAAACTAGTTAGTCACAACATTTTTATGACAAGTCTATACGCCTTGATGATTTTGGCTGACAAGGTGGTGGGAGAATTCTCAATTGGCAATTAAAAGTTTGATAGTTGAAACAAGTCTAAAAAGGTCATGTGTAGAGACATAAAATAGTAATCTCATCATTTTCTATAGAAACTCCTAGAAACCCTAATAGTGGAGACAAATTGAGTAATTCTCTGACCTTTCCGAGCCAAAAAAATTGGATAATTATTTAGTGAAAACCTAAAAGGTTACCAATTATTTCTCTCAACAGCTCATCTTAGCCCTGGTCTACATTGGCGGAGGGAATCTATCTAAGTTACACAACTTCAGCTATGTGAATAACGTAGCTGAAGTCGACGTACTTAGATCGACTTACTGCGGTATCTTCACCCCGCGGTGTGTCGACTGCTGCCACTCCCTTGTCTCCCTTCTCTCCCTCTCTCTCACCAGAAGAGGGGTTTTTAAAGGTCACAGGCAGCCCTTAATTGGACTCAGGCATCCTAGGACTGATATACCCACCCTCTACCAGTTTTTGGTGGCTGTCCAGTCTGACTTTGTCACAGTCTGGTTTATTTAACCATCTGGCTTAAGTGTACCACTTAATACAAATTCAGGATGTTCTCAAATAATTAATGTCTTATAAATATACTTAATTATATTTGTTAAAACTTCCTGTTATTACAGGACCCCTTCATCATTTTTCTTTATTAGTATCAAAATTATAATTAACAGTCTACATTTTTTCCCCAAATAATGCAAAGCTCTCTTTTAAAGACTATACTTACTGACACATTTAAATCCTTTAACTGCATGTAAACAGTCCCAAATTTGAAGTTTAAAAAATGATTAAGAAAGAAAGCTGTGTAATTCAATATAAACTCTCCTAACTTTAGTTAAATTGGTCTTTTCTGCTCTACAATTGTTATATAAAGAAATAAACTAAATGCTTTTCCACTTTGAACCGAAAGTTTGTGTTTGTCAATCATATCTTCCTTTTATACAAGAAGAATTGTGTTCAAGAAATTATCTGTGTTTGAACCAGCAATGTTTGGAAACTAAGAGTTAAGGTTAAGAGTCTTCCTTTATTATCTCAATTCTATCTAAGTATTCAACAGACTGGGTATATAACTTCGTGTCCTGATCTGAGACTTCTGTAACACCTTAACACAATGGGACAAGAGAAGAATGTACAATATTATCCATAAGTTTGAATCTTTAGTTTTATCAGTTCATGTCATTTTAGGCCCCAAATCCAACTTACTACCCCTTACTCACACATGCATCCCATTGATTTCAATTAGGTTAGCCACGTGAACAAGTCAACCTGGATTTGGTCTATTTATCTTGCATTCTTTTAAGGAAAAATGCAACTCATTCTGCCACCTCCTACTCCCCACTCATTTCTCCAGGATTTCTTGACAAAATAGCAATTACAATCTGTGGTATCAGGGTTACTTAGAAATTAAATTTGTGGTCATCTGAAATAATTTAGTTCATTGATATGATCATCAGTAAAGGCTTCTGTGAAGATGTGTAGACTTTCAGGTTCATTACAATCTAGCATGTTACTGGAGCTGTTATGTAGACATACAAAAGTCTTTCATCTTAATAAGAGATACATGGCTATGTACTGTCCCAGTTAATTACACCCAATGGACCAAATTCTGGCCATGGTTGCAATTAATTCAGTATGGTTGCACAGGTGTCACTAAGGGCAAAGTTTGCCTTAATGTCTATTTACAAAACAGTTCTTAGGGATTTTTTGCTGAAAAAAGAAGCTATTGTACCTTTGCTGCTTTTCTAAATAAGAAACTATTTTTCCCTATTAGTATAGGATATTTCTCCATCAGGGAAGGTCAGTTTTGATTAAACTCTCTTCTTCAAAAAGCACAGAAGACCAGTTGCGGAATTCTGGATACGCTTACGCCTCATTTTAGCATCCCAACTTAGATGCCACACCACTACAGTGGTGGTTTGGACACGTGGTTGATGCAAACCATTCTTCAGGGAAATGGGAAATTCTGCTCCCTAGTTTCAGCTCTGAGCAGAGGTCTATGCGATCTTTGTCATAAAGTGACTTTTATGGGCTTTCTTCCCAAACCTCGGATCTGTGACTTTCCTTTGGATAATCTATTGTCCCTTCGCTGGTACTTCTGTGAGGATGAGGCCTGAAAGTGTCTCCTGGGGGCACTTCATGACAATGGGAGGGACTGCGCAGATTTTGTGACATTATCAGTCACTACCTTGTTTAGCTTTTCTCTGAAAAGGAAGGAACCTGTATACTTGGCAAAGAATAGGACCTGCTTAGAATGAGTATCCAACTTCCAGGGTCAGAACCATAGATGACACCTGGTTTCTGAGCTGGAAGCCAGGGCCCTGTCTGAGAACTTCATTGCATTCATTGAGGCATCAGCTGTGAATACTGTTGCTAGGGAGACTTTCTTTAAAATGGAGTCAAAGTCAGGATGATCCCTGTCCTTTAGGGCTCTGAGATCTTCCAGCCAGGAAAGAGATACCTTGCAAAGCAGGTAGCTACTACAGACACTCTGAGGAAGACCAAGGAGGACTCAGAGTCCTTCCTGAGAGTGGCCTGCACTTCTCTATCTATTGGGTCCTTAGGACAGAATTCTCCTTCTGAGGGAATGACCATATCCCTTGCTAGAAATACTAAAGTGGCATCTACCTGAGGTACCTCAGTGACAGAGGCTTTGGGTTCCTGTATCTTTATAGAATAGGCCATTTTTGTTAATGTGCTCACCCTAATCAGGCTTGTTCCATTCATCCCTGACCTTGTCCTCAAAGGCAGACTGCAAGGGAATTGCAGTCTCAAGGAAGGATTTTGAGGGGCAAAATTTACCCTGAGGCTTGCTCTCAAGAACCTGTTCAGGTTGGATCTGAATCGTGGACACAGCCCTTCTGCACATGGCCTCAAATTTCTCGGGGGAAAAAAGCTCTTGTGTTTTTTCCCCCAGTCCTGTTTGGATTCAGAGTCCCATAGTTTGCCTTCCTCAGTGGAGGAGAAAAAAGAGGAGCCAGAGGGCTCATACCACCAAGATTTTCTGCAATTTTTCTTTCTCTTTTTCTTCCTTTTTTGATTTCTTTGCTCTTTGCATGCTTTGCAGGTGTAGGAGCTCTGCTGTGGCTTTGAGACCTTTTGCAGCTTGCCTTCTATAGAGCCAGAAGCCCTCAGGAAAGTCCTCTCTCCGATTCCTCCCCATCCTTGGTCCCATGAGGGTGGAACTCATTACCCTTCAGAGCCCTTCTGTTCAAATTGGGAAGGATGGGGGTTGTTTAAGAGCACTTCAACTTTTCCCAGACCACTCAGGACCCACTTTAAGACTTGGGGGGGGAAGGATTTTTGGTCCCACAAGCCTTCCTCTTTATGCACTGGGGACTCACCCCCTGAGTTGGGTGTCCTTGTCTTTAGAGCCTTTCCCTGATCTGTTCTTCCTGGTCCTTTTTTTCCATGTTGGAGCCATAGCTGCTTTGATGAGTATGTGGTCCCACCTACCTGTCCCTCTCAGAGCCCTGAGACCTAAAGCAGTTAGGGTCAGCTGGCTGGGTGCAGGCTGGACACCATCTGCTGAGCTCGGGAAGGATGCCTGACAAATGGAGCACTTCTTGGATCTGACCTGGTGCTTTCTTGGTTGCTCTGCCATGCCTGTACAGGGGCAGAGGAGCAGGCAGAGAGATGCTGCAGTGGAGGCTCAGAGAGAATTGAACCATCGGGCTGCGTAAGACCAACCCAGGGAAGAAGAAAGAAGCCTGAAATAGAGAAACTGATCACCACTGCCCCCCACCCCCAAAAAGGGAGAAAAATAAAGATAGAAATAAAAGAAGTAGGAACAGTATAACTGCCAACTGACCACAGCCGCAGAGAATGGGGGAAGCAGAAGCAAAGGGAGCGTGGCCAGGCTGTGAAATACCAAATCTCTGATCGCTTCTGTGAGCTGCAGAGTAGAGGGGAGCAAACCAGACATCCAGAATTGTGGGAGACACTGGGGTGCAGAAAAAAAAGACTCAGGGAACCATGTTCCTCTGTGAGGAAATGTGAAGAATTGTCTCTCCATACATCTCCCCAAATTCTACTGAGTGCCAGTTCCTTGGGCTCTGAGGATTGCTGGCCATGTCGCTGTCCTACACCATGAACCTGCAAACTCCCTTAATTCTACCTCCACAAGCTCAGACCACTGGAATCTTCTCACTACCGCCTTTTCCTGCCCTCATCTATTGTTCTACAGGTCAGGACTATTTGACCCTAAATATAAAATGAACAAATTTACTAATTAACAATGTGACTTTTTAAAAAAATCATTTCCTTTGGGGGGAAAAAGGGTTAAATTAAACATTATATTGTGGATTTCAGTAAACAAGATTTAATTTGTGTTTGCCCATGTTCCACAAGATTGTGTCTTGGAAAATATGTGTTTGGTAAGTAGTGAAGGAATAAATTCCATGTAATCACTCAGAACACAAACAAGAGTTCTTGCTAAATGAATCCAACCTTTGTTTCAATATTATTATTTTAAAATTTCATACAAAGTTACATTGATAGAGGTCACCCTTTGTTTACAAGCACATGCTCTTCTTGAATGATTGACACAGTATTTACAGTATACAGTACAGATCATTTGTACCAATTATAGAGGCCTTTAGTTTTGCTTCACTTTTCTGAGTAACTCCCTAGAAACCTTTTGTCCATAAAAATATAATGCTTTAGTAAATCAAAAAAATTCTCAGCATCACTTTATAATTAGTAAACAAAAACTATACTCAGTAGCTGCAGGATACAGTCCATTCATCCAAAACCCTGGTTCAGCAGCTGTTCAACTCTCTGGGATTAAAATCAATTCAGATGTGTTGTGGTTGTTATGATCTTTGCTTTAGCAGACATACATACAACTATTCTTAACTTTAAAAGGATACACTTGGTATGCTCATTTCCCATATTTGATCTATCTATATATAAGAAAGGGCACTTTGATATATCCTCTAACAGGAAACTATAACCTGTACTTGAAGGATGATGGTCTAATAGGTCCCTATTAGACTTATTAATTATTTTAGTGCGTACTGCCTGCCTGAACTCCTCCAAACTACATTTCAGCTGTTACACGAGGGTTTCCTGACCCAAGGATGCCAAAGTCTACTCTGGAAGAAGCACTGCTTAGATAAGGACAGGAGGAATTTAGAAAGCTTTATGACACCTGATCTTCCCCTCTCTCTGATCTCCCCCACTCCTCCCATTAAAAGTGTGTTGTCACAACAAAGCAGAATGTGGTTATCTGCAAGCCACCCATATTCTGTCCCCACAACCACATTTTGCTTAATCCAGACAGCCATAGGAACAACTACATGGGTGCAGGTTCATACCATATATGGCCCAAAATTCTCTCCACCTGCTTCCACGGCACTCAGCTACACTGCAAGAGCATATAAGGGAAATCTTCATGTGGCAATGAATTGATAATCCTGTGCTAAGCACCATGTAGCCTCTGCTGAGTAAGGAAGAGGTTTCAGAGAGCAAAAATTGACAAAAACTCCAAACCAACACTCTCACCTTTCCATACGCCATATAAATACATAAATAAATAAATAAATACATACATACATATACCAAAACCCTAAACAACCCAAGATAGGGGAGAAGATACTGGTAGACACGGCAGAGAGGTAAGAGAAGAACCAAGTGAAGACAGATCCACAGAAGCCAAAGTAAACAATCATTAACAATGCTTGTAATGCTTAGAGATTTCAGCACACCACATATATCATCATACATTAATCTGATATCCTTGCTACATAAAAGGTAGAAAGGGAAGACAAGGCTAGCAGTAAAACTATCGGTAAATTTCTTGCCCCTTAATAGTTACATTTATTTAAAAATCAGTCAGAAAGAGTGTAGAAGGAGCAACAACCAACTATATTACTGGTAAAAGCTGGTATATTACACTGGAATTTATAAACTTCTTAAAATGAAGATCTGCTGCACTGTTTTGGCTCTATAGGAATCATTATGATCATTCATGTAAATGTAAGTAAAATTATTTTAAAATTCCCTTATGTTATAAGTAGTAAGAGATCAACAGAGATATTATGTTTTATTTTGTAATACAGATTTAGGGATTTTTAATATGCAGATTAGTGATTTGAGACCTTTCTGGATCTCAAGGTCCTCAAGGAAACCATTTTGAAGCACTTGGAGGAGAAGAAGGTGATCAGGAACAGTCAACATGGATTCACCAAGGGCAAGTCATGCCTGACCAATCTGATTGCCTTCTAGGATGAGATAACTGGCTCTGTGAATATGGGAAAAGCAGTGGATGTGATATATCTTGACTTTAGCAAAGCTTTTGATACGGTCTCCCACAGTATTCTTGCCAGCAAGTTAAAAAAGTATGGATTGGAAGAATGGACTATAAGGTGGATAGAAAGCTGCCTAGATTGTCGGGCTTAATGGGTAGATATCAATAGCTCGATGTCTAGTTGGCAGACGGTATCAAGCAGAGTACCCCAGGGGTCGGTCCTGGGGCTGGTTTTGTTCAACATCTTTATTAATGATCTGGATGATGGGATGAATTGCACCCTCCACAAGTTTGCAGATGACACTAAGCTGTGGGAAGAGGTCGATAGGCTGGAGGGTAGGGATAGGGTCTAGAGTGACCTAGACAAATTGGAGGATTGGGCCAAAAGAAATCTGATGAGGTTCAACAAGGACAAGTGCAGAGTCCTGCATTTAGGACGGAAGAATACCATGCACCGCTACAGGCTGGGGACTGACTGGCTAAGCAGCAGGTCTGCAGAAAAGAACCTGGGGGTTATTGTGGATGAGAAGCTGGATATGAGTCAGCAGTGTGCCCTTGTTGCCAAGAAGGCTAACGGCACACTGGGTTGCATTAGTAGGAGCATTGCCAGTAGATCGAGGGAAGTGATTATTCCCCTCTATTCAGCACTGGTGAGGCCGCATCTGGAGTATTGCATCCAGTTTTGGGCCCCCCACTACAGAAAGGATGTAAACAAATTGGAGAGAATCCAATGGAGGGCAATGAAAATGATCAGGGGGATGGGGCACATGACTTACGAGGAGAGGCTGAAGGAACTGGGCTTGTTTAGTCTGCAGAAGAGAAGAGTAAGGAGGGATTTGATGGCAGCCTTCAACTACCTGAAGGGGGGTTCCAAAGAGGATGGAGCTCGGCTGTTCTCAATGGTGGCAGATGACAGAACAAGGAGCAATGGTCTCAAGTTGCAGTGGGGGGGTCTAGGTTGGATATTAGGAAGCACTATTTCACTAGGAGGTGATGAAGCACTGGAATGGGTTACCTAGGGAGGTGGTGGAATCTCCATCCATGGAGGTTTTTAAGGCCCAGCTTGGTGTTGGTCCTGCTTTGAGCAGGGGGTTGGACTAGATGACCTCCTGAGGTCTCTTCCGACCCTAATCTTCTATGATTCTATGATCTGTTTCAGTAAGTCTATGTAAATCCTTTTCATCTTGTGAATTACAGAACCAGTAGACAGAAAAGATCTTACAGACCTATCTTGCCTAAATAGCCTCCATGTAAAGAATGAATGATAGGGAAGTTTATAATTTCGGGGCGGGGAGCGGGGTAATCACTCAAGGCTTAAATCTAGCATTCAAGTTATGCAAGTAGTATAGTTGGTTTATAATAGATGAGTCAGTGTAGACACACACACCAAAACGCAAGATCAAGATTTAGTCTTTGAGAGTCTGCTAAATATCTTCAACTTTTCAGTTAAAAAAAGTAATGCACAGTAGTCACTTTCTAAGCAAAACAGTTTATGAGATTTAATTTTTATTTGCCAGCATATGTAAAGGTACCCTTTCATATCACATTTTGAAAGCCTAAGTCATTTTGAAGCCCTACATGCAAAAGGTGTTTGAAACCACTAAATTATTTTATTTCTGGTTGTATAATTTAATAAGGGCTATCTTGATTTTTTCACTCCAAATTTGATTTCAAAATAACTTTTGACCTTCATCTGAGACTTTGAATTTTAAATTTCATCTTAGAAAGATTATATAATCTGAAAATATACATCTGAATAAAATACATCCCTCTACACAGTGGTTTATAATAGAAGTTAACAGAAGGAGAATTACAGTTATTTATAACTGTATTCCTATAATATTATTAATAAGTTTTTAAATATTAGTGACCTGATTTTCAAAGATATTAAGTATCCACAACTGTCATTAAAATCAATGGGATTTTTGAGGCCTCAGCACTTTTGGAATAAAGGTTAAAATGTTATGAACTATAGTTGTGATTAGTCAGCCACATGTAACTCTAAATAACTACCATATTCCAAAAATTTAGTAAAAATTACATTTATTCCACTTCTTTAAACATCAGTTCAATATTTAATATTTGCCGCTTTTAACAACTGGCTCTATGAAGCTATAAAGCTGCCTGCACAATGAAAACTATATATGCACTAGTGGCAAAGTAGTCTACTGTGTTTTATAAGCAGAACATATCCCCAAACAAAAAGGTTTATTTTAAGTAGCTTTTCTAAGTACAAAGATGCTGCAGATTGCCTTGGCATGAATACTGGAATGGAATACATTTGAAAAATCAATTTTGATTACAAATAGTTTTAATATTTTTCATTTTTAAAAGCTTCAAATGCCAAGTTTTAAAAGTTAACAACAGGAAAAGAAAGGCTCAAGCATGTTCACAATTTTTTATTCTTTTTTACTATTTACCATTTTTTCTCTCTAATCAAATCACTTACATTTTTGCCTGTAACCAGAGGCTCTACTGAATATTGAACATGAACAGGCAAGAATCTTTTCAACAAAACTTTACCTTGTCATATTTATTTCCCTTTGATTTTTTAAAATGAAGAAGATTTTTATCATTAATCATATAGTTTACAAAAGTAGATAATTTGCAGGTATAAAGAGAATTACATACCTTATTGTAATGGATGAGAAGACCATAAACCAAAATATTTTTCTTTTTCACTTCCCTTGCAAATTCCTTTATCCCAGCCAGTTCTTCCATTCCACTGCTGAAAGACATATTTTCTGAAACATTCAAATGGACCTGCAAAGGGGTGCAAAAGCAAACCATTACTACATTATATTACAAAATATATTCCGTTAGATGTCCAGTTTTTAAAAAAAAATAGTTAGATAAACACAAAAATAATATAAGATGGCAAAGGATTTATTTATAAATTTGTATTAATGTCATGCTCCATGACTTAAATATTTAATAAGTGGAAAACTTTTTCAAAATCTAGATAAACCAACACACCAGAAGTGAGCAGGACATGTGCTCTCTACATTTAAAAAATTATTAATTTAAAAAAAATCTCTAATCTCTGATCCATCTTTCATGCAATTGTTTAGTATCAATGCAGTCACAAATCAAATCCTCAACTGAAGAAATCAGAGAAGAGTACAGATGTTTTCCTTTAACAACTTTTAGTTTTTCAACGTGGAATCACATTTTCAAGAATATTTGCTGTGTCTGTTCTCTGTCTGGGACATTGCATTTGTAAGTTGCATTCTGTACTATGTTGCACATCAGCATTGTAAAGAGAAGTACGGTAACTAGTTCTTACATTTGACTCAGGCTTGACAACAATCCAACTATTTTGATCTTTATCTCTTCACAAAGTTTCTATTAAGCTCAGAAAACCAAGATTTAAGAAGGACATTTCTTCATATAATGTTTTTCATATGATGCCATGGCTATGCTACTGGATAGTTAAAATGAGTCTCATAAAACACAAAAATAAAAAGCTACTTTGTAGAAAATTAAAGTCCCTAAAATCTTAATGGGATTTTGTGTTTTTGAAATACTTTGATTTGAGATTGAGTTTTGTCATTGCCAGTCCTGCCTCACTTTCCTGATGGAGGCAAAAGCTAGTGAGTCATGCCTTGACAACAACACTTGTGCCTTATATAGCACTTTTTATCAGTAGATCTCAAAGCGCTCTACAAAGGAAGTCAGTATCATTATCTCCATTTTACAGATGGGGAAACCGAAGTACAGGGAGGTGAAGCAACTAGCCCAAGGTTACCCAATAGGCAATGGCAGAGCCAAGAATAGAACTCAGGTCTCCGTCGCAGTCCAGTGCTCTATCCACCACTTCAAACAGAGGGGCATTGGCAAGGTAGACGATGAACATGGCTTAAAGCCTGGAGAAGTTCCGTGGTGAAGTCCCAGCCAGGACTCCAACTACTAAAACTATTATTTAACACTTAACTTAATGGTCCATACCTAACAACTAACTACAAAGGAGACAGAACAATGGGTCTGAAAGATTCGCTAACGCTCTTGCGATGCAAGACAAGGCATTCCGACCAGCCACCACAGGCGGTAAGAAGGAACTGAGAGGGCGTAGGGTCGGTGGCACTCAAGGGGGCACCGCAGCCAACATTATGGATACCACTAAGACAAAAGTCTCTGACGATTGTGCATGTAGGCACGCAAGCACCTAGAATGGAATCAACATAAGCAAGCACTCGTCGAAGAATTTGTGCCTTTGTAAACTATTGCAGCTGCCTGTGTACCTGCCTGCTCTCAACTTTCTGTTCTGACTGGAACAATCAAGCCAATAGTCTATGGTGAGTAACTACCTCTTAACATGTCTTTAAAAATTAACACTTTCCACACTGTGTATGCATGTCCAGCATATATGTATGGAAATGTGCACCAGACCACAATATTTTGTTGTGCATGCTAAGAATGCAATTTTCAAACCACTCATAACTTTGTTAAATATAAATAAATTCTTTTAAAAATGTAGCTGAGGCACTACTCTTTAATGACAATTTACAAACAAATTTTAAAACTTTTTGAGACTCCAGGCAAGATAATGTATAGTCAAAAGCTATAAATTTTAGTCACATTCACAAAATTCATAAGATGCAGAAGAGATTTTCCTCAAACTTACCTTTGAACTAAGAGCAAATATTGGACATTTCCTCTCCCAAGTACCCCACTGTCCTCCCCCTCACAAAAAAAAGTTGTGTGCGAGTGAAAATTGAGTTAAAATAGCAATCTTAACCACAGCATTCGATACTAGCAAAGGCTATAATCCATTAATAGTGAAAATACAGGAAATGCATTATAACAGGTTTAAGCACAATACATTTGTCCAGTGAAACATATACCTACAAGTTTATACAGCGTTTAGAGCAGCTGTGTTAGTGTGGGAATAGAGATACAGGGTCCGAAGCTGGAGCTTAGCTGTTCAGCAGAGAGCTCATGTTTGGTGTAGGAGAGGTGCAAAAACTGTTGTACTGGGGTTATAGCAAGCCAATCAGTGTTCACTTATGCTGGTTACAAAAGGATCCAATGGGCCAAAAAGGTACTCAGGAATCAGTATGATATAGTGACATCCTGGCCACACCCTGCTACAGTATCAGTAAGGAGGGCAAGTGATGTAGGAGTCCCTATATTGGCTGTATGCCACTAGAGGGTCACCCTTATACTGCAGTGATCCTCCCCTCACTAGCTAAATTAGTGGTTTGGTGCAAAGCAGTGCAATGCACCAGAGAATCCGGCCCATTACATTTACAATACAAAAAGTTAAACACTAAAAAAAAAAAATAGCAAAGTAATACAAAACAGATTCTGCCAGTGATCTGATTCTTTTTTATCAGAGAAGATGTTCTGAAATAAGTGCAGAGCGTGTGAGAACTTTCTACTTATGCAAAAAGGAAATAAAAAGCTTGTCAGGGCTGAAGGAAAAACACTTAATACAGGTTTTTCTAGGTTAGATTAGAGGAAGTCTGCTGCTTCTTTTCGCCTCTCTCTTCCTGGCTCCATAGCAAGGAATAAGTTTACTTCTGGACTCAAAAAGGGAAATGTTCATCAGTCAACCAGTATCTAAAAAAACATAATGACCAAATGTGCCAACATCCTCATAATACCTTAAGTTTTGACATTTATTTATCTGAGAAATGTAAGTATCCACTTTTACATCAAAAGAGCAATGTTATACTGAACAGTTTTCTAACAATTCACTCAGGCTCTATAAGTTGAATTTATTTATTTTTAAAAATAAAAACTTTAAACTGAGAAGAATTCCACTACAGTCATTATTTAGGAGTACACCCAACACTGAGTAATTAAAGACTGATGAAAGAAATTTCTATCCCCCCAGTTATAACATCTGTAGTGAATTTTAGGGATCGGAAGTTTAAAGGACTTAAATAGTTCCCAGTGATTAATATGAGACAATGATTTGTTTATCTAACTCTATTAATTAAAAACATATTTTTCAGACCTCTTTCCATTTTCTATTTGCTCTATTTCTGAAAATAATGTGGAAGCTCCATAAACTGAGAAGATGAATAGGTAGCAATAAGAATTCTAGACAAATAATTCTATACAAACCTTTTTTTTTAGCTTAGCATGAGATCTATTTATTTTAGGGCATTGCTCTACTTTTAAGAGAGACTTCATATGAATCAAAAATATGTTTCATAAACAGGCAATTCTTTGCATCTGTTATTAAGGTTATTCCCAGGCTATCTAGGTCAGAGAGATTTAGAATGTACTGGGAGAATAATTTAACAGATGAATCAGATCCCGTAGTTTCAAAACATATATATTGCTAAACAGAACATATTAAATGTATCTTATTCTTCTTAGAAGGTATTAACAGTTTAACAATTTGGGATTGGGAGGCAGGGCAGAGAAACAGGGCTTCTGTAAAGATGGTGCTGCACCGCAGGCAGATGTCAAGATCTGTGTAGTTTGAGGGCAGAACCCTGACAGAAGTTTCCTTAGTGAGCTCTTGTAAGGAATTTGTGTTCTCTTATATTTTTCTTGAAACACTGACATGAGTCTGGTATGTTTTATTATTGCTACTATCAATCCTTACCCCTTTCATTTTACACCCCAGACAAGAAAGAATTTAATACCCATCCAATAACAGACAACAGCCATGACATCTACTGCAAAAGATTTTAAAGTTATAGTGTTATCCTGGCTGATTGATAATTCTATAAAGATTTGCTCCTCCTTGGGCTTTATATGTAGAGAAAGTGATTAAAGCAGTTATTCAAGGGATAATGCAAACAATATTCTGACCCAGAGGGAAAGTATTTTGTGTTACCACATAGCTGAATAGTGGCAAGAAAGAAGAGTCTTTTATGGAGGCCCCTAAACATTGGGTGCAGGAGTGAGAAATCTGGATTTTTCTCTATTACTCATAGGTAAACAGAGGAAGCCCACCTAAAACTTATGAGGTTGGTACACACGGAGTTCCCTACTGAATTTCCTCATAAATGTACATAAACAAGTAAAGACTAAATTCTCAGGTGCCAAGGATCAGCATTCAGACCAGCCTCACTGTCTGCAGGGAACACTTGGATCAGATATTCACTTGGAAAGTGTTTTATAAACATTAACTAATAAATATTCACACCTCCTTTGTTAGTTGGTAATGGATAAGTGACTTGTTCTGGGTACAGAGAAAGTGACTGTTAGGGCTGAGACTAGAACTCAAGAGTTCTTGACTCCTAGCCAATGCAATCCTCTCAGACTAGCTGAGATTCTACTGCCAGTGGCTTCATGTATAACATCAACCTATATGTTGACAAGTACCTTACTCAAAGAATAAAATAACAGTCAGTTCTGATGCACTATTGCTTCCAAAAGGTTTAAGTACAATACAGCAGCATAATCCTTGGGACTGGATAGAACTGGTAACTCCCCTTTCTCCATGCTCTCAGCAAGGCAGAAAACTAGTACAGAGAATTATGCACAGCTGTTCAGCAGAAGGAGAGGCTTACAGAGCTGCTCAGCTGCATGGAAAATTCTTGTCTCATATTTTGTGTGGATATGAATCCCTCTACCCCTCTAGGTGTAGAAGCAGCATTCAGCCCAAACTCTGAAGATATCCTCAGCAGCAGCAGCAGCAAATGACCCATGTGACTAGAATGTAAGCCACATACAGATTGATAATATATACACTTAGAAAGACTGATACTTTAATGAAAGTTTACCCATAGCTGAATTAATTAGGTCTTAAGAGATCCAGGTAGGTAAATGACATTTTTAAATTATATTGTACTCAGTTTTTCTAATTTCCTGGTAATACATGTAGCAGAAAATGATCATAATTTTAAAACCGATAAAACCACACAACATAACTTAAAATGCCATTTACCTGACACCCGATTGGCTGGTTCCACACTCTTACAGAGCTCAATGCAATCCACAGCATCACCAGAATGAATAGGGCATAATAAAGCAGTGGGAACTAAAAATCCAACTAGGACTAGACACCATGAAACCTTAAAGAAAATAAAGTACATTTTCAAGTAATGCTGTACCTTTTATCTGTCTCAGATTGACTCCTGGCAACATTAAGTACATATTGCTGAAGTGCAATGACTTTTTATAATCTCATTTACAGTTCGCCATTTAAAAATACTTAAAATCCAAGGGTGCATCACATGAAATATTTTATAAATTATACAGATTCTAAGAAAACCATTTTATATTTGATTAGAGGTTTATTACATTCAACTTATATAAGTTAACCTACCGAAATGAGAACAACTGGATGCAAGACAGAAATTCTTGAATTTTCAAGTATATCAACTAGTTGCTGGGTTTCTTTAACGTCAGATTTTTCAGCCTAAATAAAAACAAATTTTAAAGTTACCAAAAGAAAATAAAGCAAAGCCTAATTCACAAAGTGCACTGAAAGGTTCTTTTATCCACTGGAAAGGGAAATACACCCTTAATATACCTCTTATATTTGTAATGCTTTGGATTGGTGAAATTATAGTCATATACAGCACGTTGTCATGAATTCTGCTACATTCTAAGGCATATAAGTGACAAAACTGGAATCTAGACATGGTTCAACTTAAACCCTTCCTGCTCCAGTACAGGATCCTAGCCAGAGGTTTAGTGGAATGGACTTGTCAGAGCCAGTAGGTACCAGCACAGACTATGTGATGGATGCTGAATTTGATGGCCACAACAACATTTTGAACAAGTCACATTGCCACATGAGGCAATCTCAGTGGACTACAATCTCTGTGGAAGCATGCATTGCAGGGAGTCTCAAATTTACTCAAATTTATTTTAGCATGAGCTTTCGTGAGCTAAAGCTCACTTCTTCGGATGCATAGAATGGAACACACAGACAGGAGATATTTATACATACAGAGAACATGAAAAGGTGGAAGTATGCATACCAACAGGCAGAGTCTAATCAATTGAGATGAGCTATCGTTAGCAGGAGGAAAAAAAACTTTTTGAAGTGATAATTAAGATGGCCCATAGAAGGTGTGAGGAGAACTTAACATAGGGAAATAGATTCAATTTTTTGCGGATACAGACTAACATGGCTGATACTCTGAAACCTGTCAAATTTATTCCTGGCCCTGCCCTCTACCACCAGCCAAACCATACCTACATATATGTTAATTCATATACTCTGTCTGTATGTCATCTTCTCTGTGTGTAATATCTTCTGTGTGTGTGTTCCATTCTCTGCAAAGAAGAAAGCTGCTGTAGCCTACAAAAGCTTAGTAGAATTTGTCTCTCTGTAAATCTCCACATTTTTCTCTTGTTCTTTTAAGGCGGCAGACTACTCTGGCTGCTACTCTGAAAATGTGTTGTTCCCATAGTTAACTGTCTCATTCTCCCAGGACCATAAAACCTGTGAAAGTTGTGAAAGGGTGAGTGGAGTGTGGGAGTCTCACCCTCTCCCTCTTCCTGGGACTCAGACTGACCACCAGACCAGCCAGTAATTGTTGGACAGGAGGACAACAGGACAGCAGGAAGCAGCAGCAACAGCCAGCCAGGACAGGACCCTCCATCCAGGTTCAGGGAGCTTAGTCCACTCCAGCCATCCCCCACAATTCCCCAGCCCCCCCCCCCAACCCCCCAAGCCCCAGAACCCAGCACCCCAGCCCTTTCTTCCTCCAGCTTCCCAGCTTCCCCGCCCCCCCACCCTGCCCTGCCCCCAGCAGGCTCAGGCTGCAGCACCCCCCCTCAAGTCCTCCCCCTCCCTTCCTCCCCCAGTCCCCCACACAGACAGTCACACAAAGTTTCAAAGTTT
This sequence comes from Mauremys reevesii, assembly GCF_016161935.1. Classification (NCBI taxonomy): domain Eukaryota; kingdom Metazoa; phylum Chordata; order Testudines; family Geoemydidae; genus Mauremys; species Mauremys reevesii. Next base: position 55,222,028 of record NC_052624.1, read on the forward strand.
TTATGCCCCTATATTGCCAGAGTGATGTAAAGGCCTTATTATAAATGACAGTAAGAAGGAATCTTCTCAGCGAGCTTCTTTTCTTTTTTTTTTTTTTCCAAGTGGCACAATGCACATGTATTACAGCTCAGGATTTATTTTTTTTTTTTTTAAAAAAAAAAAAAAAAAACTTTAAGGGCAAATAAAACATTTACCAAGCAGTCAATAAAATGTCAGGACAACTAGAACCAACCACTTCTCAAAGTACCCAGCCAGGCCCAGGATAATGATTAGCAAAACTGTATGACTTTAATGTGTGAACGTCTGAGCAATTTAAAACGACATTACACTTTTTTTTTCTTTTCTTTCTTTTTTTTCCTGTTTGGTGTTCTGTGATGTAATTTAAATGAAAATCCAGGATTATAACTGGAATGCAGGGTATTAGTTACCAAGTGTTTGTAACTTATCTTTTATGTGTTTAGGAAATGCTGAATAGTTATTGTGACTTTTTTCTGTATTGTAGTTTAAATATATTACCAAAACAATTGAAACTGCTGTGATTATACTGCATTATTTTGACAAATAAAATATGCAGAACTTTGCAGAATTTTGAATTTTTTGGCACAGAATTTTGAAATGTTTGGTGTAGAATCCCCCGAGGAGTACAAATTGTATTCCAATGATAACTTCCATCTGTTTTTGAGATAGCACAACAAGAATCAAATATACACTATCAACCCTATGATCCTTTGCAGTTTATTTGTTTCAACTGGTGATTTATAAGAATTCTTTATCCCTCCTACACAATAATTTACTGGCTGCTTTACAAGGTGCTTGTGATTGGAGTGAGTGCAAGAATGGGGGTAGGAAGGGCGCATATTCAACTACAAGTGTCTCAATGGTCTATGACTCTTGAAATATAAGGGAATTTCTGGGCCTGTCACACACTAGAAATACAAACCTCAGGAGTGAGAGTCCCATGTGGCAATACTGATTTTACTATTGTTCAGAATACATTACCCACAAAAACTTATTGTGAGTTGTTGATTTATTTTAAAAATCAATAAATATCTTAAATGTGAAGTGCATAATTAGCATATTTGTCCATAATACTCACATTTATGCAAATAAAATTGTAGCATTGTCCTAAAAAGATGTTCTGTAGATGATTATCATTTTTACATAGAAACACTGATATGCCTTTAACCTGCTGAAAAAGCAAACATATATTGTATCACTATACAAACTCAGAATAGTATTACTACTCACTCTTCTAAAGCCGCCACCACTATGGTGTCTGTGAGCATTTTACATGGCTTAAAATTCACAATTAACATTCTAAATACGCAACTCAAAAACACTCCCTGCAGCTTAAGAGAGAGGGCAGAGCGAGATCTGCTGAGACAACTAAAAGCCAGGACACTGTATCAGTTAAAAACAACGGGACAAAAAGGTATATCCTTCAAATATTTATCATCATGGCCAGATTCACATTTAAGTGGTATTGCTGGAAAGAGCAAGTCCAGAGATACAGGCCTGCTACTGAGAATGCCTTGCCCTCAACCCCTGTAAGCTTCAGCCTTGGAATGGCAAGTTCCATTGTTTCCGATAGACAGATGGAGGGGTGGAGATGGAGAGGCTGTTTTTAGGGTCAAGGTTTTTAAAGTTTCTATATACAGTGATTAACACTTTCAATTTCTCCTGAGGACCATTTTTTCAATAAATACTTTAAAATCTGCATTCTATCATTCTTTTTTTCTCCTCCCTGTCCCTCCCAGAATCATAGAATATCAGGGTTGGAAGGGACCTCAGGAGGTCATCTAGTCCAACCCCCTGCTCAAAGCAGGACCAATTCCCGACTAAATCATCCCAGCCAGGACTTTCTCAAGCCTGACCTTAAAAACCTCTAAGGAAGGAGATTCCACCACCTCCCTAGGTAACCCATTCCAGTGCTTCACCACCCTCCTAGTGAAATAGTTTGTTCTTAATATCCAACCTAAACCTCCCCCACTGCAACTTGAGACCATTACTCCTTGTTCTGTCCCAATTCATGGCCAAGACAGCACTCAAGGCAGGCAGGAAAGATGAGACAAACTGAGCATCGAACCTTGGAGACTGAGAACATTACGTTAAGAATCCCATAGGGTTCAGCTCTTGTGCAACTTTAACATTTTTATTGATGATCTGGAAGAAATCTGGAAGATAAAGTTTTCTATGACCCAAAGATTAGTTAGGTGATAGATAAGGACAGGTCAGTTACAGACAATCTGAATGCTGGTAAGCTGGGATCAAACAACATGTAGTTCAACATGGACAAATATAGGGTCATACATCTATGAACAAATAATGCAGGCCAACCACATGGGATGGGGAACTGTATCCTGGAAAGCATTTATTCTGAAAAGGACTTAGGGGTTAAAGAGGCTAAGCAAGACAATATGAGTTCCCAGTGAGATACTTTTGCCAAAAGAGCTGTTGTGATACTTGAGTGTATGAACGTGAACATCAAATAGCAGTAGGCGGGTTATATTACTGCTGTATATGCGTAAGAGAATGGGGCCCGTCCTATAACATCCTCTTCCTGCTGGACCCTGGCTTGCTCATGCTGAACCAGTGCCCTCCCTGGGGAAATTCTGCCTGGAACCTTCTCACCAAGCCCAGACAACGTAGTTTCCAGTCTTCTCAACAACGAGATCAAAACTTCCCCAAGTCTGTCCCTCACTCCTCCTAAGTTCCTCAACCCAAAGTTCTTGGCTCTTACCTAAGAGCCTTTTTGATAACAGGATTTCCCAGTCTTCCTTCTGTCCATTTTTTATTTCTGGGAACAGTTCCTCATGCCAGTAGCTCCAGCCTATGGCAGCTCCTCCTCTCCATTTCCTGTTCCTCCTGTTATGAGGATCAACCAGTTAAGCTGCAGGTCTTTTCCCAGGTGCAGCAGCCAGTTGCTGGCCTTTCACCTCAGTCAAATGGTATCCCTTATACCTTCACAATATGACACTGATGAAATTACTACTGAAATATCATGTACAGTTTTGATGTCCACACTTGAAAAAATGGAATTTGAAAAATTGAAGAGGTCTCAGAGAAGAGCCACAAGAATGATTTACGAACTGGAAAACATATCTGAAAATGAGACTTAGGAGATCAATCTATTTAGCTTATCGAAAAGAAGGTTAAGAGGTTACTTGGTTACAGTCTAAACACTTACATGAAGAGAAATTATCTGATAGAAAAGCATGTGTCAGCCTAGCAGACAAGAGCATAACAAGATCCAATGGCTGGAAATTGATGTTAGACTTTCAAAATAGAAAACCATTTTTTAAACAGTAGGTAACTAACCATCAGAACAAATTACCAAAAGATATGGTGGATTCTCCATCTTTGAAATCTTTATATCAAGACTGGATGCTTTTCTAAAAGATATCCTGCAGTTCACCCACAAGTTACTGAGCTACCCACAAAAGCAGGAATCTAAGTGTTATTGACTCTTAGGTTTCCAGTTCAGCAGCAAATAAGAAATGCAGCAACCAAAGGGAGCTGATTTTCAGTCTGTGTGCCAGTATTTTGAATAAAAATGTTTTTAAAAATTCTGAGGGATATAAGCTGGTGTTTTGAGCTAAGCTTTGATAACACTTGGTCAGTAAACAACATGCAGAAATAACACCTGATGAATAGAGTATGCTTATGTGACTAAGAGGTAAGAGGTCTTGCCAAATCATTACTGGATTTAGGAGCAATTAGCTTTCAGTTATAGAAAATGGTTACAAACGTGACATTTTGATTCATAAGATGGAAATTTTAAACTACCTTGATATTTTCTAATATAAAATGAATAAATTGTATAGAAAACACTATTTTTAACGAAAACACATTTTTCCTACTTACCTTGCCACCTATGTTATGATTTCAACTTTCTTCAATTTCCGATTTATAAAAAAACATTAATACTCATGCACCAGGCATCCATAAAAACTAGCTAAAATACTACAGTTGAACTTTATTAAATATAGACATAATTAATACCATTCCAGGGGACTAAATAGTGCTGTGATTAATGCACTAGCCCGTCACCCCTGAAAGGCTAATTAGTGAACCTGGCCTACATCACAAGTGAAATGAATTTAATAGTTTCAATCCAGTCCCTTGTGGATATTTATTTAATCACAAAACTAGTATACAACTTAGCCATATTCATCACAATTGGCAATCTTTGCATAGGAGAGGCCCAGGACTGAGGAACCAACGGTGCATAATTTTCAAGCACAAAGAGGGAAACATCTTTAGTCTCCTTATAAATTTACTTGTTTTAACAAGGCAATGAATAAAGTAACAATTGCAATGAATAGGAAAGGTTGTTGACTTAGTTCTTTTACAGTAATAATACGTGAAAGATGCCTACTGGTGGAATCTCTCAGGCAGCAGGTGGGAGAGCTACAGGAGGAGGTGGCTAGGTTGAGGAGCATCCAAATCCACGAGCAATTCCTGGACAGTGTCCATGTGAAGACAGCTGAGGTAGCTGTCCCACTACACAGGACTGCTGACACACCACTGGTGGAGGAGGAGATGGCTCAAGGTGGACACTGGCAGCTGGTTACTTCTGGCAGCGAACAGTGCTCCACCCCTGCTCCGAACCCTCCCGCCGTGGTAATAGGTAACCGTTATGCTCTTCTTGATACAGGAGAGAAGGAATCACCCCCTACAGTAAAGGAGGAGAAGCCTCATACCCCTAAGGCTGGGAGGTCTCCTGCCACCACTGCGAATAGGAAACGTAGGGTAGTGGTGGTCGGAGACTCTCTGCTGAGGGGGACGGAGGCGCCCATCTGTCGCCCTGACATTTCATCTCGGGAGGTATGCTGCCTGCCGGGGGCCCGTATCCAAGATGTTACAGAGGCATTGTTGAGGATTATCCAGCCCTTTGACTACTACCCCATGCTACTCATCCATGTGGGCACAAATGATACTGCGAGGTGTGACACTGAGTGGATCAAGAGTGACTACAGGGCTCTGGGAGTACGGGTGAAGGAGTTTGGAGCGCAGGTGGTATTCTCTTCGATTCTTCCTGTCAAAGATAGGGGCCCGGGCAGAGACAGAAGCATCATGGAGGTGAATGCCTGGCTGCGAAGATGGTGTCGCCAGGAGGGCTTTGGCTTCCTCGACCACGGGATGCTATTCGAGGAAGGAATGCTAGGCAGAGATGGCGTTCACCTTTTGAGGAGGGGAAAGACCCTATTTGCACACAGACTGGCTAACCTAGTGAGGAGGGCTTTAAACTAGGTTCAAAGGGGACAGGTGAGCAAAGCCCACAGGTAAGTGGGGAACATGGAGACCTGGAAGATGGGTCAGAAACAAGAGGGAGCATGGGCTATAGTGGCAGAGAGAAAGGAGGGTCAGGGCAAAACTGGGAGGCAAGATCAAAACAGTATCTTAGATGCCTATATACAAATGCGAGAAGTATGGGTAATAAGCAGGAAGAACTGGAAGTGCTAATAAATAAATACAACTATGACATTGTTGGCATCACTGAAACTTGGTGGGATAATACACATGATTGGAATGTTGGTGTGGATGGGTACAGCTTGCTCAGGAAGGCTAGACAGGGGGAAACGAGAGGAGGTGTTGCCTTATATATTAAAAATGTACACACTTGGACTGAGGTGGAGATGGACATAGGAGACGGAAGTGTTGAGAGTCTCTGGGTTAGGTTAAAAGGGGTAAAAAACAAGGGTGATGTCATGCTAGGAGTCTACTACAGGCCACCTAACCAGGTGGAAGAGGTGGATGAGGCTTTTTTTAAACAACTAACAAAATCATCCAAAGCCCAAGATTTGGTGGTGATAGGGGACTTCAATTATCCAGATATATGTTGGGAAAATAACACCGCAGGGCACAGACTATCCAATAAGTTCTTGGACTGCATTGCAGACAACTTTTTATTTCAGAAGGTTGAAAAAGCTACTGGAGGGATTTTAGACTTGATTTTAACAAATAAGGAGGAACTCGTTGAGAATTTGAAAGTAGAAGGCAGCTTGGGTGAAAGTGATCATGAAATCATAAAGTTTGCAATTCTAAGGAAGGGTAGAAGGGAGTGCAGCAAAATAGAGACAATGGATTTCAGGAAGGCAGATTTTGGTAAGCTCGGAGAACTGACAGGTAAGGTCCCATGGGAATCAAGACTGAGGGGAAAAACAACTGAGGAGAGTTGGCAGTTTTTCAAAGGGACACTATTAAGGGCCCAAAAGCAAGCTATTCCGCTGGGTAGGAAAGATAGAAAATGTGGCAAAAGACCATGTTGGCTTAACCACAAGATCTTGCATGATCTAAAAAATAAAAAGGAGTCATATAAAAAATGGAAACTAAGTCAGATTACAAAGGATGAATATAGGCAAACAACACAGGAATGCAGGGGCAAGATTAAAAGGCAAAGGCACAAAATGAGCTCAAACTAGCTATGGGAATAAAGGGAAACAAGAAGACTTTTTATCAATACATTAGAAGCAAGAGGAAGACCAAGGACAGGGTAGGCCCACTGCTCAGTGAGGAGGGAGAAACAGTAACAGGAAACTTGGAAATGGCAGAGATGCTTAATGACTTCTTTGTTTCAGTCTTCATTGAGAAGTCTGAAGGAATGCCTAACATAATGAATGCTTATGGGAAGGGGGTAGGTTTAGAAGATAAAATAAAAAAAGAACAAGTTAAAAATCACTTAGAAAAGTTAGATGCCTGCAAGTCACCAGGGCCTGATGAAATGCATCCTAGAATACTCAAGGAGCTAATGGAGGAGGTATCTGAGCCTCTAGCTATTATCTTTGGAAAATCATGGGGGACGGGAGAGATTCCAGAAGACTGGAAAAGGGCAAATATAGTGCCCATCTATAAAAAGGGAAATAAAAACAACCCAGGAAACTACAGACCAGTTAGTTTAACTTCTGTGCCAGGGAAGATAATGGAGCAAGTAATTAAGGAAATCATCTGCAAACACTTGGAAGGTGGTAAGGTGATAGGGAATAGTCAGCATGGATTTGTAAAGAACAAATCATGTCAAACCAATCTGATAGCTTTTTTGATAGGATAACGAGTCTTGTGGATAAGGGAGAAGCGGTGGATGTGGTATGCCTAGACTTTAGTAAGGCATTTGATACGGTCTCGCATGATATTCTTATCGATAAACTAGGCAAATACAATTTAGATGGGGCTACTATAAGGTGGGTGCATAACTGGCTGGATAACCATACTCAGAGAGTAGTTATTAATGGTTCCCAATCCTGCTGGAAAGGTATAACAAGTGGGGTTCCACGGGGGCCTGTTTTGGGACCGGCTCTGTTCAATATCTTCATCAACGACTTAGATGTTGGCATAGAAAGTACGCTTATTAAGTTTGCAGATGATACCAAACTGGGAGGGATTGCAACTGCTTTGGAGGACAGGGTCATAATTCAAAATGATCTGGACAAATTGGAGAAATGGTCTGAGGTAAACTGGATGAAGTTTAATAAAGACAAATGCAAAGTGCTCCACTTAGGAAGGAACAATCAGTTTCACACATACAGAATGGGAAGAGACTCTCTAGGAAGGAGTACGGCAGAAAGGGATCTAGGGGTTATAGTGGACCACAAGCTAAATATGAGTCAACAGTGTGATGCTGTTGCAAAAAAAAGCATACGTAATTCTGGGATGCATTAACAGCTGTGTTGTGAGCAAGACATGAGAAGTCATTCTTCCGCTCTACTCTGTGCTGGTTAGGCCTCAAATGGAGTATTGTGTCCAGTTCTGGGCACTGCATTTCAAGAAAGATGTGGAGAAACTGGAGAGGGTCCAAAGAAGAGCAACAAGAATGATTAACGGTCTTGAGAACATGACCTATGAAGGAAGGCTGAAAGAATTGGGTTTGTTTAGTTTGGAAAAGAGAAGACTGAGAGGGGACATTATAGCAGTTTTCAGGTATCTAAAAGGGTGTCATCAGGAGGAGGGAGAAAACTTGTTCACCTTAGCCTCTAATGATAGAACAAGAAGCAATGGGCTTAAACTGCAGCAAGGGAGATTTAGGTTGGACATTAGGAAAAAGTTCCTAATGGTCAGGGTGGTTAAACACTGGAATAAATTACCTAGGGAGGTTGTGGAATCTCCATCTCTGGAGATATTTAAGGGTAGGTTAGATAAATGTCTATCAGGGATGGTCTAGACAGTATTTGGTCCTGCCATGAGGGCAGGGGACTGGACTCGATGACCTCTCGAGGTCCCTTCCAGTCCTAGAGTCTATGAATCTATGTGTGTAGTGAAAAGTGTATTTCAGTAACAACATTAATTTATTGGTCACATATTTTATTATAAAGTTCTGGTTAAAAATCACTGTGGGAGGTGCTACTTTGCATGAGATGAAGTAATTGTTGGAATTCTCTCAGAAAAGTTGTTGTTTGCATTTCCTTCAGTTCATTGATATCATTTTTGAGTTGTTTTTTCTGTTGGTATTGGGTTTTGGAATCTCTCATCACAATCTGTCCTCTGGAGAGGTGAATTACTGGAATAATCAGATAAATCTATCAACAATAGTGTACCCAATGATTCTTTAGACTTTGCATGTAGAAGTGAGCACAAATGCTAAGTGAATCCTAACGTGTTTGCTATTATGGACTAGAGTGGCAAAGCTGCCTGAAACAAACTGAGGATATATTTCTCAAGTGCTGAGTGCCGGTAACACACTTTTCAAAGTTTTGGCAAGACATGTTTGAAACTGGAGGCAGAATAGCTGATTAGTTTCCTTTCCCCATTTAAATTATTCTAGTGGCAGAGGGCTTTGGATACTATCTTTAACACAATGGTGACATTTGGCCCATTTCCTTAAGAGTTGATGGCAACCAGAAACAGGCTATTAGTAAGATTACTAACACATATGCTATGTACAAGTACTTACTTTTACTTCGCTTTTCAGAGTTTCATGAAGGAGAAAACCAAACTGCACAGCATCTTCTTTCATATCAGTGGTAACACAAACTTGTTGTGATAGATTGTCTGTGATCAAGAGAAAACAAGAACTGAATGTTTCATATAAAGAATATATCAAACAAAATTATTAATCTGCTGAACTCTACTTTCAACTTCCTCAGCTGCTGTTTTTTAATATAGCCTTTTCAACAGTTGAAAGTCTCATTTTAAGAGGCCTTACTCCAAGGCAAGTCAGCACAATTAACATAAATCAGAAAATCAAATTAGCAGTTTATTCCCTATTTCCTACTTCTGCAGAATTTTGAAAAATCTCACACATAGGGCCTGATCTAAAGATCACTGAAATCAATGGAAAGATTCCTAAATGACTTCAATGGGTTTTGGATGAACCCCACATACTTACATTTAATGAATATCAAGAAAGTATATAATTTCCTGGTATACTGATTTCATACAAGCTTAATTCCTCTCCACCCCAACTTCCAAGTGGGCACTAAATACATTATTAGCAATGCTGCAAAAGGTATATTATGAAATGGGCAAGAAGCAGATGGGACAAAGATGCAGTCAGATAAATTAAGGTCTGAACCAAACAACCAGCTCCATGTGGGTTTTGGGCACAGGGAGCTACCCACATGGAGCAAGTTGTAGAATCAGGTCAAATCCATCTGATTATGAGACAACAACCTCACACGTGGGAACTCATTACTAAACACATTGGTCTAGGAGAGAATAACAAATTTACTACTAAAAATAAAAATAATACAGTTAATACCCAGTCAGTTCCATATACCAACATTTCAAAGCAGGAACTCTGTCTCTAATTTTAAGATTCAACAAGATTTTTCCTGGTGGGTTGTTTTTGTTGTTGTTATTTTTTAACAATTGTTTAAATCCAACTCTTCTTATTTAATGCAATTTTTTGTCCTTTTGATGCTCAATTAACATGCATACTGACATGTATGGTTTGTATTGTCTTCTGGGTGTCCATTCTACAAGCAGCTAAAAGATAATAAATGTGCAGTATAATTATACTGAAAACAGATCTGGACTACACTTCAAGGACAAAAATAAACAAACCTAAAAAATTAAATTAGCATGAGGGATTTAAAAGAAATTATAAAAATATGTCCTGAATGCTCATCAAAACAACCTTGGATATAAAAATATATACTGGCTTCATGTGGAAAGTTTTTAAATATTTAAACACCAAATGATAAATTCATTCAGATATCTTTATCATTGTCAAAGAAAACTCCCCCCCCCTTCTCTATGGCATATGATCAAGCATCTCTGTATAAAAGGTAACAAATACAGAACAAAAATAAATTTTAAAACTGCTTATTGCTATGGAGTTAGTGTTTTTGGAAAATGAATGAGATTTTTGATAATTTTCAAGCAATTTTTTTATGAACATTAAAACTAAATTAATGGCCAAAAAGCTTTAAAGAAAAGGTGGAAGGGTGTTGCTATAATTTACATTATTTACAATGCCACCAAAGCACAAATTGACAGTGAAGAGAATGGTGGTGAAATTATTTGACAGCGAAGAGAATGGTACTGAAGTTTGTTGGATTAGGCTACAAAGAAAAAAAATAAATAAGAAACAACAAGCATCTGCTTACAGACTACAAGGACCAGATGAAAATGAGAATGACAAATTTATGGCCCAATTCTCAGGCAACTGGAAACCATGGCATTGTAAATAATGTAAATTATAGCAACACCCTTCCACCTTTTCTTTAAAGCTTTTTGGCCATTAATTTAGTTTTAATGTTCATAAAACATTATTCTCTTATGGGAGAATTTATATTTCTATAGATTTGTTGGGCAGAAAGTGAAGTCAAACATGCATCAAAGCTGTCTTCTACATAAAAAGGAACAATTTTATGATGTAAAAAGTGGGACCTGTAATTACAGGAGAAGCATCCTGTGTTTACAGCAGAGAGGAACTGATTGAGAATGGTAGAGAAGCTTGAAACCAGAAACCACGGATCAAGTCAATTTAGCATAGTACAAGGAATGGCGCAGTACAAGATATTTGTACATAATGGAGCAATTCAAAGGTAGTAGATTTCAAAAAATGAAGTGTTGAGAACTAAGTATTTGAGTAAAGTCAGATTAGAGCAATTATGAAAAGCAACATGTGGAATAAGGCTGTGGAATCCTAAAAGGCAGCAGAACTAAGACACAATAGACAATTTCTCTGAAAGAGGAGTCTGCAAACAAATAGCATCCAATGTAACTTCACAAGGGGCTGCTCAAAGATCTCAGTTTAAAAAGTCAACTCCCCACCTCTCAAAAATCTCCTATCCCCTGGAATCCAAGGGGTAAAGGAAGAAGAATACAAAAAGACAATTAAGATTTGTAGGTTAACCTTAATAGAGAAGAGTAAAACATCTTAATGCTATACAAAACAGTTAGAAGGAATAACAAGTCATTTTATAAAAAATAGCAGGTGAGGGAGTAGTATTACAGAGAAAGTCCATAAGTGAGGAGAGTAATAAAATTAATGATAATTCAAACACAGATGGGATACTGAAATCATTTTTAAAATATGGCTTCAAGAAGAAAAATAAAGAAAAGCAGTTTGGACAATTAGATTTTATAGAAACATCTAAAGAGGTAATGGATTGTTTGGAAAACTTGATGATACACAAAGTCAATTGGTTTGCTGATATGCATCTCTTCATACAAACTTATTGTACCACTAACGATGCCTCTCCTCTCCCTTCTCCCCATGCCCTATCTTCCCCTTTAACTGCCAGTTGGGCTGTTTTTCTTCCCTTTTCTTGATCACTGTTATATTGCCTCCCTCCACCTTTCTACTGCTTTGGACTCCCCTTCCCTATGCGCACATGACACTCCTCAATCTCTCTCTGGAACACTACCCAGCCTCTCTCCCATCTACCCTTGACTTCCTTCGCTTTAATGTCCTTGAGCATGGAGTAAATTGTAGCTGTGGTGGGATTAAACCTCCAAGTGCTGCTTCCTTTTTAACCTGTAGTCCTATCAGAAAGTCTCTGTCCATTCCATAACCACAGCTAAAGCTCTCCATGCTGCCAAAATATAATGGGCCAAATCCTGATTCCTTAAATCAGTGAAGTCAGGGAGTTTGTTAGAGTAAAATTAAAAAGAAAAAATTTTTACTCAGGACTTGCTCTAGTATGTTTAACCCTTCTCTCCAACATAGTAAGACTCCTTTGTTTGAATCCTAAGGCAGCCCAGAGGTCACCCCAACCCATTTTCTGAATCTTGCCATGTCCCAATTGTATCATTGCCTAGTCTTGCCACATCTTAATTTTGTCAAGCTTCATACAAGGAACTGCCCTGATAATTTCTGACACTGGGTGTTTTCTTAGGCACTTGCCAATTAATCCAACTTGTTACCTGCGTGGGACTGTCTTCTGCACCAGTCCTAACACTTCCTTGGGACATTCTTTTCTTTTCCACTCACAGTAACATGAAATAAAGGTAAGCGTCATATCTTCCTCAATTTTGCCTTAGTACCATTTCTGCTTAGTAAGGCATTCTCACTTCAAATTAAAGATTTCTTATCATTGCCATTGAGAAAGACATGACAATTTCCTGCAATATCCTTGGAAGACCTTATTGATTAAATTTTTAAGTATCCTTGGGGTCCATTGTATGAAATTAATGGTCTATTATTATCTGGATATAACAAAAGAAGGAAAGGAGACACTTGACAGAGAATTTAATCAGGCCGCAACTTTACTATATAGATGTCTGGGACTACCTGGCAGATAAAGTGTACAGTGCAGGCAAATCCATGTTTACTCAAATCATTATCTGGGGTTTCCACCAGCCCCTCTTCATTTTTCATCCTGGTTCCCCCAGCCAACCCATGGCTTGGAATTTACCATCCATCCCCCTCATAGGAGGGTTAAGGTGGCTATGAGAACGGGGGGAGGGGTTGGCTCCCTGCCGTACCAATCATAGAAGTCTCCAACTTCCCTCCCCCATTCTGTTCCTTTATCCAGCACTTCCTTTTAAGTCCTTTACTAGGCCATTTCTCTGGTCACTGGATGCCTTCCCTATGGAGAACCTGCACTGGACTTTTGCCAGGAGGCACCAGTAATTTGCTTGGTTCCCAAACATCTCCCAATGGCCTCTTGTATAGCAGCCCCAAGAGGTGAAGCCGCATTCTCCCGGAAGAACCCATTGTCCCTTGCACCATGCCAGGATCATCAAGGGGCGCCAGCAGCTGAGTTGTCCTCAACCAGGTACCGCAACAACCACCATCCATGGTGGGCAGTATAGGTGACCATCGCCCTGGATCCTTAAATTGAAAGAACTCATTAAAAAACAATGTCTTGCATAGCTCAGCTGTGTGCCCAGAGCCATGAATCTCCATGCCACTGACTACATCATATGCTGAGGTTCCATAGAGCAAGCGGCATCTGCTCAGATTCGTTGCTAGCTCCTGGTGCAAGCTCATGAAATCTATCAAACTGGAAACAAGACAAAGCATCTGCTATGCCATTAGCCATGCCCGGCACGTGTTTGGAAGAAAAACAGATGCTGAGGTTTAAACTTTGTAGAACAAATGCCCTCACCAACTTTATAACCCTATGCGATCTGGAAGTTTGGCGATTGATAACCTGTACCACTGCCATGTTGTCACACCAGAAGCATACCCTTTTATTAGCCAGCTCTGGTCCCCCAATAACCACAACAAAAATGGTAAAAAATTCCAAAGAAGTCATATAACGCACCACCCCGTTTTGTGTCCAGATGGCAGGCTTTTTCTGGGCACACCACCTGCCTTGATAAAACACCTCAAAACCTGTACCCCCTGCAGCATCCGAATGGATTTTTAAACCCCTTGTAATAGCCATTCTGCCCGCCACGATACCCCATTAAAGTGACTCAAAAAACGTTCCCACACCTTCAAATCCTCCTTCATCTCTCTAGCGACTCATATGTAATGGTGTGACCTGGCTATGCCCACTCTTGCCACTGCCATCCAGGCACAAAATGCCCTCCCCAGGGCAACAACCCTGCAGGCAAAGTTCAGGTGCCCCAGAATAGGTTGCAGATCTCACAGTGTGAGTTTCTTGGCTCCTACTGCTCTCCTGAACAATCCCAATAGCTCGTCAAGCTTATCCTGAGGGAGCCACGATATGCCCTCCCCGGTGTCCAGTTCGATCCCCAAGTAGGTCAATGTAGTAGAAGGGCCCTCTGTTTTTACTTCCACTAGGGGTACCCCCAACTGTTTAGCCAGGACCTGGTGAACACGCTCATTTGACCCGGGTTATCCTGCAAACAAAAAATCATCCAAATAATGTACTATTTGGTGTAGTCCCACTGCCCACACCAATGCCCAGTGCAACATTGTACTAAATTTTTCAAATGCTGAACAGGATACCACACAGCCCATGGGTATAGCCTGGACAAAATAAAATTGTCTCTCAAAAAAGAAACCCAAGAGCTCAAACTCCAATGGGCAAACTGGCAGCAGTTGAAAAGCAGATTTGATATCGCACTTAGCCATTAGTGCCCCGGGCCACAAGCCCTAACCATACAAAATGCTTTGTCAATGGAGGAATAACGCATGGAACATAGTGCCAGGTCTATCCCATCATTAACAGAGCCACCTCTGGTGGTGAATGAATTAATTGGTATGTCCCTCAAGTCTTCTTGGGGACCAAACCCAGAAGGGAAACCCTCAAGTTTTCTATGGGTAATTGGTCAATTGGCCCAGCCACCCTGCCTTCCTTTAATTCCTGTAAAATCTTCTCTTGAACAATATGTCCCATCCCAGTTACTGACTTTAATTTTTTTGACATCACATGAGTCCTACTCCCCACAAAGGGGAGCCGAAATCCCACAGTAAACCCCTCCCACAAATATGTCCCATCTGCCTTGTTAGGGTAATCCCATAGGAGAACCCTTAACACCTCTGGCCTAACTGGCATTGGTGCCCATGCTCACTGCACTGCCCCCAGTTCGTTCCCCTCCCCAGCTTGTGTTTTGTGTCCCAGACCCTGTTCCAACCGAGACAGACCTGCAGTTGGCACTTAAGCCACCCCCAGTCCTGTTTCCTCCTTGTGATCGTCCCTTACTTCTCTCTGGCAGGAACGGGCTGAATGGGTCCCAAAACATGCCTCACAAACGTGCCTGAATTTACAGGTGCTGCAAAAACAACCACCATCATTAAATGCCCAGCAAATATTATTACATGACTTAGGCCCCTCCAGAGCTTGCTGTGGTATGAACAAGCGCGGGAGGGGCCTGAGTCATGTAAGAACTCCTGGCCCCCTTGGCGTTATCCAGCCCAACCAGAGTGTGTGATGAGGTATGTCCAACCTTATCCCAGTTTGTGTTGCTGGCCTTAATCAAAACTGCCCATCCCATTTTAAGTGTGGTGCAGTCATTACTGTGGGCCTGGATTGTATGTAATCTCTTGATGGGGAATATGTGACAGATGTGACACCTGGTGGTTCAAAGGACTGTATTGACCAATGTGCCAGGCAATAATGGACTTTTGAAACAAAAATTGTTGGGTTTTCCCAAGGAATATTAAGGAGAGGTGAATGCGAATTCCCCACCTCTGGTTATGCAGAAACTCAGTCTTTTGAAGCTACATCCTGAGAAGGGGGGGCTTTGTCTGCTGATCACCTATTACATGAGGCCCAGCTCAAAGGCCCAAGCTATATAAAGGAAAGACTGAACTATTCTTTGTTGTTCTGATTCTGACAGTTATGAACTTGTAACCACAGGAAAAAATGACATACATTTTGAAAGACTGACACCTACCAGAGCCTGAGACTGGAATTAAGGTGACCTCTAGTAAGCTTTTTCGCATGCATGTAGGTTCTCCTATTGTTTTAATATGTTTTCTCTGTAATATTTTCACCTTAAGAATAAATGTGCTTGCTTATTAGTAGCTGTGTGGTAACTTATAACATCAGGCAATATACTGGGCATAGCCTCTGGAGAGAAATCTAAATGCAGATGGTGGCCTTTTAGGCAGTCTGGCTTGCTGGGGATATCGCAATGTAGGTAGGAAAAACCCCAGTCAGGAGGGAGAGAGATACGGGAGACAAAACCTAAAAGTGCATGTCCTTGGCAGACCATAGGGAAGCAATACAGGTGCAGTTGCCCTAAACTGTGAAAGCTACAAAGTACAACACAAAGGTATCATTATAAATGCAAAGAAAAGAAATTTGCAGCACTATGGTTCACCTGTCTACAATGTATTAGGGATGGAACTGAATAAAATAGTAAAAAAATTGTATACAAATGTATGATTCACTCAAAATAAATGCCAGTTCCACTCCCACATTCTTCTAACAGCAACTGTAAGTAAAATAAGAATTCACAGAAATACACCTGCATTTATACAGGAGTGTTTACACACATCAAGAATGACAATTTCCCCTTCCCTGCAAAGATGTCATTACAGGGTTATGAATTAACAGTGACTTTTGTTTGTATTACCCAAATGCTGAGAAATCTGAGCTGCAAACTTCCTAGTTTCACTGCCCTAGACATATCAACATTACGAGAATCCATAGTTCATGCTGGAACAGTATGTAATGCAGCATATTAGGCATTTAAGATCATTCAGTGTTCAATTAACTTCACAGCAAATAGAATTCATACAGATTTATTTTTAAAACTTGCTGTGAAAAAATATATGCAATCTTTGTTTTCACTAAAAATGATGCTTTCAGCAACTTGAAAGAACATCTTGTGAAGTGTTTAGGAAAGTGTGAAAAAATTATGGAAATTATAGCCTGCGGACTGAGGTATATGAAGTGTGAAAAATTAAAAAGGAGGGAAAAATTAAATAATTTACAAAGGCAAAAAATCTAGAAAAGCAAAAAAATCTAGGTTAACACTGAAACTTCATTCTGAACCTGACCCCTTTGCGCTGAGGTACTGTCATTGATAGAATGCTTCGGCTCACATTATTCAGTGACATCTCTCATCGCCTCCTCTCTAGAATCATACCCAATCTTTAAAAAAAAAATGTGTACACACACACACACACACACACAGACTCATGGCACTCTATCATTTGAGCACTGGCTAAATCAAGTGTCAAGGTAAAGTTGGTAAAAACTAGTTAGATTCTTGCAAACCTACAAACAAACAAACAAAAAACCTATAAAGGTTTTTTTTGGCTTCATTACCTGAATGAAGATTAATACCTCATCAAGGTCCTAGAAAGTTACCTTTTTAACGGCAAACAGCAGTCTACAGCTTTTAAGCATAACATTTTTTTAATTACACACACACACACTTTCTTTTGTAAAATATTTGAATGGCATGGCCCCCCTCAAAGCATCATTGAAATGCTTCCCCTTTACAAGCACATATGGTTAGCTGACCTGTGTTCTACTCTCAATTCTACAATGAATTCAACAGAATGTCCATGCTGTGGCTGCAACACGTCAAGCTAATTTCTTATGTGTTTTCTCTTACCACAGAAAAGCACACAAGAGTGGATAAACTACTCTGGAAACTTGGTCTGGTTCATCGTGCAGAATGTCCAAGGTATCACTCTCTCACAGAAGAAGGGTTTCTATCTGTGCAGACGGAGAGGGGAGGATGGGGACGGAATGACTGCCATTAGGTGTCCAGTCTGTGGATATAAACTTTCTTCAAAGCTCCATAGTTCTTCATAGAACACAACAAACCAAACCAACCTGCGATTGCCCACTTAACACACACATAACTATGCACACAAAAACAATCATAAAACTCAACATTGTGCATACTATCATTAGCATATACAGAAGAGAGGGATCAATATTTGTGGTGGCAGACAAGGAAGAGTTTGCTTCCATTCAGCAGTGATTATTATGGGCACCCATTGCCACATAGTGGAAACATGCCATTTGTTAAGGTCTGCCCTGCCTTCCTAGCCCTGACTGATAATCATGCATCATCTACATATGCCCTTTGATAAACACAGAACGCACAGAAGTGTTTTTCAGAACCTTTCATATGTACTCTCCATATAATATGGAATATAATTCCTGATTTCCATAAACTGAGGCTGGAAGTCTGTCACTACATTTGTACATGCCTCAAAAATTGGGATTTGTCCCCATACATGGATAAGCAGGTGTCTATCCAGCCAACTGTGCATATGGAATGCCCAATCTGCATGTGCACATTGATAAGCATGCATGCAAAAGTAGTTACAGAAGCAGGGCTCTGCTAATTAAAAAACATTCATGCTCTAAATTACAAAATTCTTGTTGAGAAGCTACTTTTAAAGTTTACATGTTTGAACTAGAGTTCAAAGATACTTACCCTAGGGGCAATAGTCCTAATAGAGATTTTTTAGGATATTTTTTATTATCCAGATTTCATTTCTAAATGAATCAGCCTGACTACAAGACGAGGTTTCCTTACTTATAGGCTATTAAAAAATAGACATGTGCCACCTTGTCTGCATACTCTGCAAGTTCATACCTGCTGAACTAAAGAAATGCATTAATGTTACTGTTATAAAATGAATGATACTGGGGTTTTGTGACTTAAGGAAGTGAGAAAATAAATAAGTATGTTTTAAGAAAACAGTTTCAGAAGAGAGTGACTCATTAAGCTATTTATATATTGCACTGCACTGCTCTGAATATGTTATATTTGTGTTTTCCTTACCTACATCAGAGTTCAGTTTGGTGGGCTGGAATTTGTCTATCATCAAGTCTCATTTAGCCAGCAGCTGAAAACCTAGTTCTGCTCTTCTGAAGCATTTAGGACTTGTTAGCTTTTCTTGCATAGGTAGAATTACATTTGTAATGTGGATGACTAAGAAATAAGTCACCTAATTACTGTCAGATGATGAATTGTGACTTCTTTCACACAGTATTCTACAGCCAAGTACTTATCTTTACAACAAATTTTCTTTTATTTAATTATATTAAATTACAATTAGTCAATTAATCAAAGAAAACTTATAGAAATGCAAGAATATCCTGTAATAAATAAAACAGCAAAATAAATCATTGTCCAGAAAATCCATGAGACCATCACTGGAAAAGTGTAGTAAAAAGAAAACTATTCCTTAGACAAGCTGTACACAGCCATAAGTATAAATGTGACATTTTGGCTCATAAAGAATAAACTCTTTAAAGATTTGTTTATCCAAGATCATAACTCAAAGCAAAAAGATACCATCTACAGTCAGAAAATGAAGACTTCTCCAGTGTGTCAGGTGGTGTGCATTGCACTGGATCTGGATCTGGATCAGGTGCAGTTTGATCCCGCCCAGAGAACCACAGAAAATCATTGTCTTCTTCTGGGTTGCTCAACAGTGTGCTGCCTCTTACTCTGGGCTTATGGTAAAGCCATGATTTAGCACAAAATTATTCAATATTCTTTAGCCACAAATCACAAAACATCACAAAAGTCGCTGAAAGAAAATTAATGCTATCTTTTATAATTCAATAGGGTTATATTTTTAACTGTATTTAAAAAACTTTTAAACATTTTGGTAGATCCTGAAAACCCTCACTCAAACTAGTAGCTCTAAGTCATATAAGTAGTCCCATTGATGCAGTACAACACGCTGGCCCTACATGTTCAATTAAAAAAATAAAGTATAGTTCACTTTAAAATTATGTTAAAGGCAGTAAAAATGAAGACAGACATAATTTAAGGTGACAGTTTTTGGATAAATTACCATTATACGTTTGTGATAGATGAGATAGTTAAGGGTGAAATGGTGCAGGATGAGTGGAAAATGAGAAAAACATAATATAGAGACTTGGGTATGGTGGGTTTTTAAAACTAAATATTGATCCTTTAGCCAAGATATGGTCCGCCTATTAAATTAAGTATGGTTTTGGACTGTTTGCATTGTTTATGTAAATCTAGTTCAGCTATGTTACTCTTGGCATTTCTAACCACTTAAATAATTTATGTCAGTCTGAGCACGCAGAGCAGCCTTGGGTGGGCTCAACAAGTTTGAGTGACAAAAGTACAATGCTGCTTTGTTAAGTGGATGTTTATAAATTCAGTATCAAAACAAAACATGTTAACCTAAAAATCATGAGCCCTGTACTATACACACTCTATTGATTTTAATGTGAATTCCTCTCATGGAGGCTCTGTCTGTGGCCAGCTTCTCAGCTGGCATAAATTGGCATAGCTCCATTCACATCAACAGAACTCTGCCACCTTATGCCAGCTGAGGATGTGACCACTAATTATATAATCCTTAAATACTGTTCTGTTACCAGTTTATTGCCCCAGTTTGACTTTGATCCCACAAACACACCTGTTCTTAACTGCAAGCATATGAGAACTCCCGCTAAAGTCAGTGGGCGTACTCATATACTTAAAGTTAAGCATGTGCACAAGGGCTTGTGGGATTTGGACCTATATTATTCAAATTGAAAATAAAATCTAACTACTTTTCAGTATTATATCATCTGGTTAATTTTTGCATTTCTGTTAGCACAGACACCTCATTTTTATTACTTTCTATCTTTGAATTTATAGTATAAGCATAAACATTATACCTAGGCACAAAATACAGGAATTAAAAGGAATATTGTTATCTAGTTATATCGTCTGATCTTCTTCCTGATTCTACCAAGTCACAAATTCCAGTTAATTTGACATTAAAGTTCTCATGCACTAATACAGTGCAGCAATATTTTAGGCATAAACCATACATTGTTATTTATTTTTCAAAAACAATAAAATTTTAAACAAAATTTGTGGAACCATTCCTAATGGACTGAGATTTTGCAAATTCTTGTTTTTACAAAAATCTGGGTTTCACTTTAAATGTTACCTGTCAGTTTCCCTTTAAATATTGGTGGCAAGAAAGAGGGAAAAAATAGAGTAATCATAGAAGAGTCAAGCAGGGCAGTTTGTACTACTAATAATAGTACAAACTATTGTCTGTACAGTATAAAGCACTAAATATACAAAAATATATGCCAACATTCTATAAATTTTAAACTGACCTTTGTGTGTACTCAATATAAAAGTTATAAATGAACTATCTTGCTAGTATAATAAATAGCCATATTTTTACAACATTTTCACCTCTAAAGTCACAAATATTTTTTCAAATATTCTACATATTCTTTATAGTCTAAATATTCTTTAATCTTTACAAATATGAGTAACATATATATATATGTATATATAAACATTACAACCATATAAATAATAAATAATAGAAAGTTGGTATTTTTAAAAGAACTAACCAGAGCAGTTGTATGGTTATTGTTTCTTATGGTGATACATTTAAAATAGTGTTATTCTAAATTCTGGGTTTGATTTGAGAATTATCTGAATTGACAGTCACAAGGAAAAACACATACCCTTAATAATTGATTCAGCAGCATACAGATCCCGTTTGTAGGTCACCTAAAGGACAGAAAAACCTCATTAGACTTAACAGAGCAAGAAGGAATGTAAAACCAATAAAATAGTGCCCTGAAGGCAATTCTTTATATTAGAAGTACCATAAACAAATGATATAGTCAATTTCTTAATTATAGTAAATACCATTGGCATATGTGAGAACATAAGTTACAAAAATCACAAGAGATGCTATAGAATCACACTTCGTTGTTAAATATATAAATGTGTTTAGAGCTAATTTAAAACTATCACATGTTTTGTAACTCTTTAGGGAGCCATAACAAGCATGTTATCCTCTAGATCAGGGTTGGGCAACCTGCGGCACACGAGCTGATTTTCAGTGGCACTCATACTGCCTGGGTCCTGGCCACTGGTCCGGGGGGCTCTGCATTTTAATTTAATTTTAAATGAAGCTTCTTAAACATTTAAAAAACCTTATTTACTTTACATACAACAATAGTTTAGTTACATATTATAGACTTATAGAAAGAGACCTTCTAAAAATGTTAAAATTTATTACTGGCACGCGAAACCTTAAATTAGAGTGAATAAATGAAGACTCGGCACACCACTTCTGAAAGGTTATTGTCCTGCTCTATTAGGCACTGGTGAGGCCTCAGCTGCAGTACTGTGTCCAGTTATGGGCACCACACTTTAGGAAAGATGTGAACAAATTGGAGAGAGTCCAGAGGAAAGCAACAAAGATGATAAAAGATTTAGAAAACCTGAGCTATGAGGAAAGGTTAAAAAACTGGGCATGTTTAGTCTTGAGAAAAGAAGACTGAGAAACAACCTGATAACATCCTTTAAATATGTTAATGGCTGTTATAAAGAGGATGGTCATCTATTGTTCTCCATGTCCACTGAAGATAGGAGAAGTAGTAATGGGCTTAATCTGCAGCAAGAGAGATTTAGGTTAGACATTAAGAAAAACTTTTTAACTATAAGGATAGTTAAATACTGAAATAGGTTATCAAGAGAGGTTGTGGAATCTCCATCACAAATACACAGTCTAGGTTTTCTTGGTCCTTCTGCACTGCAGGGGCTAGACTTGATAACCTCCAAAGGTCCATTCCAGTTCTACAATTCTATGAAAGTGATCTATTGCCCATACATCCATGTTGATTTCCATTCATTATATTACCCTCCTTTAATTCTGTATTAATAGAGCACTCTATCAGCCATTGTGTTATTTTGTTCAGGACTAATGTCAGGATAATTAATCTATAATTACCAGGGTCATCCCATTTACCCTTTTTTAAATATTGGCACAATATTTGCTTTCTTCCAGTTCTCTGGAACTTCCTCAGTGATCCAAGACTTATTGAAAAATAAATATTAATGTTCCAGAGATCTTCTCGGCCAGCTCTGTTAAAGCTTGCAAATGCAAGTTATCCAGTTCTGATTTTAAAATGTCTAGCTATAATAGCTGCAGTTTAGTAACCTCAGTTGCTGTAAGAGTGAAAAATATGTCATCATCATCTGATATGTTTACATCATTTGGCTTTTAACCAAATACAGAACAGAAATGTTATTGAACATTTTTGCCTTTTCTGTATTATTACTGATAATTCTACCTTTTCCATCTAATAATAGACCAATATCATTGCTAAGATCCTTAGTGTTCTTAATATACTTTAAAAACTCCTCCTTATTGCCTTTAACTCTGCTGGCCATAGATTTCTCCTTGTGTCCTTTGCATCCCTTATGAACTTTTTACAATTCCTAGCTTCTCATTTATATGAATTACTATCAACTTTCCCTTTCTTCCATTGGTTTTATACATATAATTCTTCATAGCTGCCTTCACTTGACCTTTAAGCCAGGTCGGTTTTAAAACCAGCATGGTGGTCTTCTCTAATTGTGGATTTGTGGCCTTTTGGGCATCTAGTAAAATGTTCTTAAGCAATTCCCAATATAATTCACATTTTTCTGATTAAATTCTTTCGCTCTGCTGATTTCTCTCGTAATTGTTTTCAGCTTTGTGAATGATTATCACTCCAAAAATGAGTATGTCACAAACTTGAAAATAAAATTAATAATACATAAAGCATTCATAGAACCAGGGCCGGCGCTTTCATTAGGCGACCCTAGGCGGTCTCCTAGGGCACGAGGATTCGGGCAGCGGCATTTTGTGCGTTCCCCATGGGGCGCACAGGAGCTTCTGGTTCCGCTCCCGTCGCGCCACTGAAGAAGGACCTTCTGCCGACGTGCCACGGAAAACAGCGGCAGGCAATGGAGCAGCTCAATGACTGCCGCTGTCACCTGCGGCATTTTGGCAGAGGGTCCTACTTCGGCAGCGCAATGGGAGTGGAACCGGAAGCTCTCACGCGCCCCGTGGAGAGCGCACAAAATGCCGCCCCCTGAATTCTGCCTAGAGCGCCAGAAACTCTGGCGCCGCTCCTGCATAGAACAAAGGTAGCAAAAAGGCAGTGCTCACATTTAAAAGTGTTGCCATGAGTAGTTATTAAACATAAGCAATTATGATATAGATAACAGTCAGGTGAAATGACCTGAAGTAATTAAAAGGAACAGTACTACATGCATGTAAAAATCACCTTTTCTGTGATTGCATCAGGTTAAGCCATACTTAATGGGAGGTAGATAGCATTCCAAATAAGTAAAGGATGATGGCAAGATGGAAGAACTGCTCTGAGGCAACAACAGATGAGGAATCTTCCTGAGGGCTTTTAGATTCAGTCACCCTGATCTCAAGAGGTGGGATGGAAGAGATGGCTTACTAATGGACCTCTCTATGTTAGTAGCAGCTCTATATTTCATCATCTGTTTAGTGTAGCAGCCTTTGGGTGAGTACCTTGAGATTGGCCCACACTACTACAAATGTCTTGGCAAGAATTAAAGAATGGAAAAAGGACAATTTCTCTCAGACAGAATCCAAAGATAGATACTGAAGATTATGGCAAAAGAAAGGTGATCTGAAGGAATATCAGTTGATGGATTGTGGTTTAACTAAGGACCTAGAAACCGCTACAAAAAAATGTGTGGAGCAGAGAGAGAGAGAGAGAGAGAGAGAGACTGCCTCCACATTTTTAATTACTTTTAAAACTGTTTCCCATCGTAGGAGGGATAATAGGCTGAAGATATTCTATTCCAAATACTCTGAAATTTCAAGAACCCTTTGAAGCCTCATTATTGTGTCAGTTCTCCTTCATTAGGGTGGAGTTCTTTTCCTCTGTTGGAAGTAAGAAGACTGGATGTTGATCTCTCTGGAGACATATGAGTTCTTGGCATGTGTGATATAACTCATCAGAGCACCAAAAAGCTTCAGAGAAAAGCCAGTAACCATAATAAAATAAACATTCACTGTGTGTAACAGGCTAATGTAGATCTTAATATATAGCTGAGGACAATTCTGCAAGATGATGAGTACAATGCAGGACTGAGCCTGAAGTATGGCAGAATCTGTTCTTTAGAGAGGATTAATAAGAAAACAAATGGAAGAGATTTTGTGCTTCTGAAAAAATATTCTCCCTAAAAATTATTTTAATATTTTTTTTATTTTATGCAGCCAATGCACAAGGAATGGCTTAAATTCTGCTGTTAATTTGTTAGGAAAGTTTGTGCTCTAAAAATGGTAGAGTTGTACAAGTAGTGCTGAAGGTTCAACAAATCACCTTTTCATCTCAGACTTACTACTATCTTATTAGAAATGTGTTTTGAACTGGCTCCAGACCTAGCAATGTACTTATGAATCCTAAAATAATACAGACTGCTGAAAATTGCAACATACAAAAATACAATAGAGAGACAAAAAGACTCCAGGAATAATGCCTCACAAACCCAAAACCAACAATGATATCTTTAAGCTGCAGGGGCACAGTCTTGGACATCTGAATCGACACCAACCTTGACAATAGCAAAGGATCTACAGTCATCATCAGACATGGTAAACAGTGGGTTTCACAATAGAATAAGTGTTTGAAGAGATCTCAATCAAAGAAGTTTCAGATCTTGCTGAATGCAGTGCAGGGCATGCTTGATTCACCCTCCACTAAAACCCAGATATCAGAGCAGGAGAAAATAATTGAGGTGCTAAAAGAAAATGGGGAAACTTAAACAAAAGGATACAGAATTATCAAAATCACCAAAGTAATAATTATGTTTACTATTGTCAAGGCTGAATCCCCACTCTGGGACTTCGAGCGCAGAAGGTGGGGGCCTGAAAGGATTCTAAAAATTAATACTGACCACTCCAGGCTTGTATTAAACTCCTAAGGTTACAGCTTCTCTCTGACCTTGGATGGGTAGATGCTGCCACCACTCAAATGCAAAAACCCCCTTGGGACACAGGAAGGCGCACTTGGGAATTCCTCCCTGTGGAGTACCCTCAAGCCCTCCCCCCCCTCCCCCCAAGGGAAGAGCTGAGAAAGAAAACAAAGGAAATTAGCTGTTGCCACCAGCTAATTAAACAACATATGCACAAACCTCTTAGGACACCAAAAATGCAATCCTGTTCTTAAAAAAAGGTAAATTTTATTAAAAACAAAAAGAAAGAAAATATATCTGGAACTTAGGCTTTTGCTAGATTTTAAAAGAGCAATTCCAAAAATTCCAAAATACCTTTCTTGGGGGTTCATCTTAAATATTACAAGCAAACAAAAGCATCTGGGGTTAGCACAGGGGAGGCCACTAGCCATAAGAAATAAACAGAAATAAATCTAATTCCGTCTTTCTAAACATTTCTGATCTACTTACATATCTGGGGGTTCCAAATAAGTAGTTTTAGGTATGATCTGATGATTTATGATCATACCTGGCTTAAAGCTTTTCATAGCATAACTGCTCCCTGTTCCTCTCTTTCCTGGAGAACAACAACAGAGACAAAGGGGTAGCTTCCCCGCCCCCATTTGAAAAAGTTCTAACCTTCCCATTGGCTCTTTTGGTCAGGTGCCCACTCCCTTTCCAATACCTGTGGTATTTAACAACCCTTTACAGGTAAAGCAAGCAGAGAACAGCCACCAAGAGGGACTTTATAGCTAACTGGCTGGCTGGGTGTCCCTAAAAGGGAGCTACCTCTCCCTTCATTTATCATAACTATGAAGATGGTTTTGGTGGAAATCATAAGATGACAACATAAGAACAGACAACAAAGTAACCCTATTAACTTTGTAGAGTGGTTTCTAACAAGTCAATCAACTTGGATGTTAAAAGGTCCCTATAAATTACACAGAGCTCAAGTTGGTGACTCAAAAGAACAGGTACACCATGCCACCACCTCTTTTAAGATGTCATCTTGTTCTCCAGATTCTCAGATTTCATTTTTTTAAAAACTAAATCTTTAATCTTTATGGTTGCAAAGAAATCTCCAAAAAGTAACCCATGTGTCACCAAAGCAGCGACATCTGTCAGAGATTGTAGGGAGCCTAAAACAATAGCGCCAAAAGGCATGATTTGCTCCTCTTCAACTCAAGGAGATAGTAACTCAATAGATGCCAAATAATAATAATTTGAAGGTCAGAATTATTAACCATATCACTGCTGGTCAAAGCATGTATGAAAGCAGAGGGAGGATCATATTATGAATATCTACTGTGAGTGACCTCTCTTTTTGGCACCATAAATGGATGGTGTGCTTGGGCAAGTTCCCCTAGTCAAAATGAAGTCAAGACCAAGGAGCCTAGAAGGGCATCTGAGCTCCTTCAATGGGGAACCAAGCCCAATGAGCCCATATTATCTATGAATGAATACTAACTGCATCTGTTCAAAAGAAAAAAAAAGAAAAAATCTGAGGACTCCTAAATGTTCATAAATCTATTGGGTTTTATTGGTACTTTGTGGCAGCAAAGGCTTCTCTTTCCCATGTTACGTTGCTTGTGTCAATCATTTCTTGGTGACTTTAAGACTAGATTATAATGGTATAGTTGGGACTGCATCTTAACTCAAAGTGACAGAATGCATGTTTAAGCAGGGAACCTTGCTGTTAGGGTGACCAGATGTCCCTGGTTTTATAGGGACAGTCCCGATATTCAGGGCTTTTTCTTATATAGGCTCCTATTACCCCCCACGACATCCCGATTTTTCACACTTCCTATCAGGTCACCCTACTTGCTGTTAACATTGGTGCTATGTGGTCTGCACTGGCTGCCTGTTGGTTTCTGAGTGAGTTTAAGGAGTTTGCATTTACCTATAAAGCCTTAAATGGCCTGATATTTGACTGAGAGACAACTTCTCTCCTCATGCTACACTGCGAAGGTTGTGATCGATTGAGGCAGGCAAAATCGAGTCCCTTTGATATAAAGGAGGTTGCGGTCAACGAGTTATCCAAAAGACCCTATAGCTTTGGAACTTGTTTCTCACTTATGTGAAATAGCTCAAATGTGTTGACCTTCAGTGTCTTTTTATTGGGTTTTTGTGGATGAAGACCTTTTTGGGGGGACAGTATTTAAGGAGGCTGAGATACTTTTCCCTCATCTTACTGTCCTGTTTAATTAGTTACTACTATATATTATAGGGCTGCTACATTTTAAATAGCTGTTAAGGGCACCTAGAGTTTGGGACAGCTACTGTTTTATTCCACCTATATACCCAAATAAACACAGAGAGCCACTACCTGGAGCTCAATCCCCATCATTATGCAGCTTTGCTATCTTAATATGGTTTCCAAATCTGATGCTTACTTCTGGGAGTGCAGTCCCAGTCACTGTTCAGTACCCACTGAAGTCAACTGGAATCTCTCCACTGAGTTTAATGGGCACTGGATCAGGCCCCAAGTTTCCTCCTCAAAACCAGCTCCTTAGACAGTTGTTTCTGCTTATCAATTTCCTAAGGATGGGAATCTGTATTGGCAATAAAGTAAGCAGAAAGAAGCAACCCATCTTAAATGGAACTCTTTGAAGTTCCTTGTTGGCACAAATTCACACTCACCAGCTTCCATCCCCACTCTTGTGGAGTCTACTCAAGATTCTGAAGAATTAAAAGGACACAAGGTTGCATCTGGGGGTCACACCTCTTGATATGATGACCTCTCATGGAATGTTGCAAAGCTTAAGGTGAACTCCATAAAGCCTCACAATATTCAGAACTTTCCAAAGGGTTCCAAGCCAGCAGACCTCAAGAGTGTGACTCTATATTGACAATCTACACGAAGAACTGCAAATACAGGAATAACTTCTTTCTACAACCCTTAATTGGGTAAGAATTATTTCTTTAAATACCTCCAATCTTTATATTTATACATTACTCATCAACTGTTATAAACCATTCCCAAGTTTTTAGACTTTTTAAACTTGTAAAACAAAGGCATAATTACTGTAACATCTTAAGGAATTTTAATATTTTGTAATTATCTGATATTTTAGCTGGTGTGGTGTTTTTACTAAAAAACATAAATAAAAGAAAATCAATATTGCTCTTACCTTCCAGAGGTCAGGCGATCCTTCAATAAGTTTGGCATTTGTTTTACAGTATTTTAGAGCCAAGTGCAAACATTCTGTCCCATAATCCAGGTCATAATCACTACACTGTAGCAATTAAAACAAGAACAAATTTGTTTTTATTATATTTAAGAGTATAATTAACATATTAATGGTCTAAACAACAAAATATTTTGTCTAGTTTAACCACATTTTGCGTCCTTACAATCCAATTCACAGTTCTGGCACCTTAATAGTCGTGTAGGTTAGGACTGAGGCGCTTTGGCACAATTATTCTGGGAAGCCTACCTTGTTCACACTATGCCAGACTCCAGTAAGTTATGGACTTTCATGAGTCTAGACAGACTTGCCACACCATTAGGTACTGAACTTTGATGATCAGAAGTTATGAAAAGTTGCTGATAAGGCCTTGATTTCTAAAGGGAATTATGGAAATAGTTTAACAGTAAACTTCAAAAGGACGTGGAGCTGGTTACCTAGCAGTGGAAGAATTGGCATTTTCACTGAAATACATTTTCCCTTTTGTCTTTTGACGTGTGGGAGATGGAGGGCAAGGGAATTAAATGAGATTTTCCATATTCTTTATAGCTCTGTGCATCTCCCACTTATTAGTTCCCATTTTTACACACATACAGAACCCTACAGTAACAAAGCTCCATGTTATATCCACAAGTTTTCAGATGAAAACAAGTGACTAGAATTCCATTTGCTTTCCTATCAGCATGAAACGGCACTCTCCCAAAACACCCTTCTTCTCCCCTCATACCCTCCAAGCAGCTGAGCACATCTAATTATTGAGGACTTGAAAGGCAAGAATATTAGGACTGGAAAGCAAAATTAGGGGACAGATTCTCCCCTGAGCCAAGCTACACTCATCACAAAGCATGGACTGAGGTTTATGACTCCCTGAATTTCAAGCTGTACTGGCCCTGATGTAAGTTAAGCAGCCCTTAGGCTATATTACACTCCCTAAAGGACCACAAACCAGCTCAGAATTGTGTTAGAACTCTGCACCATCTTCCAGCACAGGGATGCAAGGGGTGAGGATGGCATAGGAGACAGCACTGCAGGGGAAATTCCCATGCGGCTAGATTATGTTCTACTTGTACTGCTCATGCAGCACAAAGTGTCCAAACCTCTAGAATCTAGCAGGCCTCCTATACACAAATTTCACTATTAAATTATTCTTCCTTGAATTTGGTGGGCATTGCAAAGGTGCCAGGCTTAGTGTAGAGAAGTTGTTTATCATGTTCAGTTTAGGAACATATAGTTAACATAAATGGTTCTAAATTCTGACCTAGGGTATGACTCATACCATGCAAATGCTCCGGAATAACTCTGAAGATATTATTTAAAAATAAGAGTTCACATGTAAAATACTTAGGAAAAAGTTTTCTTCTTCCAAGCTCTGAGTAGTTAAAATTACACAATTAAATGTAGCAGACAGCAATTTAGAAGAGGAAAACCAAACCAGAACACTGTAACACAGCAGTGGGCAGGAGGTAAACCCAAACTATTTATACTCATATACCTGAGTACTGACATATAAGCACCATAAGCAGGAGTATGAAATTGAGAATTTTATGGGCAACAGAGAAAGTTAACCTGATACAATAATTTTAGATTCCCCCCTTCACTTTCTTTTCTTTCTTGTTCAATTTAGGAAAGGAAAAAAACAACAAAGCATAACATGTCAGCTGTGAGACTTCTTTAAAGTCTATTAGGCTGATTACAGAAGATAGGAGCAACAATGCTATAATGCAGGGTTCGGCAACCTTTGGCACGTGGCCTGCCAGGGTAAGCCCCCTGGCGGGCCGGGCCGGTTTGTTTACCGGCTGTGTCTGCCGATCGAGGCTCCCACTGGCTGCGGTTCACCGCTCCAGGCCAACAGGGGCTGCAGGAAGTGGCACGGGTCGAGGAATGTGCTGGCTGCCACTTCCCAGTGAGAGCCACGATTGGCCGAACCTGTAGACGCAGCAGGTAAACAAACTGGCCCAGCCCACCAGGGTGCTTACCCTTGCGGGCCATGTGCCAAAGGTTGCCGATCACTGCTATAATGTGACTCACAATAGTTTTGTATTTCCTCAGTAAGTTTAAGTGTAAGGGTATGTCTACACTTAAAATGCTACAGTGGCGCAGCTGTAACAGCTTCATTGTAGACACTCACTACAGCAACAGGAGCATTCTCCCATTGCTGTAGTTAACCCACCTCCCTGAGAGGCAGTAGCTAGGTTAATGGAAGAATTCTTCCATAGGCCTAGCACTGTCTACACTAGGGGTTAAGTCAGCATAGCTATCTCTCTCCAGCTGTGGATTTTTCACACCCCTCAGAGACATAACTAGGCCAATCTAAGTTCCCAATGTAGAATAGCCCTCTAACAAATAACAACATGATGTAAGAGTCCCTTGGTTCCAGTCTATCTCTTGCAAGGTATCTGTGAAATGCCTGAAGGAATATATCAGATAAAGAAAACAGAACTGTATGGAATTCTAATTGTCTCTTAGCATAATATTTAAATGAATAATAATAACTGGTTTTCCAGTCTGTCATCATCTTGCAACCAGCAAGAAAAGCTTTTCATCCCTCCAATTTTTTTTTTAAAAAGATGAATTTTAGCAGCATATTTCCACAGCCATTTTTAATAGCTTTAGGTAAGAAAATAAAACAGGAGCATGAAATAAGGTGTAACACAACTAAAAAGAAAAGGAACTTGATTCAGAAAATATTCAAGACCCACCAGTCAGACGCATAGGAAAGAATTCTCTGTAGTAACTCAGAGAATAGGAGATAGGACCCCATCTCCTGTCCTATCTATGTCACTGGAGATATTTGCGGATGGGTCACATGCCATTGTAGGCAACCTCATCATACCATCCTCTCCATAAACTTATCAAGCTCAGTCTCGAAACAAGTTAGGATTTTGTTCCACTACTCCCCTCGGAAAGCTGTTCCAAAACTTCATGCCTCTGATGGTTAGAAATCTTCTTCTAATTACAAGCGTAAACATATTGATGGCTAGTTGATATCTACATGTTCTTGGGCCAACATTGATCCTTAACTTAAATAAAACTCTTCTCCCTCCCTAGTGTTTATCCTTCTGTTGTATTTATACAGAGCAATCATATCTCCCGTCAACCTTCATTTGTTAGGCTAAACAAGCCAAGCTCCTTAAGTCTCCTCTTGTACAGTAGGTTCTCCATTCTTCTGATCATTCTAATAGCCCTTCTCTGCACCTGTTCCATTTTGAGCTCATCTTTTGTAAACATGGGAGATCAGAATTGCACACAGTATTCCATATTAGGTCTCACCAGTTCCTGGTATAGTGGTAATAACACTTCTCTATCTCTACCAGAAATACATCACCTCATGCATCTTAGGAGTGCATTCACCTTTTTCTTATTGCTAGTCCCTAAGTGCATGACTTTGCACTTTGCACTATTACATTTCATCCCATTTCTATTACTCCAGTTTTCAAGGTCATTCAAATCTTCTTGTATGATATTCCAGTCCTCCTCTGTTATTAGCAATACCTCCCAACTTTGTGTCATCCACAAATTTAATTTGCACACTCCCACTTTTTGTGCCAAGGTCATTAATGAAAATATTCAATAAGATTGGCGCCCCAAGACTGATCCTTGGGGAACTCCATTGGTAACCTCCCTCCAGTCTGACAGTTCACCTTTTCGTATGACCCATCACAGTCTCCCCTTTAACCAGTTCCTTACCTACTTTTCACTTCTTGTATTAGATCCCCATCTTCTCCAATTTAACTAATAATTTCCCATGTGGAACTGTATCAATGCTTTACTGAAATCCAGGTAGATTAGATCTACTAAATTTCCATTGTCCAGATTAGAAAATCAGTTAATCTTCTCAAAGAAAGAGATCCGGTTGGTCTGACATGATCTTTCATAAAATCGTGCTGCATTTTATCCCAATTACTGTTCACCTCTATGTCTTTAATTACTCTCTCTTTCACAATTTGTTCTAAGACTTTGCATACAGTCGCGGTCAAGCTAACAGGCCTGTAGTTTCCCAGATCACTTTTTTTTTCCTTTCTTAAATATAGATACTATATATTTGCAGTTCTCCAGTCATAGGGTACAACCTCTGATTTTGAAGATTTGTTAAAACCTCGTTGTTGGCCATACCAGGATTATCTTTTATCCCCACCTCAGCTTCAGTCCTTAGCAGTCCCACTTTTCTTTCCCTGTTTTCTTTAAATTTATCTGGTTAAATAACATTTTACTATTGGTTTTAATTGCCTTTGTAAACTCCAGCTCTGCCCGGCTTTTGGCAGTTCTCACTTTATCCCGACACATTCTGCCCTCCAAGAGGTAGCTTTCCTTGCTGATCCATCCCTTGTAGGCTTTTTGCTTTCTCTTAGTAACCCGTTTGAGATGTTTGTTTATCCAATTTGGTCTGTAGCCTTTCCTTACAAATTGTTTCCTCTTGCTTGGGATAAAGGCTTCAGATAGTTTCTGCAAGTTTGACAAAGTAATTCCAAGTCTCCTCCATATTCAGATTCTGGATTTCTTCAGTCCAATCTACTTCCCTGATTCCCCCCCCCCCCGCCCTTTTTTTTTTTTTTTTTAAGTTTGCCTTTTAGAAATCAAAGGCCCTGTTTGCAGACCTACTTTTGTTTATCCTTCCATTTAGTTTAAACTGAATTAACTCATGATCATTCTATCCAAGGTTGTCTTCTACAACCAGTTGTTCTATGGAGGTCCTTGCTACTTACCAACACTAAATCACTTTGTTAGTCCAGTGACTATTTGGTGAAGAAATCCATCCTATCCAGGAATATCTGGGCCCTATAATTATAAATAGTACTTGCCCTCCAATCAATATCTGGGAAATTAAGGTCTCCCATTATCACACAATTCCCAGTAGTCTTTATTTCATTAAAAATATGACAAAGTGCTCTCTATATATCCAAATAGGATCCTGGAGATCTGTAGCAGATCCCAAGCACTGTCCCACTGGAGCCTCTGTATACATTCTTCCCCAAAGTTATTTGACCCAAATAGATTCTGTTTTATCCATTTCATCACTTCTCATTTCTCTGCAGTCTACTTTGGCATTAATGTACAATGCTACTCCACCATCTTTACCTGTATTTCTATCTTTCCTGAACAGCACATATCCATCAAAACCCATACTCCAGTCACAACTACTATTCCATCATGTTTCCCATATCTCTATAATATCTGGTTTCACTTCCTGCACCAGTTTTTTTAGTTCTTCTATTTTGTTACACAGGCTCCTTGCACTGGTGTACAGACATCTGAGTTGTTTCTTCTTGGCTTCACCCATATTCCTTGCCCAATTAGGTACAATCATTTCACTGCCAGTATCACCTACCTGTTACTGCTAGTGGTACTGGCACTATCATTCCTCTTGTTGTCCACTCTCTTACACTCTTTTGTTCCTTTCTCCATTGCTATATCCTCTTTACTTGATTTTCCTCCTGTTCAATATTCGAATCAGACATGGAGATTGCATGAGCATCTCTCAACTGTCTCCCCCAAATTCCTAGTTTAAGGCTCTTTTAATAAGTTGTACCAACCTCTATCTCAGAAGTGTATTACCCTCCCTATTCAAGTGCAGTCCACCCTATGAGAACAGTCCTCTGTCCATGAATGCCTCCCAGTGGTCAAACATCCCAAAGCCCTCCTTATAACACCACTGCCTGAGCCATCTGTTGATAGTCATAATCTTGTCTTACCTTCGCTCTCCTATATACAATCACAGATCAGAAAGATGTAAACCTTCCTATTGTCTTAAAATAGATGAAGGAGTTTGAGGAAGGAACATTTTTGAAATCACTAGCTTACAATTAAAATTAAATTTTATTTTTATTTTAGCAGTGTATTAATTAAACATCATAATGGGGGGAATTTAATCTATGGGATAAACCATCTTTAGGGTATGGCTGAATTCAATAAATTAAATATGACACAAGTATAGTAATAATTAAAAACATATTTCACTAACATGTACTCCGTGACATTTACCACTCTGTTCACTACCTGTAATTGTTTAAACATAAAAACAGGGGGGTTGTTTTGTTTTTTTAATAATAGACTCCTTTGCAAGTCTATGGAGATGATGCACTGATGCCAGGTGAGAAAAAGTCAAATGAAAAGAACATATTTTAAGGACAGCTCAGATTCATTTTGTATATAAGTGAATTTTTAAGTCTATTTTTAAAGTGCTGCTTTTGGAAGCTTTGCTACTTCTTTGAGAAATTCAGATAATGAGATTCAGCCCTAACCATGAAATGTCTATAATTCATAAAAGCAGGACATTTATAAACAAAATTTTCAGTGACCCATGAATCCCAAACACCATTATTCTAATTCCTACATGTTTCTTGCCCTGAATAGCCAAAGCCTCAAAAAGATAGGCTGTCCAGATAGATTATAATATAGTTTCAGTTTGATCAAAACTTTTCACATAATGCCTGACATAGTACAGTTGGCCATAACAGTTATGGATACCAAGCTCGATGAAATTATTGGCAGAGTTTAAATTTTGGAGCAGAGATTTGAGTTGGTGGAAACACAGCTGTGAACTCTGGCGCCAAACACATCCACAACAGAAAGAAACCAGATGGGTTTGACATCAGCAATAATAAAGAAGAAAAACAGTTATTTAAAGATGCTTTTGAGCTGTTAGATAATCAGGAAAGTAAAATGTGTATATTTGGGGTTTTCAGAATGGCTTGAAGATGACCGCACCCTATATTTGTATTTTATTGTATTCTGTGTCAAGATACATACACCGCTTAGCAACAGTGAACAGACTAAAGTTTACTAAATTGTGTATGTTTTTTATTGTGTTTTGAGACGTACCCACAGTTTTGTAGTGATTCATTCCCAGATGGTTTGCAATAGATTTCACTGTAGAACATTACAGTCTGGTCTCCATGCTAGCACAAAGTTAAGCAATTTTCAAATTCTGTTTAATCCACATAACCAAGTTAAATGAAATCACATTTGCAACAATTATATGGCATCTACCCTACTACTTTAGAAGCCTAGTGAGATATGCTTTGCAAGATGAGACAAAGAATGGTATTGTAGTATCGCAGTGTTGCTGACTATTTACGCCAACATACAACAAATCTGAATAAGGTGTAATCGGCTGAGTAGGCTCCAGACCTTATCATTTACATTTGTAACTTACATACACCAACTTTGGAGTTTTTTATGCACATTTTTTCCTTTGGATTTTTTTGAAAACATAGCACAAATGAGTGGAGTATCCTAAAAAATTAGCTCTACTGAGATTCCCTAACATAAAAACTAGGAAACTGAGTTTCTCCACAACAACAGCTGCAGGTTACACCTTAGCATCTTCCTCCTCTGCTTGTTATTTGCTGAAAACCATAAAGTTGTTTCCAGTATATCTCTTTTAACAATTCAAAAAAGAAAAGCTTTGAGTTTATTCTTATTTTTATTTTAATAGCCATTAACCCTTTTGGTCCCATATCACTGATTTTGAATGTATCTGTGAGATGACATTTCATGGGTAGTTAGTACAGTAAGTCTATTACATTTACAGTATCAGAAATTCTCAGCAGTTTATTGTTTCATCAGCCTTGAAATAGGATATTTACTGTTTTTCACATATACGTTAATATTTAAAAGTATTCTTGCTTCAGAGCTGCTTCTTTATGTGTCTGTCTATCCTACCTAGTTCTGTGGTACATTTTTACTCTATTTTTTGACTACAGAATTACCAAACATGTCATAAAGAATCATTCCCCTGGGGCCTTTCTGCACTGACACAAATAAATCTTGCATTTTAACTGCAAAACCAATTAGCTACAGGCAAGGGCTATAGGTTATGGTTTTTGTTCTTGTCCCTTGCAAACCGAGCAAGTTTCCCTTGCTGATGTGCCAGAGGCAATAATTACTAAAGACAGTTATTCGGTGTCAAAAACAGATTAATAAATTCAAAAAAATCAATGCAGACACCCAGGTTCTTGCCCTGTGGCTTATACTTCCTTTCTCTCAAACACAAACCTACAGTATATGGGCATGGTAAAGCATTTGCAGTCCCCTGCCCACAGACATATCCCTACATCTCCTGCTGATTCATAGATTTAACCCCTGGCTTCTCTCAATGGGTTCATTGTTAGTTGATTGTCTTTGATAGGCCATCAAGCAAGCCGGACAGTGCTGATACTAATCTGTGTGGGTGTGTCACCCAGATACACAAGTTTGAAATACAAATATACTACATTTATTTATAACTCACAATACAAAGATTATACATACATATAACCATGATTATCATATTTAGGCACTGATCCCTTACTTGGCATATCTTGTAAGATTCATTGCAATTCTGCAATATTATTATAAATGGTCATCCATCTTCCATACAGCGTCACAACTTGTTCTTCACACCAGCTGCACAAAAGAGAACATCTTACAGAATAATTACTTTTGATGGTTCCATACCATCAGAGCAGAATGAGGGATAACTCTTCACCCAATAGGAAACAATTGTTCCCTTGCACTTGCAGTTTCATTCACTTCCTGGGCCAGCCAGTTTTAGTACTTCCCAAACATATAACATCATAATAGAGTTAAACTTCCCAAACTGAAGGAAACAGTGTTGCTGAGTCTCATGATATTTCGCATTATACTTACTTGTTCTTGGGGCACACGTGGCTAAATAAATAAATAAATAGAAACCATAACTTACAAAAAGGTAAGGTTCCAGTTAACTGAATCTTCAAGACCTTTATACAGTTATCCAATTTTGATTGGAGTGGGTACTCAATTTTCAGGATCTAATGGGTTGTTTCCATTTGAAGGAAAGATTGGTGATGGAGTCAGGTATTTCTTTTATACAGTCCTGTTTATTTACAAAGAATGTTCAAAGTCTTGTTTCCCTCAACACAATAAAACTCAAACAGTTCAAAGCCTCTTCCAGCCAACACTTTACCCAACAGCTCTGTCTCTCTCTCTCAGCTTCTTTTTCCTCAAGGTCAGGCTACTCAGGCTTCTCTGGCTGCATCTGGAACTTTCTTTGTTCTTTCTCTGTGTCCTGTGTGCTTCTGCTGTTTCTCTCACACTAAGGTTACAGCTATACTAACAACTATACATGTGTCCATGCATGTGGTTGTGCCATAACCCCCCTGTTGTCCACATCTAAACTCCAGAAGCACATGTCTGGAGGCAAACAGAGGACAAGTAAATTAGCACAGACTGAGGATGTGGGTAAGTACACACCATGTTGGTTGGGCAGAGGTCAGGGATGTGTACCAGGTCTCAAGTTTCAGTCGTCCTTCCCCCATTCCCACAATGCCCTGAACGCTTTTCTTCCTGACCCTTAAACAATATATAAAGATCCCTGTCCCCACTTTCACCAGTAGTAATGAGCTGCACTTCTTCTTTCATATGGCTTGGGTAAGTAGCAATGATTACAAATTTATATCTAGATTTGATAGCCAGCATGTTGCTGCAGCAGTGAGATGGTGAATGTCCTTCAAGCCTCCAGTGAAAAAATGAAGGGGATACTCAGATATGATGTATGACTTGATCATTTATGCTGTAGAACGTACCGAGGCTATTGTTGCGGTTTGTAGGGTCCATGGACTGGAGCCCCATGATGTTCCAGCTAGTTTCATTATAAGTGACATGAGACCTAGCCTTATCGTGGGTGGTGTTCTCAAGGTATTGTCGAAAGATCAAGTGTAATGCCAAGATACTTTGGGTTAGCCTCATGGCTGACACTCTCATCGCAGAACTGCACATTAAGTTTGGTATTAGCCATTTTATTGTTCAGATGGAAAGCTGTCACTGGATTTTTTTTTCATGTTAGGCCTAAGTTTCCAGCACTGGAAATAATCAGTCATTTTGCTAAGATCTTGGGTTAGGGTGCAGCTGATCGTATGCAGACTTGTATGCTGAGCAGCTAGGACAATGTCATCAGCATACACGAATTTTCTCAACTCTGTTGCTGCTATATATCGGGGCCAGGACAGGGCCCTGAGGGATGCCTGAGTTAAGAGTTCCTGGTCTACTGATCTGGCCATTAAGGTGTACCTTAAAGTGGCGGTCCCTGATCACATCGCCACCAAGAGACAGATCGCTCGCCAGCAGTGAATGACGTGGGAGATCTTGAGGAGGAAGGTGTGTCTCCAGACGGTATCACATGCTGAGGACAAATCAACAAAGGCAGTCCCTGTCTTCAACTTATGGTGGAATCCTGCCTCAATGTGGTCGGTGAGTGAAGCTATTTGGTCACAGCTGTTCCTCATCAGGCGAAATCCTACCTGCTCCACTGGGAGGATGTCTTCGATAATGTCAGACAGACGGCGGAGCAGTGCCCCTTCCATGAGCTTGCTGGTGGTTGAGAGGACAGAGATTGGGCAGTAGCTGGCTGCATCCTCTGGGAGTTTCCTAGACATCAGTAGGGCAACCACTGTTGCCTGTCGCCAGCTTGTTGGTAAGCTGCACTGAATAATTCAGAACAGCTTTCAGCTTTATGAATCCTGCTCTGAGAGCAGCTGCTTGGCTTGCTGACCCGGGTACTGATCAATGTGTGGGTGGAGTACATCACTCTCCATGACTTCACGTGGAGCAGCAGAAAAACATCTCTAACAGGAAATTTCATGGAGACTAAAGCAGTCATTCAGCAGACTCCAGCCCAGTGCCAGGAACACACCAAGCACTTACGGCTCCTATATAGGAGGTGAAAAGACTCCAACTCAGGAGATCTTGTTGTACATGCCCCTTCTACAAGATGGACCAGGAGCTGCCAAGGGGGGGGGCCCAGTAGAGAACATGAAGTGGCTCGCAACCCCCTCCTCACCTCTGCCAGCTTCACTATCCAACAGGATGCTGATGAGGTTAGGGCAAGTAGGGACCTGGAGGATGCTGTGGAAGACTTGGTGGATGAGGAGCATGTGACTCTGCACTGCTACTCAGAAGATCCAGTTGAGGAAGCCCCCTCAATGAACCAAAGGATGAACACTGGAAAAAGACCGGCACAGAACATGATTTTATCAAATCTGAGATCTGGCAAACTCATACCAGCATAGGGTTGCTTAGGGCATTGCTTTTAGCTTTAGCCTCTTTCTGGTCTAGGGTTGCTAGCCCTCCAGGAATTAAAGATTAATCTTTTATTAAAATATGTCATGTGATGAAACCTCCAGGAATATGTCCAACCAAAACTGGCAACCCTATTCTGGTTACAGACTTACAGCAGTGTTGTAAAATATACAGTCTTGGATGGCTAAGTCAGACCCTTTTTAGAGAGAAGGAAAAAGGATAATAAATAAGGTAAGTCAGGAAAAGAACACACTAAAGCATTTGTGAAAAAGTCTTACATCTCAGGTGGTGTTTGGGATTCTGCTGGAGCTGATAGAAGTGGCAGTGTCATCTTGGTCCCTTTGTGTGGCCCGCTCTAGCCATCTGTCAAGGATAACAAATGACTGGTGTCCCAAGAGACAGTGTGGGTGGCAGCCTTAATGATAAAGCTCATGCCAATAATCAGCTTTAATTCCCAAAGCCTTTTTAAGGACCCACAAAGGGAATGGTGGGTGGAATAGTCCATCCCCTCATTATTTTGTCCACCAATTGGGCCTAGTTTCGAACACATCAATATTGGTTCACTGATTTCTGGTTCCGCACTTCTCTTGTTTATCAAGCATGATTTTAACACAATCCTTGAGTTATATTAGTAGACATTTTTGTGTGGACTAGTTCAGTCTGTCTCCCTTTTATACTTTGACATTAACATTCTTTATTATACATTATTGTGACATCTCATGAACTTTCATGTACTTTATACAGTTGAGCTCACAATTAGAATAAATTTGTAGGCCCAATTATCACAACAGTACCAGGACTATGTGTTTTTTCCTGCCTCCACACTTGGAAAGATTGGCATCCAGCATGATACAGATACTGTATGGATCCTGAATGGGGAATTCCCTGAAAGTTTCCTCCTATCCAGCCACCAGATAAGAGATTCCCTGACTAGCTAAGGAGTGAGAGAAGATATGGAGTTTACAGATTGTCATCATCTACCCATCATCTATCTCACTGGAAGTGTTTAAGATTGAAGTAGGATCAGGAGATCAGATCCTAATATAACACTCTGATATACCAAGGACACCTGGAGAGCACTCTAAGAACTGAGAGAGATTCTGGAAAATAGAAATACAGATCTCATTTTAGGATTCTTTTCAGAGAGTAGAAGACAATCCTCTTCTGTGTCTCAGAGTATCCTGGGGGGGGGGCGGTGTGTGAATACATTCTTGTCCCTTTTTGTCCAAGAAAAACCCAAACAAACAAAAAAACCCACAACAACAATCTGAAATTTTAGCCATAACCTGGCTGCTTCTTGTTCTGTCTGCAAAGGAAGTGGTCCAGATGAACCAGTCATGAAGATAAAGAAATACACCAGACCACTTAAGGATGCCACAACCACCAATATTATCTTTGTGAAAGTCCAGAGGGCTACTGCAAAGCTAAAGAGAGACCTCTGACTCCTGTATACCCAGAGATCAACACCTCCACAATTCTGTCTCTTTCCAGTCCAAATCATTGCTGTACTGTGGAAAGGAAAATAAATAAATTTGCTGCTAAAGAGCTGTCATATGATGCTGAGTGACTGGGGCAGTCTAACATAGCAAAGGGTGGTAGTGGGCACCATAAAAGCGGGGGAGCTCAGTGTGGATGCAGATAGGGCTGAGAGGAGGCTTTCAGCAGACTGACTGACACAATGAAAGTCAGGATGCAAACTGGTTGGCATAAGATGTGAATTTGGGTATTATTAGTAGATGGTTTATTGCCTTACCTAGGAGGAGGAGTAGTTACCCATCAGTTGTCCCTGGTAAAATGGAATTCAAAACAATCTACTACTGTTCTCTGAAGAACTTCAGAGGCATGTTGAATAATCAACTGAACATGAGCTCCTAGTGCAATGCAGTGACTAAGAGAGCAAAGGCAATTTTTGGCTACATAAGCAAAGGAAAATCAAGTAGAAATAGGTAGGGGCCATCACCATTGTACATGACAGTAATGATAATGGCATACTGTGTCCAGTTCTGGTGCCCACTCGTTAAAAAGGATGTTGACAAATTGGAAAAGATTCAGAAGAGAGGTACAAGAATGATTCCAGGTCTGAAAGCCTGCCTTCCAGTGAGAGACTAAAGAAGCTCAATCTGTTTATGTTTATCTAAGCAAAGATTAAGAGGTGAATTGATCACAGTCTACAAATGGGGAATAGATTTCTGAAAATAGAGGGCTCATTAATTTAGCAATCAAAAGCATAACAAGAGGCAATGGTTGGAAGCTGAAGCCAGACAAATTCAGATCAGAACAGAATGCCTTTTTAACAGCGAGGATAATTCACCATTGGAACAATTTACCTAGGGAAGCATTCAGTGAAATTCTATGGCCTGTGATATTTAGGAGGATAGATTAGAATAGATGATCCTAATAGTCCCTTCTGGCCTTAAAATCTATGAATCTATTAATTAATGGATTTGAACTACTGACCAAAAAGTGAAAAGCTCATTGTTCTGGAATCATCTCAGAAGCTAAGCAGTATAGCCAGAACAGAATTTGGATGAGGGGAGGATTCCTGCATGACTTGATGTGGATTCAGTGGCTAGCATTCTTCCCTCTGAGTTAGTACCAAAAAAATCAATGGTTAGGAGAGGCACTATGCTGTTGGAGGCAGGGGCGGCTCTAGAAAGTAGGCTGCCCCAAGCAGCGCGGAGCGCTGCGCCGCCCTTCCCCAGTCCCGCGGCGGGTCCCCTCTTCCCGCGGCTCCGGTTGAGCTCCTGCCGGCATGCCTGCGGCAGGTCCACCGGAGCCCGGGACCAGCGGACCTGCCGCAGTCATGCCTGCGGGAGCTCAACCGGAGCCGCGGGAAGACGGGACCCGCCGCAGTCATGCCTGCTCGTTCCGGGCTCCGGTGGACCTGCCGCAGGCATGCCGGCGGGAGCTCAACCGGAGCCAAATGCCGCCCCCCCGGGAAACGGCCGCCCCAAGCGCCTGCTTGGCGCGCTGGGGTCTAGAGCGCCCCTGGTTGGAGGTACAGTCTACTGTTGACTTCTCAGGACATACTTGTGAAAAGCGTGCCAGTTTCCAAGTGCATAATTATAGTACGTCTTCCTAAATTATCACCCACCAAGTTCCACTTGAATACAGTATTCCTCTGCAAATACTGCCCTGTATGAAGTGTGCTATTAAGCAGCTGCCAAGTTTCATACAAGATGTGGTATCTTTTCACTGTGGAGCAATAATGTCACAATATAAAGAGTTAGTATATGAGCCTGTACAGTGTTTTGGGATCCTACAAGACAAGGAGTGCCATAAAATGCGAGTAATTAGTTCATTAGCAAAATGTTTTGGGTTTTTGTTTTTGTTTTTTTTTTGGTAAATGGTTCATACAACTTCTCTGAAAAATTCCCCAATTTATCCTAATTAATTTCCATCACAGGATTCACACAATATCCTGGGTCTATTACTGTGCCAAAAAACTAATTAAGAACAGAACTTTCTAAAATAATCAAGGTTACTCAACAGACCACCAATCTTGCTTCAAATTTTGAATAAATTAAAACATTATTGAGCTAACGTCAGATTAAAATATAATTCTTCTGAAAACAGATTAGCAAGACTCAGTTGTTTCCGGATGGGAAAAATCCTATTACTCAACAGCCCAGGACAAAGAGAAAAGCTGCGTGGGCAAAACATGTCAGGGGTGGCAACTGTAAAATCTCTTAGGAAAGTGTCAAAAATGCATACTAAAGGTTAGATTTATTATCAAGCCTGCCGATGGGCTATATTTGAGCAGGAGTCAGTGTGTATCAGACAAGAA
Organism: Mauremys reevesii; assembly: GCF_016161935.1. NCBI lineage: Eukaryota > Metazoa > Chordata > Testudines > Geoemydidae > Mauremys > Mauremys reevesii. The sequence continues at coordinate 55,265,570 of NC_052624.1, forward strand.
CTGGATGGAGAAAGGCCTGTTTTGTGAAGAATTCATGTTGTTCAAAATCTGGTTTTATTCTGATTTGGAATGTAAAACAAAAATTTCAAAATTCTCCATGAAAAGAATGGAACCTGGGGCAGTCCAAACAGAGACGTCTGAGTGAGTTGCATTAAACACACACAAAAACAAGAAAACCCTGAACACAAACAGAACAAGCAGAACGCAGAAAATGCTTTTAGATAAATCAGCAACCCTATTTCATATGAGAGAATGAGCCTTACAGCCCCGAAACAGAAAAACTATGTTTTCTTGTCAAACAATCATATCTGAAGTCCTAGCTGCCCATGGACAACTGATCACAGAACTAAAAATTAATAGTAGCTTAGGTATAAGTGATCATGTCTTGATCACATTTATAAAGTGCAAGTAGAATAAAACCAAAATCAATAATATTATAAGGCCAATTTCACAAAGCTGAAAACAATTATGAGCCAAATCAGCTGTGAGGAAACATTTAATCAGAAAAATGCAAATGATAATTGGGAATCATTTAAGAACACCTTACTAGATGCTCAAAAACCCACAATAGTGGAAGCAGGCTATGCCGGTTAAAACACGACCTGGGCTTCAAGGGTAGTGATGGCAGCTGTAATATAAAATAACAAATGGAAGAAGAGAGAAGTTGTTAGTAATTAATATAAATCAGAAGTTAGGAATTGTAGAAAAATGATTAGGGAAGCCAAGGGACACAAGGAGAAATTTATGGCCAGTAGAGTTAAAAACAGTAAAAAGGAGTTTTTAAAAAATATATTAGGAACAAAAGGAACAATACCTGACAATAGTACTGGTCTATTACTATATGGAAATGGTATAATTATCAATAATAAACCAGAAAAGGCAAAAATGTTCAATAAATATTTCTGTTCTGTATTAGGGGGGAAAAAAACAGATGCTATAGTTTCATCATATGGTGATGATAACACTCTTTCCATCCCACTAGTATCCCTGGACAATGTTAAGCAGAAGCTACTAAAGGTATACATTTTTAAATCAGATAACTTGCAAACAAGAGTTTTATAAGACCTGGCTGAGGAGCTCGCTGGACCATTAATGTTGATTTTCAATAAGTTTTGGAGCATTGGGAAAGTTTCAGAAGACTGGAAGAAAGCTAATGTTGTGATAATTTTTAAAAGGGTAAACAGGATGACTCGGGTAATTACAGATGGCAGTCTGACATCAAAGCCAGGCAAGACAATGGAGCAGCTGATATGAGATTTGAATAATGAATAACTAAATAAGGGTCATGTAATTAATGCAAATCAACATGCATTTATGGAGAACAGATCCTTGAAACTATTTGATATCTATTTTTGATGAGATTACAAGTTTGATTGATTAAAGGTAGTCGTGTTGACATCATATACTTAGACCTTTGTAGGCAGTCAACTTGGTACCACAGAACATTTTGATTAAAACACTGAAACTATATAAAATTAACATAGCACACATTAAATAGATTAAAAGCTTTCTAACTGATAGGTCTCTAAATGCAACTATGAACAGGGAATCATCCAGGAGCAGGTCTGTTTCTAGTGGTGCCTTGCAGGGACTGGTTCTTGGCCTATACTATTTAACTGTTTTATAAATGACCTGGAAGAAAACACGAAATCATCACTGATAAAGTTTGCAGATGACACAAAAATTGGCTGAGTAGTAAATAATGATTCAGAGTGATCTGGATCACTTGGTAAACTGGGCGCAAGCAAATGATGTATGTTTTAATATAGCTAAATGTAAATGTATATATCTAGGAACAAAGAATGTACACCATTCTTACAGGATGGAGGCTCTAGCATGGAAGCAATTACTCTGAAAAAGAATTGGGGGTTATACGGTGGATAATCAACAGAACATGAGCTCCAGCTCAAAAGAACTTATACAATTCTAGGATGCATGAGCATAAACATGGGAATTTTGAGGAGGAGGAGGAGAGGTTATTTTTACCTCTATATTTGGCACTAGTGCGATCGCTGCTGGAATACTGTGTCCAGTTCTAGTGTCCGCAAATCAAGAAGGATGCTGATAAATTGGAAAGAGAAGAGCCACAAGAATGATTAAAGGATTAGAAAACATGTGTTTTAGTGACAGACTCAAGGAGCTCAATCTATTTAATAACAAAGAGAGTAAAAGGCAACAATTTCAGCCTATAAGTACCTCATTGGGAAGAAATATTTAGTAATGAGCTCTTCAATCTAACAGAGAAAGGTACAACAAGATCCCATGGCTGGAAGTTGAAGCTAGACTGGAAGTAAGGCATACATTTTTAATGGTAAGAGTAATTAACCACTGGAACAGCTTACCAGGCATCGTGGTGGATTCTCCATCACTGGCAATTTTAAAATCAAGATTGGATGTTTTTCTAAAAGATATACTTGAGGAATTATTTTGGGGAAATTCTATGGCCTCTGTTATTCAAGAGTTCAGGCTAAATGATCACAATGTTCCCTTCTGACCTTACAATCTATGAATTTATGAACTGATCAGAATTTTCTTCCCCTTTGTCACATTGGTTTTATGTTTAGATTACACATAATTTTAAAATTTCAACTATACATATTTCCCAACTTTACATTATCATGCCACTAAATGTTATAATCTATACAGATTCTCATGTTTGTAAACAATCCAGTGATGCGGGATACTTTTGCAAACTCAAATGCCCCCATGCTACTTTACTATACCACTAAGTATCAATGCTTCTGTTTTAGAGAGAAAATGAATACTTCGATATTCTAAAAACACCTTTGAGAGAGCAAGGATTAAAATCCAGCACTTTATTAACGTAAGAGGCAAAAAGTGTTACACACATAATAACCCTCTGAGATGCTTCAGAAAACTTGAAAAGCAGCCAGAAACTTAACACATAAATATAAGTATAGCAATAAAAATAAAATTAAGTTTTTCAAACATAACAGTATAACTACTGATTATATTTTGTAGGCAGGTGGAAGTAGTCTGCATCAAGGACTCCATGTTAGAAAGAATCCAGCATCACTCTGTTTGTTATTTGGTTGGCTTGTACAACTATATTGAGTATATTTCTAAAACTATTAGCTGATTTTACCCAGTTCCTGGCCAATTCATTAGTAATTTTTTGATGCACTATCATTGTGTTCCATAATAGTGTTGAGGAGAGGCAGGACAGCTCACACACACATATTAGTGTAGTAAAAGAAAAGTGCAATTATAATCTAAATTTTGAGCTACAGGTGTAAATTCCAGCTCAAGGAGACATACCCACAACTAGCGCTGACTGAGACAGCACACTAAAAATAATGTGTGACTGCAGGAGCATGAGCGGCCGTAGGGCTTAGCTATCACAGTATGTACTCATCCAAGATGCTAGGTTCGTACTCAAGGCAGCCACTGCTCATGCCATGATGGCTATACTCTACTTTTAATGAAGTAGCTCAATCAGAGGTAATGCAGATATGTCTACCTGAGCTGAACTTTACACCTCCAGCTCAAAATGCACATGTACTCTAAGCTGTAACACAACATACAGTGATTCTCAAATACATATGGGATGGATTCATAGAGGTTGACTGACATCACTACTGTAGCAGATCATCCTTATGGAGATAATATGTTTGCTATAAATATCTGTCCAAGTCATCCTTGAAAAAAATCAAACGGTTTGCATCATAACTCATTATGGACTATGGTTAGATCTGTCCATCTACCTCACCTTAAGTATAACTTAATGTGATTCAACACTATTTTCAGTGCTTTTACAAACATCTATACTCCACACAATCAATTCATAACCAAAGGATTTCAAGCAAAGATTTAAGTATCCTTTTTGTCTGAATGGAGTCAACATCCAGCCCAATGGATCACATCTGAATAGGCATGAGTGACCAATGGAGCTACAGAATGTTTGAAATGTGAATCTGAAGACTCCATTTAGCACCACAATCTCACAAAAAGTGTGAGCAGCACTGACTTCTGAGCTCCCACATACCCTTTCCAGAATTTTTCTTAGCTTGCTTTTCCTAATTTAGTTAAACCATTCCTATTTTTTTTAAAGGAACAACAAAAACAAATAGAAAAAGACTAAGAAGAAGACTAAGAAAATCAGTAACTGTTTCCCATGATGAAGCAGTGTAACCTTGTTAGTCTTGTTAGTCTGTAATTTATGCCAGGTCTCTGAACCATTATCTGCAACAGTCTGACATGTTATAATCCTTAGCAACTACACAGCCACAACTTCAGGTGACAAGGAGAATGTCAGCAGTTCAAGGTTCTTCAGAAAGGCCACAATGAATAACAAAATGTCTACATACAGGGAAGTGGGTTTCTCCATTATCCACAACTTCAGTTCTGTCACACTCCACCTCCTTAGTGACCATGAATGGATGTTAATACCTCCCTTCCAGACAGTTACATTAAAAACAACAAAACGAGCTTATTACGTCTGCCATCAATGCTTCCCTCCAGTAATGATTAAATATATTTCCACTTACTTCAGCTCCTACTGACAGTATTACCCTAAATGTTATGGGCCTTTGGAGTACCTAAGTACCAAGGTCTTAGTTAACAATTCGTTTACTACTTTCACTTAATCTCAATTGTTGCAGACAATGTTAATTTAACAAACATTGATTCCTCAGCAAAGACGGCACCCACTGAAAGTCCCAGGATCAATCTAGATATTTTGCCTGAAAGGACCTGCCTGACCTATGTTAAAATATTAGTAAACTGCTGGAGCTGACTTCACTTCCTACTAGAGGATACTAAAATGCTTCATAACCCTAAGAGAGAAAGACCCTAATGACGATATTCCCCTTCAAGATGTACTTTGGAAGTTTACAAATCCCACATACATAGCTCCCTATACTCATTTATGTGCTGAAAAGGCAAATCTATGAGTAACTACGACTGCAGTGGACCTAGCAATAGCCAACTTCCTTTCATATTTCCAGCCAACTCTTCCCTGCATAAGCCCCAGAGATCTGCTACACATGAAAATTGTTAGTCTTTGAAAAGAATGTTTGAGCTGATTGAACAGTTTGCAGAATTTCTCTTCTCTCCATCCCATCCCCAAATTCTGTGGACACCCTTGTAATGGTTCTACTGTTCCAAAAGAACATCTGCTTCTCAGGATATGGCATTTAAGTATTTGCATGATTCTTCCTGACATTATATTATTTTGTCTGCTTATAATTAAAGGTCCTCATCTATGCAGGCAGGTTTTGCAAACTCTCCTCAGCCAGGTTTGCCACCACTGCCTGAAAAGTGTGGTTGTGCTGGCTGGAAGAGGGGCATGAACAGGAGACATATTAATTTAGTACATCCCTGAAGAAGCCTCCAAAAAAGAGAGAGCACACAATCTGACCTCTCTAGGGCTGAATTCTGGAAACTCATTTTGCTCCCCACTGCTGTTTACAAGGGTCTTGTGGGCAGGCTTGAGAGCAACACTCCTAAACAGGCAGGAGCGCCGCCAGCTTTTTTGGCGCCCTAGGCGGCGGAAGGTCCCGCCCCTGAAATGGCACCTCCGGCAGAGGAAGTAGAAGGTCCTGCCCCCGAAATACCACCGACGACCGCGGCAGCCGGACATCCAGCCGCCGCGGTCGCCGCCCTCCAAATATTAGTGCCCTAGGTGACCACCTAGGTCGCCTAATGGGTTGCGCCAGCCCTGTAAACAGGCTCAGGGCTAACCCCTTCTCAGTGTACACTCCTACCTCTTGGTTGGTCTATTTCAGCTTCACTTTCAGCTTTGCTGTTGTGATCACTGTTAAAAACCCTCTTGCAGTGCCAGGGAAATGTCTACCATGAACAAAACAGTCAAATTGACTATACATAAGTAGAGTCAAATGCACTAAGTATAAACACCAAAAAATAGAGAAGCTGTTTTTACTTAAAGCTCTTTCAGGTATAGTAAATAATCGGGATTACTTGTAAAACAGATACAGCCTTTTCACATGGAAGTATGATTTTTAAATAGAAATTGTCTCCTTAAAAAAGGAACATATTATTTAACCTCCACTACTCCCCTTTATTGGAGAGAAGAGGCTTCTCTATACAAAAAACATTGCAGTGTTCTTAAACTACAACCCTCTGAAATCTGCTGCTCCCCATCATCTGCATGTACTTCCTGCCTCCTAGAAGGCACTCAGCTTGTCAGTGCTGGTCCACTAGCAGTTAGCTGTGTCTTCTCCCAATGTCTTATTGCAGACACCTCTCTAGACTCTGATCAGGCTCTCCTGCTATTCCACTTCTGTTCTTAGCTGTCCACTTGCCAGGAAAGCAAGGCTCTGTAACTGTTTACAACTGTCCCACCTTGGTAAATATACCTAGATAATGAACACCTAATCTTGACACCACATACAGTATGAAATGTGTATTTCAGCCTTTTCTACATAATGTTCTGCTACTTTGTTACAATAATGTGACATGACATAACATGATGTTTTATATTACTACTAAATACAAAGGGCTTCTATGCATTGCACAATCTGTCAGGATCAGGTCTGTATAGAAATCAGCCCTAACATAATCTGATGGAAGGAAACAGATAGTCTACTTGACTTCCTGATACTCTAATTCCTCTTAAGATATTGCTCTAGGGAATGCCTAACTTTCCACTAAATGATGTAACCTGTCTTTCTTTTCAGACTTCAGGAGGATTCTTTGGATATAGGCTCCTAGTTTAATTTAAAAATCTGAACGGAAACCTGAAACTACCTTAGGCAAAAAAGAACAAGTCTGGTCTAAGAAATAAGACTTCTTTGGCTATTCCTTGAAAGGGCGGATTTATAATTAACACTTCTAGTTTTTTGATTTCCCTGGGGGCTGATATGGATAGAATAAAAACAGGAATTCCATTTATATTAACCTAATATGTTAGGAAATGCCAGAGTTAAGGATGCCTGTGCAACAATAATTCAGTCCCCTTGCATGTATGCATTACAGTATAGTGTCTTACCCAACATCACAGAGGATGTCTAAGTCAGAGCAAAGAATTTAACCCAGTTGGTCCTGAGTCCCTGTCCAGTGTTGCAAACACAAAAGCAAGTTCTTTCTCTTTTTCTAATTCTCTGCCTCAAGTCACTGATCTCCAAGTGCACTGAATGAAAAAAAAAGTATATGATACTGTAGCTAACGACTGTATCTACTAATATGGAAAGGGCACAAGAACCTATGATCTAGTCCGTGGCGATAATGCACTTGGAGGGGAGGAAGTCATTGTATTTCTGCCCCATCTAGAACTCTAACTCTGCACCATGCAGAAAGCTGATTGAGTCCTGAGAGCATACCCAGCGCAGTGGGCATACTATGACTGGAGCAAAAAGCTCCACTGACTATATGTACATGATGATACGAAGAGGCTTCTAATTTAGCCAACTCTCAGTGGATTTTCATTAGGGCAGCAAAAGATACCTCCCTGACAAATTTCAAGTTCCAGCTATAAGGGATGGTTACATTAGAACACTTCAATAAAGCAGATGGAATTTTTTAAACAAATAAAACATACATATTTTCCCCTAACCTTGTTTTCAGAAATGGCTAAGCTATTTTTGCTGAAACTTCGCAAAATAAATTCACTCTGAGGCAGAGAGCTAACATGTAAAATTTCAGACCAAATGGCTAGCACTTGGCAAAGCTATAAACAACCGAAAACAGAGGCTTATACTGGAAAATGTTAAGTAATCTTAACTGTAGCTGTTGCTGCCTCTTTCACCTATAATATATGAATAGGTATAATGGGATTATGACAAAATATTGTATATAACTCAGTTATGTCAAATCTGTGGTCTTTGAGGGCAACTGTGTTAAGAATAAATGGATGACTCTCCTCCCCAAAACAAGGCACTTAAGGGGAAAGGGTGCAAAGGGAGAAGAACAGGACAGAAAATATGCCCCAAAGCATTGATTGTAACCTTTTGACCTTTCAGAAATATGTTTTGCCCAGAGGCTCAGAAATTTGGACACCACTCATACAGCTGTTTGTATTGTCATAATTTTTAAAAGAAATATTTACATTATTTTCCCAGGAGACTAAGCAGTTCTTTTTCAATAATTTGCATTCCTCTTGTAAAAATGTGAAAGACTCAAATGTCTTCTCTCTTTGAGATGTGGGTGCAGACGTGTATTCCACGACCCACCTTTCACCCGTCTGTATCGGGGTCTCTACTCTTAACATTCAGTGCAAAGGAACTGAAAGTGGGGGTTGGCATGTCGCTGCAGCGCTACCTTTAAATAGTCACGGGAGGAGCTAAGGGCCGTAGGGCACAAGTGGCATCCCTATGGATATTGCTAAGCAAAAATTTTCCAGTTTCAGTCAGCACTGGGCATGCGCACATCTGAGTGGAATGCACGTCTGCAGCCACATGAAGAATAGCTCTTTTTTCCAAAATACAAATTAAATATCTGAAACCCTAGCCATCATTCCTATAAATGTTCAATAGCAAGCCAGTCAGAGTACTGTTTGTTGGCATTTCTAGTTATTAATTTTGTTTCAAATATATTTATTTCTTTAGGGATTGGTGGGTTAGAGCCAATCTCATTTAATGATCTAGAAGGGCAAGTAAAACAGCCTATTAATGAGATTCACATATTACAAGTTGAGAGAAGATGCAAATACCTCTGCGGACAGAACAGTAATAGAAAATGGACCTAGAGAAATGAGAGACGTGAGAAAACACTAAAATGAGATCCTACATGCAAAAATGTGATGTGCAATATCAGACAAAAAATAAAACAAACGCACATATATTCAACTGGGAAACCTGGGGAAGCAGTAAAGGTGAAAGTGGCCTTCAACTGGTCCCCGGTGTTATGTCATAAAGGTCACTATTGTGTTTTCTACGCAGAGTAAGAGCATAGTCTAGTATGCACAGAAGAGCTGGACTCCATTCCCAGCTTTGCCATATGACCTGCTATGTGATCTTGGACAAGACATTTAATTTCTCTTTCTGTATCTGTAAAATGCTGTAATGATGCCAATGTTCTTCATGAGATTTTTGTGAAGATTAGTTAAGGTGTGCAAAGCACTTTTATCTATCTTCTTTCCACCTCCAGTCCCTACAAAAAGCTCTTCTGCAGTTAGATTGTAAGGTTTTCAGGGCAGCAGCTATCTTTTTGTTATCTGTTTGTATAGTTCCTAGCACAAGCAGGGCGCTGAACCTTGATTGGAGCCTTTAGGTGCTATTGCAGTAAAATAAATAATAACAACCACTACTACCTGTGACCAGAAACATTTAAGAAGTTTTAGTGAAGTGAATTCTTTTCCAGAGCTCCAAAGCATAGAGCGTTTGTGCATGTTGCATCATCCCTTCGGATGAACAGCATATAGCCAATGCAACGGGTGTGGGGAAGCGACCATAGCCCTGGTTCCTCAATGGCCCCTTTTGGAGTTTTGCTCCTACAGAGGGAGAGAAGTGCACACTCTAGGTGGGAGCATTTCCTGTACTCAGCGGAACACAGGGATTGCAAATATCGCTGGCCATTGAACAATGCAGTGGAGGGACAGCAGAGCTCCTTTATACCCTTCCCAGCTCTCTAGTGTACCTGCACATGGGGTATCCACAGTCTAACCCTAGAAAAATAGAGTACAGTATTATACAGTATTTTTTTAGAAATAGTATATGGCCATGCAATTAAAAAGAGTCACAACAGATACTCATGAGGCGGGGAGTGACATCTCCTGAATGTTGAGAGCGTACCAATGCAATAGTAACATCCTTTTCATGTAGATTTCATGTGGAATAAATACTTTATTTCATTCATAGTAGATAAATGGGAGTGATGATATAGGGGGTAAGCTTCAGCTAAGACTCAAAAGATTTCACAACACAGGTTGTTATTCTTCCAAAGGATTTGTAACAGCTTCTGCTTTTCAACCATAGGGTACCATGCTTTACACACTAGTGCACTGAAAGAATTCCTGCCAAGTGGCAAGTGAAGTAATTTCATGCTCCCAGGCACCAACCTTGGAGATCGCTGGATGATAGGCTACTCCCCACAAGTTGATGTGTGAAGAGGAAGTGAAGCCTGAAGATTAGAATTTGGAGTGCTTCCAGTAAGCTCTGAGTGTAGGGTGAGGCAAATGAAAGAAAACATCAACGGAGATAATGGTGAAACTATTAAGGTTTCATTAGAATCTCCTGCCCCAAATTTTTCAGTTCAATAAAGATGGTGTTAATTAATGGAAAGTTAAAACAGATTGTATTCACATATGTATCATGATCAGTCATTAATCAATGTATCTAGTGAATCTAATAATTTACTACGATGCATGGAATATTTTATAGTTTCACATACATTAACTGATATTTGCAAAATTAGTATCTTCCAATATTTTAGCATATGCCACTGTCCATTATTACACTACTCACACACTGGATTGCCTCCACAAAGTCCTGCCACTTACTGCACTGATAAGATACTTAACATTACTTCATTAAGATACTTAACATATATCTAACTTTAAGCATGTTAATCCACTATCTTATGTATTTTGTTGAATCGAGACCTAAACTCTAAATCACTGGGAATCTTTCCAATGGGCTGTGGATCAGGACCTTAATCCTCGAGTAGAGGAGTGCTTTGCTTGAGTCATCTTCACCCATGAAGTGGAAGAGGTCAATGTGTCATGGGAAAAGAGGAAAATAAGGCACAAAGATTACCGCCAAGCTAGAGAGAAAGTAAGAGGACATGAAATTAAATAATTGTAATTGCTAATTTTCTGACTTTTGTGAGTTTTCTGGGTTATTGGAATCTTAATTCAAAGTCAGGCTTGTAGCATTAATTTTAACAGGTTTAATGATACATTAATGCACAAAGGTATTGGTAAAATACATGAATGGCTAAATTATCTCTGGTATAATTCCATTGACTATAATGGAATTACACCATCAAAGAATATGGCTCATAATACACAAAATACATATTTCATCATGTACCATTAGGCATAGATATTGATTTTTTTGTCACCTAAAACCCAGGAATCACATTTGTATTTGGCAGTTTGATAACAGTATAAATTGATTATAAGAATTGTCACTAGTACGCAGATCATAGTAAAAAAATTATAAAATATTATTATAAAACATTGTCATTAGGAGACTACACTGAAATGATTTACATGCAATCTCATATAATCTGGGATAGATTTATAGAAATTTCAACTGTAATTTTCAGAAAAACCAAACAAGGTGAATTATTTTCCTTTAACAGACATTGAGGGTGGGGAAAGGGAGCTTCTGTCTTGAAAAGCCCAAAATCTTACCTGATGATATGCTTGATAGATTATATCAAATAGGAAAGCCTGAGGCATTTCACTTGCTCTGTACCTGGCACGTTCTAGTGAATGGTCTAAAGAACCATCTGCAGAGGAAGCAACAACAGTAGAGACGAGAGGACGGATTGCTCCTGCTGCCTAGGGAACAAAAAAAAATCTTAAATATATACTTTATCTTAGCTAATTTCTGCACAGAGAACAAGCCAAAACAAATTTAACATATTAACCTCTATACACTCTAGGCAAGCCTAGTGCTGCCAGGTGTTAAGCTCTTCTTGAGAGATACTGAGCATCCCCCATTCCCAGTGACTTTAGAGCACAGCTGGTGCAGTTTTGCTCTGCAGAGGTGGAGCAACCTATTACTGAAAAAATAGTGGTATTTGCCTTAATCGCCTTGACCTTCCATTACATGAGTTATCATAAAGAAATTTACTTAGTTCACTATTTTATGTGCACAGAGGAAAGACACATAATTGAGGTGAACCCCCAGTGCTTGAAGCCAGGTCCCTGTGCATAAGTTTACCAGGAGCAGCTCAAGGGGAAGGGACCGGAGGATCCAAATAACAGAAAAAGGATCTGAACAATTTTCCTGTGTGAAGAGCTTCCCTTCTTCATGAGAACAGGGAAGACGGGGCCCACAAAGTTCTGCCTGGAGTAACAGAAAGCCATTTTCTCACATCCCAGGGCAGAAAATGGCACCAGAACGTCAGTAAGTTAGCGATTTTCATCCTTAATCAATTAATCAGTAGGCTACAAAATCAACTCAGAAATAAAGCATTAGCAGATGTACTGAAGGGAACAATCCTGTTGAGATAGATGGCCCAGATGATCTATGGCACTGGGTCTTTTCCATCTCTAATTTCTGATTCTAGGGTGCTGGATCATTATTCCTATGTCCCAGCTGCTGGACATTTGGATAATGTTATTTGATTTGTCATGTTTTAATTGTCAACATACAAAAAAAATTATAAAATTCAAAGGTCATGGGGAAAAAGTCATATACAACCCACAACTTTTCCATGATTAGTTAAGTCTATTTAAATGTCTAATACAAGTTTTTCTGAAACAGTAATACCAGAAAAAAAACTTATTTTGTCAAATAAGATTTCCCAGGCTCATGCAATATTATGTTATAATCTCTTTGTCAATCATGCAAGATTACATTCTAACCATAGGAACATAGGACTAGAAGGGATCTCATGGGTCACATCCTGTCCCCTGCTAGTGCAGGCAACTCCATCATACAATGCTGTTCATAAACGTATCAAGCTCTATCTTGACCAGTTAGGCTGATGCCCCCAGTACTCCTATTGGAAGGCCATTCCAGAACCTTACTCCTCTGAGGCTACAAACTTTGTTCTAACTTCCAGTCTACATTTGTTTGTGGCCAGTTTGTGCCAACAGTGTCCGTTACCTTAAACAGCTCTTCTTCTCTTCCTCCTTATCCCCCCAAGGTATTTATAGAGAGCAATCACATCCTCTCTCAGCTTTCATTTTGCTAGGCTAACGGAGCAAGATTTTTTAGTTTCCTCTCCATTCCCCTGATCATCCTAGCAGCTCTTCTCTATACCTGCTCCATTTTGAATTCATTTTTCTTGAACATGGGTGACCAGGATTATACACAGTATTCCAGACCATTTTACCAATGCTTTGGACAATGGGATTAATTCTTCCCTATCTCAACTGGAAATACCTTGACTAACACATCCTGGGATTGCATTTGCCTTTTTCACAGCATCATCACAAAACCAGACCAATGTAATGCAATGTGGTTTACATAATCAGATCTCATAATCAGACACACACTGAAAAAACAAACGACTGCGTAAAAAATTAAAACTGTATTCTTAAAAGCACTTTGAAACACTATTTTAACAACTGTTTTGTAAACAGTATAAATTCATATTTAGCATCTATATATGACAATCTAATTCATTAATTCTAAAACCAAAAAATTACCAATATGATCATGTAGTCTGATCTGAATAGCAGAAGCCAAAGAACTTCCCCAAAATAATTCAACAGTGAACCGCATCTACCATCTACCCAGTACCTAAAGTGGGACTGCTGTAGGTGGACAGTCTAGTTGATTCATATTTTCACTCAGCTACAGAGCCAAGTATTATTCCCCGCAAGGAATTTTCAAGTTCTTGTGTGGATATAAATTGCTCAGATCTAGACTGCCTCCATATCAGCAAGAAAAAAAAACATGAATTTCAGCTCACTGCAGTTCTAGAAGTTCTCAGCTAATGTGAACTGGACTCATCTTCTTCCTGGCTGAAGATCAGTTAAGAAGCACTGGTCTGCACTTTGTGGAAACTTTCAACGTTTGCCTTCAGGAGGACAGGCTGCCTTCTATCCTTAAAGAATCCATTAAGAAGTTACTGCTCAGGATGACTGTCTCGATGCTAACAGTCTTACTAATTATAAATGTGTCTATCCCCTCTTTTGGGGGAAAGATGGTGAAGAAGGTTGCAGCGGGGCAATTGATAAAGTGTCTTGACCCTAGCCCATTGGATTTTGATCTGAGTACGTTCCAGAAACTGCAATGGTAGTACTGGTTTGGAGATGGATGATGATAATGGAGTCTTATATGTCACAGAATCATAGAATATTAGGGTTGGAAGAGACCTCAGGAGTCGAATCCCCTGCTCAAAGCAGGACCAACTAAATCATCCCAGCCAAGGCTTTGTCAAGCCAGCCCTTAAAAACCTCTAAGGATGGAGATTCCACTGCCTCCCTAGGTAACCCCTTCCAGTGCTTCATCACCCTCCCAGAGAAACAGTGTTTCTTAATATCCAACCTAGACCTCCCCCACTGCAACTTGAGACCATTGCTCCTTGTTCTGTCATCTGCCACCACTGAGAACAGCTTAGCTCAATCCTCTTTGGAACCCCCCTTCAGGTAATTGAAGGCTGCTATCAAATCCCCCCTCACTCTTCTCTTCTGCAGACTAAATAACCCCAGTTCCCTCAGCCTCTCCTCGTAAGTCATGTGCCCCAGCCCCCTAATCATTTTTGTTGCCCTCTGCTGGACTCTCTTCAATTTGTCCACATCCCGTCTGTAGTCGGGGGGGGGGGGACCAAAACTGGACACAATACTCCAGGTGTGGCCTCACCAGTGCCAAATAGAGAAGAATAATCACTTCCCTCGATCTGCTGGATATGCTCCTACTAATACAACCCAATATGCCATTGGCCTTCATGTCTGTCAATTGCTTACAATATTATTTATCAAAATGTATTATGGGCATATTTTTGATCCTTAAAAGGGTTTGGTGGAGTCACTCAAGGCTCTTTTCTTTTTCTTTGCCAGAGATCCTAGAGGTAGTGTGGGAAATTGCTAGTCTGCTTTAAGAGTTCTTTTATGTGCTTCACATATCCTGCTCCACAAAGACAAGAAACTAATAGGAAGGGCTGTAAAAGATAAACTGAGGAGACCCAGCTTCACATCTTGTCTGACGCAGATGGTACAGTGGACCAATTCATCCCAACAGTTTACTCAAATTGGGGTGTGTTTAAGGCTTAGTCTCTGCAAAATTGACGTTGAGTTAGTAGACAGAACAAAAGCAACTAGAAGTGATGACAGAAACCATATCAGCACCTCTGATTTGCTACCTCGGTTACCAATTTGTGAGTGTTTGGCCTGGCTTCTTAGGTAGTAGGTTTGGCCAAGAGCACTTTAAATACATAAGTAAATAAATAATGGTCTTGGTGAAAATAGTGTGACCTTTACTTTCAAGGGGGAACCTTGATACAGTTTCCCAAGTCTTTTTAGTAGTCTAAAGTCATAAATAGGCAGCCACTTACTTTAAAATGGAAAGGAATCTTGTGCCAGCATGTTTTCTGTGCAGGGTCATTAACTCAAACTCATTATTCCCTTGGATCCAACAGAGCCTGAATTTGTTAACCTTTAGAACACTATGCAACACTGATCTACATTCTTGGGCTTTTAATGAAGGCAGGGTTTGAGTTTTGAGGTGGTTAGTCATTCACATTATTAATAATTATTAGTCAAGTACTATTTACTAGTTGAGTTGATTTGTATGGGAAGTTTGCTTGACTTTCTTTAGCTTTTATTCTTTGTTTTTTCTGTATTTAAAATATTTGTTAAAGCACTTACAGTTACCAGGGGCAGGCACTTGAAAATAATCTAAATAAATAGATTTCTTGGTTTCACATAAGTATTGTTTTTCCTTTACATTAATTACGTTTTTTAAGAAGTTTTTCTTGGTCAAATCATTAAAAAAAAAAGAAGAAGAAGAAGCCTGACCCTTTAATCTCTCTTAGATCCAACCATTCACTTGGAATAATTCTAAATGTGCAGAACACCTGCAATTTTCACTGACTTCAGTGGGAGTGAGTACTCAGTCTCTCTCAGCATCAAGCCCTATTTGTCTTCATACAGTGCATCTGCTGACTAAACAAAAGATCAATCTGTCTTTGGGTAGTTCTATAATTAATAGCCTCATACCCAAAATTCATTTAAAATTTGCACATTTAAAATTTGCACTAATCCAAAACATTTATGGTCAAACTTTAAGGTCCATGTTCAGTATTTACTTCGTTGGAGTTTGAGTGAAAACAGAAGACAATAGCACATCTACAATATCCAAAGATACAATGGTGAATTAAGGGAGGGTAGGGAAGGATATGTACATCACATAGTCCAATGTAAACAAGGTACTGTAAGTATTCTCATTGATTCACGCTACATCCTTCCATGAAACAACCACACAGTATCTGTCCCTTTTAAATGTTGTTATACTGCAAGCCAGAGCAGCTGAACATTTAGATATGCGTATTCATATCAAATAATTACATGCATGGATTTTATATTATCTTGAAATGTTATTCAATTCATGCACCAAATTAACATAGGGTATGGGTGAGTGCACCATAAAGTCTTCCATCTTCCTAGCATCTATTTCAAACCGTGGGCCTCAATCTTAGACCAACCCCAGACTTGCGTAGTTCTGCAGTGGTATCAACATTCAGTACAGGCAATATTTTTTATACATTTGTTTTTCTGGGATCTCATCTCCCAGCAAATAAATAGTTCTGCCTAGCTATCCTTCTCAAGATTTCCCCCAGAATTTGTTTCTAAGCTTCCTTTCTTATTTCAAGCAGCACGAGTGGAATACTGATCAGACCTGCATATTCCACAAGAGCTACATGCTAGAGTCTGAAAACATACACATTAGCACAATCAGTCTTGAGCAATAATAATAACACCATATACTAAGAAAGTGATACAAAAGGAAGGAAAGGAATTTGTGACACAATGCAAAATAACTTATATTTTTATAAAATATACATATTGAAAAGCCATATATTATTTTTTAAAAAGAATTAATCTACCACTCATAGCCTGGTTTGCTTACCTGTATGAGTAGCTACTTTAAATAGGTATTAATTTATTTATTTGGATGTATACTACCAAAAAAATTTTAAAAGAGAGAGAGAGATATCAGCCATCCATCCAAGGCTGTGGGTGCCCTCGGCACTCTGTACACATTAAACACAGATTCCAAGACATAGCTGTTCTCAGAAAAATATACCCTAGCCAGAGCAAGTTATCCAAAAAAAAAAAAACAAAAAAAACCCTCCCAAAAATCAAAACAAAAACATAACATCCAAACCGCCAGAGTCCTCTCTACTACCCTGCCTCACAATCTGTCCCTTCCTCATAGCCAGAGTAAAAATGGAACCCTTCAGCACATCCTGAAGGTTAACAACTTTGAGTGATATGAACCAAGGAAGGAGTGAATTCCAAAGGCACAAAGCCCTAAGAGAAGACACCAACTGCCAGGCCCAGAATAAAGAATTTGGGGGGGGTGGGCACTGTGCACAATGCTTTAAAGAGGGTGCCCCCACACCCTCTTTAAAGCATCTACGACCCATATATATTCCACCCCACACATACCTCCGAATACCCCTCCACTCCACATATGCCTCAAAAACTCTCCACCACCCCCAATTATCCTGACAGCCCACACACACAATCCAGAGCCCGGACATATACCCTGCTCACTGCAGCCCCCAACACCCCAACTCCATTGGCCACAGTTCCACAAATCCCCCACTCACCTTGAACATCCTGGTCCCCAACCCCACCATCCCTAATGCCCCCACAGCTCTCACAACTCACCCTGTAAACCTCAACACCACATTCTCCGCCAGCTCCTCAATTCCCGCCCCCCCAATACTCCCCACTCACCACATAGCCCAACAACAACTTTCCCCAGTCCCCCTCCCTACCCCGAGGACCTTCCTGACCACTCACTGGCAACCTGCCCTCCCCACCCACCCCAGCTCAGCTCAGTTCTTCATTCCCATCCTGCGCTAGGGTGGCTCCTCCCAATCCTGGCTGCCCACCTCCACTTTATCCTATCGCCTGCCCTGCACTCACAGGGCCCTACATTGCTCAGGTTTGGCCCATCTGCCCATCCATCATGACAGAGGGGCAGTTGGGCCAAATCTGAGTGAGTGTTATTACAACCTGGTGCTAGGGATTGCAGCACCACTAAGGTTTTATTTTGTTTTTTTGCCGGTGGTTATAGGTCCTCCTGAGATGGGAGTCCTGAGCAAGTGCACACTGTTTAATCCAAGCCTGACAGCTGCAGCAGCTTGGCCTCAAAAGAGAGGCAGTATCTTAGGCCCTGATCCTGCAAGCGGACCATAGATGCCCATGCAGAGTCTCACTGAAGTCCACCTGTACAAATCAGCTAGTTGTATTGGGGCCTTAGATAGGTGGCTCACAGGCCATTTAGGCCTGTTAGCTTGCAGCATCAGACACTAAAGAGAGAACTTTTCTGATTCTCTATTCCGATACCCTTCCTCTCCTTTTTCCTGCTAGCAATTGTTTCCACTCTACTATCTAGCTTCATATCTCCTAGCACTCATTCTCCTTCCACCTTAAATCTCCCTCGGCTAGATCTACCAACCCAAAGCATATCTTATATATATTTTAATCATGTTTTAATATTTAATAATAGGCTCTTCAATCTACCAAAGAAGTATAACACGATTCAATGGCCAGAAGTTGTCTGAATTACACAAATTCAGACTAGAAATAAGGTGCACATTTTTAATACTGAAAGTAATTAATCTTTGGAACAAATTTACCAAGGGTTGCAGTAGATTCTTCATCACTGATCATTTTAAAATCCAGATTGGATGTTTTGCCAAAAGAGCTGCTCTAGGAATTATTTTGGAGAAGTTCTATAGCATGTCTTATAGGGAAGGTCAAACTAGATGATCACAAAGGTGCCTTCTGGCCTTGGAATACATAAATCTATGTTAATAGATGAGTTTCAGATTTGTAATACACAGAGTAGGTCTGAGGTCAGATTCATGTATACCAAGGCTATGAATGACAATTTAACAACAAGAAAACTTTAACCATCTCTACATTTCTTAGTGTTAGCGTATCTTAATATTAACATTTTTAGCAGAACATGCTGATTTCTTTAATCAGAGAGTTATTCTCTGCTCTGACAAGTGCTGTAGCATGGAAACAGAGTTCTGAAAATTTTGTATTACATTGCCTTAAAAAGAAATAAACTTTCTGTCTTCATATATGCAGACCCAGAATTTAGAAGTATATTTAAATTACTTAAAATGAGATAATCTCTTTGAAGCTTTATACTGAAATCAGCTGGGACAGTCAGACACAAGACAAATACAGTAACTCCTCACTTAACGTTGTGGCTATGTACCTGAACAATGTGACTTTAAGCGAAACAATGTTAAGCGAATCCAATTTCCCCATAAGAATTAATGTAAATGAGGGGGTTAGGTTCCAGGGAAATTACACACACACACACACACACACACACACACACACACACACACACACACTCTATGTTTTAAACAAACGATTTAATACTGGTACACAGTGATGATGATTGTGAAGCTTGGTTGAGGTGGAGGAGTCAGAGAGTGGGATATTTCCCTTACTGCTAAATGATGAACTAGCAATTGCCTGAGCCCCCAAGGGTTAACCCTCTCACTCTGTAAGACAGCAGGAATGGAGGGAGATATGCGCATTTCCCATAAGTACACTGCCTTGTTAATTAGATCAGCTTGCTGAGACCACAGCTGCTGCAAGCTCCCTCCATCCTGAGCCCTGCTCTATGGAAGATGGGGTAAGTGGGGTGCAGGAGCGGGGCAGAGGGGACACCCTGACATTAGCCCCCCCTTCCTTCCCTCCCCCCGCTGGCACGCAAGCAGGAGTCTCAGGGAGCAGCTCGAAGGCAGAGGGCAGGAGCAGCACATGGCAGTGGAGGGAGGGACACAGCTGAACTGCAGGCAGCCGCTGCACAGGGAACTTAGGGGAGCAGGGAGCTGATGGGGGAAGCTGCGGGTCCACCCTGGTTCCAAACCCCCACCAGCTAGCTGCAAGGGGCTGCTCTTCCTGCAAGCAGTAGACAAAGCAGGCGGCTGCCAAACAATGTTAGAAGGGAGCATTACACAGCTTTAAATGAGCATGTTCCCTAATTGATCAGCAACATAACAACGAACCATTAACTGGGACAACTTTAAGTGAGGAGTTATTGTAAATTCATGGTGCAATATCACTGAAGTCAGTGGAACAGTGTTGAGGGTGAATTTGGCCCAGTATGTCCACTAAGCTTAAAAAAGCTTAATTTAGTAGAAATGCAAGTGACTTTATTTTAGTCTTCAGTGAATATAAGAGTCACATAAAAATGCTGTTCAAATAAAGAGCTCAGATTAATAACATACATGAATGTAGATGGGCTAGATATATATCCAACAATTTACAAAGCTGTGGTAAAATTTTTGATTAGGTGAAAGATTATTTGCAAATTATTAAATACTTCTGTCTCTTTGGGATTTAGCCTAAATTAGTTTTGGATATGAGCCCAGATGAAACTGCTCAAAATCACTGTGATTAATTTCTTCTCAACCTAATCTATCAAACTGTTTCCACATGTTAATACATGGAAAATATTATTTTACACAAATCAAATGACTTGCAATGGCGGGCATTCACAGCTACATACACTTTCAAAAACAGAAATGAAAGCAATACTTGTGGATCTATGCATGACACAGGTAAAAACATGCACATCTATTCAGACATCTGCACTCAAGATAATTATATCTGTAGTAATCAACATGCTTCAGCCACATACAGTAATTACTATTCCAGTTAGCAGGGCTGTCTTCAGTGAATGACTGCTTACTCCAAATTTATAGAATAGCATCTTCAAAGCTAAACCAAGCACTGGTAATTATGAGATTAAAATATTTCACATATTTAATGGACTATTCCTTTTAAACCTTCTGTGTTTGTGAACCTGAAATGGAGACTGTATTAATGAAACAGAGTCCTATAACTAGCTTTGGAAGAATGCCTCTAATCACTTTATTACACACAGCTGGTTGGTTTACAGTAATTTAAGATATCGGGTCTCATTGTATCATATTTTATGCTTCTTTTTCTTAAAAGCACTTTCCCCAAATTCTATCCAGTTGTTGTTAGTTGTTATTAAGGGTAACATCCTACTTCATCTGCAGACTCAAGACCATGACCTAGCAGAAATGGCACAGTTCCACTGCAGAAAAGTAGAAGAGCATGATTTTGGGAATCCTACTGAAGGGATCCTTGCTCTTGCGCTATTGCGGCTCCATGTACCCCAGTGTATAGGTGAGGTTAGGGAATATGGTTCAGGTAGAAGATATGACTGCACTAATTCTCCCAGCCACTCTCCTCCTTGAAGTGCACCAGCTGCTGGGGCTACTACAACCGTAAGACTGCAGCAGCTGGTATGGAACAGAAGATTAGAGCTGTGCAAATAACTGATTTTTTGGTTTGCTGGCAGTTCTGAATTTTTTAAATTGCTTCAGGTCAAACTAAACAATTAATTCAATCCAAAATGAAATGTGTCACTTCAGTTACATAGAATATCAGGGTTAGTAGGGACCTCAGGAGGTCATCTAATCCAATCCCCTGCTCAAAGCAGGACCAATCCCCAGACAGATTTTTGCCACAGATCCCTAAATGCCCCCCTTAAGGATTGAACTCAGAACCTTGGGTTTAGCAAGCCAATGCTCAAACCACTGAGCTATCCCTCCCCTTTTCAATTTTTTAAATAAAATTGAAGACATTTTTTGAAAGTCATTTTGAATTACAAAATTCTAAACATTTTGTTGCAAAAACATCAAGATGAAACTTCTAACTTTTTCCTGGAAATTATTTTTGCTCCCTCCCTTTTCCTTCAGACATGAACAATTCAATGAAACCAACACACATTAGCAACACACTTCAGTTTTGCTGAATCTGAATGTTTAGTCAAAAAGTGCTGGCTGAAAAGTTTTGCCCTGCTCTACATATTCTTTTCCCTGCAGAGAAGTCTAATGCCAGGTTAAGAATTCAGTTTTAGTAAAGATTTGACTGAGAGGAGCCACGAGCTTTATTTTTATTTTAAAAACGGAAGAAAAATCTTAATTGCCCTCTGTTAAATATGTGAGTTTCTAACTGAAATTTAATATGAGACTGTAGAGCAGAATATCAATTATTCACATTAATGACAGGAAGAGCCACTGTTAATTTCAGAATTTTATGAAACAGTGTGGCATGTCCAGTTCTAGTTTTACCTGATATATGTGTATTGACCACTTTTATCTATTAATCGAGAACCCAGGGACTGGATTGTTAGAAAAAATGGCATGAAACTGGTTTGAAACATTGAGTGTGCTCCGAGAAAGACACTAAACATACCCTTTAGTCAGACAAAGATAGGGTCCACTAGAACATGTGGAGTTTTGAACAGTAGGCGAATGGTTTGTATGCTAAAATGTACATAATTTCCTTAAAGTCTGTTTATCCAGCTGGGTAAGGACAATGGTGGAACTCACTGAAACTGGACGAATGTGAATCTTAAACCAACATCAGGAAGGAAGAAGTTATAATTGTGTTTATTCCTAACTGCAAAAGAGGTCTGTTTAATCAGAAACTTAATATACACTTTGATCCAATACTACTCAGCTGACAGGATGGCTTAAACAAATGTAATGTATATTTATGACACCATAAGTCTTCTAATGAGGTCACCTTTATCACTGCATTATACTGAATTGAGTAATTGAGGAAAGGACACCTATATCAAGAGATGTCAGAACCCACATTAGTTCTGACAAGCTGGGAATTAAGAAGACTAGCAGGAACTGATGATCCTTAATTGAGTTTCCTTAGCTTTCTTCTTGTACATAGTTATATATTAAAGTCATAAGAATAAAAACTAACATTTCTTATTATCTCTCCCTGTAAAGTGCCAGTAAATAGCACTATGATTTATTCTAAAATACACCAGATTCTGAATGTTTAATCTGAGAAATAAGGGTGTGAAGATGGGGGTGGGGAGAGCTGTCTGTACAACTTATAAATTCTACTTGATATTATGACGTTGTTACTATGAAAATTGCTATCACTTAATACCCTATGTAAATGTGGAATCCACCATTGCTGGCAGGCCTGCAACAGGTACACACCAGGCTGAGGACAATGGGGAGTACTTAACTTTAACAATTGTGCTTTTACCTGACAATAGCTATGCTAAGGGAGTTTGCTCCAGCTGGGAGCACTTTCTGGGTGTCTCTCTCAGAGTCCATTTATAACCTTTTGCTTTGGTCATCTGTCTCTTTGTTCATGCTCTCTATTCCTCCTCCTATCTTAAGGGTGAGCTGGGGAGGAATCAGAAGGCTAACACTTTTGGGTGTAGTTCTCTGAGATGGTGTGTTTAAGCTACCAGTGGAGCAGGAGGGGCAGAGGTAGAGTTGCCAACCCTCCAGGATTGGCCTGGAGTGTCCCAGAATTGGCATTGATCTCCCAGTGACTGTTGAAAGCAATCCAGGAGATTTTAACAGGATATTTAAAGAAAATGACATTACATCATGTTGGGGAAAAAAATCTCCCGGAATAGCTTCAGTCACAGTTGGCAACCCTAGGCAGAGGGGGAAGTGTCAGCATTGTTCCAAGTCTCCATGCAGAAGACCACATGGCTGCAGCTGTCAGTACAAGGTGCTGCATGGGGGATCTGTACCCAGAGACACCTGGCGAGTGTACCAAAGGACCCTAAAACAGGGACAGTAACTAAGCTCTGTTCAGATGCCAGAGGCTTAAAACCCAAGGATTCAATGACTGGATCACCTCACAGCAGTCTGGTGAGCTGCATCTGTGACAATGGGTTTTCAAAAAAAATGGAAACTGCATTCAAAAAAGGCAAGGAAAGGAGAGAGAGAGAGTGAAAGAGATAATGTTCCAATATGTTTGTTAGTCTATAAGGTGCCACAGGACTCTTTGTTGCTTTCTGAGTGAAAGAGAATGTGTGTGTGTAAACCACAAAACCAATTTTTCAGCATCCAAAGAGGGCCTGAGGATACCAGCGCAGGCAAAGGAGGATCAAACAACCACCAGGAATGATATGGCTGGAATGCTAAATATCCATTTGGGCATTTTCTATCTTTCATGTTATTCTTTCAAGTGAGTCGACTGTGCACAAAATCTAATTTTAGAAGACATCAGAAAAAAACCTCAAAAAGCCATTTCAAACACAGGGATCCCTGCCCTATGACGGAGTATTCTCTTTTCTCTTGGGAACAGCTTTCTACTCTTATTGTTTCACATCTTCAGATCTGTTCCTGACCCAGTCTTGCACCTGTTTGCAGTTATAGTTTCCAAAAGCCCAGATTCTATACAATAGGAGAAGAACAGAAGCACTTCTTCATCTCTATAAATTCTGAGTTTCCTACCTTATCATGGACTCTCCGGTTTGACTCCCATCCTAAACAAGGGCTTGGAACAGAAGGGAGTTCTAATGCTTTTAAGCAGCTCTGTGAATCTCATCAGCTGTCTCTTCACCTTCTGAAGTCTCACAGCCTCTTCTCATACCCTTTGGTCTCCTTGTCTCTTCTCTTTGTAGATTCTCATTGCCTTTCTCCTTTCCGGCTTCTTTCTCCTAAACTGCCTGTGTCAACACGCACTGTGTGAGTTCTGTGCACGTACTCTATGCACATGGAATTGGAGAGACCTCCTTCATCAGGCCTATCCTAATTCCTACTCACCTCTCCCCTGTGTACACTACCTTATTTATGGGAGACCCAAGTATAAAAACCAAAGAAAGGCTTGATTCTACATTCTAATACTGTACATGAAATCTATTGGTTTGACTTTCAGGAAATGGCCTACTACTCATTTTTGTACAAACGCTGCAGCTCATTTTTATGAGACAGAATGAGAAGCAATGCAGATCAGAAGGCAATTTCAAGCCCTAAAGCTGATAAACTCTTGAACAATGGAGTTGCACCTGTTGATAAAATGACAAACTTCAGAGAAACTTTCAGCTGGTCCCCGGAGCCTTCTTTAATGGTTCCAGAAGGAGCCCTAAACCTGCTCTTCCACAAGACAGAATACAGCAGAAGAATTTACAAATTATTTTATTATCCTTGTTCCACTCACTAAACACACACTGTATCCAGAAGTATAGTCAAGCCATCATGAGCTGCTATTTAAAGTGGTCACTATCACCAACTAAATAACTGACAGCAATTATTACACATTGGTATGACCTATGCTGCCACACAGGGATATAAGACCCCACTATGTCCCTGCATGGCCTCCCCCACTGGGTGCAGAAGAGTACGGAGGGGCTCTGCAATACAGTATTTCCCCAGCCACACAAACAGGAAGTGGAAGTGAAAGGGCATAGCCTTGACTCCATTCCTCAAATGCTCTGGCAAGCCCAGATGAGCCAACTCTCTGAAATAGTAATCTCCTAGTGATATGGGCAGCTTACTACCTCCAGGAGCAAAGGGGCAGTAAGAAAGGAACCAAGCCATATGCATCGAACACATGCCTAAGTGCAGGGCTTGGACAATTTACCTGGCACCACTATTCCAAAGGCTAAGCCTATTAGTCAGGAGTGAAAACTCTCTCTGAGGCCACTCCACTTTTTCCTAAAGGCCACATTCCCTTCTATTTAAAAGAATAAAAGAGTTTTGTGGGTGTGTTTTTTTGGGGGGCGGGGGGTGCAAGAGGGTAGGAGACTGAATTGTAACATACTGTTCATTTACTTTCCACTTAATAAATGTTAAAAGGATGTAACTTCCTTCTAAGGCTGACTGAATAGCAGGAAAAAATGTCAAAAACATTGTTCAACCATTTTTCCACTAACTGTCTAATTAGTTATTTGCTGAGTAGTATTTTACCAGCCATGTCAATTTAAAAACTTGATTCATGAGGCACATACATTGTCAATATGGCATCAGGCTCTAGGAAGTTAGTGGAGAGATGCTATGGTGCTGTGTACTTCCTCAGGTGCAGAGCAGTGGAGCTCCTCTCCTGTACATATGTGAAGTTCCACAAGGGGAGAAAAGGAGGTGGTCACTTCACAGCAACTTAGGAGGTGCTCAGAAGCTTTGCTCCTCTCCTGCAAGGAACAACTGGCTGGCAGTTGGAGGCAGGTTTGAAAGCTCGAAGCCTCTGGTAATTGGCTGAGCCTTAATCAGTGGGCGGGGCATTCACTCAGGCCAGGGCTTTATAAAGCCGCGACCAGGAGCTTTGTGAACAGGGGCTGCTAACAGGAAAACCTATAAACCGAACCACATTCCAAAACTACTTTCCACCCTTTCACTAACTAGGAGACAATGCCACATTCCAAAACTACTAAACCACCCTTTCACTAACTAGGAGACAATGCAGGCAGAAACCCAGCAGCAGAGTGGGGGCTATCCAGTTTATTGCACTGACTGTCGCATGTATGATTACCTGCCCTGTGGGCGGGTGGCGTATGTGTGCAGTCAGTGCAAGGAGCTCCTGGCCCTCAGAGACCATGTACGGACTTTGGAGGCCAGGGTGGCGGAACTGGAGGAGCTGAGAGAGGCATGTTGATCAGGCTTTCCGGGACACTGTAGAATTGTCCCACCTCCGCTTAGACAGCTCCTGTGCTGTTGAGGAGGAAGAAGGGCCCAGGGAAGTAGAGCAGTCAATGGGAGCAGAGGGAAACCTTCCCGTAGTTGGGACCCTCCTTCCAGATGGTGCTGGGGTTGCCTCTCGCACTGAGGTTGCCTCTCAACTCCAGTTTCTAGGAAAAGGCAGGTGTTAGTAATGGGAGATTCGATTATTAGAAATGTAGATAGCTGGGTCTGTGATGACCGGGAGAACAGTATGGTGACTTGCCTGCCTGGTGCGAAGGTTGCGGTTGCGGTTGCAGTCTTCACGGCTGAGGATGTTAAGGAGATTCCCAAACCTGAGCTGGCTTTTGTAGGTGACAAATCTGAGGAACTGTCACAGATTGAAGTGTCACTAGAGGAGGTTTTGGAATTAATTGATAAACTCAAATTAACAAGTCACCGGGACCAGATAGCATTCACCCAAGAGTTCTGAAAGAACTCAAATGTGAAGTTGCGGAACTATTAACCAAGGTTTGTAACCTGTCCTTTATACCCAATGACTGGAAGTTAGCTAATGTAACGCCAATATTTAAAAAGGGCTCTAGGGGTGATCCTGGCAATTACAGACCGGTAAGTCTAATGTCAAATTAGTTGAAACAATAGTAAAGAATAAAATTGTCAGACACATAGAAAAACAAACTCTTGAGCAATAGTCAACATGGTTTCTGTAAAGGGAAATCGTGTCTTACTAATCTATTAGAGTTCTTTGAAGGTCAACAAACATGTGGACAAGGGGATCTGGACATAGTGTACTTAGATTTCAGAAAGCCTTTGACAAGGTCCTCACCAAAGGCTCTTACGTAAATTAAGCTGTCATGGGATAAAAGGAAAGGTCCTTTCATGGATTGAGAACTGGTTAAAGGACAGGGAACAAAGGGTAGGAATTAATGGTAAATTCTCAGAATGGAGAGGGGTAACTAGTGGTGTTCCCCAAGGGTCAGTCCTAGGATCAATCCTATTCAATTTATTCATAAATGATCTGGAGAAAGGGGTAAACAGTGAGGTGGCAAAGTTTGCAGATGATACTAAACTACTCAAGATAGTTAAGACCAAAGCAGATTGTGAAGAACTTCAGAAAGATCTCACAAAACTAAGTGATTGGGCAACAAAATGGCAAATGAAATTTAATGTGGATAAATGTAAAGTAATGCACATTGGAAAAAATAACCCCAACTATACATACAACATGATGGGGGCTAATTTAGCTACAACGAGTCAGGAAAAGGTCTTGGAGTTATCGTGGATAGTTCTCTGAAGAGAGTGTGCAGAGGCGGTCAAAAAGCAAACAGGATGTTAGGAATCATTAAAGGGATAGAGAATAAGACTGAGAAAATATTATTGCCCTTATATAAATCCATGGTACGCCCACATCTCGAATACTGTGTACAGATGTGGTCTCCTCACCTCAAAAAAGATATTCTAGCACTAGAAAAGGTTCAGAAAAGAGCAACTAAAATGATTAGGGGTTTAGAGAGGGTCCCATATGAGGAAAGATTAAAGAGGCTAGGACTCTTCAGCTTGGAAAAGAGGAGACTAAGGGGGGACATGATAGAGGTATATAAAATCATGAGTGATGTTGAGAAAGTGGATAAGGAAAAGTTATTTACTTATTCCCATAATACAAGAACTAGGGGTCACCAAATGAAATTAATAGGCAGCAGGTTTAAAACAAATAAAAGGAAGTTCTTCTTCACGCAGCGCACAGTCAACTTGTGAAACTCCTTACCTGAGGAGGTTGTGAAGGCTAGGACTATAACAATGTTTAAAAGGGGACTGGATAAATTCATGGTGGCTAAGTCCATAAATGGCTATTAGCCAGGATGGGTAAGAATGGTGTCCCTAGCCTCTGTTCGTCAGAGGATGGAGATGGATGGCAGGAGAGAGATCACTTGATCATTGCCTGTTAGGTTCACTCCCTCAGGGGCACCTGGCATTGGCCACTGTCGGTAGACAGATACTGGGCTAGATGGACCTTTGGTCTGACCCGGTACGGCCTTTCTTATGTTCTTATGTTCTTAACAATCTTTTTGCACCTTGGGCCTGACAGAAAACCAACTGAGGTTAATTAAGACTCTTTACATACAATGTATGCAGTAGAAGTTCCCACAGACCTGGGCTCCTTGAGTGATGTGTGAGTAGGCTCCCTACATGAATACTATCCAACAAGGTATTGAGATCCAACTTTTTCCACTGCCTATATATAAAGCAACAATTGTCATCAAGCATTTTATTAAGCATATAATTTTCCCAAAAATCCTAGTTTTTTCAGTGTGTCACGGTGGCCGCTGCTGAAAATTCATCCCTCAGCATACGTTTGTCCTTCAATTGATTCAACTTGTTCTCTGACAAATTCATCTTATCTTCAGACTCTTGCTAATTATGAACAGAAGGATCTTTTTCTTTGAAGACTATTGAAAACTACAGTTATTCATTAAATTAATTACAGTCCACCTTCCAATTCTGAGAATGAACCTTCTACTTTGAGTTACAGAAGGGATGAAAATCAGGTTTATAATCAAATCTAGTTGCAAATTTAACTACAGACAGAGGGACAAAGAGAGACTCTTTCTCACTGTAATAAGATTTTTCCAATAATAGAACTGACAGGTTTTTCCTTTTATTTTAATTTTAAACATTTTTTGGTGATACTGTTTAAAACATCGGCAATGAAATACTGCTAGGGGCTTTGGATTGCTGCCTTCTTCAGCTTCTACCATCCCCAGCTTTTATTGGCAATGAAGAATTTGTTTCTAGAAACGTATCATTTTACTTATAAATTGCCCCCAAAAACATAAATGGATTTAATTTGTTACAAAGCTACATAGTGAAGGGATTGTTTCAGAGAATTAATTTATTAAGACATAATTTATTATTTTTGGATAAGCTGAACATTTTGAATCCTACAGGCAAATAACAAACTGATTAGTAAATGTAATAAAGTAATTTATTTGTCTGACAAGTAGAATTAAGGAGTGCAATCCCCTATTTGATCAATTGCCATTTTAAGAACATTAAAACTTCATGCAATTACACTATCTATATGGTATGCAGATGAACAAC
Source organism: Mauremys reevesii (assembly GCF_016161935.1). NCBI lineage: Eukaryota > Metazoa > Chordata > Testudines > Geoemydidae > Mauremys > Mauremys reevesii. The sequence continues at coordinate 55,294,895 of NC_052624.1, forward strand.
AGTGTAGTATTATCCTTATTGCATTACTGATTTAATGTTTCTGCCAGATTTTGTATCAGAAAAGCTTTTACACATAATGTAAGAGGAAATAATTACATCTGTTATGAAACACTGAGGAGTTGACTCCTGTAGATATGGTAAGAACGTGATTACAAGAGAGAACAGGAGAGGGTAACTTCTCTCTGATATTCTGAAACTAGGACAATTTTGAGATGGAGAATCCATCACTGTCCAGTGATTTCCTCAAAATGAAGTGTAGCTGTTCAAGGAAGATAACTTCCCACCCCATTCCCAACTAGGAGAGTTTGCCAACTTCTATTACAAAGGCTTCTGTTACACAATTTGAAGGTCCTTTCAGGTCCTCAGATGCTTCTATGCTGACAGGTAGCAAGGGAAGCCAAGAGTTTCTTCGGTCAAATTCTCTGCTGGCATAACTCGACTGAGTTAAGTGAAGCTATGCCAGTAGAGCAAGTAGCTGTTTTATCATTTGTTCCTGGTCAGGAGGCATATATTTAGAAACATACAGAAATTAAATACACCTCTACCCCGATATAACGCTGTCCTCGGGAGCCAAAAAAGCTTAACACGTTATAGGTGAAACTGCGTTATATCGAACTTGCTTTGATCTGCCGGAGTGCGCAGCCCCGCCTCCCTGGAGCACTGCTTTACCGCGTTATATCCGAGTTCATGCTATATCGGGTCACGTTATATCGGGGTAGAGGTGTATATGAAAGTGGGCCAAAACAACTCCTCTTCCTTGCTGCTCCAAACAAAGAACATAAGAACAGCTATACTGGGTCAGACCAAAGGTCCATCTAGCCCAGTAACCTGTCTTCTGATAGTGGCCAATGCCAGGTGCCCCATGCCAGGTGCCCCAGAAGGAAAGAACAGCACAGCAAGTGATCCACACGCTGTTGCCGATTTCCAGTTTCTGACAAACATCCCTGCCCATCCTGGCTAATAGCCATTGATGGACTTAACCGCCATGAATTTATCTAGTTATTTTGTTATAGTCTTGGCCTTCACAACATCCTCTGGCAAAGAGTTCCATAGGTTAACTGTGTGTTATGTGAAAATATACTTCCTTTTGTTTCTTTTAAACCTGCTGCCTATTAAAAGACACTAGACAGCCAAGGAGCGAATTATAAATACCTAAAATAGCTTGGATATACATTAGAAAAGGAAGACTATGTCAGACACGGGAAACAGATTATTACATGGGCTAGCCCAGAGCAGTAGCAAATTGGGGATTGGTTATCTCCTGTCAGGGGATGATCAGACAAACCAGGTCACATTGACTGGTGAAGAAAACGTTTATAAAGGTTGCCTTTGTCCTGTACCCAACTTATTTGGAATAATTATGCAGCTAGATTCTATAATCACCCTAGAAAAAAAATCAGTGAGGAAAAAAAAATCATTCACTGGATTACAAACATAATATTACTCAGTTGCAGTTGAAGTGTCTGAGTTTATGTCCTTTAGCATTAAGTGGGAATTTAAACATTCAAAACAGTAAGAGTATGAGAGATGACAGGACAGAATAGATCCAAAAATATCCTTCAGATAAGTAAACACAAACACATTTAGAAAACAAAAATGCTAGTCTCATTGCGACATCAATCTTATCTGAAAGTTCACATCAACATAAATAATCTCATGCTTCTATCACTATTAGAAAGAACCTTATGTTAAAATAGCAGATTTACAAAAACACTATATTAATTATGTGATCAGGGTCTGAATAATCATTGATGCTCATTTTAAAAGACATTTTAATTTATAATGGAAAATTATTTTTCAGGAAGAAAAGGAGAATTTACCATGAAAGGACCCCTGTGATGAATCACTTCATTTGGTGGTTAAAGCTCATTTAAAGGGATCAGACTCTCCAGAACAAAGACTGAGACATATTTTCCACTATATTCTAACACACATTTGCCTCCTTCCCCCTAAAATTGTTACAGAAGACTATTTTTCCACTTAAATTTTGACACGTGCAAGGTGGCCAGCAAGCAATATTTTCCCAAGTTTGAGATGATTAGGAAAATTATGTTGAGATATGGGACTCAAGAACAAAGTGACAATCATATTTGGAAAGTTCTACTGCTTTTTGTCATCACCTATCTCAAAAATGGCTTGTGTTAGAAATTTCAAATTAGATACATTTGAAAGACCTTGGAAGCTCTAATGGACAGGAACATTTCTGGAAATATATTTACTAGCAAATCAGGTAAGCCAGCTGGAATGTAAGGTTCCAGCAGACTTTAAAAGTCCCCAAATAATTGGAGCAGCTCCTGAACTGTCACTAAAGCAAAAGTAGTAGAGTCTGTTTCATTTCTTACTAATGAAGACCATTGACCAAAGTATAAGACAATTGCTATGGAACTCTATGTATTTGGATTTATAATCATAAATATTCTTGGGAAGCCCTTACATCATGTAATGTTCATAATACATATTTTAACATTTGGCTCATCCCACTCCTACAAGTTAAGAAATGTCACAACTCACTCCTGCCGTACACTATAGTTCCAAATACAGCTACTGCTTCATGACTTCTTCTCCTTTACCCCACTCCACAAAGTGGACAGGCACCAGGGGAATTTTATTCCCAATATACTCCTGCCACTCTAGTATCTAAGTGCCTCAGAGTCATAAACAGATTTTATCCTCATAACAGCCCTTTAAGATCGGAAAGTTATCATTTCCTGTTGTACTCATGAGGAACTGAGGCATGGGGTTGATTTTCCCAAGGAAGTGTGTGGTAAAATCAGGAACTGAACACAGATCTCCAGAGTCCCAGTTCAATACCCTACCTACTACACCAACCTTCCCACCTGCGGCAGTGCTGTCAATGCCCTTGCCCTACTACCTGAGTCAACACAGTTTTCATCAATTACTTCCTGAGGAAATGAAGTCTCAGTAAGGGGAAGTCTCTAAGATCTTTGTGGAAACTCCAAAAAAAATGACCCTCTCTTTGTGAGAATCTGAGACATTGCCATTTCCACGTCACTGAGTCTGACGCATTAGGCCTCATCCTCTTTTCAGCAGTAGCCTTGTCTCAGTGGAAAAGACAGAAACATACTGATGCTGCTGACCTTCTACTGTAATGTTCCCTGAAGGGAACAGGTTGAACATACGACAGTTTTGTCTTCAGCCACCAGAATGGGGAGGGCTGCTAGCAATAAAACTTTACAACTTCCCAAGCTGGGTGTAGGAATCTAAAATATCACATGCACCCAACTCATGAAGTATATGCTTTCCTGTGTTGATGGGACTTGATCCCAGCAGTGGAGAAAGAAAAGGAAAGTAATCAGGGTCAAGAAAATTAAGAATAATAGAATATATGATTTTCATAAATTTACAAAATTTCTATTCTGTCTCATGCACAATTTAGATACTGTAGGATTTAAACATTTGGGTTTCTGTTTTGTTTAACCTGAACTCTGAATTTCTTAGGTGAGTGATTTTTTAAAATTATATTCTTGTAACAACTGTATTATTATATTATTTAAAACCATTAAGTTACTGATATTTATTCTTCTCAACTTCAGTTCAAGACTTTTTTTGCCTATACAATATACAAATATTTAGAATTTTACACTATAATCCTGCAATCTGTTATGCATGTGAGGTTAGTGAGGCTCCACCTGAATACAGCAGTCTACCCATGTGCAATGAGTTGCAGGTCTAGGACCTTAATTTGGTAAAGAAAAAGTCCTGATCCTGCTAAGTGCTGAAATCAATGGCAGTTGAGATCACTGAGCACCTCTCAGAATCAGTGATCAAAAGAATAAAGCAATGACCCAAGATGGTTAAATATAGCGGTATGTAAACATGCATTTTGATTTCCCCCAAGTGTAACACTTAAACCACAGAACATGTAAAATCAGTTATTTCAGAAGGTTACACTATGCTAATAATCCCATATTAAAGTAAATGGTACACAAGTGAAACAAATCATAGCAACGTATGCAGGGGCACACACCCTCACAGTGACAGAAAGGAGACTAACAAGCTCCTCTGGGCCTGTTCAATTCCAATGAGGAGCACCTGAAAGGCTGGTGGGGACTTGAGGGGCTTCAAGGGAAAAGCTGCCACAGAAAGGAGTGGTGAACAGGAAGAGGCTACCCTACCTTAGATAGATTTGCTGAAAGGAAGATAGCAACAATCCTCTCTACTCCCGAAGCTGCAAGACCCCGCCACAGAGCAGTACACCCCATAAGGAGAGGCTGGAGGTAGACCCCATTTAGACTAAGATCAAAGGATAGATGCAAGAAGACTGCATGAGTTCCAAGCTACCCTTACCGCTGTTTACTTTCCCATCAACTCCCCTCTCCCATAAGGGAAGAGATGGGAGAAGATTCTTCTTTTGTTTGTTTGCGCCAAGAACCCGCTTGGGGGAAGGACAAAAAGACGGCATAAAGACCTGAAATGGAGCCTGGAGGGGACTTGAGGGGACCCCAGCCCCCCCAAACAAGTGGTAATAAAATGTGTTCACAGGTAGAACTTTATGTAGCAATGCGGAAAATATAGAACTTAAATACTTTTCAGATGCATAATTGAATATAAGTTTTACTATATGACTGCTGAATAATGATGTTAGGAGTTTCCTTAAAAATACAAAGCCAAGTCCTGCTCACCTTACTCACACTCCCCAATAATTCCACTGAGATTACTTACCAAATTACTGATCATTTCCTCCATGCTTTATCTGTGCATCAGTTTAAGTTCAAAGTAACTGTCATATTTTGATGCCATTTAACTGATATTTATAAGATGTCTCCTATAAATCCTAACAGCATTCAGACATATCTTGTTTTTAATTTACCAATGACTAGGGACTAGGAAAACACAGGTACTGCAAACAAAAACTGTAACAACAGCATCAGACAAAGCTCAAGACAACAAACACAAAAACCTATTTTATAATGGAAAACAATAGAAATAATGATCTCAATAACAGGCATTTCTTGGCAGTTAATGACCAGGTGTGATTAGGGCTTGCGGCTGATCATTAACTAACTGTTAGCTAACCTCTGTGCCATTTATTACTTAATGATTCCCATCAGAATAAGATTACAATTTCATTGTATCCACACAAAACAGCAAACATTGATCTACAAGACTTGTATGTAATTTGGTACAATATGTTAATGTTTAAGGGTTTTAAGGAAATCAAGTCATATAATAGGAACAGTACTTTTGCCACTTACTTTGTTAAGGAATTCGCGATGAAAGGTGAGATGGAAAAGTATAATAGCAAAGCTCTTTGTTATGCCACAAAAATATTACTCTCTCTTCTAGATATCTATAAAGTATGCATCACTGGAGTATCTAGGTATTGGTCAACAGAATTTTGCATTATAAAGGCCAGCAGGATCAACCATACACAGTAAATTCTCATCAGGCTGGTAACTTCCTACCTTACAAGTTGCATATTAATTCCATATCTTAGTTATATATTATTCTGTATGGCAAATAAGGCCCTTATCCTGTAAGCACATCCACCCAAGCTGACCTGCTTACATGACTTGGATCCTGTATTTGTTCCACTTAAAATGTATGGTACTATGTTGGGTATTAATACAGTTCCTATTTTACTTTGTACCATGTAAGAGCTTTCCAGAGTTCAGTTGTTGTGCTGTACATACCCCATGTTCTTTCGCAGCCAAAACCACTTTAAGAAGAATATCTTCCTCGACAAACGGCCTCACAGCATCATGGATAATCACTACTTCTGGTTTCTGGAGTGAACAGCTGGAAAGCTTGCTCTCTGGAAAGATTTTCAGTCCATTGAAAATTGACCGGTGGCGAGTCATTCCACCTTCTACAACCGTAATTCGTTTGTGGCCATATTTTTCAATGATAGACTTCATTGTTTCAATGTTCTCTAGAGACACCACCACAACAATATCTGAGATCCAGTTTATTCTGTAAGAAATTGTAGAGATGCATAAATATTGTTTGCATGTATTCTTAAATTAAACTTTGAGTATCTGGATTAAAAATGAATAAATTATTGTAGCAAGAAACTTAATTATCAGTAAAAATTATAGCGTAATGAAGCACCTCCCAACATTTTAAAGTTGCTATACCAGTTTGCTACTTTAAGGTTCTGAACCTGAAAAAAGAGCCAGATGGGTGGACCCCTCCATCTACATGGAGCCCCAATGAAGTCAACGGGATTCTGTGCAGGAGTCTGCCCACACACAACAAATTGCAGGACTAGGGAGTAAAACTTCAGATATACCAACCAGAAATCTCCTTGTCAACCAGCCTTATCACCTAAATGAGTCCAATTCCATTCTGGGTCCCAATGACCTGTCACTTCCTTTTTAAATCTGTGTGCACTCTAACCAACAGTTAGAGTCTCACTGCTCTTAATCTCAATCTCATATCATTTGGTACACAGAATTTTGGACTATTCCAAGTTCTACTGCATGTCAGAGCACATAGAACTGAATGAGAGTCAGACAGCAAAGAGGCTCTGGACCAGTGGTCCCCAACGCGGTGCCCGCGGGTGCCATGGCGCCCACCAGGGCATCTATGTGCGCCTGCGTACTGGCCGGCGGACAAGCATCCACCAAAATGCTGCCGAAAAGCGGCGTCATCAAGAGCCGTCGCCACCAAAATGCCGCCGAAAAGCGGCATCAACAAGAGGCATCGCCACCGAAATGCCACTGATTTTCGGCAGCATTTCTGCGGTGACGCCTCTTGACGTTGCCGCTTCTCAGCAGCATTTCGTCGGATGCTTGTCCACCAGCCACGGTCCTTGGTGGCTTGTAGTCCGGCGTCCGCCACCTGGAAAAGGTTGGGGACCACTGCTCTGGACAGATGCTAGAACAGGGGTTGGCAACCTTTGGCATGTGGCTTGCCAGGGTAAGCACCCTGACGAGCCAGGCCAGTTTCTTTACCTGCCGTGTCCACAGGTTCGTCTGATCATGGCTCCCACTGGCCATGGTTCGCCGTTCCAGGCCAATGGGGGCAGCGGGAAGCAGCGCGGGCTGAGGGATGTGCTGGCCGCCGCTTCCTGCCACTCCCATAGGCCTGGGATGGCGAACCGTGGTCAGTGGGAGCTGCGATCGGCCAAACCTGTGGATGCAGCAGGTAAAGAAACCAGCCCAGCCCGGCCCACCAGGGTGCTTACCCTGGCAAGCCGCATGCCAAAGGTTGCCAACCCCTATGCTAGAAAGTGAATCATTGTCAAGATAGAGAAGGACAGTAATATGGAGGCTGCAATATGAGTCAAACAACCGTGGTAGAAGCTAGATGTTAAAACATTGTTATAATGTAGTATTGTAACAGTGGTCTGGAAATAGTGGTATTCTGCATATATAGTGGTATTCTGCACATATATTTATGTATTTCATGAACTGAGTTATTGCTGCTTTGTCCAAAACTAAAAGAGCTGATGAAGGACAGGTGAGGGGGGAGAAAGGAGGATATACCTATTTCTGGAAGGGAAAATCTATAGATGAACCCCAATTGCATGGAGTGGGCTTTGCTATAAAGAACAAGCTCATAAGGTGCCTCTCTGAGGTACCAGTTGGCATCAATGAGTGGTTTATGACACTCAGATTGAGGCTCATCAAAAATCAACAGGCAACTATTGTGAGCACCTATGCACCAACACTGGATGCTGATGAGAATGTAAAGGAAGATTTTTATTCTCAGCAGGAAACCATTTTATCAGAGACCCCTACAGAAGACAAGATCATCCTTCTGGGGGATTTCAATGCATGTGTGGGACGAGACTCACACCTGTGGAAGGGAACAATTGGGAAAGAAGGAGTTGGCAAAAGCAATTCAAATGGAATTCTGCTCATGACCAAGTGTGTTGAACATGAACTTATTATTACGAACTCTCTCTTCCGACAAAAGGAAAAGTTCAAAACATCTTGGAGACACCCACGATCAAAGCACTGGCATCTCCTTGACTACATTATAGTTCGTGCCCGAGATCATAGTTATGTACTTCTCACAAGAGCAATGACAAGTACTGATGACTGTTGCACTGATCATCGCCTTATTCGATCCACGATGAAAATTAAGATCGCTCCCAATTGCAGGCTGCAAAAGAAGCAGGTCAGGCGCAAGCTGAAGATTCAAGATTTGAAGGACCCTATTAAGCACGACCGCTTCCAAGCAGTCTTAGAAGAAAAGCTCCCATCACAGTTCCCGGAAGAAATGGTGGAACACTGGAGCCAGTTGAAAGCAGTAATCATCAATGCCTGTGAGGAAACCATAGGTTACCAAACCAGAAAATATCAGGACAGAAAATATCTGCCAAGGCAAGGGCAGAAGTCCAATGTAAAACCAGAGAACTCAAGAACAAATGGTGGACTGAGAAAGCGCAAGAACTCCAGCATCTCGCAGACATCCATAATACATGTGGTTTCTTTAGTGCCACCAAGGGTGTTTATGGGTCAATTTGCCATGATATGAATCCTCTTCAGAACCACAGTTCTGAAGGACAACGAACCATCAATTCTCACTGGAAAGAACATTTTGAAGATCTCCTTAGCCGTAATTCTATAATTGCAGATGAAGTCCTTGAGCAAATCCCTCAACGACCATTTAGGGATGAGCTCAGAGACCCTCCTTATTTGTATGAGGTACACAATGCCACCAAGTAGATGAAGAACAACAAGGCAGCAGGTATAGATGGGATCCCTGCTGAAATCTTTAAAGATGATGGACCAAAACTAATTCGGCAGCTTTACCTGCTTATCCTTAAAATCTGGATAAAGGAGATACCCAGTGAAATGAAGGATGCCCTGATTGTCACCTTCTTCAAGATTGTGGAAATTATTTTGGTATCTCCATCCTAGCTATTGCAGGCAAAGTTCTGGTGCGGATCCTTGCAACTCGCCTTCTGCCCCGTCAGAAGAAATTTTACCGGAGTTACAGAGTGGTTTCCAACCATGTTGTGGAACTGTGGATATGACCTTCACAGCACGGCAGCTGCAAGAAAAGTGTCAGGAGCAAAACGAACCACTAGACATGGATTTTATTGATTTAACTAAAGCCTTTGATTCAGTGAATCACTATGCCTTCTGGACTGTACTATCTAAGACTGGATGTCCTGATAAATACATCAATGTCCTAACATTGCTTCATGATAACATAAAAGCGACTGTTCTGAGCAGCACTGGCTTCCAGAGTGAACCTTTCAGAGTACAAACAGGAGTAAAACAGGGCTATATCATCGCTCCAACTATGTTTGCGGTTTTTATCGCCATCATTCTTTACCTAGTTGCTGGGAAGTTTACAGCTGGCATTGAAATCATTTACAGAATGGACGGAAAGCTGTTCAGGCTTAGCAGGCTGAAAGCCAAGAGTAAGATCTCCACATCTATTGTGGAACTTCAGTATGCTGATGACAACGCAATCTTTGCCCACTCTGAGAAAGATCTTCAAACTATCCTGAATGTGTTTGACGATGCTTACACATCTTGGTCTCACTCTTAATATCACGAAGACTAAAGCGCTCTATCAGCCCTCTCCAAATGAGGTATTACATACCCCATCTATCAAAATCAACGAAGTGGCACTGGAGAATGTCAATCATTTCCTCTACCTTGGAAGTCATCTTTCATCCAAGGCAGATATTGATGCAGAAATTCAATGTCGCCTGAGCTGTGCCAGTGTAGCTTTTTCTCATTTACGGCACAGGGTTTTTGAAGAGCATAACATTCGAACACCAAGCTTCTTGTTTATCAAGCCATTAGTCTCCCAACACTGTTGTATGGGTCCAAAACTTGGACAGCCTATAGACACCATTTGAAAGGCGCACCAATATTAGTGTCCTGAAAGAGGCAAAGACCACCAGTATCGAGGCAACGATCATCCATCAGCAATTCCGCTGGACAGGTCACGTTGTCCAGATGCCAGATCACCACCTCCCAAAACAGGTCCTGTTCTCTCAGCTGAAAGAAGGGTACCATAACGTGAGTGGACAATGGAAGTGTTATAAGGACTTACTGAAGGACAACCTAAAAAAGTGTAATATTGACATTGACACTTGGGAGACACATGCCCAGGATCGCTTAAAATGGAGTGAAGTCCTACGTGATGGTTCCCTGCATTTTGAACTTGCTCGCCGATAAGCTAAAGAGGACAAGATGTGCAGAAGGAAGGAGATACTGACTTCCAGTCATGGTCAACAGCTGAGCCTGAAAACATCTGCCCTCATTGCAATAGAACATGTGGTTCAAGGATTGGCCTTATTAGCCACCTGAGGACCCATAACTCCCATGGAAGATGATCATACTCAGTAACGAGTGATTGCCCATCATCATCATCATCATCAATTTACCTTTTTATAAAGCTACTTTCACAAAATGTAAAAACATTCATGTCCCATAATATTGTTTTGACCATGAAGACAATAATCTAGTGGTCCTTACCACCACCATTATATAGATAAACTTTTTTGGGGGGTGGGGTGGTTTGCTAAATCTGCTGACCCCACAAATAGCACTGTGATGGGCACAGAAAAGAACCTATCTAGATTAGATTAAAAAAATACACTAATCTGAACTGGTTGAAGTGCTGAATGAAGTAACATTATTTATATCTTGGTTATGTTCTACATATGCTCAGAAAATAAAGATTGTGTTCATGTACTGCATTTCAAAATATTTAACAGCACAGTCCAAATATATTCATAAAACTCTATGCAGGCAGTAACTTAAAAAAAAATCAGTATATCATTTCTACATGTACAACAATTATTTTTAAAAGTGGAAAAATACATGAATCTAGCCAACTGTGGAATGATTATAAAAGGCACATACTTTACTACCCGCAGTACCCATCTGGATAATAATAAGCTACAAAGCAAAGAATGGTGTATTTTCAAAATAAGATTAAAATATAGCTCTATTCTTGAACCTAATTCTGCGCACAGAAAAATAAGAGGATCACTCTAATCATCATCCAATACAGGCATCATTTAAAAAAAAGGAGGAAAGAGTTTTGGTCCTCTCTAAGGAATACCTAGCTCCAAAGCTAGGAGGTATAACACCCTCAAACTGCTGTAATGCCTGAGAAGGAATTCTCTCCAGCACCCTCCTTACACAAAAATAGGCAAACCAAAAAATAGCCCCACTGAAACTATGCAGTAACTAGGTGGTTCCAGAGAGAATTTGAGGCAGCAGGGAGAGCAGTAGCCAAAGCAACTGCCCAAGCTCTGATCTACCGCTCCCTCCTGCTGAATTTGAGCATATTCAACACAAATAACAAGTTAACGATACTTTTTGTTGGGACCATATATTTTGTCATACCTGATTCTTTGGATTGTTAAGAATGGCCATACTGGGCCAGACCAAAGGTCCATCTAGCCCAGTGTCCTGTCTTCCAACAGTGGCAATGCCAGGTGCCCCAGAGGGAATTAACAGAACAGGTAGTCATCACGTGATCCATCCCCTGTTGCCCATTCCCACCTTCTGGCAAATAGCAATTGATGGACCTATCCTCCATGAATTTATCTAGTTCTTTTTTTGAACCCTCCTATAGTCTTGGCAGAACATCCTCTGGCAAAGAGTTCCACAGGTTGACCGACTCTTGTGTGAAGAAATACTTCCTTCTGTTTGTTTTAAACCTGCTTGTTTGTTTTAAACGTGCTGCCTATTCATTTCATTTGGTGGTCCCTGGTTCTTGTGTTATGAGAAGGAGTAAATAACACTTCCTTATTTACTTTCTCCACACCAGTCATGACTTTATAGACCTTTATTATATCCCCCTTTAGTCATCTCTTTTCCAAGCTGAAAAGTCCCAGATTTATTACTCTCTCCTCGTATGGCAGCTGTTCCATACCTCTAATAATTTTTGTTGCCCTTTTCTGAATCTTTTCCAATTCTAATATATCTTTTTTGAGATGGGGTGACCAGATCTGCACACAGTATTTAAGATGTGGGCATACCATGAAATATGGTAGTTTCTTTCTTATTATCTATCCCTTTCTTAATGATTCCCAACATTCTGTTAACTTTTTTGACTGCCACTGAACACTGAGTGGATGTTTTAAGAGAACTATCCACAGTGACTCCATGATCTCTTTCCTGAGTGTTAACAGCTAATTTAGACCCCATCATTTTATACGTAAGTTAGGATTATGTTTTCCAATGTGCATTACTTTGCATGTATCAACACTGAATTTCATCTGACATTTTGTTGCCCAGTCACTCAGTTTTGAGCGATCCTTTTGTTGCTCTTCACAGTCTGCCTGGGACTTTACTATCTTGAGTAGTTTTGTATCATCTGCAAATTTTGCCACCTCACTGTTTATTTACCCCTTTTTCCAGATCATTTATGAATATGTTGAATAGGACTGGGCCCAATACAGAGCCCTGGGGACACCACTATTTACCTCTCTCCATTCTGAAAACTGACCATTTATTCATACCCTTTGTTTCCTATCTTTTAACCAGTTACCAATCCATGAGAGGACCTTCCCTCTTATCCCATAACTGCTTTACTTTGCAAAGAGCCTTTGGAGAGGGACCTTCTCAAAGGCTTTCTGAAAATCTAAATACACTATATCCACTGGATCCCTCGTGTCCACATGCTTGTTGACCCCCTCAAAGAATTCTAGTAGATTGGTGAGGCATGATCATGTTGACTCTTCCCCAACAAATTATGTTCATATATGTGTCTGACAATTTTGTTCTTTATATAGCTTCAACCAGTTTGCCCGGCACTGAAGTCAGGCTTATCGGCCTGTAATTGCTGGAGTCACCTCTGGACCCCTTTTTAAAAATTGGCGTCACATTAGCTATCCTCCACTCATTTGATATAGAAGCAGATTTAAATGATTTGTTACAGACTACAATTAGTAGTCCTGCAATTTCACATTTCTTCAGAACTCTTGGGTGAATATCATCTGGTCCTGGTGACTTATTACTGTTTAGTTTTTCAATTTGTTCCAAAACTTCCACTAATAAACCTCAATCTGGGACAGTGCCTCAGATTTATCACCTAATAAGAATGGCTCAGGTTTGGGAATCTCCCTCACATTCTCAACCGTAAAGACCAATGCAAAGAATTTATTTAGTTTCTCCGCAATGGCCTTATCATCCTTGAGTGCTCCTTTAGCATCTCGATCATCCAGTGGCCTCACTGATTGTTTAGCAGGCTTCCTGCTTCTGATGTACTTAAAAAAAAAACTGCTATTAGTTTTTGAGTCTTTGGCTAGCTGTACTCCAAATTCTTTTTTGGCCTTCCTAATTATATTTTTACACTTCATTTGCCAGAGTTTATGCTCCTTTCTATTTTCCTCAATATGATTTAACTTCCACATTTTAAAAGATTCCTTTTTGCCTCTCACAGCTTCTTTTACTTTGTTGTTTCACTTTTTTGGTTCCCTTACTCTGTTTTTTAATTTGGCATATACATTTAAGTTGAGCCTCTATTGTGGTCTTTAAAAAGTTTGCATGCAGCTTGCAGGGATTTTACTTTTGGTGCTGTACCATTTAATTTCTGTTTAACTAACCTCCTCATTTTTGTGTAGTTCCCCTTCTGAAATTAAATGCTACAGTGTTGGGCCACTGTGGTGTTTTCTCCACCACAGGGATGTTAAATTTAATTATATTATGGTCATTATTACCAAGTGGTCCAGCTATAGTCACCTCTTAGAACTGATCCTGTGCTCCACTTAGGACTAAATCAAGAATTGCCTCTCCTCTTGTGGGTTAGCTGCTCCAAGAAGCAGTCATTTAAGTTGTCAAGATACTTTATCTCTGCATCCCGTCCTGCGGTGACATGTACCTAGTCAATATGGGGATAGTTTAAATCCTCCATTATTATTGAGGTTTTTATTTTAATAGCCTCTCTAATCTCCCTGAGCATTTCACAGTCACTATCACCACCCTGGTCAGGGGGTCGGTAATATATCCCTACGTTTATATTCTTTTTATTAGAGAATGGTATTACTGTCCATATAGATTCTATGGTACAGCTTGGTTCATTTAAGATTTTTACTTCCTGTGATTCTATGCTCTTTCATATATAGTGCCACTCCCCCACCAGTATGACCTGTTCTGGCCTTCCAATATATTTTGTACCCTGGTATTACTGTGTCCCATTGATTATCCTCATTCCACCAAGTTTCTGTGATGCCTATTATATCAATATCCTCATTTAATATGAGGCACTCTAGTTCACTCATCTTATTATTTAGACTTCTAGCATTGGTATATAAGCACTTTAAAATCTTGTCACTTTTAGCTGTTTCCCATTAAATGATGTAATTGAATGATACTTTTCTTCATTTGACTGTTTCTCATCAGATCCTACCTGTATTTATCAACTACCATACTCTCCTCCTTACTAGGACACAGACAATCTCCATTAGTAGGTCCTCCCCTAAGGGACATCTCTGTCCAAACCACGTGCTCCTCCGCACCTGTCAGCTTTCCCCCAGCCCTTAGTTTAAAAACTGCTCTACAACCTTTTTAATTTTAAGTGCCAGTAATCTGGTTCCATTTTGGCTTAGGTAGAGCCCATTCTTCCTGTATGGCTCCCCCTTTCCTGAAAGTTTCCCCAGTTCCTAATAAATCTAAACCCCTCCTCCCTAGACCACCATCTCATCCACGCATTGAGACCCTGCAGTTCTGCTTGTCTAACTGGCCCTGCATGTGGAACTGGAAGCATTTCAGAGAATACTACCATGGTGGTCCTGGACATCAATCTCTTACCTAGCAGACTAAAGTTGGCCTACAGGACATCTCTCCTATCCTTCCCTAAGTCACTGGTACCTACATATACCACGGCCACCAGCTCCTCCCCAGTACTATACATAAGTCTATCTAGATGTCTCGAGAGATCTGCAACCTTTGTTAAATGTGCAATCTTAACATTGTAATAGCATAAGAGTTTTGTACTGAAAAATCAGACATGATCCTCGGCACCAAGCCCCCTTTGCTCAGACTGACAGCTGAGGATTCTCTTATTACAATACCACCCACCCCACCCTTTGGGCATAAGGGGTTCACTGGAGGCAGAGGCAAAGCACAAGTGCTCTGGTTAATCCTCAGTAGGCTAGTGTCGTATAGCGAAACCCCTAGACTCAGTGCTGAAAGTACTCTGAAAAAAAGTGGGAAGGCTTATCATAACACCAGCTGAAAATTTTCATGCACTTAATACAGACATTTCACAATTTCTTTTATATAACTATTACATAATTACATGCAACTTAACTCATTATGGCCTGGTCTACACTAGGACTTTAAGTCGAATTTAGCAGCGTTAATTCGAACTAACTGGTCAACCGTCCACACCAGGAAGCCATTTAATTCGAACTAGAGGGCTCTTTAGTTCGAATTTGGTACTCCACCCCGGCAGGTGGAGTAGCGCTAAATTCGACATGGCTAGCTCGAATTAGGCTAGGTGTGGATGCTAATCGAACTTAGTAGCTCCGGGAGCTATCCCACACTGCACCACTCTGTTGACGCTCTGGACAGCAGTCCGAGCTTCGATGCTCTGACCAGCCACACAGGAAATGACCCGGGAAAATTTGAATTCCTTTTCCTTTCTGGACAGTTAGAATCTCATTTTGTGGTTGGACATCGGGGCAAGCTCAGCAGCACCGGCAGCAATGCAGAGCTCTCCAGCAGAGGAGTCCGGGCAATCCAAGAATAGAAAGAGGAACCCGGCATAAACTGACCGGGAACTCTTCGATCTGATCGGTGTGTGGGGCGAGGAGTCTGTGCTTTCGGAGCTGCGCTCCAAAGCATGGAATGCAAAGACCTACGAGAAGGTCTCCAAAGCAATGATACAGAGAGAGGATTCAGCCAGGATGCAACGCAGTTCCGCGTGAAAATCAAGGACCCCAGACAAGGCTACGAAAAAATCAAAGCGGCAAACGGACGCTACAGAGCCTGCCACCAGTGGCCCACCAGTGACCATGGACTCTGATGATGGGACAGTGTCAACGGACAGTTCCTCGACGATGTTCACGGACGGGGAAGATGAGGAAGGGTTTGTGGAGGACGAGGCAGGCGACAGCGCTTACAACGCTGGTTTCCCGGAGAGCCAGGATCTCTTCATCACCGTCACGGAGATCCCCTACCAACCCTCCCCGGCCATGAACCCGGATCCTGAATCAGGGGAAGGAGCAGTCGGTAAGTGCTTTAACCATGTTAACTTTTATTATTAATGTAACATGAATCTTAAGTGTGTGAAAAGGAGGTCTCTCTATATATGGGGATAGAACAGAAATCCTCCAGGGAGATCTCCACGAAGCTCTCCTGGGGTTACTCGAAAAGCATCAGCAGGAGGTTCCTGGGGAGAGCTGCCTTATTGGGTGCTCCGTGGTAGCACACTTTTCCGCGCGAGGCTTTCATTAATTACTCATGGAGCACTGCCTCCCCGAGCACGGCTGCATCAGGCCCTGGTTCGTGCTAGCTTTCACACAGCATGCGCTCTCTATCTCCTTCAGTGACCGTCCTCAGGGCGATCTCGCTCGGAGACTCCTGCATCTATTTAGGGTAATTACTGTAATTTTACGCCTGGTCCAAAGTATGTTTAAAAAATCTCCAGACAGACGGCATAGCAGAGACTCAGCACGCAGCTGCGTGACGAGCGTAACGGAAAGCCAAAGAATATCATGGACGCTCATGGAGGGAGGGGGGAATGAGGACGCAAGGTATCCCACAGTTCCTGCTGTCTCTGCTAAGCATTTGCATTCTTGGCTGAGCTCCAAATGCTTCTAGGGTCTAACACAGTGTCCGCGGTGGCTCAGGGCATAGTTCGGCAATTTACGCACCCCCCCCCCACCCCCAGAAGTGAAAGGGGAAATGGTCCTGTGTTGACTCTGTTACATGTCACCGTATCCGTAATGAATGCTGCAGATACATGCGATGCTGCAGCACTGAACAACGACATCCTCACTCCCCCCCCGCCATGGGTGGCTGACGGTGCAGTACGACTGATATCCATCGTCATCCTCGGCCCATTGGCACATGGGGCAGTGCAAAAGGACTGGTAACCATGCGTACTAGCATCGGTCAGGTCGATCAAGGGCGCCTGGCCCTAATTTTTCCTGGTAGATGGTGCAGTATGGCTGGTAACTGTCCTCATCATAGCAACAGGGGGCTGAGCTTCATCAGCCCGCACCCTTCATGTGTAAAGAAAAGATTCAATTGCCCCTGGACTAGCAGCAGGATGATGGTCTCCTTCATCCACAGTAATTAATGTCCTGCCTGGACTATCATTGCAGCTGGAGGCTTCCTTCCACT
This sequence comes from Mauremys reevesii, assembly GCF_016161935.1. Taxonomy (NCBI): domain Eukaryota; kingdom Metazoa; phylum Chordata; order Testudines; family Geoemydidae; genus Mauremys; species Mauremys reevesii. The sequence continues at coordinate 55,312,138 of NC_052624.1, forward strand.
CATTTCTCACAAACAAGTCCCTGTGTCTTATTCCTGCACTCTTTATGACTTCATCACACAAGTGGTGGGACAATGGTATGGTAGCCCAGGAAGGCTGCGGGAAGGCCGGAATGAGCAGGTGGGGTTGTTTCAGGATCACCCACTGTGAATAGCATACAGCTCAAAATGTATGTATTATCGGACACAGAGCAGCTGTGCTCTCTGGTTCTATGATACAGTGGTTCTCTAGTACACTTGCCCATATTCTAGGCAGGACTGATTCTATTTTTAGATACCAAAAAGGAGGGATTGACTCAGGGAGTCATTCCCAATTTAACTGCGCCCCTGGCTGATCGGCCAGGGGCACTTATGACAGCACCACATGGTGCAGTGCAAAAGGACAGGTAACCATGAGCATCTTATTACCATCTTCTTACCAATTCATGGTATGGTGGACGGTGCAGTATGCCTGGTAACCATCCCTGCTGTCATGCAAAAGCAAAAGCATGCTGCTGTGTAGCGCTGCTGGCCCGCCTCTGTCAGCGGCATCTAGTACACATACGGTGACATACACAAAAGGCAAAACAGGGTCCATGGTTGCCACGCTATGGCGTGTGCAAGGGCAATTCCGGGAAAAGGGGCTCGATAAGATTGTCTGCCGTTGCTTTCCCAGAGGAAGGACTGAATCGCGACATTTACCCAGAATTCATCGCGAAAATGATTTGTGCCCCACCAGGCACAGGGGTCTCAACACAGAATTCACAGAGACAGCCTAGACTCAGTTATTTGTTCGCAAAAATGTATCTTTGCAAGGAATTCACTCGCTGTTTCCCATCTCACAGCTTCCACTGTCTCCAGACCTGCCACAGCATCCACCTCGCAGAGGCTGGCAAAGATTAGGCGGAGAAAGAAAAAGACAAGGGACAAGATAATCGATGAACGTATGGGCTGCTACCTAGCCAAGGCAGACCAGCAGAGCCAGTGGAGGGAGACCGTCTCTCAGTACCAGCGATCACACAGTGAACGGGAGGAGAGGTGGCATGAGGAACACAATCAGGCGACTCAAACGCTGCTTGGACTAGTGAGGGAGCAAACGGACACGCTCCGGCGCCTTGTGGATGTTCTGCAGAACCGCAGGAGGACAGAGCCCCCCTGCAGTGTATCTTCAACCGCCCTCCCCCGCCACAAAGTCACATACCCCCCTCACCCAAAATAACCAGGAGGAGGGGCGCCCGGGGCCGTCAATACTGTCAGTGCACCCCAGCAGAGTGCTCAAGTACCCAAAAGCTCTCATACCCTACATTTTCAGAAGTCCTTCCCTTCCTGACTCTCACAAGTCCCAATCCCAGTCCCATCACCTAACTGTCTACTTAAGTAATAAAAATACTTTGCTGTTAATTAATGTTTCCGATTTTTTTTTCACAGAAGACTGTGTTTGAATGGGGGGCGGGGGAAAGGGGGTTGTTAATTGCATAGGACAGGCACCTTTCCCACGGTACAGACACGGGGGAAGGATCAGCAGCGGGTCACACACACAGTGCAGTCAGTAGGCACCATGGTCGGTATGGGAGGTGGTTTCCAGGTTCTGAGTGAGCGGTGGGGATGTGACTTTGTAGCGGGGGAGGGCGGTTACAGATCTTATACAGCGGTCCTTGTCCTGGACCGCAGAGTCACGCAGCAGAGGAATCTGTATCCGTCCTCCTCCGCCACAAGGTCACATATCCCCCCGCACACAGAATTCGAAAAAGAGGGATGGCAGGCTCCGTTGAAAGAAGCATTCCGGCACTGCGGACCACTGTAGGAGCAGGAGCCTGTCATTTCTTGAGTTTAGAGGCGGTCTTTACATCAGCGCACACCCTACCCAACACAGTCTGCGTCCCAGTGTCAAGCCTTTAACGAAAAGTCATGAATAAAGAAACCTCTCTTAAGTAACAGTGTGACATGTATTTTATTTTTACACGTGTGTTGGAAGTGGGGGAAACGGGGTGAACGGGGTATGTAACCGAAGAGGAGAGTCAACAGTAACTGGGTAAAGAAACAGGGGCACGTTCAGCTTCTCTGTAAAAAAACTGACCAGCCACAGGTCACGCTGCTCGCTGGGATTAGAAGAGTTCCTTGTCGCTGTCCCAGGCGCCTGTATAGGGCTTCATGAGCAAGTGCATTAGCGGGCAGGCTGGGTCACCTAGGATGACTATAGGCAAATGCACATCCACAACAGTTATTTCGTGGTACGGGAAGAAACTACCTTCCTGCAGGCGTATGCGCAGCCCACAGTTCCTGAGAACACACGCATGACGAACCTTGCCCGGCCACCCGACATTCATGTTGGTAAAACGTCCCCTATGGTCCCCCAGTGCTTGCAGCACCATTGAAAAGTAGCCCAATTGCTCAGCAGCTGACTGTGGAAGAGGTGGACGATAAAGTGCGAGGAGGAGAAAACGGCGATGATAGCAGCGGGCTCCATGCTTGCAGTGATGTGGCGTCCGCGCTATCACTGACCAGAACAGTGCACGAAGAGATTGCCCGCAGGCGCTTTAAGGGAGGGAGGGAGGGATGGCGTGATTGACGGTTCAATGACGACAGTTACCCAAAACCACCCTCGACACATTTCTCCCCCCAGCAGGCATTGGGGGCTATACCCAGCATTCCAATGGGCAGCGGGGACTGCGTGAACTGTGGGATAGCTTCCCACAGTGCACCACTTCCAAAGTCGACGCCAGCCCCGTTAATGTGGACTCAGAAATTCGAATTACTGTATTTAGTGTGGATACACAAATTCGACTTCATAAGGTCGAATCCACAAATTCGACTTAAGTAGATTCGAAATAGTCTTGTAGTATAGACAAGGCCTACGCTATTTATACTTATTTATTGTTATTGTTTTTAAATGACTCGACAGGCCTCATACAAATTCTTAAAATATATCCTGGGGAGTTGGGGCATCGGGGGTGCAGCGAAATTCAGTGGGGTTGAAGTCTCCCTCTTGGGCTAGGGCGCTGCAGTAACATTCAGTAAGGTCTGGAGTCTCTCTGGGAATAGGGCGTTGAGGGGTGCAGTGAGATTCAGTGGAGTTGATGGTCTCTCTAGGGACAGGGGGAGAAGTGACAGTTGAGGTTGGGGGTCTCACTGAGGGGTGAAATGACAGTAGGTTGAGGGGGTCTCTAGGACTGGGAAGATGGGGTCACCAAATGAAATTAATAGGCAGCAGGTTTAAAACAAATAAAAAGAAGTTCTTCTTCATGCAGCGCACAGTCAACTTGTGGAACTCCTTACCTGAGGAGGTTGTGAAGGCTAGGACTATAACAGCATTTAAAAGAGAACTGGATAAATTCATGGAGGTTAAGTCCATAAATGGCTATTAGCCAGGATGGGTAAGGAATGGTGTCCCTAGCCTCTGTTTGTCAGAGGATGGAGATGGATGGCAGGAGAGAGATCACTTGATCATTGCCTGTTAGGTTCACTCCCTCTGGGGCACCTGGCATTGGCCACTGTCGGCAGACAGATACTGGACTAGATGTACCTTTGGTCTGACCCGATATGGCCGTTCTCATGGAGTACAGTGACAGTGGGGTTGGGGGGTCTCTCTCAGGGGTCAAGGTGCAGTGACAATAGTGGAGTTGGGGTCTCTCTAAAGCTGGAAGGGTGCAGTAACATTCAGGGAATGAGGTTGGGGGGTGCAGTGAGAGCAGGACTGGGGTGAAGTGACAGAGAGTTGGGGGTCCCTCTCGGGCCAGGCAGGGCATAATGACAGTCAGTGGAGTTGACACACACACACACACTTTAAGTACTGCTTAATCTGCATTACCATATCCTGTAAAGGCCAGGATAGGGGGAACAGAAAGGTGGCCCCACTAGGCCAAGTGTAAGAATCTACTTCTAAATTTGCAGATTATCTAAAATGATTTCAGTATTAGTTTTTTATAACTAAGGAAACACCATTAATATTTTTAGCAATAATTTTTAAAAATTAGTTTCTGCTTAAAACAAAGAAATAAATAGGAACACAATTATTAAAATTCTGCAACATAAAAAATATTTTCTACTTATATGTAATCAATCTGCTTTACTGTCAGAAAAAGAAAAGACCTCCACACTCCCTAGTATTAAATCTGTGCAAAAATTGTTACAAAATCTGAAATCATCTGACACCTTGGTTTCCAATTTCATTTCATACTTGTCACTCACCGCAGGTTCAGGAATCCTTCAAGTGTACTTCAGTATAATCATACATCTAGCCATAAAAATCTTGCGCTTTTGCATGATTTTGACTCAAACCTAGGGCAAACTAATTGAACTCAACTCAACTCTTCTTTGCATATTTCAAGTTAAAATTAAAGCAAAACTCATGGAGAAAGGCATATTCGCATTAACAGAAACTAAAGAAGAGATTTGTGCTATCCCTTGCTAAACTGCAGAACTCCCCACAGTTGTGAGATGGTACAAAAGCAAAATCTGGTCTGCATTTTCACTAGTGACAGATTGATACAAGAACTGCATTCAAATTCCTTCTTCTGAAGCCAAATGAAACTGACCACACTGCAGCTAACATGTGCACAATGTTTTATGGAGAGGTAGGCAGAATGGTATCTTAAGTATCTTTTGCACCATCTAACGATAAAAGATTAAACTCAATAAAAGTAAATGAAAGTAACTTCACTTAGGAAGGAAAAATCAAATGCACAACTACAAAATGGGGAATAAGTTTCTAGTTGGTAGTACTGCTGAAAAGGATCTGGGGGCTATAGTGGATCACAAATTGAATATGAGTCAACAATGTGATGCAGCTCCAAAAAAAAAAAAAACCTAACAACATTCTGGAGTGTATTAACAGGAAAGTCGTATGGGAAACATGGGGATTATTGTCCCACTCTACTCAGCACTGGTGAGGCCTCATCAGGAGTACTGTGTCCTATTCCGGACGCTACACTTTAGGAAAGATGTGGACAAATTGGAGAGAGTCCAGAGGAGAGCAACAAAAATGATTAAAGGTTTAGAAAACCTGACCTATAAGGAAAGGTTAAAAAACTGGATATGTTTAGTCTGAGGAGGGGATCTGATAACAGTCTTCAAATATGATAAGGGCTGCTATAAAGAGAACTGCAGACAATTATTCTCCATGTGCACTGAAGTAATGGACAATCTGCAGCCAGGGAGATTTAGGTTAGATACAGTATAAGGAAAAACTTTCTAACTGTCAGAGTAGTTAACAGGCTTCTAAGGTTGGGGAATCCCCATTACTGGGGGTTTTAAATATAGGTTAGACAAACATGTCAGGCATGGTCTAGGAGGTTTACTTGGTCCTGCCAGTGCACAGAGGGCTGAACTAGATGACCTCTCGAGGTCCTTTCCAGCCCTACATTTCTATCATTCTTTGATAATGGTAGAGAAGGACAGTATCAGGGCAGACCATGATCAGACATTGCACGTAGGGTGTAGGATGGCTCAAGGCCTCCACTGGTGCAATCCACAACAAAGTTGCCAGAAGGGGTCACAGCTCCACCCTACCTCTGCACAAACCCTGTATACGGCTGAGTGCACCCCTCTCCACCGAGATCAAGGACAATCTCTTCTTGAGCTTACCCTGGGCTGGTGTGGCTCTACTTAGGGTAGGGGTGCCAGTTTTGGTTGGACATATTCCTGGATGTTTCATCACATGACATAATCTTTAATTAAATATTACTCTTTAATTCCTAGAGACTCCAAGATAATCCTGGAGGGTTGGCAAATCTAATTTAGGGCTGTGCCTTAAGGACACAATCTAGTTCTATAAGAACATAGGTAGTCCAGAATGATTAGAAAGGAAAGAGTCCATGCTTTGATCCATACAATGGCCCCACATCAAAGTGATTTATAAGAATGAGGGAAAATATTAATATATTACTGTTTTAGTACACTGCAGATTTCTCATTAACAGGAATTCCATGTCACACAGCTGCATTGACTGTTGAGGATCTGATTATAGACATATTTCAAAATTATTTAGTGACTCTATATGGAATGTCAACAGACAGTCAATATAGCAGCAGAGTGATTAATTCTTTCCTGAAACTGTTCAACTTCTATCTTTTGATGGTAAACTTCACCAATTTTAAAAAAACATCAAAATCAGCTTGAAAATTTTGTTTTAAAATGTCAAATATCATTCTTCCCTTCTTTTCAACTATAAAAAACTCTTAAGCAGAAGCTTTTAGTCTGGTCTGATCACATATAATATGGAAAAGAATCTGTAAAATGCACTAACTGAGAAATAGATCTATTCTGAGCTCCCAAAATGCTTTATAGTCTGCCATATATACACACACACACACACACACACACAAATCAAAATTGTTATAGAACGGGATAATCCCCAGACAGTATAGACATGAATCCTAGTTTGGAAAACAACTTCCAAATGAGTAAACAAGAGATCAAAATAATGGGCCCCCAACTCTGATCATAGCGAAAATCTAGAGTAACTTCTTTGAAACCACTTCAAAACTGAGATCACTGAAGTGCAGAGGATTGATTTTTTTTTGACAGATTTCTGATGGTCACCTCTTAATGCAGTTCAATCATTCTTATAGTTATAGCAAGCCATATCCTCAGCTGGTGGAAATCAGCAAAGTTCCACTCAATCTCAATGGAACTACTCCCATTTATATCAGTTGATGATTTGGCCCAACATATTTGACCAGTAATTTTGCAGGTCTTTATTTGGCTATATGAAAAATATTTATTCTTCAATAAGTTTAACACCACCAAAAAAATGTTTTTCTGCTAAATTTACCATAAACAAAACTGATGAATTAGTGTTACTGACAACATTATCCAAACCCAATGTTTAGATTTTTCTCTCCATATTGTTACTTGCAGAGTGAATGCGTTCTTGCTTAAATGAAGAATTTGTGTCAGGTTTCCCTTTTCTTAAGAAATAAAGGAAGAGAAACACTGGTGTTTAAATAAATCAAGTCTTCGAGCAATGGTAAATGATAGAATCTGACACTAGCCTGAAATCATCTTAAAAACATCTCTGCTAGAAAGAGTAATTCCAGAGGAAACCTCTCTCTGTTAAAGTTGGATATCACAAGAACTTTACCATAAGAAACCTGGACAAAAACTGGATGAACTGACATCCTAATAAAGATGGTCAGTATTGTGACAAATATGGCAATATCCTGCAATACCTTTGGGAGATCTTACTATGTTAAGTTTGTGTATCATTATGGGCCAGGGATTGTTTGTAATGTCATGGGAGAAGATATCAGGGGCAGAGGTGGCTCTCAGCCTGGTCACAAGGCAACCCAGCAAGCTCAGCTGGGCCCAAAAAGCCCTTACCCCGCACTTCCTGATTGGGCAGGGGAGCCATCAGGCTGCTATCTGAGCCTTGCAGCAACACCACCCCAGTGGCTGCTCAATATGTACCATGCCTGCAGCCAGAGGCGGCTCCAGGCACCAGCGCACCAAGCGCATGCCTGGGGCAGCAAGCCGCAGGGGGGGCAGCCTGCCGGTCGCTGTGAGGGCGGGAGTGAGGCTGCCTTTGGCAACATGCCTGCAGGAGGTCCGACAGTCCCGTGGTTTTGGCAGCAATTTGGCGGCAGGTACACCGAAGGCGCGGGACCAGCGGACCTCCCACAGGCATGCCGCCGAATCCGCGTTACCAGCGGACCTCCCACAGGCACGCTGCCAAATCTGCGTTACCAGCGAACCTCCCGCAGGCATGCTGCCAAAAGCCGCCTGACTGCCGTGCTTGGGGCAGCAAAATATATAGAGCCGCCTCTGCCTGCAGCTGTGTTTATCCTGCTCTCACTACGGCTTCAGTCCTTTCTCCAAGCCCTGCTCTAGGGTGACTTTGACTCCGGCTTACCCTTTAGCTTAGATGTGATTGCTGACTCCTGGCTCTGACTGTGACATTGGTTTATCCTTTGGCTTTTGATTCCAGTTCTGACTTTTGGCTTGGCCCCTCAACCATCACTCCAATGTCACCTTTGGACTGGAGCCTGAACCCTGGATCTTTGCCTGCCATTACCCAAACTACCACCATAACCACCAGGCTAGGTTCTGCTCCACTTGCAAGGTAAGCTGCCTATACCCTGGCAGATTACAGTAGGTGACCACAGCTCTCCAGGAACTAACAACAGTTGCGGCTGATTAGGCAAATCTAGTCAATTTATAACACTTCTACAGAGGTACCACCACCGAGAGAAACTCACATAGAGTGGTTCAAACTGGATTCTCCAGAGACCAACAAAGAGAGGATTTTAGGATAAATAACTTGAATTTAAACTGACACAGATCCTTCTTTCTGATCCAGCAAACACACCAGACCCACTGCCCCACTCCTTAGGGACAGGTTTGAAGGACTGGCCACCTACCAGAGCCCGTGTTGGAGTTAGGGTAGTCTTCAGTAAGCTTATTAGCATGCATGAAGGGTCTATCACTGTTCTTCATGTTTTCTCTGTAATGGTTTTAAGAATAAACTTGCTTGCTTAGAAAGAGCTGGGTGGTACCTTTATAACAGTAGGCAATTACACTGCTTATAGCCTCAGAGAAGAAAAGCAAAGCAGGCCTGCTTAGGCAGTCTCACTTGCTGGGCCACTAACCAGGGAGGGAGAATATAGGTGCAGTAGTTCTCAACTGTGACAAGTGTGCTTAGGAAACCATCCTAGTGCAGGAAAGCAGGGATGTCTACCTATCAGTGCATATATTAAGCTAGGAGTTAGGGCTTCTGGGCTTTATTCCTCAGCGCTTTTCATTGGCTTGCTCTGAGACATATGGCAAGTCGCTTAATTACATTGTATCTCCATTTACTCATCTAGAAAAGGGGGACAGTAGCAGCATTTAACCTTAAGCCTGTCATGAGACTTAATAACTCAGAATTAGTCAGTTGCCCATATTCGCATTGAACAGTGATAACACTTTATTCCACACACAACTGCAGTGAAATCAGTGGGGCTATACTAGCAAAGTAAGGTATGGTTAACGTCAGGTAAAAATTTGGCCCCTAATGCTGTTTAAAAAACACAGAGATTCAGTTAATATATACCACTTCTGAAATAGTCTTATGTGATACCAACACACAAGTCTGCCAATGGAATTTGGCATGTGAGATTTCAAGTCAAGTAAGAATACGTTACGGGAAGCCACAATACAATATGTGAAGGACATAACCGACAAGCCTCAAGAGAAATTTATTGTAGCAGATTCTTGGCAGGATGAAATCCTGTTCATGTTTCAACTGAGCAACTAGCTGGAGTTCAGCTTCCTAATCTTTGACAACAGAGGTTTTTCTGCAAGATTGAAAATGTATGGAAGGGTATATTCCCTCCTTTCTTTAGAATTGGAAAGTCTGCCTCCTGCCACTAGGTATATGTCAACAGATAAGACACTCTAGAGGCACTGAAACCAGAAGGTCTTGAATCATTGCAAAGTCTCTTCAAGGAAAGCGCTTTTTTGTGTATACTTTGAATATTGAATCCGTAAATCAAACAGCAAAGAGTCCTGTGGCACCTTATAGACTAATAGACGAATTGGAGCATGAGCTTTCGTGGGTGAATACCCACTTCGTCAGTTGCATTCAGCCACGAAAGCTCGTGCTCCAATACGTCTGTTAGTCTATAAGGTGCCACAGGACTCTTTGCTGCTTTTACAGATCCAGACTAACACAGCTACCCCTCTGATAAATCAAATAGGTGATGTAAATCAAATGAGAAAAAAAGTTGCAATTTTATTTTTGGATAATATACAGCAAATATTGGTCCACTAACTACATTCTGTTGCATTTGACTAAACAGAATGATTGCCAATGAGTTTCTTAGCCTAGGACAGGGGTGGGCAAACTTTTTGGCCTGAGGGCCACATCTGGGAATAGAAATTGTATGGCAGGCCATGAATGCTCACAAAATTAGGGTTGGGGTGTGGGAGAGGATGAGGGCTCTGGTTGGGGGGTGCGGGCTCTGGGGTGCAGCCTGAAATGAGGAATTCAGGGTGTGGGAAAGGGGCTCTGGGCTGGGACAGAGGAGTGGGGTGCGAGGAGGGGGTGAGGGCTCCACCTGGGAGTGTAGACTCCAGGGTGGGGCTGGGGATGAGGAGTTTGAGGTGTAGGATGGTAGTCCAGGCTGGGATTGAGAGGTTCTGAGGGCAGGAGGGGGATCAGGGCTAGGGCAGGGGGTTGGGGTGCTGGAAGGGGTGCAGGCTCTGGGGTGAGGCTGGGGATCGGGGGTTTAGGGTGCAGGAGGGTGCTCTGGGCTGGGATCGAGGGGTGCAGGAGGGTGCGAGGGGGATCAGGACTAGGGCAGGAGGTTACGGCGCAGGCTCAGGGGTGCAGGCTCCAGGCAGTGCTTAGCTCAAGCGGCTCCCAGAATCAGCAGCATGCTCCTTCTCTGGCTCCTCCGCAGGCACCGCCCACATTGGCTGTGGTTCCCGGCCAATGGGAGCTGTGGGGGAAGTATGCAGAGTAAAGGCCCCTGGCTGCTCCTACGCATAGGAGCCGGGGGAAGGGGCATGCCACTGCTTCTGGGAGCCACATAGAGCAGCCCCTGACCCTGCTCCCCGGCTGGAGCACCTGAGTAGGGCAAGCCCCAGATACCACTCCCCAGTTGGAGCTCAAGGGCCAGATTAAAACTGCTGGCAGGCCAAAGTTTGCTCACGCCTGGTCTATAGTATGTGTCTCCCACATTTTAAATTACCCAAGGGCCAGGCCTGTATAGTATGTTAACATTTGAGACTATAAATTAAAGATTTATTACCCATCCACAGACAGTCACATGTCTAAAATCCAGCAACCTTGTAAAATGGAAAAAATATTAACTGCTGAAGTGTCCCAATACTTGAATTCTTTGCTTCAGCATAAAAAAAAAAAGAAGAGCCACAGATGCAGCCTTGCATTATGTTAGGTATCAATTTCCAATTCAACTGAACTTTAATTAAATCCACAAGACAGTTCATGTTTTCTGTAAAGGCAGGGTTTTAATGCATATGTGATGCCAGAGGCAGGCATAAGGGAGGCCGGCAGTGATTTCTGCACTGGAGGATGTGATTTCTCCCTCTCTCTCAGGAACGTCAATCAACACTTAACCACACCTTCACTGCCAAAAGCTTTGGCTATGGGCAGAAAAGTTAATTCAGGAGAATCATATTAGGAACAGTCAGAAGTGACTTGTTTGATTTAACTGGATCTGATTAATATATAAATATTTTGATATCAGAGAGAAACACTTGCTTATCCCAAGCTGGTAATTCTAACAATAGCTATATTGTCGTAGAAACAGAGCCAAATTCACCCATCATATAAGTGGGTGCAGCTCACGCTCACCTCATCAGAAGTTGCACTTGTTTTACTCCAGCCCTCAGTAAAACCCATGGATTTTTTTCAGGAGTAGAAATAGAATTGGTTATGATTCTGAGTCCAGGCAGGGTGGGGGGTTCCCAACTTTGCCAAGTGTATTTGGGAGTGGGCATGCAACAAGTGACAACAGCTCCAGGGATATGAAACAGCAGGCAGACAAGCCCAAGGGAGAAGAGGGACGGGGGTGGGGCGGGGGGGGGCAATAAACGAGCAGAGTATGCAAGAGCTGGGGGAGCAGGAACTCAGCAGGTGACAAGTCCTGGAGCAAGAAGCCAGTGGCAAAGCACCTCAGAATGGTGGGCAGCAGCAGCAGGAATAGGGTGACCAAATGTCCCAATTTTATAGGGACATTCCCGATTTTGGGGGCTTTTTGTTATATAGGTACCTATTACCCTCCACCACCACCCCGTCCTGATTTTTTACACTTGCTGTCTGGTCACCCTATGGAGGAGACAAGCTTGTGCCAGAACCCCAGGGAGGGATCTGGGGTTCTGAGGGTGGCAGCTGGGCTAGCTAGGGTGAAAGGGGCCGAGCCCCCAGGCTGCACAGGGCAGGCTGCGGCAGGCAGGTGGCACTGGCTCGAGGTGAAGGGAGCAATAGGGAGTTTAACCCCAGAGGGTGGGGTGCGCAGTCGGGTGGGGGGGGGGCTATAGGAGGGGCTGCTGGGAGGAAGAGGGTGGAGGCGGGGCCGTGTCCCGGGGTGTAGGAGGGGCGGAAAGGAGGCGGCAGACGGGGCTGTGGGAGAGGGGGGTTAGGGGAGCCATGTCCCGGGGGTGGGGCGGCTCTTTACCTCTCCAGCGCCCGCACCGTGTAGCTGATGAGCGGCCTGCCCAACAGGGCGCAAAACTGCTTCGGGGTGGCGCTCCCCAGGCGCTCCCCGCTCCCGCCCGCTGGCAGCACCGCGGCCACCGAGGCTGCGCCGCTCAGGAGAGTCCCGGCCTCCATAACGGGCCTAGGGCTGGAGCGTCCGCTCCCGAGCTCCCGCTGGAATCCCCCAGCCCGGGGCAGGCGAGATCCCGGCGGGGGCGCAGGGCAAGCAGCCGCTTCGCCTGCCCGCCCGCGTCGTTTATCTCCCCTGGAATGTCCGCGATCCAGAGAATCCAGCCCACCCGCCCCGGACTAGCCCTACGCGTCCAGGCTGAGGGGGCGGCCGCTCCCCGCCTGGGCCTGGCGCGTCACTCCCGCCTGCCCTGGGGTGGCCGGCTCCTCGCCCAGCGTGCAGAGAGGACCCTGGGGCAGCCCGGTAGGGCCCCCGGCAGCTGGCCCTTTAAATCCCCGCGGGGGCGGAGGGCGCAGGGCCGGCTTCCGCAATGCGCTTGCGCAGGCCGGCTGCGGGCGTGTGATCTCGGTCTTTGCTGCCTGCTCCCGCAGGCGGGGCGGCGCGGCCCCGGACCCCTCTACGTGCCCCCGCCCCAAAGCTACAGAGCCGCTGTTCGCAGCGCCCCATCCGCTGAGGTCTACGCTGGCCTGGCCTTGGTGTAATTCAGCGCAGCCCCAGGGCTACTGTATCCCTAGCGCCCGACTAGCGCCTGCAGTGGCCAGTGTGCAGCGGTGCCTGGCCCCCGCGGGCGGTGAGTCACTGGCCTGGTTTTGCAGGTGCGGAGGGGGGCAGATCCGATCTGGGCCACAAGTACAAGGTAGTGGAGAATTAGCCCTACCTGACTGGTGCTAGACCACTGTGGTGATAGAGACCCTAGAAAAGCATGTCCCAGTGCTTAACTCATTTTTCATCTTCAGATAGGGTTGCCAGGTGTCTGGTTTTTGACCGAAAGGCACGGTCCAAAAGGGACCCTGGTGGCTCCGGTCAGCACCATGGACTGGTCTGCTAAAAGGCCAATGGGCGGTGTCAAGGCAGGATCCCTGGCTCCCAGAAGCGACGGGCATATCTGGCTCCTAGGCACAGGGGTGGCTACAGGTGCTCCACTAGCTGCCTCCGCCCCAAGCCGCAGCTCTCATTGGCCAGGAACCGCAACCAATGGGAGCTGTGAGGGCAGTGCCTGCGGGGGGGGGTCTGCTGGTGTGGGCATTGCACAGAGCACCTGGCCACTCTGCCTAGCAGGCAGACATGCCAGCCGCTTCTGGGAGCTGCCTGAGATAAGTGCTGCCCAGCCGGAGCCACACCACAAATCCCCTCCCATACCCCAACCCCCTGCCCCAGGTTGGAATCCCCTCCCACACCCTCACTTTCTCCTAGAGTCCACACCTCAGCCCTGAGCCCCCTCCTACACTCCAAACCCCTGCCCCAGCCCTGAACTCCCTCCCACACCCTAATTCAGGGTGGGATAGCTCCGTGGTTTGAGCATTGGCCTGCTAAAACCAAGGCTATGAGTTCAATCCTTGAGGGGGCCACTTAGGGATCTGGGGTAAAAATCAGTACTTGGTCCTGCTAGTGAAGGCAGGGGGCTGGACTCAATGACCTTCCAAGGTCCCTTCTAGTTCTAAGAGATAGGTATATCCCCAATTATTTATAACTCCATCCTGGTGCCCCAGTCCTGAGCCCCCTCCTGTACCCCAAACCCTTCATCCAAGTCCCCATCCCAGATCCCACACCCCCAGCTGGAGCCTGCACCTCCTCCTGCACCCTCAACCCCTTGGCCCCAGCCCTGAGCCACACCCTGAACCCCTCATCTTGGAGCATGTACCCCCTCCCAATCCACCACCCCAACCTGGTGAGAGTGGGGGAGAGCACGCAACTGGGTGGGGGGATGGAGTGAGGCAGGGACTGGGCTTCAGGGCGGGGGTGTTCAGTTTTGTGTGATTAGAAAGTTGGCAACCCTATCTTCAGAGCACTTTTTAACTATAGTCTTCACAGTATTCAGCATGGTAAGATGTGGCATTTCTTTATTTAACACACTCATCTCAGTTATGTGATTCAGCATTTATGAAATAAATAATTTACTGTCTGTAAAAGGATAAAACCTGTTTTTTTGAGGCCTATCGTTTAGATCCAAATTTCCCAGCATAAATGGAGCAGAAGGAAGGACTTCAAACTGCCCTGCTAACGGGAAAGTCAGCCATTGCTACCCTCTATGGCAGGGTGGGAAAACTTACTGACCTTCTCAGCCGCATACAACAATTTTCAGAAGTTCAAGAGCCTGGGCATGGGGAGCTTCAGCCCCACAAGAGGCACCTGCCAGGGCTCAAGGCTTCAGCCTCGCTCTTGCTGAAACCCCAGTTCCCAGCAGGGTATGCCCTGTAGGGCTGAAGCCCTGAGATCCTCCTAGCCACTGGGCAGAAGCCCTTACCCCACTACAATACAGAGGTTCCAAGCTCAACCCCCCAGCCTGGTAGGTGAAGAAGGGGTGGGGTGGGAGGCCTCCATGAGCTGCACTTTAACTGTAAAAGAACTGCATGCAGCTTGAGAGCCATGGTTTGGCCGCCCCTGCTCTATGATTTTTCAGTTGTGGCCCAATTCTGCCCGCATTCAAGACGATGGGAGTTTTACGATTGACTTCAATGGAAAAGAACTGAGCCTTTGGAGAACAGACTGAATTTGGCAGCACTGCATCCTAATGTGAACAGAGGCTTACTACAGTGAGAGAAAGAATATTACTTTTTAGCACCCCATTTTAGTCCACAAAAGTGTTGGTTCATTCCCACTGACCCCAGAAGAGAGATGCTAGAAGAGCAGCCATTGCATGAAGTTCAGATGTATTGGTTCATGTTATGACATGCTGTGCTATATATAGTAGCTGATACAGTTTATCCTTATGAATCTATAGGACCATGTTCTGGCTTCCATGAGGTTACATGAGGAAAAATGAATGAAGTAGAGGGGAGCTGGGCCATTTGTTAAAGTTGCATCTAGGTAACAGACAAAATGCAGCATAAATTGATGCGCATAACTTCTTTACTCACACTCCCTGCCGTGCAGTCTGGGTGGGTTTGAATGTCAGTACAAATATCTGGCTTCATTTTAAAGTTTCTAGTACATTTCACTGTAAAGACAGGCTATGATTGTAAGCTTTTTATGGTGATTTTTTCCTAAACAATTCTTATTTATGG
Source organism: Mauremys reevesii (assembly GCF_016161935.1). Classification (NCBI taxonomy): domain Eukaryota; kingdom Metazoa; phylum Chordata; order Testudines; family Geoemydidae; genus Mauremys; species Mauremys reevesii. The sequence continues at coordinate 55,327,448 of NC_052624.1, forward strand.
TCCACCCTACAATGACCCAGAAACTTTAGAGCCCATGAAGCCCAAAGGTCTCATTATTATTATTATTTTATTTTATTTGAGAACCTCTGACCAATTTCTAGGTGTCATGCTACAAACTGAGCCAGTTCCTCTTCTGAGCAACCAGTGTGGCCTCAAGTGAAGGGAAGTTCAACAGAGGTGCTGTGTTGAATTGAGATTTCTCTACTGACTCATAAAAAATGGAGATGTTCATTAGTGATATTCAACCAAATTGAAGGAAGGAATAGAATGCACCTAAAGGAGTGCAGAGACGGGATGAGGTAGCAGGCAGAAAATGTGTATGGCACTGATGTACAATAAGACAAGAATGAGAACAGTACTAACGAACAGAAAAGAGTTATGGTAACAATGGAGCTAGGAAGGTCTTAGAAAGCCATAGATGCAAAACCACAGTGAACCATTAGCCATAATGAGGATGGAGGACATTCAAATTCAGAGAGGCCCTCACAGCTAGGGTAATGAAAAGAAATCACATCAGGACTGTTGGGAAACAAAGGAAGAGATTTTAAAGGAGAAAAGACAGAGTATGGTCTTTGCTCGGGGAGCAGTGTGGGTACGTCCAGACTACCCGCCCTATCGGCGGGTAGCGATCGATTTATCGGGGATCGATATATCGTGTCTCATCTAGACGCGATATATCGATCCCCGAACGCGCTCCCCGTCGACTCCGGAACTCCACCAGAGCGAGCGGCGGTAGCGGAGTCGATGGGGGAGCCGCGGACGTCGATCCCGCGCCGTGAGGACGGGAGGCAAGTCGGAATAAGATACTTCAGCTTCAGCTACGGTATTCCCGTAGCTGAAGTTGCGTATCTTGCATCGACCCCCCCTCCCCCCAGTGTAGACCAGGCCTTAGGGGAAGAATGCATTGACAGAAGCAATTCCAGGAGACTGAAGAGGGCTGTTGGGATTGTTGTAACAGAAAAACAGGCTAAGCTGGGTTGAGGAAGAAGGTGAGTAATGAGAGTATGAGGAACACTTTGCTACAGAGTCTGTGGAATTGATGGTTATACCTTGACACCAAAGAGCACTGAAAATAGATTTTCTTGCTAGAAATAGGAATGCTCTCTTTCTAGGCAAGTCTTGAGATCTCTTTGGTATACTCATACTTCTCAATCTGTCCGCCATCTTCAGCACTGTTGATCACTTCCTCTTTTCAGAAATTTCTTGCCTTTTCCCTCTTTCTGTAGGATCTCTTAGTGCTGTGTCCTCTTCCTCTACATTTTATTCCTGGTTGACTTCAGTAGCTGCACCAGCTTTCTTTGCTGTCTTTATGTTGAGACTTTCAGATCTATCTTTCCAGCCTGACCTTTTCCCCTTCCATAGTGTCTCTGAATGTCTGTTCAACATCTCTTCTTGGAGGTCAGCTGTCAACTCAAGCTCAAAATGATTAGAACCCAAAGTCCTCATCTTTCCTCTTCTCTTTAATAAAATAGGCAACTTGCCATCCTCTCCGACCCTAAAGCTTGTAAGCCAAATTTTTTCTTTTTACTTTACTCTCAACTTCTTTCCCTACATCAGTGCTGTACCTGAAAATGTGCTGATTTTTTTTCTGAGGCATCCTCAAATGCATCTGTTTTTTTTTTGTTTCCACTACCAAAACCCACACTTATGCCCTGATCATCTATAGCAATCTCTCTGTGACCTCCTGACTCTTGCTTCAGTCCATCTTCAGTCCATCCAAAATGCAGTTGTAAAGAGTATCTCTTGCTCACTAGTCCAGTCATGTCCATATGCTGCTCATCAGGTCTTTTCACTAGTATTCCTTTGTTCTTTGTAGCAAACTAAAGCTCCTTTTCCTCCCCTTCATTGCTCCTGCATATCACTCTTCTCTCTGGTTATGAGTTTGTTTGGTGGGTTTTTTTTGCACTCTCCCTTCAATTCCTTTGACTTATCCAAACCACAAGACTAGTTGTTCCCTTGTGTTCTTCTTTCCCTTTTGTTTCTATCTCTTCTTCCATGCAGTACACTATGCCTAGATTCCCTTCCCCAATGTAATCCACTGTACCACCACTCTTTCCTCTTCAAAAACTCAGTTCTTCCATGAGGGCTACAAACCCTAGTGTTTCCCTGAAAAACCTACAGGAACTAAAGAGATACGTGTTAAATGATGTGACCACACGTTTATTTGCTTTTATTTTGCAGCTGATTCCCCAACTTTATCATAATTTTAGATGAATGAGGTAACGTAGGGCAGGAAAAGAAATAGCTAAGGAGGCATTAACTCTGACTTAAAAGGTCATATGGCATGTCAGCTATTAATATGTTGTATATTTAGGTCCAGTTTTTTCCAGTCCAGCCAACCAATGCTTTGAGTTTCTTTTAAGTTGCACAGACTGGCACCTATGTGTCTTAGGTACTTAAGTAGTACTGAACATCTCCTGATCTGTAATGCTTTTGTCTTCACAGCACCCTTCTGAGGTAGGAAAGCACTTCAAAATCCCCATTTTAGAGATGGGGAAATGAGGCCCAGAAAGACTGAGTGACTTAGCCAAGGTCACACAAGAAGGCTGTAGCAGAGCAGGAAAATGCGCACAAATTTCCAAAGTGCTAGGCTTGCTCCCTAACAACAGGACCCTGCTTTCTCTTCCTAACTGGTCTTAGGATAATGGAACCACAAAGGTGGTGTGAAGCTACCTTTGCCTCTCCACCTCTCGCAGTGCTCCAAGTGCAGCACATGGATGGTTATGGATAGGTCTGTGTTCTGTAGGGTTAGTCTCTAGGCCACCTGAAAGCTGAAGAAAGCAGTTCTGAACACCTCAGGTATTTGGATGTCCATATGTAGTGATGGTTTGAAAAAGACTTCAAGGTTATGCAGTCACAGCACTTGTTAGTTCCTCAGAATTATTTTCTTTGCCTTGGTCTTGACTGGATTGAGCTTGATGCAGCTGTTTTTCATCTTAGTTCCTATTTCTTATAGGCCTGGATCCACAATGGAATCTAGGCACCTAAACTGCAAATGTATGCACATATGTACCCTTTTTAGGCACCACTTAGATCCACAAAACCCCCACTTGGCTCCAGCCTAACTCTGTAGGTGCCTAAACTCACTTGGTGCCTAAGTTTATGCACTAAAAGTTGCCTGACAGCTTAAGTTTCTGCCCCTGGGCATGTGCACTTCTGTGTCACTCTAGGCGTCACGTCAGGCCACGTTTCTCCCACTTGAGCCCCAGCATGATTCACGAACTGGGGAGAAGATAGTTGCTTCTCCACCTAAGTCACATGCAGGGCCTGATCCAGTAGGTGTGCTAAGAGGCCGTCTAACTCTACAGAAAGAAGCCAGAGTGGGGAGGACCTCCCTTACTACCTTTATCCCAGTGGTTAGAGCACTCACCAGTATGTCGAAGACCCCTGGTTTAAGTCTCCCCTACACATACCTGATGAGAAGGGAATGGAAGCTCCCACCACTCTGGTGAGTGCACAGACCATGGGCTATGGGACATTCTGATGTGGATTTCCCTCAATCTCTCTTAGAAGTTGTTCCTCTTTAATTAAATAAATGAATAATTAAAGTATTTTTAAAAATCTTTAAAGAATCCCCAAACTGCCCACTATATAAATATAAAACGCAAGAATCATAAAAATACATTAAACTAAAAATGCCTAAAATCCACAGAGCATGACTGTGGCTAAACAATACTTCAGCATTTTCAGCAGCAAAGGAGGCATTCAGCCCAAATCCTAAGATGCAGGATTTTTTTCGCTGGTTTTATCCAGTTTCATAACACAGTGATATTTTTTTTAATGATGACAAGCAGTAAAATAACCCTCCTGAGATATAAATTAGCAAGTGTAATATCAAGTACAATTCATTTTGAAGAGAAGGAGGGTTTTTTCAGCTCTCCTAAGTTTGCCATCTTGTCTTTCTACTGGTCACCAGTACAGATATTTGTAATTTTAGAGACAACAATTTATTGTGTAATGGGGCAGGGACTTTTTCTTTATCTGTACTTGTACAGCGCACAGCATGAATCTGAAAAGAGAATCCTTTGGGCTTACCTTCCTGCCTGCCAAATGCAATCTATAGTGCATTTCATCAAAGGATCTCAAAGCACTAAGCCTTTATCATCAGTTCTCTCTCTAATTCTGAATGGAAAAAATACTTATCTTTGCCACGATAATTGTAAAAAAACAGATTTTCATCTGTGCGCCCATTGGATTCGTCATTAGAATAAAACATAAGGTAAATATTTGTCTTTTACAGCCCTCAGGATACCAAGACTTTTCATTGCTGATATAAGAAAGGATTAAACTATTCTTTGTGCTTCTCTTTCAAACTTATTTGCTGCAGTGTTCTTTCAGTCTTTATTAATTTAATATCAGAGTTCTCTGTAAAGGCTCGTAGAGCTCAGTCTGTCATGATCCTGGTAAGCCTCACTCTCTATATGGGCATGGGTATAGTGTGGCTTGAGGCTGTGCAGTGACAGGGAAATGTTGAAGAAGCCATGACATTTTGTTCTACAGTTCCAATAACAAATAATATCGTTATGTGCTGAATCGAAATTGGCTATATATATTTACACTTCTGATTTAAAAGGGTTTGTGACTTCATACTCCAAGATCTTTTGGTGAAAGGTGCTATAGATGTGAAAATTATCAGTAGTGGTTCACTCATTTAAATAAATTGTTGTCCTGTTTCGGTCTACTTTAAGGGTCTGTGCAGTAGAGGTCACAGTGACCCTCATTCAGGTATTTAAACATCTTCAATCTAGCAGAGAAAGGTATAACACGATTCAATGGCTGGAAGTTTAAGCAAGACAAATTCACAATGGAAATAAGTAAATTTGTAATAGTGAGAATAATTAGCCATTGAACAATTTACCAATGTTTATGGCAGATTCTTCATCACTGACCATTTTAAAGTCAAGATTGGATGTTTTTCTAAAAGATATACTCTAGGAATTATTATGTGGGAGTTCTGTGGTCTGTTATACATGAGGTCACACTGAATGATCACAAATGGTGGCCCTTCTGGCCCTGGAATCTATGAATCTGAGTAGTTCTGCTGATGTCACATGCTTAAAGTTAATACATGCATGAATATTTGTAGGATTAGGTCTTTAAAGGGAATTTTAGGTACACACGTAATGCAGGATCTGCCCCTCTGTGTATAGCACATTACCTCACCTTCATTTTACTTTACATATTATATTTTTGCATGCCCAACAGATCTTACATATTTTACTATGTGATTATAATTTTTGTCCACCAAACTAAATGGTAGTGTAGGTACTGAATTTTGGTTAATTGGGGGAAAAAAAATTTCAACTGTTTTTTAAAAAGAATTCACCAACTAGAGTGTAAATAGAGAACATAAAGTATTCTGACACAAATAGAAAGGAAAGTGTGAAATGTGGCATCTGTGCACAGTGGAGTTTTTTTCATAACTACTTGCACTTCACTGTGCATAAGTGTTGAATGACATATGGCAAGTTCACCCATTGTGTTGCATTTATTTTATATCTCACCGTTAACTTTGTTTTAATTAGTTGTGGTAGATAAATTAAATTTGTTCTGGAGACAAACAAGGCTTACTGATATTTTATGCAAATATTCGAAAAAATAAGCAACCTGTTCATTTTATGTTTGACCTAAAATTACAAACATTTTAAAATCTGAACCCAAAGTGGTGCATTATGATTTAAATACCTTTTCAACTCCAATGGAAATTTTACACATTTACATCAAAATAATGTATTTACAATTTTAAGGTATAGATTTCAAGATGAAGTTGCTTTAAACTGAATTATTTTAAAATAAGACACTTTTTAGCATGTGTTCATCCAAGTTATCTTGACTTTCTAAGGTTTAAGACCTTAAACTTTCTTATTGTTTGTGTTTCGAGAGAGAGCTTGTGGGGTAGACCAGATCTTCCGAACACTTTTGGTCTTTTCAATTCAACATCCTAAAAATGTTCTTAAAATTTATCTTCTTTTGCTTGATATTACCCTGATACATAACACAGCATGGAATATACCAATGAAATCAAGCAGTAATAGGTTGCTTATATGGAGATGATGGAAACACTGTCACCTTTCACTAAATTTTGTTAAATCTCACTGTGCCTCAGGTCCCCATCTGTAACCTTATCCCCTGTTTTAAAGATTGTAATGTATTTCAAGCACTAGACTGGGACTCAGGAAATCTGAGTTAAATTTCTGACTTTGCCACAGACTTTTTTTTTTTTAAACAACTTTGGGCAAGTCACTTGTAATTAGAAGTGGTTGCAAAACCTCAGCTTTTTAGTTTTTTGATGGAACAGATTTTTCACAACATTTTTTTCCCTGTTTTTTCAACTCTCTCTCCTTAAAATCCCTGTTTGTGAAATTCACCCTGGTGCTGATGGCTGATACCAGGAATGTCACATCACTTAATTCCTGCATAGGGGTTTCATGAGGATCAGTCAACTGAGCAGATGCATAGGTACCTGCATATTCCTGTGCCCTGCTAAACTGGTCTCTGTGACAGCCTGTGCCAGGCCAGTGTGGAAAGCTGCTTTTGCCTGGATTGAGTAGCCCTAGTAATCCAAGCAACTATGCAAAGGGGATATGAACACTATTCTAGTTTATATGATGGAATAGCAGCCACGGGGGCTGGGGTAAGAGGAAGTTGTGAAAAACTCAGCCCTGTGGCTCTGGGTTGTGGGGTGGTAAGTTTCGCTTCACCACTCTAGGGAGGAAGGATGAGATAATGAAGGCACTGAACAGGGACTCAGGAAACCTAGGTTCAACTTCTGGTTCTGCTGCAGACTAGCCAGGTTACTCTGTGCCTAATTCTGTAGGGCTAGGCCCTATTCTCTAGGCCAGATGTGTTCTGAACAGTAAAACTTCCTTTGCCTTTTTAGATCATAAGCTTTTCAGGGATGGGACTGTCTCTTACTATGTGTTTGTAAAGCACCTAGAACAATGGTGCATCTAGACACTGCCATCATATAGGTAATTATAATGAAATAATCTCAATGTTTTGTATATATCCAAACAGTTTCTCCTCTTTGTTTTTATATCCTCCAAGTTTAGATAGCCTTGCAAAAATGTTGCAAGTTGCTTGTGTTGTGTTTTTTGTGTATTGATAACTTGCTTAAGAATCCTTTGTTCACATTGTAATTTACTGAATTTGTTAAAATGTCAGATTCTTTTCTGCATCTTCCTACTTTGAACCCTTTAAACAATGCTTATAAAGAATAAAAAAAATCATGTAAGCTACTAAATACCCATGCAAGTCTCTGGGCTCAATCCTTGTCCGTTTCAGAGCTATGCTCAGGCAGCAAAGAAACTGAGGGGGCCAAGGGCAAAAATGTCTTTATACCATCTTTATATCCTTCAACAATCCTGGGGCTGTCAGGGAACCAGTTTGACCCCAGTATAATCTAAAGAAGCCTTAGTGATGCGTTAAGTTATGTCTTGTTTCAATGGCCCCCCCAAAATGGGTAGTTCCAGCAGCCAGTAATCACTAGGGCATCATTTGCTCCAGTTGTGACCCTGTCCTTCAACACAGCCTCTACCAACTACATTGACTTTACACAACTGGAGGATTCTCCTACCCACCTCTGCAAATTCTTGGTTGATCGCTAGTCTCTTAGGGATCATAGCCAGCTGTCATAAATGCAAGCAGCATTTAAACCAGGGGGCAGCAGCCTTTCAGAAGTGATATGCCGAGTCTTCATTTATTCACTCTAATTTAAGGTTTCGCGTGCCAGTAATACATTTTAACATTTTTAGAAGGTCTTTTTCTATAATAAGTCTAGAATATATAATTAAACTATTGTTGCATGTAAAACAAATAAGGTTTTTAAAATGTTTAAGAAGCTTCATTTAAAATTAAATTAAAATGCAGAGGCCCCCGGACCGGTGGCCAGGACCCAGGCAGTGTGAGTGACACTGAAAATCAGCTTGTGTGCTGCCTTTGGCACACGTGCCATAGGTTGCCAACCCCTGATTTAGACTATTATAACTTACATTTGGGCTGAAACTACTGTGGCTTGAGAAGCAGGAAACCAGTTATGGTGTTCTAATGACCCTTCTCTCCTGTGCAGAGCAGATCTCACAAGAATCTTGAAAAATCCTGCCTTTCTCTTCCTCAGTTTTGTGGTCATATGGGGATTGATCTGACATTTTAGAAAATATTTCCTTCCCTTTGGCAAGGAAGAGCTTTTAGGGAATCTTCATGGCAAAAAAAAGGGTCTGTCTCCTTCACCTTGTTTTTATTTTTTTGTGGCGCCGGTAGAGCCGCCTTCCTGGAAGAGGAAGATAAAAGCTCCATTCTTTCCCTCCTTCAAGGCACCGAGGATGTTCTCCTTCAGCTTCTAGTCCCTTTTCTTTGTACTAAGACTCCTTTCTTCTGTTTGTGCACTCATCAACATGAATGTTATTTTTAGGAACTAACTTTATTTCCCCTCCCTGTCTTTCCTTTCTCAGAACATCAGGGAAACAATTGTGGTGTTTGTCCCTCATTACAGGGTTAAATTGATGACTGCATGCTGTAGTGTGGTCACAGCTCAGTTAAAGATGGGAGAAGAGTCAAACTGGACAGATCCTTTGTCCCAGCACATCTACTCCAACCGCACAAAACAGGCTTAAAGCCAGTTGAAATGGCCAGTTACGGATTCCATTCGTATAGGGGAATCTTCAATGGTGTGGAGCTGGCATACCTGGCTATACCTAAGGAGAAAGCCTATGTTAAATTTAATCTCCTCCCACTCTCCTTTCGGCTCATGAACAATCACCTCTGATTAAAATAGGGTTTTTCTTTCCGTAAATGGATACAGAGAGAGAACAGGTTTGTTAAGAGCAATCAAGCCAGACTCCTGAAAAAGACTGGCAGGACTTGGGAGGCACCAGCCGGCCCAGTGAAGATGCATTTAAAGAGTCACAGGTACAACAATAGCACTTTTTATGGAATAAGCTGCGCAATATAAATGATTATAGCACTGCCCTGGCAAGTGTCACTTGAGCCATGAGCTGCACCAACATAGGTTAATGCAGAGACAAGATTCCAGTTAAATTTCAGGAGCTAAAGTGAGAGATTTGGGATGTGTGCAGGATTTTGAAAGTTCTAATTCTTGTGTGCTTTCTTTTTCTGTATTTAATAAAAGTTTGGTTTTATGCATGGCCCCATAACATGCTCTGAGTCATTTCTTCACAGAATTACCAAGGTGCTCATGATTGAGGATACTGCTACTTACCTATGAGGGTATTGTAAAACTCAACTAATGTAAAAAAACTTTTGTAGAGTCTTGGATGCAAGACCCCACAGAAGTGGGAAGTATTATTGGTATTTATTATTACATTGATAATATTGCTTCTAAGACTCTTGTTATATTAATAGTGTTCCTTATTCACCCTTAGTGTGCCAGAAATGTTCATCTGGGCTTCTTGGGGAATGCAGGAGGGATCATACTTGATTGGCCAGGAGGCACAAAAGGGATAACATTAATGTATAGAATCATAGAATCATAGAATCATAGAATTCAAGATCAGAAGGGACCATTATGATCATCTAGTCTGACCTCCTGCAAGATGCAGGCCACATAAGCCGATCCACCCACTCCTTAGCAAGTGAACCCTGCCCCATGCCCTCCAGGGCCATAGCCAATCTTCCAGCATGCGGGCAAGACTCTCCAGCCAAACCCAGTATAAAGTTACTACACAACAAACATGCTGGTCGCAACTAAATTGTCAGGGATCTAAAATGGCATCAGGTAAGGTGAGATTACAGCCAGAAGCAAACTGAGGCTGTATTCACCAGTCAGAGATGTGTTTGGTATGCTTTAAACAAAAGGGGGTATGTGGGTTTCTTTTACACTGTAACCCTTTTAACAGGTGCCTTGGGCAAAGTGAATTGACATAATGCCTGCCTTGTACATCTCTGATTTGTGAACCTTTTAATCTCTTTTAAAAATGTTATTTTGGAGCTAACAAAGTGCTGGAATGACACTCCTAAAGACGGATAAACACAGCATAGACAGAAGCCGTGCTCTGCCCTGCCACTGCATCTCAGCCCTTTCTAGATGGTCCACTTCTAGTGGTGAAAGGGGGAGTTCAGTCTTTCAATCCTTTTTGGTCCTAGGCTTGTCTGCCAAGAGTTTCAACAAGTTACCAATTTTTCCCAATTTCAGTGGCTAACTGTCCCTAGCAGTTGTACAGAGATTGTGACCCATATCCCGGAAAGTATTTTTGGACTCCTAACATCCATTGAAATCTGTGGAAATTAGCCTAAATACATTTCAGGATCTGGGCCTATGAACTTATTTAACACAGACTCCACAGAACAACCATCAGATAATTACTTTTATTCACTATTGATCTGCTAGAAACAAACCAATGACTTAGTGAGAAATGCTCTGTATCCTATTACCAGTTCTCTGAGATATCCAGTCCCCTATTCTTCCATTTTATGCACTTAAAACATTTTTTTATATTCATCTCTATCTGTATCTCCTGCTTCCATTTAAGTTCTGGCTTTTGAAACATTAAACATTTTTGAGAATACAGGATCCAGTTTTTCTTCAATACAATTTAGAAACTTGTTAATCTGTTTAGACAGAGTGGAGGAATGTGTAAATTTTCCACTACATTGAACGAGAATCCAAATGGCAAGCCAATGATGGGGGCATCTGTCAAGAAAGAAGGGGGAAATTTTGTCATCAGCAGCTACTTGTAAAAATGTGGAGGTGGTCAGATTTGTAGGATGTCTGCAGTATTTGAATAGATTAAAAATCCCAACAAATGTTAAGTTTTAAGGGACGTTCCAGACAGCTATGTAGATGGATTATATAATTAAGGCTTTTTGTGTTTAAAAAAATAATAATCAGAGAATAATTAAGCAAATAAAAACTGGAATGTTATACTTAACACTTGCCCTAATCTTGGCAGTGGATCTTGCAAACACATTTTGTTTCCTTGGGAAGGGGTATCAAGATACATGAGTATAGATATGAAACACATGAAAGAAAGAGAGAGCATGGTTTATAGAACTTGAAGATTTTCTGTGGATGATTTCCTAATCACCGTTCCTAATAAAACTTGGTCACAAAATTTTATTATGAATTTATAATTTTGTAAGGGTAGCACTGATCTTTTTGATAAACATCACTACATTCCTCTGGATGAGTATGGGCTAAATTTTCCCATGGGAAAAACCTGGGTATGAGGTAGAGTGACAGGGTTCTGAGAACTCTGTAAATATGAACTTGCAGAGTTTCTGCTGTGTTCTCCCCTTAGGGAGAGAGGTGTATGGCCACATGGAGGAGGCAGGGGATGTGTCTTTGCAACAGGGTGGTACATGATCTGTGGAGATATCAGATCCCAGTGGCTCCTTGGCTTTCTCCATAGCATTGTAACATGGCTGAGTTGGACTCCATGCTTGGCATACATGCTGTGGCTATGCACTGCCCTCCATGTCAAGGTGCGGGGGGGAGGGGGGTAGAAGTTGTAGAGATAGAACTAGGAGCAGGATTAATTCCTGTGTATATTTCCACCTGAAAATCCACAGGGTCCTGAGGAGAGCATAACATGTACATTGGCTGCACTCTGGTTCTGCCACCTGCTGGTCAGCACCCTCAAAATCCAGTGGAGCCTCAGTTTCTCAGTGTTCAAGTGAAGAAGTTCTGATGGTCTTGGAAAAGGGAAGGAACATACAATGTAGCTCCTGCAGTCCTCCATGTATTGTGCTTGGGCCCTTCCTGACACAATTTCCACTCCTTTCCTCTGCTCTGTGACATGTCAGTGGAGAAACATCTCACCAAGTCAAGTTTTTAAACTTACAACACTGTGATATTAAAGAAAATGGCCTTGTTAAAGTTTCTCCAGCAGTATCGCTTCTCGGCCTTCTGGCTGGGGAAGCATTATCTAAAGTTGTATCTGTTGGCCAAATAGCAGGACCATATATAAGAAAGTGATAATGGGTCATCAGAAGGTGCTCTGGGAGCACAAAATTGGATTGAAAATCCAACTTCAAAACAGGGTGTTTTTATGCAAGAATATTCAAAAGATCGCTGCAGGCCTGTTTTCAAAATTCTGTAGAGTGAACATTTGGTGGTACCAAATACTGATGATGACATCCTCACATTAGTGTTGGAAATGCAAGGAGTCCTTTGGTGCATGATTGGGAGTGCCCAATGGTATGTACACTTTGGAATGAGGTAGTATTATGTGTCTTTTTCAGCTTATACTCTGATGGTAGACTGATTTAGTGGGCAAGGTAACTCATTCTCACAAGACATTGGTTCTTTAAGATTTATGACTGCACCTGAGAATTTTTGCTCAATGGAAAGAGCAACAGCACCAAATGTGAGTGTGCTGCTGCAATAGTCTTTTGGGAATCACAACATTTGAGAATGTAGCATTTTCAAGATATTTTAAACATTTATTGTTATTTACAAAACAAAAAACAACACATTACTGATAAGAGTTAATATTGAAACTGTGTTGCAATAGACTCCAGATAACACTCCAAAGCAATATTAGTTTCCTTACAAAAATTCTACTTTTCTTAACAAAATCAAACATGATCATATCTGGAAACAAACAGTGAAGAGATTCAAACTGTTCCCTGCTGCTACATAATCCTTCATCGCTTCCTATGACTCCACCCAAATTGCCCTCTAAAATTTGAAAAATGTATGTGCAAGGGTCAAAAACACAAATGCATGCCTGAGATCAATTTATATTTATAAATATTTAAAACAATTTAAAACTAAGCATGTTACACATGTGAAAACTACTATGTATAAATGTGGGCAGTTATAGAAAACAGATAAGTGCTGGGGAAGAAAGGAAAAAAACAAGTAATCCCTCCCTGTGCCAAAACAAAACACTGCATCTTGCCATTTTAGAAACAGTTGCCATGGTTCAGAGCATTTCTCCATCCCAGCTTAATGCCCAGGGAGTCTGAACAAGAGCTTCTTCAACTTGTCAGATATATAGGCAACAAATAGCTTAATCTTGCTTCAGACGGGGTTAAAAACAACAGTCCTCACTTTACAAAATCTCTCAATATATAATCCTTCACATTGCTTCCTGTTCCTGTGGTCCTGCTGGACAAGCACTTCTTGTTCTTCCTAAGCCTCTTCCTTCAAGTTTCCACAGTTTCCATGTGTAAAGCACAGTTTCCATGATTCAGTGAACCCGTCTTTTGCCTACTTTAGCATGGGATAGCACAGGGGTCGGCAACCTTTCAGAAGTTCTGTGCTGAGTCTTCATTTATTCACTCTAATTTAAGGTTTCGTGTGCCAGTAATACATTTTAACATTTTCAGAAGGTCTCTTTCTATAAGTCTATAATATATAACTAAACTATTGTTGTATGTAAAGTAAATAAGGCTTTAAAAATGTTTAAGAAGCTTCATTTAAAATTAAATTAAAATGCAGAGCCCCCCGGACTGGTGGCCAGGACCCAGGCAGTGTGAGTGCCACTGAAAATCAGCTCGTGCGCCACCTTCGGCACGCGTGCCATAGGTTGCCTACCCCGGGATAGCACAAACTGGTTTATGTTTTTATTAGGTATCTTTGTAATTTCCCCACTAACTGCCCCCCCCCAAATCACTCCTCACTAACATAAATCAGATATGGAACTTCTAGGCCAAACTAGATAATGAGTTCTCATCTCAGTTACCATAATTAAAAAAATAATAATGTATTCACTCTACTGAAAAGGAGACTGAAATATCTCCAAGCAGAAAAATATGAACCAGGGTGCTTTAGTGAATATGGCTCAAAAGAGCTAAGTGCTTTAGCCATGGGAGAAACAGGTGTCTTTATCTGAAAGGCAATAATACAGTTACTGTAGGATTACTGAAACATAGCAATAGAATTCAAAATGGAACAAGAAAAAATACATAGACAAGGTAATCAAGAACATAAAATTAAAGTTTTATTTTATATAATATTATTCCTTAATAGGTAATATTGTTGATGTGACAGCAAGTGGCTTCCTCAATGCCTAGTAAGCGCAGCAAGTTTATAGAATATTCTGGTATAAATCTCTCTTACAGTGAAGCAGATATTGATACCTATCTGTATATTGTGTAGTACTTTATTCCACAAACAGCTCCACTGAAATCAATAGAACTGGTTCTCATTTACACGAAGACATCTTTACACCACTCTGGCAGTTTAAAGAATCCTTAAAATGGGTATAAATTACATTTACCCATTGTTACATGTATGCAGTGTTACATTACCTATTAAAGTTTTATGTGTGTGTCAACTATGTGTTTTTAAAAATGAATTATATATTTACATGTTTGTGGAGATTTTTTCAGAAATTTGGTAATACATTTAGAAATATTTCAAGTAATAGTTTGTGCTGTATTGCATGATCAGCATTAATTAAGAAGGGAAAGTAGAATAATTACTTGTAACTGGAAGTCTTGAAGAAAATGTTCCAGGTGGTTGGCAATATAACTTACAAAAACGGTCAGAGTAGGGAGGAACTAATGTGTCAAGACAGCTCAGATGTGAAATGATCTGAATGGTTGGATGTCTTTCAGAAAGGTGCTCAGGCAGGTTTCTTGTTGTGGGGATGATGTGCAAGTAAAATGAACAAATCTAGTGACAGAATGTCTGCTTGACTCATAAATCTGTAGACAACTTCCAATTTTAACCCGGAGCTATATTTACATGTATGTCAATGAAATTAAAATCAAAGCCCCCTGCTTGGCCTACGGGAAAGGAAATGCATCATGAGAAGAGAATGCTTTCCAGCACTGAAGGCTCCATATAATTTTCCACTAAACACCTCCAGGTTAATACTGTAGCAACAAGAATCCCACAGTGGAATGTGTTGAACAGTCCCTTTGTGATTAATGCTGTACCTCTTCAGGAAGGATGTAAAGGTCAAGTTTAGGAGGACTACAGTGATTTACTAACAGAAATCTGGCAGCTATTTCCAGGGGTACTATTCAAAAGTCTGCTTTATTTCCAAATAACTGACTGAACTTGGATTTGGCACTTCTGATTTCAAGGCTGCTGGCGAGGAAGGAACAATGGGTATGTGACTATTACTAAAAAGTGAATAAATAGACTTCTTAAAGGCCTTTCTAATCTTTGACCCACAAGAGTCATACACTTTTGACCTCCAAAATGGAGAATGCACTAATGACACCCCCACGTCACCCCTGCAATTCCACAGCATTCCTTTTCCTCTGAGTAGTTACAGTGCTATCAAAACAATCAACATCTGGTTTCTAATGATGTCTGTGGAAAATTGATTCTCATTCATTATAAATCAATTTGCCCCTTTGCTGTGGGCTACTGTCATCAACAGGAAAGTAATGAAATAATGATCTATCTTACCCAATTGTACTGAACTTGTTCAGTTTTAATTTTCAAAAGATGAAAATATCAGGCTTTTTAAAAATGTTTTTTTGAAAATACTAGATTTTAAATGTAAAACACTTGCTTTTTCTAGAGATTGGATTGCAGAGGACCCACATTTCATCAGAATGGAGATATCTTCCTTTGTCTTGTGACTGGTTGTCCATCAATCAGGAGGGCAGACACAAATATTTATTTACCCTCTGAATAGAAGGCACTGAGATGAAAGATATCACTTTACACTATAGGCTGATGTTACAATAACTACAGAGAAACACTATTTTCAGAAGCCCCGGGCCTCCGCACACCACCCATTGAGGAGAATATTATATAGACAGGTTCTATATGTTCTGTAGAAGAAAATTCACTATCTATTCATGTAACAATCTGCCTTTACATTGTATTTATTCAAGACATTTACAAGTTTCTTTTGTCTGTTTACATTACTTAGTTTTCAATGAAAATATTCAAGGTCTGTCCTAAAGCAACAGAGACTGAATGAATCTGACTTAATATAATATTATTTATCAGCTATTAAATTATGTCAATTCCATTTTTGAACGTCAGTATTTGTTTCATTTAACTATAACAGCATGGCTTCAAGAGCTAAATATCAACAGAGTGGCCCAGATCATACCACTGCATCCTCACAGGGAGGGGAATCTCCATATCTGGAAGAGGGAAAACGCTGACTCTACATCATTGTTTCCTCCTCATCTGAAACCTATGGATTGGGCTCTGTGCATTCAAGTTCAGCATGAGGAGAAGGGACTGAAACTATATAGGCCAGAGGGAGATGCAGGCAGGCTGGAGCCAAGAGGTGGGTGGGAATGACACACATTGCCCTGTATAGCCCCATGAATGGTGATTCCCCAGAAAAAGTGAATACAGCTCAGGTCTCTAGTTATTCTTTCCTCAGAACTCCCATGGCTAAGGGAGATGCAATGCCAGAGAGCAAAGGAGGGCCTGCAATGCTCAGAGGTGAAAGTAAGCCGGCGCGGCCCGGTACGGCATACTGGCTCCGCACAAGCCCGGCTGGTGATTTAAAGGGCCCAGGGAATTTAAAGGCCTCGCCTCTTCGAGTTGAGGCCACACCCCCTGCTCAGGACTCCAGAGTACCAGTAAGTCCTTTGTTACTTTCACCCCTGGCAACGCCAGAGCCACTGCAGATACACAGAGACTCTACTAGGATGTCATTGGCCTCCCTCAGGTTCCTGGAGATCTACCAAATTTGAGGGTAGACCCCATTGTCTTTTCTCGGAGGAGAGGAGCCAAACCACATTTCCCTCAGCAAGACACTGTGAAGGGATCCTCATAGAAATTTCTCTGTTCAGAATCATCCATCCCTCTAAGCCCCCTGTACATGTTACTGCAAGAACAGATGATCTGGTGTAAAGTTACTAACAGTATTCTTAAGAATAGAATCATTACTAAAGTTATCTTTTATTTTTACAACTAAAATTCACTGTGCTTAAAGGGGAGCTAAGACTAGGACATGATAGTCATGCCCTTTTTTATTATTATTATGGGCATTGTACTCCAATCAGGTTAGAGTCAAACTCACTGCATGTGTAAGTGGACATGCTTCCATTGAGTAACTCCAGACTTCGACTGAGTTCAAAAGAGTTGTGCCAGTTTATACGGCAGTTGAAGTTAGTTAATTATCTTAATCCTCGGTGCTTTTTCATCTTGAGTGATGGCTTGTCTACATCATGCGACAATGCACACTAGAGGAGTGTGAATTCTAAATCACATCAACGTGTTGCACACTAACTGGCTTATGTAGACTTTGCTGGTGTGCACTAAAAGTTCAGGGTCTACACAGGACAGTTAGTGCACAATACATCAGTGTGCTTTAGAAATCATGCTCTTCTAGAGTGGATTGCTGTGCCATGTAGACAAGCTCTAAATGTCTAAAGATTAGTTTGAAGAATGGATACATTTGTTGGCATTTGGAATAGCCTTACTCATAAAAATGAAAGAAGATAAATTCTGTATTATGTTAAAGACTTGGATTTGATCTATCAGTGGGGTTGTAATCTATGAGAGCCCCTTCTGCATATTTATAGATTTGTCATACAACATTCCTGTGAGATAGGAAAAGAATATAATTCCCATTTTACAGAAGGTCCAGATTTTCCCACCCTCACTCATGTTGAGTAGCATTTTGTCTCTTGATTAGTCACATTGACTTAATTGATGAGTAAAGTACCATTCAACCTGAATGAAGGTGGCAGAATTGCCCTTGCTCACACCAGATTCTGTAATTCTAAAACCTGGAATTGACCTTTGATTGCTAGAATCCCAGCCCAGTTTCAACCACAAGACCATCCTTCTTCCGTTTAATGGATTAGTAACTCAATTGATGAGGGAATAGGTAATAGAACACACACAGCCTGTTTGTGTTGGCTGCACGTAGTGATTGATGGCTATTTTGTGTCCCCTGTGAAATGTGTTGATGGTTTTCGTTTAGTTCCTAGTCTCAACATGACCAAAAACTGTGCAATAACAAAAAACACTTAACTTTTTGGTCCTGTCTACACAAGACCTCCTTGTCTTCCCCTAAACTGGTCCTGAAAATAGTTTAGCTGCAGCGTAAAGAGAATAAAATAATTTTCAACATCATTACAAAAAGGGTGTTAGAAACTTGATAGACCATAATGCCAGACATTTGCTGGGTACGGTTTTTCCTGTCTATACATTTTAAGCATCAATTGGGTAGGACCCAAGGGAGATCAGTTGCTGACAACACTGTCAGCAAAGAGCTATTGTCCTTGTGTAGACATGGTGAAGAAGACAAAGACTGAATTTGAATGGAGACTGAACTGCCCTCTCAGTGCTAGAGGTAGTTCTTCCTAATAAGGTTGAGACCCCTTAGCAGGAAGGCACGGTGAATGAAGCATGATATAATGCTGCCCAGGCTATATGTGTTTTGTGGAAAAACATTTTGTCATTTACATTAAAACCCATTCTTCATGCCATTCTTGTAGTGTGTACGGGCCTTAAACTGGATGTAAATGAAGGATTATTTAAACTGCCAGAGTGGTGTGCAGAGATTTTGGTATAAATGAGATTCAGGCCCTCAGTCTCCAGGCCAATTAGTCTGGCATTTCCATGATCTCCCAAAATTAGTTTAAAGAAAACAATGTGAGTTATTAATTTATGTATTTTTTCCTTAAATATATAACACTGTGTGTTCTATAGGATGATAGATTTCATCTTTTTCTCTTTCCATTTCCAAAGTTAAGGTGATAACACCATAGGAAGAAAAGCACAACTACAAGAACATTTTCCCTTTTTTTTTTCATACATAATATTACTTTCATATGTGTTCTTAAAAAAATTAGATAAGGGGAAGCAGATGTAATTAGAAAGACTTTTGCAATGTGTCATTAAAATCTGGTTTCCTAGCTGCCAAATTGTGGCATGCATTTTTAAACAGAGCTCTTCATTAATAACCAGTGAGGAGTTCTGCTTTAAAAATGGTGGCACAATACAGTTCTTGGGCCTTATTAATTTAAAATGTAAGGTGGACTGATAGAAATATTCTGTCAAAGAGGAGTTTTGTACAGCATACTTTATTAGGGCCAGATTCTCCATTGTTCTGTTCCTTGGGTAGCCATTTACATCAGTGCTAAGAGGGTGTAAAATGCTACCAGTTAAGAATGATGCAGCAAGTTGGGGAATCTAGCCCTTACTGTTTACCCCAGTACAGAGTAACCATTGAGTACAAGTACTGATGAAAATCATCTCAATCTTAATACAGTCTGAATGATGAACAACAGATGATTCCCAGTCTATGTTGAAAAATTGACTGCTTACAACACATTTCACAACATTTGGTGAATAATGTGTAGGATTAAATTGTGTTTAGAAGAAAGATTATATTGATTACTATTTTAACCATAAGTTTGTAACTTGATAATCATTAATGGAAAAATATAAATAAATTGGGGTGGTTTTATTAGCTTGTAAAACCTCCCAAATATATATTTCTTTTCTATAATGTACACATTGAGAATTGTTAAATATGAGCCTGGTTTGGACCACTAATAAGCACCAGCTGTTAGATGGTCACATAAGACTTCTACAAGCCAACCACTGAAAGGTTATTTTTATGCTAAATATTGCTGCCAGACTTTTTATGGCACTTGCCTTAAATCAAGTAGTGTAAAACATCCCACTTTATTAGATTGCATGCCATGATTGGTCAAAAATGTGTCTTTTCATACATGTTAGAACCCCAAAGACAATACATCTTTATAGCAGTTTATTTTGAAAAAAAAAAAAGAGAGAGAGAGAGAAATGGATTAATTTGAAAGGAAGTCGGATCTATCTTTCGATTGCACACTTTAAACAAAAATAATACAGAGCTTATGATGTACAAAATTGTTTTTAAAATGTTACTTGCAAAATAAAACCCCAAACTATTAATGTTCAGAATGAAATATATATATATGTACCAAGAATGCGAAAACATCTATTTTACATTATCTTCAAAATGTATATTCTAATCCAGTCACAAATCATAGGAAAATACTTTGATACATGGAAAAAGCTATAAAACATAAGATGAACATTTTGAAAAAAAAATACATGTAAAAAGCTCATTAAATAACTACAGTGACAAATAAATAGTTTATTCAGTTTTACTTTTCAATTGCTGCCATGCATATTTTAGTTTTTGGTAGACAGAAGAAAAAGATCAGCATGCAAGATATTGTTTTGTTAGAATGAAACTGACAACAGTTACTGGTTGCTGCTTTTAAGCAGATGTGTCAAAAGTTCATAAAATATTATTCGGAAGGCAAGAGACATTTGCTAATCAACTGTTCCTGTGAAAACTCACAACAAAGCACCTTTCTAAAAAATAAAATTTCAGTGAATGTTCATGGGAACAATTCTTTGCCTCCACACCTCAAAAAAATGTAAGACTTCATTGTGTGAGGTTGGAAGGCTTGTGGTACTGCCCATCTGGAGCATTTGGAAAATCACCAAAAAGGTCCATATGCACAGAATGCCGTTTTGAGCTTGGTCAAAGCAATGCACTGTCAAGTGAGAACACAGAAATGGCAGACTTGTCTTTTAAGCAGTCAGATCTGTAAAGAAGATGGTTACAGATGAGTTCAGTTTTGGGGGAAGGGTTGCCTGACTTCTAACTTGAGCTGTGCTTGCTGGATTTACTGGCTCTTTTTCTCTCTTTGTGATGCTGGGTGGTCTTTGCCTGAGAGGTTCCCTCAAAATTGTGGCTGGACTCGTTGTGCTGTCTGGTGTACCTCTTGCATTTGCAGGCTGTGACCACGGTTATTTTGTAGGTTCTTGTACTTCCATCTTGACACTGGAGCTGGATCCTCTGTGTGCGAGTTTTGTCATTGACACATCTCCACTCTTGGGAGCTCCTTCTGCTCCAGTACTTGGTTCCATAACCTCCCCCAATCCAGTTGGGAAGCACTGGCAAAGGGAGGCACTCACCAGCACACACAAGCTCTTTCAAAGGATTTATGCTGGTACACTGCCCATCTGAAATGTACTTGGTGGATCTCAGTTCCCGGCAGCCAACTTGAACGCGATCTGCAGAACGCACAGAACAATGAACATTGAGACTCATAAAGAAAAGATTTCCCATGCCAACCTTCAGACTCCAACTCATTTTCAAATGATCACAGCATGCATAGTAATTGATGACAGAGGCTTAGACTATAAGCTTTTGGGGATGACCTTTAATTATATATGTATAAAGTGCCTAACACAACAGGGCCTTGATCCATGATGGGGGCCTCTAGGTGCTATCACAATACAAATAATGATATTTATGTCATAGCACTGCAGGAGCTATATAGTCACAGTAGAGGAGGCAATTTCATTCTAAACCTCCTTGGTCAGGTGCATGGAGGAAAAAAATGCCCTGGGGCTGAAATGTCTCTTGCTTGTTCTTAGAAGGAATTTGCTCTGGGATGTTTGGTAAAACTCTGTTTGACCATTAGTGTGAAAAATAGTGGGTTTGGGATTTTAGAAAATATTCTAATGCATTTGAATAAAGAATTGTTTTATTTAAATCTTTATATTTGTTATGGATTTAGTATCCAGTGAAGGCTAGTGTTCTGAAGAAAAACTTTTATAAATAATAAAAGTTGTAAGTGTTTGAAAAATATGTTTTGCACATGATGTTCAAATTTTTAACCATGTACACTGGTCATTTTGCCTTAAGGATAACATATGAGTCTGTGCAGTATTCCTTATACAGTACTTCTTATACCTAACAGAGGTAATGCTGCAAATCCTGAGGCAACTGTTTAGTTGTCTAGGTAAGCTAACATGGTATAAAGGTGCAGAGCTGCAAATATAGGCATGTTTGTACCTGCTATTATGTGCAGCTCTGCTCACTGCAATAAACACAACTGTTTAGTTCAGTAATTACACTTAGACATGAAGGTAATATAATATGCAACCCTTCACTGGCTCTTCCCTTCCTCTTTCTCAAGGAAATGTACAGTGGAGATTGTACACATATTATACAAGAGGGTGGGCTCACAATTGATGCTTTTAAAAATAGAAGTAATAATCACTAGAATGATACCTTAGAGTACAAATAAAAGGGTGTGAAGGTACCTCACCCCATTAGTTACAAGATACTTCTGTTTTGGTTTGGTTTTTGAATCATCAGAGACAGTGAGTTAAGACAACAATCTCTCCTTGTCCCTTTCCCCACTGCTTGCAAGGTGCACAGTCCAGGGGGATTAGGAATTTGAAGACTGTTCTGGATAGATGATTTACAAAAGGACTGGTTTCTGGACTGCTTGACTCGCCTGAATGATTCAAGCTTGCCTTCTTCCCTGCAGCTGCGCTCAGGAATGTACCTGGAAGCAGCTGATCACAGCTTTGATTTGTCTTGCCTTCTGTTTTTATGTATATACAGGTTCAGCTTTTCCGTAGTGACAGTTCATTGACAATGAATACCTACTGGGCTGCTCCAGTAATCTCATAATGAGGATACATTTCCCGTGCAGTTAAACCACCCATATTCATAAAAACTGACACGTCTTGGCTTTGCTGAAGGATATTGCCATCAGTTTTTGCCTTTGCTTTCCAGCAATGATGCTGTTCTTACTGAATGAATGTGGGTCGGTTTTTCATTTTAGCTTAATGAAGTGGGGATGGGAGGGAACGGATCAAGCCAGAAAAAGGTTTCCACATCCGCAGAGTATCTATCGGACCCTTTATACATATACTTCACCAGGGATGAAAAAAATCCCATAACATTAAAAAAAAAGTAAGTTGGAGCAGAGATCACAGGTAGGTTGTGAACTTGTTTGTTTACTTTTGCTAGAGGCGTTAAGCAGGTAAGTGCTAAACCAGGAAGTGAAAAACAAAAATCTGGAACAAAATCAAAAGCTTTTTGTCTGGAAGAGTTACATTTCTGAAGTAGCCCAGAGAGGGCTACTACACTGAAAGCCAGAGTGAGTGAGCTAAGAACGTGAGCACATTTAAAATGTCATTTCCCCCATTTTCTTTACCTTCCTCCTCTTTTCTACTGCAGCAGCATCAAAAACTGAGTTCCCAGTTTAAATGACTGCATCTGAGATACAGTTAATCACGTGATGCCCCAGACAAGTTGAGAGTGAAGTTGGTCGCTGTGTGTCCGGAGGGAGTAAAGAACTAACAGAACATATGTTCCTTGAATCCCTAGATTTAAGTTTAGATTTTATTTTCCTTGACGTATCGCCAGAGTGATGGAACCTGCAGGGATAAAGCGTGTTCAGGCAAAGCCAGAATGCCATGCTGCGTGTGTAGCTCTGGGTAGTAACAAATCCAGCGGGTTTTTGTTCAATTACCCCTAGGAAAACGTGCTCATTGACAAATGCGCGGTGCTTCCTGAAAACTGGACATGGGTTCGAAAAGAAAAGCAGGGCTACATTGGTTAGGCATAACCCCACCCTACAATAGGTGAAGCAAGGGATGGGAAACGCTACAAGTGAAACACTTACTGTTACGATCTAATCCAGTGCTGCCGTAATGCCTGCCTCCGTTTCTGGCTTGGTTCAGCGTGCTGTTGCTGCTGGGGCTCGCTGGAACAGGTTTGACCACATGTGTATAAAGGATCTCTGTGGCATCATTCTTGAAAGCCAAACAGCTTTTCATGAAGACGCAGGCTAGGAGAAAGCCGGAGAAGTGAATGGCAGGGAGAATCATGGTTGGTTCGGTTTCTGTCTGACCGCGCTGGGTGAATTCCTTTTCTTCAGCTTCTTCCCTGTAACTCTGAAATGCCTCTTGAAGGTTTCCCTTATATATCCGCAGAGGCTTGGCACTCAGGCAGGTGTAAAATTGTGGATTGATTCGGAATGAAAACATAGAGAAGGGGTGGGATCCCTACCCGAGCCCTCAGAGACATTTTACCAATCGAAAAGAAGACTGCAGTAAAGGAGGAGTCTGCTTACACTAATTGCAGGATTCCTAGTTGGGGCTTTGAGGGTGTCAGGAAACTGTATGGCAGCAGGCAGACTGAGGTAGAGACTGCAGGCTCTGTTCTGCCATTCCAAGTCCTCTGCATATCTGGGATTTTTGTGTGATGCGATTGAAACAAAGTGTAACTGGGTGTCTGCTGTCTTTTTCCTCAAAGTTGCTATTCCCTCTCCCACAATGTGCCTTTGGGAGAATGGGCCAGCTATGTAAAGAATAAAAATATTACACAAAATATACAAGTTACACACATTTTAGCTTATTAAGAATAAGTCTTTACATTTTCCACAGTATATTTTTTGAAAAGTTCTCTCCAGATAGATTTAAATAATGCAGCTTTTATCAACATGGACCATTGCTAGATAAACTACTTGTGTTAGGGGAGTATTGGCTTCTCTGTGTGCAGAGAGTTACAAGTATATAGTTCTGTGTCACTACCGGTAATAAGAAGTTCCTCCAGGCTTCTCAGTACAACCATCTATAGTCATAGACCTGCATTATACTCATTCACCAGACTCACCTCATTTTGTTCAGTAGACTGTCTAGAAGAGTAAAACATTTTTTTAAATGTAAATATATTTTTCATATAATAATACATTATTACACAGAGGAAAGAATAATCATTATTTCGACACATACATTTTGCTTGTATCTTATACTTACTCAATATTTCATAAAATCCTGAACATAAAGCTATGGCCCAAACTCAACTGCCTGTATAAACTGGATAATTCCAATGAAACCAATTCCTGTTTACATCAGTGGTGAATTTGGCATTCGTTATAAATAAAACTAGAGTTACTGATATTTAAAACCTAGAATATTTTACTAGCAAACTTTTTCTAGAGGGAAATAACACAACAGCCCCACAGGAAGTCAGATCACACAAATGGTAACACATTAGTGGTCAGATTCTTAACTCACACTCAGGAGCGGATTTACCATGAATCACCCCAAAAAGCAGGACAAATCTCATCTGATAATTTGCCCCGGAGTCCCAGCTGGTGGTGCAGCAGGGCTCAGGCAAGCAGGCTGTCTGCATGCTGTGGCCCGTGGCCCCATGCTGCTCCGGGAAGCAGCCGGTTCCCAGCAAGTCTCTGCGTGCCCCCTGGCGGGGGCGGGGGGGCTGGCTCTGCGCACTGCCTCTGCCCTGGGCAGCGCATGGAGATCCACTGCCTCCCTCCCCCCTGGGGTGTGTGTGCGTCTCCACGTGCTGCCCCCACCCCTAGCACCAACTCCGCAGCTTCCATTGGCTGGAAACTGCAACCAATGGGAGCTGCAGGGGCGGCGCTTGTGGGCAACTGAGCATGGAGACCCCTTTAAAGACCTGGGTTAAAACCAAAGTAACTCACAAAGAAACGAGTTCATCTCATCCTCATTCCCAATGGACATTTTTCTACATCTCCCAGACCTTGATCCTGCACCACTGAAATCAATGGGGACTTTACCATTGACTTCAATAACAGGAGCAGGTCCAAAATCACCACTCACCTGACAGCCTATGCCTGAGAGACAGAGGAATAACTGGAGTGTTGCAAGCCAGAAGTGAGGTGTATTGGCAGAGCTGTGTGCAAGGAAGCTTGATTAATATCTGCTTGTATTATGACGAGACCCACCCAAACCTGGAATAATAGGAATGTTGGAAGATCTACTAGCAGACCTATGTTTGGAGAAGCGTGGTTAGTACTTGACTCTATTATGACTAACCCCAATCAAGGCTATCAGTTTCTTGTTGTAATGAACATTAAATTCATCCACAAAAATACAGACATCATTAAATCATCTTCCTTTCTAAAAACCAGTTATAAAGTAAAGGTTCCTTTAAGGCAGGGGTTCTCAAACTGGGGGTCGGGACCCCTCAGGGGGTCGTGAGGTTATTACATGGGGAGTCACGAGCTGTCAGCCTCCATCCCAAACCCTGCTTTTCCTCCAGCATTTATAATGGTGTTAAATATATAAAAATGTTTTTAATTTATAAGGAGGGGTCACACTCAGAGACTTGCTATGTGAAAGGGGTCACCAGTACAAAAGTTTGACAGCCACTGCTTTAAGGTATTCAAGAAAGTATGTACATTATGAAATTAGTAATATTAGTAAAGGATTTTTCTGTATTTGTGGCAAACCAAATATATGCTTTTTTGTGTTTTATAAATTTTATCTTAATTTTTCTCCCCAACTGAAGATTATACAGAGCCTCACATGCTTTTCCCATAATATATTTTCTGGACTGGTATGGCCCGAACATCATTATACAAATTTTAAAAAGTACTGTGTCTATTGTGCAGTTATCCCTGGTATGGAGGACAGGGTACCTCTTTTTAGAAGGAAGTTGGGTTGGGTAGGGAACTGTTTTCTCTGATAATGGCCCCTTTTTGTAAGAGGAATGCTGGGAATTTTCTTTCTAGGGACTATGGGGCCAATCCTGTAAAGTGCTAAGAAACTCTCAACTCCTGCTGACTTCAATAGAAGTTGAGGGTGCCCGCTCAGCACCTTGCAAGATGGGGATACATGAAACCTCCTAGAACTGCCTAGGACTTTCTGCTGGGCTTAGTGAAGACAGACCTAAGACAGGCCTCCTGAAAACATGGAGTACTAGTTCAGCTCACTCTTGAAATTGGTGGTGATGGGAAAGATCCCATCTCCCCCATGTGCCAGCTGATTGTAGATAGTTTGTTCTGTTTTTATTATTTTAAGCCCATCTTTACACCTTGATTTTCCATATGTTCAAAATATTTCATGAAAATCTGTCCCAAGAGCTCTCTCCTGTGATGTTCCACAGGATTTGATTCATTCAGCCCTGCTGTGTGACATGGATTTGAGGGTTTTCAGGAGATGGTGAGATCATTTGAACCACAGTGTTGTAAGTATGTGGATAATTGTCTTTCATCACTTCCAGATGATGCACTCTCTTTGCATTTTTAGTGCTTGGATGAGATGGGGTATATGTATAAGGGTCAGTGTCATGAAGTTCACAGTTTGGAGGTGTTTCTTGATGCCCAACTCTTCATAGATTCCCAGAATTAAATATCTTTTGCCATTTTTGATCAGATGATTCTGATCATTCCTTTCTCATGTGGATGTAGATAAATGTATCCATTCTTTTGTGACCTCCAGACTGGACTACTGCAATGTGCTCTACTCTGGCTACCCTTCTCCAGATCAGCAGCTATGGCTTCTATAAAACATTGCTCCCTGCTTAATTAGCAGTGTTGGCCTTAGGTATATTACAGAAGCCTGTACTGGCTTCCTATTTGCCTCCAGGTAGGATTCAAGCTATTCCTATTGATCTATAAAGCCCGATCCGTTTTGAGTCCTGAGTGATAAATCCCCTACTCTTTATGTGCCATTTGACAGTTGAGATCAGCCGGAGCACACACTTAGGGTTGAATGTTTGGGAATTTGAGCTCGGCTGTTTAGAGTGACCAGCATTGCCTCTGGAATCCACTTCCACCATTGGTTCATCAGATCCTGAATCTATTGACATCAGGGCATGGTATAAGGCCCATCTGTTTGCTCAGACTTTTCCTTGAAAGGGGTAATTGTGGAGAAAGTACAAAGCTTTACCTTGGGGCAAGGTGTGAATCTACTAGGTGGTTTGTTTTAAATGTTTGTACATGTGCCCATAGATTGTATGATAAATAAATTACATACATCTCAAAATAATTAAATAAAGGTAGTGTTGGGGCCTACAGATACATGCTTTTTGCTGCCTGACTACTTTTTGCATCTGAATAGTCACACTTCTGAATGATCTCACAATTTACTGATCATATCATTCATCATATGTACATGTTCTTGCAAAGAAGGGTGGTCACAGTTATTCACACATTAAATCTTGATTCCTGCAACTTCTGGAATAGAAAAATATACACACTTTCTTCTCATTGTGTGCAGAATAATTCAATGTGTACATTCTGTAAACCTCATAAAAGAGAATTCCCTTGATACTATATGATTTTATGGTCATTTATTGTCTGTCAGGATCCTGTTCCCCTTTTGTCCCACATGTTATGATGATGTCTAACGTGCAAAATTTTGTGTAGAGCACAAGCCCGTCTAGTGGCACAGAACATCCACAGAGAAAGGGAGGATATGCATAGACAAGTACAAATGAGTAGACCAAAGCAGTAGCGTTGCAACCTCCACATTAAATGTACATTCAAAAAGTAATGAGTAATTCCCAATGTTTAGTAAACCTTGGAAAGCATTTAAAAAGAGGTTCACAGTAGAAAAGAGCCCACCTAATTACAGTACTGACAGGAAAAGCAATGTTTATAATTAGAGGCGTGAGTTGAAATGAAAGCAGCAGGGAACAAATACATTTTTTTAATAATTCAAGTCATGTAGACAATTAGTATATTACACCTTTAACTTGTTTCAAAATGCAGGCATTTTGAGGAGAAATAGAAGTTCAGACAAGTGACTGCAAAAAAAACTCCATGTTGACATTTATTGCTTTATGCCTTGAAACAGCAGCGAACACCAGGCTATTTTCTGTTAAGCAATAAGTATATTAGTAACATACTTCAAAGCAGCATAAAACGTGATTTGGAGCATGATAAGAGAACAAGTCCAAAAGCAACATAAAATTGTAATAAATGTGAAACTGTTGAGAACTTAAAAGAGTTGTTGTGCAATAAGGGTGCATGGTTTGAAAGCTTATAAGGAAAACAGAGATGCAAAACAAAACTCAGACTGAAGAGTCATTTCTAAATAAAATGGCATTTTCATTTTCCGGGAACTTTTAATCTATTCAAACATTTTGAGGATTTAATAGGAAACAGGAGCATATGTTTTCATTACTGAGAATGAATAATCAGTTCTGATTTATGTTTCCTTCCATTTTTGCATATGTATTTTTATTTCATTCTACTTTCTTTCAAACATAATGTAGACAGAATAAATTAGGGTGGGTTTTCACTGTAGGCTCATATTGTTACTAAAGAATCAGTTTATGACTTTTATTGAAAAAGACATTAAATGTTGACTGGAAAGTCAAATTATTTATTTAGAAATCCTGGGAACATTTACTGTACAATGAAGCGTTCCTTGTATTAACTATGACTGCAACCTTTTCTTCAGCTGTTGCAATGGACTTTTAGGGTCATAACTGAGGGAGCTGAAATGTTCTTGTTTTCAGTCAATCATGTTCTTTATACATCCTCATCATTCAAAATGTATTTTACAATCAACTATTACTTTCTGTATGAATTAGAAAAAAACAGAAGAAATAGTAAGAGATCTTATTACAGTGTGATCAATTTAGGTTTCCAAGCTACCAGTCCCTTGGTTTAAATGGAAGCATCATGGCTTTCTTAGTGAAAAGTCCTCAACTGTGGAATGCACTCCCCCAATCTACATCACAGGTCATGCTTCAAGTCATATGTTTTTCTCCCAGTCTCTTTCTAGAAGGGCGAGTTAAACGGACTAGAACATTCATAGATTCAGTAATGTCGATTCTGAGTTTAGGGAGTTTTGAAGGGTCTTTTTGGTTTTGGACACTGCTCCAGTTACAGGAGGGTGTAGAGAAAAGAATGTTGAGTTTGATGAAGGCTTTTAATTTTTTGATAATGAACCAATGTGTACGTATTTCTTTGTTAATATTGTGTACATGCAGTTAGAGTTTTGGATGGGTGCATTTTAATTAAATATAACTACATTAATTTTGTACTAGCTTTTGTAATGATTCTATTCTGGCTCACACATCATCAGCCAAATTGTTAACAAATTTCTGATTGCCCAATCTTTACTACTGGTGATGATGCATGAGCCAGAAAGAACACCACTAGAAACTCAGATCCAAGGCTGTGTTTGCCATGCTGGTAATTAGGATAATATAAAGCTTTTTTTCACTTTTCTTTTTGTCAAGTAAGCAATTACTGTAATAAATAAATAAATAAATAAATATGGAACCTCACAATACCATTTTTATGCTCTTTTCCAGACTAGAACCCCAGTTTAACAAGCTATAGATTGCTACTGGAAGATTGTGTTACCCCCAGATTTGACTTCAGAGAATTAAAAACATATCCTTTCCTGAAACCCAGACACCGAATTTGTCTCTGTGGGTCTCCAGAGAAAGGCCTGATATTTCCACTTCTAAAAAGAAGAGATTATTTTATCTGAATAAAAGTGCGTTCTGAGGCAAAGGATAGCAAGTATCTTGCTCTGGAACTCTGTAATTTTCAATTACATTACAATTATTAAAATTCTAATTTGTGGACTCTGCCCTTAGATACTTTCCCTCAGTGGGAATTTGTGCCTATGTATCCAATTGAAGAATTTGGCCCTTAAGGTCCTGCATTCTTTGTGCGGACATTTTCTTTTCTTTAACAAAGGACACACATGCAGTAGCTGAATCCTGAATATATTATAATTAAGTTGGAAACTCAAGGTAGAAGGTGTTTTGGGTTCTGATGCGGTAAAGTGGTTTCCCTGTAGGGATAAAGGGTGGGAGGTGGTAGAAGGAGAGAGAGCTTTCATTACAGATTCCTTATTAGCCTTGTTTTTAATTTATGACTATATTGCTGGATCACAGAACAGGTTTGGCAAATGTTTGCTTAGAACACTCTACAACTTTGCCAGATTTTCTTCACTGATTTTTTGAAAAGTGTGTATTTCTTTAAAAGCACTCCACACAACCACTTAAACAATTATAAACACAAAGTAGTGTACTGAGACACAATTAATGAGATATTATATTAAGAGTTCAATTAATAAAATGCAAACTAATATGAATAGACTTGAAGGTCCTTACTTAGTTTCTACTACATCTGTTATCCAATATCAGGACAAGTCCCATTGAACTTGATGGTGGTTTGTCTGATAAAAGAATGAGTACTATACATCCATACTGTGTGGAATCAGGATCTGCAGCAGAGCCTGTCTCTGGATAACCTAATGAGTGCCACTGGCCTGTATTTACCAGTTACAGCCACTGGACTGCCTGATTGGCTACACTGACTGATTGGTTGTCAACAGCATTATCCGTAACAGCAGTGCAGCAGCTGCTTAAAAGCATTTGCCCATGGCTGCAATAGCTCCTGTTACTGCCTTGTTCCAAACCCAGCTATAGGTGCTGATTCCATGGGTGCTCCAGCCCTGGAGCACTCCACTCACAGAGAAAAATTAGCAGCTACTTAGCACCCACTGGCAGCCAAGCTCTCCTCTTTCCCCCCCACTCCCACCCACTGCCAGCCCCCGCCGACCAACTCCCTTCTTCCCTCCCAGTGCCTCCTGCATGCCTTGGAACAGCTGGGAGGGAGGGGGAAGAGCGGGGATGGGGCATGCTGGAGGGAGGGGGCGGAAAGAGGCGGGGAAGAGGCAGGTGGGGGAGGAGTGGGCACAGGAAGAGGTGGGTCCTTGGCGGAAGGGGTGGAGTGGGGGTGGGGGCTGAGAGGGAGTTGAGCACCCCCCAGGGAAAATTAGAAGACAGCACCTGTGAGCCCAGCTCCTGCCTGGCCTCATTCCAGGTATCCTGGCTCTGACCCTTGGCTCTGCCATCTGGCCTCTTACTCCAGCTCTGACCTTGGGCACCTATTCCTGGACTTCTGCTCCAACCACCAGGCATGACTGCCCACATCCTGGTATCTGACACAGACTTGTATCTGCTTTTTACATGCACTGTACAGTATTTACATGGGTTATATATTAGAAATTGTGCAGGAGACACACCTCTTTTGCTCCTTCTGAATATAATATGGACAGCATCAAATAGAGATGTCCTCCCCAGTATCCACATGAAGTAAAACTTTTTGTTTTTAGCAGACCAGCATGTAATTCATGTCATTACCCAGTACCATTATAATGTAATAAAATATTACAATGAGCTACAGGAATTAATTTACTTGAGCATTTAATTACCTTTTTCGTTCTTAACTGATGCAAGGACAGTAATTATTTCATTATTGTTCATCATCTTGTCAACAAGTGTAAACTGCAATGAATGAACATGTCATTTAAATATTATACACAGAACAGAAGAGGTGTGTGAAAGTGAGAACGTAGTTTTTTTTCCTGCATGCTGGGAAATCCACATTTTTTAAAATGTTCCTTAGAAGTTTGGTATTCAGTGATGAAATATTTAAGGTAGATACAATATGTCACAATGGGACAGAAGGAAGATCTATCTATCTGTGTTTTTTCTAAGACAGTCACCGCCTTGGTGTCTAAGGATTTGATCCAAACCCTATTGAAAGCCTATTGAGTCTCTGGATCAGGCTCTCAGTGATGTAAAACAAAAGCAAAGCGTATGCCTTAAATAGCAATATTCCCATAGTCTCTCTTGTTCATAGTGTGCATGTTAAACTGACTTAAAACCTCTGTCCAGTAGATGGCATATGAGATCTAAAAGGCTTAAACATAAATAAAAGCATATTACCACTGACAAGGGAAAATAATCTTTTACCAGTTGCAGCAAGAATATATTATAACCTGATATCCAATGTCATCTTTTTACTGACTTTTATTTAATTAGCATTATTGGATTCAGATTTCCCTGTAAAAAAGATCTTGACACATTTATTAGTATTATGCTCATAAAGTATCTGATTAATCCAACTGTTTAAAATATTTGACATTTTTGGGGGTTTCTGCATAACTTTGTTTTTTGCTACTCATGTCAGCACAGTGATGCCTTTTATGTGGTGGTAGTAGTCCCTCCTAAACCCTCATTCCAATTATCTGAATTGGTTTTCTCTCATTACGCTTAACAGAAGGTTAGTGTCCTATGGTCCAACTCATTCCTTCATTATCTAGTAGCCTATATCCCTTCCAGCAAATACTCTTTCCTATGAACATTTGTTTCTGAGACTATATTCCTATGTGTAAGAAGACAAGAGAGCATTCTATGGGACACTATGAAGTCACTACATCTCAGTGCTGATGCGTCAAGCAGTTGTTGCTGTCTTTGCTGCAGTGCCAGTCTAAGGAATTTGGGGCCTCCCCTGAAATTTAGTCTTGGGAATGACCTCCATCCCATCCCATTCCTATTTGTAATATTGCATGCTGAAGACTCAACATCACCTTGTCATGTTACCTCAAGATGCTGCAATACCTGAAACTAACTCAGGACTCATTAACTGTCCTACAAGCAAGGATTAAAGGAAGCAGGACATTCCCAGGAGCAGGGCCGGCTCCAGACCCCAGCGCGCCAAGCGCGCGCTTGGGGCAGCGTGCCGCGGGAGGGCGGCAGGCGGCTCCAGTGGACATCCCACAGGCACGCCTGTGGAGGGTCCGTTGGTCCTGCGGCTTTGGTGAAGCATCCGCAGGCGTGCCTGCGGGAGGTCCACCGGAGCCATGGGACCAGCGGACCCTCCACAGGCATGTCTGCAGGAGGTCCACCGGAGCCGCGGGACCGGCGACCGCCTGCTTGGGGCGGCGCAATTCCTAGAGCCGCCCCTGCCCAGGAGACTCAAGACTGTCCTTTGTGTTTCTGTCTGGGTGGCTACCCCTCACAGTTTATTAAAGGCCCCTTATGACAACAAGTGTTGCGGCTTACCAAA
Source organism: Mauremys reevesii (assembly GCF_016161935.1). Classification (NCBI taxonomy): domain Eukaryota; kingdom Metazoa; phylum Chordata; order Testudines; family Geoemydidae; genus Mauremys; species Mauremys reevesii. Next base: position 55,360,757 of record NC_052624.1, read on the forward strand.
ACCACTCTGGTTCCTAGCTGAAACACCTTCTTTATGTACCGTGTTACCTTCAGCATCTTGAGGAGCAAGAAAACTTGAGTTTGCTCCCAAAATCTAGCCTTTCAGTTTTCAGGCAAGCACAATATTTGTATTGGGTGGCCCCCCTCTTCCACATGACAGCACCCGTGCTGTGAAAGGGCAGGCTCTGTCCCCTAAGATGTAATTGGCTAGCGTTCCAACACCAGATGACAGATAAAAGGAATCCTGCATTTATTAATTTTTTTAATCTCAGCATTCTTAAATCATTATCATGATGTTTTGGGCTTGACTCAGAACTTTTAAATGCTTGGGGTTGGCAGGCCTGAGCCTGGTAGGGAGACAATTATTGTTCTCTGGCCCAAGGTGTGTGGGTTGGACTTTGGGGAAAATCTAGTAATGTAGGTCACTTTCAACTCTGAAATATGACTGTGGCCAGTCATGCCCTTTTAAATGGGGGTGGGGATCTTCCTATCTTCTAAATTTGGCAGTTATGATTTAAGATTAATAGTTTGAGTCTCCAGTGACTTCAGTTTGGAAACCAAATTAAACTCAGTAAATTTCTCTAAACTGTCTTTCCAAACATTCTGCTAAACACATCCTTTCTCATGGAGGCAGCTGTAATAATATAACATTTTACATTTACATCCTGAAAGATCCCAACCGGCATTGCAAACTACATGCATTTGTGTGAAGAGCAGTAACAGGGCATGGACAGGGCCGGTGCAAGGATGTTTCGCGCCCTAGGCGAAACTTCCACCTTGCGCCCACCCCGCACCCCTGCCCTGAGGCGCCCCCCCGCGGCAGCTCCCCCCTCCGCCCTGAGGTGCCCCCCTTGCGGCTGATTGGCACTGCAAGTCTGGGAGGCGGGAGAAGTGAAGCAGCCACGGCGTGCTCGGGGAGGAGGTGGGGCAGGGGTGAGCTGGGGCGGGGAGTTCTCCTGCATGCCGCCTCCCCCCTTACTTGCTACAGGCTGCCCTCCCCGCGCTCCCCTGCCCCAGTTCCCTCTGCCTAAACGCCGGCAGCGACCAGGGAGGCCGAAGATCCGGCCACCGCGGTCGCTGCAAAAGAAAATGGCGCCCCCCCCAATCCTAGTGCCCTAGGCGACCGCCTAGGTCGCCTAAATGGTTGCATCGGCCCTGGGCATGGAGCACAACAGGCATCGTTACGGGTAGGTGAAGTTTTGGCCAAGGACCCAGGAGTAAACCCTTAGCCTCACAGACAGTACCATGGGTCTTTGATATCTGGGTGGAGCGGACGTGATCTTGGTTTTAAGGTATCCCTCAGAAAGACACCATGCACAATTTCATGATAAACTTATGGGTTCAATTAGTACATTGGCAGGTTGAAGTTCTGAATAGTCTCTATTAAGATTTGAAGCTTTGGTTAAGGGAGTCTGGTATCCTAAAACTGATGCTTAGACCATTAAGCCATCCCCTCCAGATGTATACGGATGTAGGTCTCAATCCTGAAATGTGTTGCATGATGATGATCTGTTGCTCCTGGGCAGAGCCTGTATACATCTGTGGGGTTCCATCCAGGGCACACAGTCTGCCTCCCACATGACCATTGAAGTTGGTGGGTCTCCCCAGGCTAAGTAGTCTGCCCAAATACAATGTTTTGCAGGATTGGATCTTAAATTGTTAACTACTACTGATGAGATCTAGCATTTTTCTGTATGAATATAAAACAATAACCATATAAATAATGTAACAATATATATATAATCAAAAAATAATTGTGCATAAGAAATTTTATCATAGTAATAACGTCTACTTTATGTATGTAACAGTGGTGGGTTTTTTATTATTGTGGAAAGAAAGCAGAGGATGTAATAGGTGCTTATTTCTGTAGTCTACAAAATTGTCATGTACAGGAAAATATTATACTGTACATTTATGTGTGTGTATCAAGCATACTGAAAAATCTAAAGCACATGACACCACCTTGTTCTCCTTTTTTTGTGAATGGTGCCTGAATCTAGCCCAAAAAATCCAAATGTTTTGTTTGAATTCATTTTGGTGTTCTGAGATTTTCTTTTTTTCATTTCAAGGGAAACGATTCAGCAAAATTGACATGATTTTCTGAGCTGTTTTGGTTAACTTGAATCTGTATTTTTTTGGCAAAAAAAGTAATGGATAAAAAAATCTGATCTGGCTCTACTACACACAACTTGATTTTCTAGTTCTTCAGAGCAAAGATCTTCCACTGACTTCAATTGAAGTTATATTAGCATAAATATGGCAGGATGTAGTATATTCAGGAACTGTTTCACCCATCACTGAAGTGCTGCCAACTCTGGGATGGAATTTGGCAGCTGTGTAAGAGTGCATAATAAATGAGTTTAGGATAGGAAATTAAGAATGCCATATCCAATAGAAACTGCATTTTTATGTATTGAGACAAGCGTTTCAGTTATGACATTTTCAATCTAACTTTTTTTAAGCACTGATAATCACTTTTAAGGAGGAAATGGATGACAGCTGTCTCATACTTGCCAATTAGTCAATCCTTTTCTAAGTATTGTAACTCATTATCAATATAACACCTACGCTTCAAACACAACTCATACAGTACAGATCACAGAATTTATAAAAATTTAATTAATTTCTTTTTTTTTAAAAGCCTTTCATTCCTTGTTTTTTTCTTATGTATGGCAAATTCCACTCTTAACAAGGCTTGTGCTTTTTGTATTCTTTTTTAAAGTCTGTGGCAAGAAATCTATTTTAATTTTAAAAGGTTGCAATGATAATGACATCTCTGGGGATGCTTTGTACACAGGGCCGGCTCCAGGCACCAGCTTATCAAGCAGGTGCTTGGGGCTGCAACTCCGGAGCAGGGCGGCACTTTCAGGTATTCGGCGGCAATTCGGCGGAGGGTCCCTCACTCCCGCTCCGAGCGAAGGACCTCCCGCTGGATTGCCGCAGATCGCGATCGCGTCTTTTTTTTTTTTTTTTTTTGGCTGCTTGGGGCGGCAAAACCCCTGGAGACGGCCCTGTTTGTGCAAGAAAATCTACTTGTCATTCTTTTCCCCACAAAGTCTATTGACTGAGTAGTGAGTTTTTTATTAATGTTTTAGACCATTTGTGTCTTAAAGCTTTTACACGACATGTCTTTGTTTTTAGAGCATTTGTCTAGGAAATGGGAAAACACAGGAAAACAGCTTGTGCTGTATCTATTTGTTTTGTCGAGAAAAAGCGAATTTCTCTTGTTTCTGGGACGATAGTTGCGGTAGGAGCATGCAATCAGTTGGGATTTTCTCAGGATTCTAAGGGAGTTAGGTGTCCAATTCCCACAGAGTTTAATGAGAGTCTAGAGTCTAATTCCCTTAGGCTTCTTTGCAAATCCCAGCCTGTTGGCTATGCAAGACATTAATGGATTTATTTTCTTGGGACAACTGAGCAAGTAAGGCAAAATACCGGAAACCACAGGTTTATGTTAATTGCAATTTCTGGTTGGAAAATTTAAGGTGGGGTATAGAAGGAAAATGACAAATTTAGCAGACTGCCAAAAAATGTTAAAGCTACTACACCTCTACCCCAATATAACGCAACCCGATATAACATGAATTCGGATATAACGTGGTAAAGCAGCGCTCCGGAGGGGCAGAGCTGTGTGCTCCGGTGGATCAAAGCAAGTTAGATATAACGCGGTTTCACCTATAACATGGTAAGATTTTTTGGCTCCCGAGGACAGCGTTATATCGAGGTGGAGGTGTATTTGTAATTCTTTTCTTTATGGAACAATACAGAGAGGGTGGGATCCTGTTTCTCCTGAGTTCCTGAGGATTTTTCTCATAGATCCATAGATTTTAAGGACAGAGGTGACCATTAGGTCATCTAGCTTGACCTCCAGTATATACCAGGCTATAGAATTTCATCCAGTTACCTGGTATTGGGCCCAATAACTTGTGTTTGACTAAAGCAGGGGTAGGCAACCTATGGCACATGTGCCAAAGGTGGCACGTGAGCTGATTTTCAGTGGCACTCACACTGCCCGGGTCCTGGCCACCCGTTCGGGGGCTCTGCATTTTAATTTAATTTTAAATGAAGTTTCTTAAACATTTAAAAAACCTTATTTACTTTACATACAACAATAGTTTAGTTATATATTATAGACTTATAGAAAGAGACCTTCTAAAAACATTAAAATGTATTACTGGCACGCGAAACCTTAAATTAGAGTGAATAAATGAAGACTCGGCACATCACTTCTGAAAGGTTGCCGACCCCTGGTCCATAGGATTGCTAGGACTCAAAGTGACTATATGAGCAGTATTTTCCTATAACACAGTGGGTCTCAACCTTTCCAGACTACTGTATCCCTTTCAGGAATTTGATTTGTCTTGCGTACCGCAAGTTTCACCTCATTTAAAAACAGACATAAAAATACAAAAGTGTCACAGCACACTATTACTGAAAAATTGCTTATGTTCTCATTTTTACCATATAATTATAAAATAAATCAATTGGAATATAAATATTGTATTTATATTTCAGTGTATAGTATATAGAGCAGTATAAACATGTTGTCTGTATGAAATTTTAGTTTGTACTGACTTTGCTAGTGCTTTTTATGTAGCCTGTTGTAAAACTAGGCAAATATCTAGATGAGTTGATGTACCCTCTAGAAGATCTCTGTGTGTGCCCAGGGGTATGCATACCCCTGATTGAGAACCCTGCTATAACATATTTAGAGTGGAACAGAAGAGAGACTTCCTACAGAAGAGATAGCGTATCCTTCTAAAGTCTTTACTATTTAGCCTGTGGAAAGGATTTGAACAACACATGAGTAGGCACAATGCCATTCTAACAGAAGGCCATGACTCTAAATTGTCAAGACATTAAGTGTATGATTCAGGTGTATTATGAAATATGAAATATGAAATAATAATACAAAATCCATCTGTTCTCTCTGTCATCATCAAAAAAAAAAAAGAAAATATGCCATTTTTTTTTTGATTTCTGAGTTTGCTTAAGAAAGAAAGAAAAAAAAAGGTTTTTTTGTCCAAAAAAAAGTTTTTTGATTTTTTTTTAAAGTGGAGTGGTGCTATGTAGGGCGATGAGCATAATGAGTTTTCCTTTTTCAAATATTTTGTCTTTATGGGAGACCCCCAGTGTAGCTCTCAACAACAAGATTCCTTGATGCTGCTGAGTTTCATATGAATAGGTTGGCAGGGCACACACTTTGGCAGAATTGTCCATGTCTGTTGAAGAGACTAGAACTAGAATAGCAGGGATGGCAGAGGTCAGGATAGAGCTGCACTGACTGAATTGTGGATGGGATTTTGCAGAGTACTTGTCCACAATATGTGCTGACTCTCTCACTTTCATGAGCACCACAGGGTACACACAAATGCTGCAAAAGCACTATTGAATGTCTAGGATTTCAGATTTGAGGCATAACACTTGTGACACATCACAGTTTATAAGTACCTACATGGGGAACAAATATTTTGATAATGGGCTTTTCAGTCTAGCAGTCTAAAGTATAACAAGCTCCAATAGCTTGAAGTTGAAGCAAGACAAATTCCGACTGGAAATAAGGCATACATTTTTAACAGTGCGGGTAATAACCCTTGGAACAATTTACTAAGGATTGTGGTAGATTTGCCATTACTAGCAATATTTAAATCAAGATTAGATGTTTTTTTTAAAAAATACTATGCTCTAGGAATTATTTTGGGGAAATTCTATGACTTGTTTTATACAGGAGGACAGAGTAGATGATGATGGTCCTTTCTGGCCCTGGAAGCTATAGTGGCATGAGACATAAACTTTACATATGTGCATTTCACTTGAGAGTTAATAATGCCTGTCAGACTGAAAACTGCCTTTAGATCAGGGGTAGGCAACCTATGGCACATATGCCAAAGGTGGCACGCGAGTTGATTTTCAGTGGCACTCACGCTGCCCAGGTCCTGGCCACCAGTCCGGGGGGGTTCTGCATTTTAATTTAATTTTAAATGAATTTTCTTAAGGTTTTTAAAATGTTTATTTACTTTACATACAACAATAATTTAGTTATATATTATAGACTTATAGAAAGAGACCTTCTAAAAATGTTAAAATGTATTACTGGCATGCGAAACCTTAAATTAGAGTGAATAAATGAAGACTCGGCACACCACTTCTGAAAGGTTGCTGACCCCTGCTATAGATAGACCTATCAACTCTTAATTAGAGTGCTACACAGCATTTTTTCATTTTTAAATAGTTGCACCACGTTCAATATACACACCCGTTTTCTAAAGTGCCTCTTTTAATACCCAACTAAGTTTCACAACCCATAAGACAGAAGTGTGAAAATTATAGAGCAGATATTCCCATGCTAGCTATGGGTGGGATTGCAGTTTATCTTAAAGTAATTAAAGAGAAACAATGACATATTTCATATGTATCTGTGAGGTACATACAGTTCACGATAGAACATGTTTTCAGTCCCAGTGCCAGAATAACCTAGCCAGTGGGGATAATTGATCGGTTTTATGCACTAACACACATTGTCTAACAGCACTCATAATCTATGGTTGATTGCACTGTGAGCATTGCCAAAATGCCACACAATCCCCTTACTGTTGAACAAGTTCATAATATTTATATTGACAATTGAGTGTTGAAGACAAAGTCCCATCAGTCATTCTCCAGAGTTAATAATCTTTTAATGTCCAAAATCAACACGAGTCTGCACAATCCAGACATTCAGATTTTCATTACTTACTTCTTTAAAAATTCCCATTTTATATGTTGTGCCTTTTTCACCTAAATATGAAAATATTTGAATATGTGAAAATATGTTCCTAAAATATAGCCCAACTTCCAGTTTGTCTTCTGTTTTCTATATTACTTTACTACATACTTCTTCCATAACAAAACATCTGCATTTTCAAAAATGAGATGCAAAGCATGTTTTTGAGGTGGAGAAAATATCACCATGTTCTATTATAAAATAATGTTCTTCACTTTAGCTCAAAATTCAGGGTTAGAGAATCATGGAAACAGCTTTAGAATTAATGCTGAAATGGCATTTCCCTTCTACATATTGATTTTCAGTCACTGATAACTGTCTCAAAAAATTACTTTTGGGGCTCAAATTTCTTAGGATACATCACAACCTAAAAGCTTTTTTTTTTTTTTTTTTTTTAAGAAATCACAGAAGGCAGTGCTGTTTGGGCATTGGACTGGGAGTCAGGACACTTTAGGTTTTTTGGGGCTTTTTTTTTGGCTTTGCCATTGACCTAATGTGAGATCTTGGACAAATTACTTCAGCTTTCTGGGCTTTGATTTCTCCATCTATAAAATGGAGATTAAAATACCTTCCTCTGTAAAATACTTTGAGCTGTGTAGAAGAAACTTTCTCTGTATAGTAAGAGCTAAGTAAAAGTATTAATCTTTTAGGTCAGAAAAAAAATCCTCCAATTTTGAATTGATCCTATCCTAGTATCGTATCATTATGTCTGAGGCAGGGGCGGCTCTAGGCACCAGCAAAACAAGCTGGTGCCTAGGGCGGCAAAATGTAGGGGGCGTTCCCTGCCGCCGGGGAGGGCGGGAGGCTGGGCTGGCGGACCTGCCGCAGTCATGCCTGCGGGAGGTCCACCGGAGCCCGGGACGAGCGGACCTACTGCAGGCATGACTGCGGCGGGTCCCCTCTTCCCGCAGCTCTGGTTGAGCTCCCGCAGGCATGCCCGCGGCAGGTCAACCGGAGCCGCGGGACCACGGCACTCGCCGCAGTCATGCCTGCGGCAGGTCCGCTCCTCCCGGGCTCCGGTTGACCTGCCGCAGGCATGCCTGCGGGAGCTTAACCGGAGCCGCGGGAAGAGAGAACCCGCCGCAGGACCGGGGAAGGGCGGCGCAGCGCACCACGCTGCTTGGGGCAGCCTGATTTCTAGAGCCGCCCGTGGTCTGAGGCCCTCTCTACTAACAACATTTTGTTTTAAAGAAGTGGAGTAGAACAAATAAAAAGAAAGGAGAGGGAAAGCATTAGTGGAATAGCAGGAAGAGCAGATGAGGAGACAGCAGAGCAGGGAAGGCATTAGCAAAAAACAGTGTTGGTATAATAAGGGATTAAATCCTGAACCCATTTAAGTCAATGGAAGTTTTTCCACTTACTTTATTGGGCTCTGGATTTCACCTGACCTCTTTTCCCCAGAGCACCAGGCTAAAGGGAAAGTATCCTTTATGGGGCAAAGAATGTCACTGAAGGAAGGTGCTGCTTTCTCTCATTTACCTAAAGCTGAATTTCTGTGCTGGAGTTATAAAGCCAGGAGCACTATTTCCTCTTATCAATGACTTTTTAAAACTGCCCTTCTCCATGTTATGTTTCTTTCTCTTTCTCCTAATAAAAATGCTATGGTCCCTAAAACTGATGATGTTTGAATGCAGCTACCAGTTTGAGGTTCAAGGAGTTCAGTCCGGGCCTACATAGGAAAGGGCTTTTCAGACAAACTGTGCAACACAGAAGGCCATCAGAGCACTGAAAGAAGAATTGTCTAGTTGTGCTGTTGTCTGGAAGGCAGGCTGCAGGCATATTTGTCTTCACCCTCTGTTCCATGAGAACTATGAATTATGACTGCTTTGTTTGTATGGCTGAGCTGCTTTGAAGTGTTGTAAAGCCTTTTTTTTTTAATTTTAGTTGGGGCTACCTGAGACTGTGTGTGCTTGGTAACCCTGCAGGTTAAACTCATAATTTGCTGATCAAAAATATCATGGCAAAATACACATAGCAGCATATAAACATAAGTTATAAACATAAGCTGAGATCATGACTAAAAGTATGTTTGCCAGATAAGTCTGTGGGGAGAGTGGCTAAACTGTTCCTCAGACACAAAGGGCAAACTGACACTTCAGCCAGGTGTAAACAAGGCTAATGGACCATTACTGCTAAGTGGCTATTCTTTGTCAGGAAAGCAAGCAAGGGCAAAAATTCCTATGTTTTAGCAAAGAAACAACATTGAGTTTCCTTCCACACAGATTGCCTGTCGCCTTGCTCCCAACTGGAAATGCTTCTCAAAGTGGGAACAGAACTATAATAAGAAGACACTGCATCCTAAGACACTGCTCTCTCTTTCCCTGCCCATTGCATTTTCTGCACCTGAAAAGACAAAGGAAGCAGCCATTAGACTGTGGGGGAGAGTCCTCCTAACCTAAAGAGTTTGGTTAGTGACTGCTGAAAGCATGCTGTGAGAAAACTTTGCTTTGAATCTAACATAGTTATTAGGCTCCACTAAGCATTTTATCTTTATTTGTCTTGTAACCATTTTTTACTTTGATGCTTCATTAATTGTACTCACTTAAAATCTCTTTGTAACTAATAAATTTGTTTTACTGTTTTGTCTAATCCAGTGTGTTTAAATTGAAGTGTCTGAATAACTGTTTAAAATAATAAACTGGTATATCATTCCCTTAAAGAAATAACGGACTTAATATATTTGTACTATCTAGGAGAGGGCTGGGCAGTATAGGACATATATTTCTGGGAATGGGGCACTGGGGTCACCCTGCAGCATAACCAAAGCTGGTCTGAACCAAGGTGTGGCTGGCTGGCTGCTGCACACACAGATATAGCTGAGAGTGACTTACATACTGGAGGCTGTTTGTGAGCAGTTCAGGTTGGAGGCCATATCAGCAGGGCATAGTAAAGGGCACTCCAGATTACAGGGCAGGGGTGACCAGGAGTGAAAGTAACTGAAAGGACTTGCCGGAGTCCTGAGTCGGGGCGTGACCTCAACCGGAAGAGGCGTGGCCTTTAAATCACCCCGGAGCTACCAGCTGCAGAGGCGGCCAGGAGCCCCGGGGCTGTGGGGTGAAATAAAGGGCCACCCGAGCCCCGCTGCCGGAGCTCCGACAGTGATTTAAAGGGCCTGGGGCTCCCCGCAGAGGCCGGAGCACCAGGCCTTTTGCATTCCCGCCCAAGCCTGACAGCCGGGCTCTGGTGGGGATTTAAAGGGCCAGAGGCTCCGGCCGCTGTGGGGAGCCCCAGGCCCTTTAAAGCGCTGCCCAAGTCTTGCTGCCGGAGCTCCGGTGGTGGTACTTTAAAGGGCCCGGGGCTTCCCGCAGCGGCTGGAGCTCTGGGCTCTTTAAATCCCCACCCGAGCCCGGCTGCCAGAGCTCCGGTAGCAGCGCTTTAAAGGGCCTGGGGCTTCCTGCAGCAGCAGGAGCCCCAGACCTTTTAAATCCCCGCCCAAGCCTAGCTGCTGGGCTCCGGTGGGTATTTAAAGGGCCAGATGCTCCAGCTGCTGTGGGGAGCCCCAGGCTCTTTAAAGCGCTGCCCAAACCTTGCTGCCAGAGCTCTGGTGGTGGTGCTTTAAAGGGCCCAGGGCTTCCCACAGCGGCTGGAGCCCTGGGCCCTTTAAATCACCACCAGGGAAGCCGGTCCAGTCCAACACAGTGTACCAGCTCTTGCCGGTATGCCGTACCAGACCGTACCGGCTTACTTTCACCTCTGGGGGGTGACACAGCTATTCATTAGTTTGGATTGTCCTCCGCCCGGTATGTCAAACACCCATCACAACTGTTACACTGGTACCGTGCTTCACTGCTCATACTACTCTTTGGAAAAATGGAGCAGAGCGGAAGTTAATGCTGTTGGATAATGGTACTGTTAAGAGGGGACATTGTATGGCTTGTTGTTGCAGCTGTATATTAACATAAAAACAGATATAAACCCTCACCTTACATTTCAAAATACAACAAAAGTGGTCATTTAATAGCACCCACAACTGTGTTAAACATTTACCACAATACACATAAATAACAAGTCACATCCATGAACATCTTAAAATGTAAGTGATGGATCCAACAATAGAGGAAAAAAACATCCAAAGGGAAGGGGCCAGGCAGGTAATGGTTGTAAGAGGTAAGATTATATGTACACTCCTTATTTAAAATACTTGATTTGTTTTTAAAAGTGTAAATATACTCTTTTCAAGTTCTATTTGCCTAAGTGGGAGCCTGAATAAGGACTTCAAGATCCAGGCTGGAATAACTAATTCTCCTTAGATTAGCATCTTCACATTAAAAGTGTGTTAAAAAATTCAGCTGCTGGAAATTTCATTTTACCATTATAGATGAAAGCATGGTTCCCAGTTTTGACTGCCCTTCTCCCTTTACAGAGTTCCAAAACAATAGCTTTGTTGTGTTTATTTAAAGCTTGTTCTTCTGTGAAATCTAAAATGAATAGATTGTCTTTCTATATTCCTGTTTGCCTCTCAAGCATTTCCTCATCAGCAGTAAAGCACCATTTCAATCCAAGTCCCAAGAGGTATTTTAGCAGTTAAAATGAGTGATTAAAGACTTTCCTGCTGTTATTTATATAGTCTTAAGAAATCTAATTTTTCTTATTTAAGATTTTGAGTTGTCTAAAGCCACCTGGCTGGAATGGAAGCTACTTTCACAACTTTTCTATGACAGCTTCATTCATGCAATATATTTGTAGCTCCACCCGTCCACCACACACACATTCCATCCATTTTTTTAGTGGTCTGAACATCATTAATTCCATGAGTGGTAGTTTATTTATGTATTTGAATGTACAATTCTTATTCTTTATTAATTGCACATGGTCTGTAACACCTATTTCTGTTAACTCCATATAACTGAAATTCTAAATATAATTCCAAGTCTTCACACAGATTTTTATTGCAGCTAGATCATTTTCCATTGTGCCATATATATATATATATATATATATATATATATATATATATATATATATATATATTCGGTCTCTGGAAATGGCCTTATGCTATTTTTCACTCAATCTATGTAGCATAAATGGTAGTACAAATAACGGCAACAGCTGCTTGTACATGTGGAATTCATAAATATTTTGAGTTGGTTTAAAGCCTGTGTTCAATTGAATGCATTTTATTTCACAGTAAAGTACGTGTTGAAGGAACTGGACACAGAATACGTGTATTAAGGTGTGAAGGTGATTTGTAAGTTGCATATCAGTACTGTAAGTGGTATAAATTTGTTGTACATTAAAGTTCAGAAATATTTGCCTAACTGCCAAGAACACCTATGGTTGCTACTCAAATAATGACAGAAATACAGGGCCGTCAAAAAGATCCTGTCTTTCCAGTTCATAAATCAGCAAGACCAAGTAAAGCCAAAGATGACTTCAAGCTTTTTCTGTTGCTCTCAGGTTTTCCCTTCCCTGAGGTCTCATACCAGGGCATACTGACTTTAATATCACCCTTTTTTCTTTCTCCTCAACACTCAAACAATGAATTCAGAGAGTTCAGATGTTGGGGCAGAGGCTCCATCCAGGAACATAACTATAACTAAGGGCTCGTCTACACTGGCAACATTAAAGTGCTGCCGCAGCTTGTGTAGTAGAGCTCTTCCAGTGCTCTAAGGCCTTGGCTACACTTGAGAGTTACAGCGCTGGGGGTGGCTTTACAGCGCTGTAACTCACTCCCCGTCCACAGTGGCAAGGCACATACAGCGCTGTATCTCCCTGGTTACAGCGCTGCATGTACTCCACCTCGAAGAGAGGAATAAAGAGAACAGCACTGCTGCTGCAGCGCTGGAGTGCCAGTGTAAACAGTGATTAATCTTACTATGCTGTAACTGACCTCCGGAAGTTTCCCATAATGCTTTTAAGTAAAGATTACTCTTTGTTTTGTTGTGAATTCGGGGCTCCCGGAGCTGCTTATCTAAAACAAACACAGCTACTGTTTGCTCAAGCAGAGGCAGGCAGGGGGATCCCTTTGGAACGTCCACAGCTAGTGTTTGCTAGAGGAGAGAAGCAGCACGGCGAGCAGGGGCGGGGGTCCGCTTCGGAGCAGCTGCTTATCTGGTCTGTGAGGAAAAAAACAAAGAAGGCTATTTGCATTTAGTGAATGAGAGAGGGGTGGGGGTAGGGGTCAGAACTTGCAAGGCAGGGAGCTGACAGTGTCAGCTCCAAAAATCCACTCTCTCTCTCTCTCTCCCCCACGCTCCTTGTCACACTCCACCCCACCCCCCCTCTTTTGAAAAGCACGTTGCAGACACTTGAACACTGGGATAGCTGCCCATAATACACCAGTCCCAACACCGCTGCAAATGCAGCCACGACAGTGCACTGGTAGCTGTCAGCATGGCCACACTGCAGTGCTTTCCCCATACAGCTGTACGAAGACAGATTTAACTCCCAGCGCTGTACAGCTGCAAGTGTAGCCATACCCTAAAAAACCCACCTCCATGAGCGGCGTGTGCGCCCGGCGCTGGTACACTCTTTACGCTGGCACATTACAGCGCTGAAACTTGCAGCACTCGGTGTGTGTGTTTTTTCACAGCCCTGAGCAAGAAAGTTGCCGCACTGTAAAGTGCCAGCATAGACAAGCCCTGAGATTAGCTATTTCAGCTGCTCCCACTTCCTCCCACATAAACCCCTCGGGATCTGCCTTCAATCCATGGGCCACTGTGGAGGCTTAGGGGCCACTCTACTGTTAGACCTTTGCCTATTTCTTCAGGGGTGCTGGAACCATTTTTATAGTGGGGCCGCTGAGAGCCACTGACTGAAACAGTAAACCCCTGTATACAAGGGAAACCACGTCAAGCCAGGCCGGGGGCGCGGCACACCCCTAGTATTTCTTTTAGCTAAGCGTCCAGTCAGTTTTAATACATTATTTAGTCCCCATTGTCGCCAGCGCTGTCACAAACCCCCATCATGCCCCTCCCCCCAGTCACTACGGCCAAACCTCCACTGCCCCGATCACTGTCCCTCCCTCCCACACCGGCCCCTCGCTTTCCCCCCGCGCGCGCTCCCGGTGAGTGAGATTCTTAACTGGGCGCGCCCCCGTCGCCCCGCCCCATCTCGGCTTCCTGGGCCTTGGCTCTCCGCCCGTCTCGCCCTCGTCCCCCTCCCGCTCCCCTTTGACGCCTCTTTGCTCTTTCCCCGCCCCCAGGAGCTCCGGTCGCTTAGGAACAGGAAGCCAAAATGGCGGCTAGTCGCAGCGGCAGCAGCTGCCAGGTGAGCCCCTCCGCCTCCCTGCGCGGGGGTGGCCGCGCCACGCTCTTGAGTCCAGCCCAGCCCAGCCGCCAGCCTCCCGACCCTCAGTGGGGAGCGGGCGCCGAGCCGCTAGCCTCCCCCGCGACCATCCTGCGCAACCCCGCTTGGTATAGCCCCGCCCCTAGCGCCCCCGCCCCGTATAATCTCGCAGCCAACCCACGCGCCCCACGGTCGGTCGGTGTACGGGGAGAGGCTGACACGACCTCTGCCCTTTGGGGTGAGACACTGACCCCTCATCATCTCCCTGAAGGAGAGAGGCAGGAACCCCCACAGGACCCCCCACACCCACTGCATGGGGGTAAAACTGTGACCTCACAGCAACCCCCAAGAGGGGTGAGACCATGACCCCCACAGAACCTGCCCCCATGCCCTCTCCATTGGGGTGAGACAGTGACCCCTATGCATCCCATCCCAATGGGGGTGAGAGAGTGCCTCCTCCCCCACAGCAACCCCATGCATCCCATCCCAATGGGGGTGAGACAGTGCCCCCCACAGCAACCCCATGCATGCCATCCCCATGGGACAGATAGTGACTCCTATAGTAAGGAGATAGCTCAGTGGTTTGAGCATTGGCTTACTAAACACAGGGTTGTGAGTTCAATCCCTAAGGGGGCCATTTAGGGCAAATTGCCTGGGGATTGGTCCTGCTTTGAGCAGGGGTTGGACTAGATGACTTCCTTAGGTCTCTTCCAACCCTGATATTCTATGAGTCTAACCCCCATGGGGGGTGAGACTGACCTCCACAGTAATTCTCATGCCCTCTCTATTGGGGTTAGAGAGTGATTCCTTCCTGCACTGTTCCAAGGGAGTGAGGCAGTGACTCCCACACAGCAAAATCACTTTCCATCTCATCCCTATTGTGGTGAGAGAAAAATGTACAGAAAATCACCAAACCTTGCCATGCCATCTGAATAAGACTGCCTACTCTTCCCTTATGCCATTTTATCTCTAAAGGGAAAGGGTCTTTGATATATGCAGCAACTTCCCCTCCATCACATCCTTACAAGAAAAACCTGTAAAATAAACAGCAACATGTCACCTCTCCATTTCATCCTCAAGGGGTTAGAAAGAAACTGACACAACAAGTATAATGAGATGTCATGGATTATCTCAATTTTAAAGTCCCAGATTCAATCCCACTAGTATTAGCCAGGCAGCTGGATTATCAACTAAATGCCCTATCCATCCCTGTATGCTCTAATTCCTCTGTTTGCCGCTTCCTTGTAAAATTGTGCTAGATATGGATGCTCAGTATGAGTTATCCTATAAACCACTTTTTGGTAGTGAGGGAGATTCCATGAGGAAATATCTGGTATGGAGAAGCTTCAAATCTGGGCCCTGTTCAAGCACAGCTGGAACCCGCCTCAGGAGAATGGGCAGGAAGTTTTAGCAGCAGTAGGACCAGGATCTAGATTCATCATGTTCCTGTGGAACACGGAGAGGGCTGGTTGGGAAAGGGGAGGCAGCAGGGAGGATTGCATGCTTACATGAAGGATAAGGAGGGAATGTGGAAGGAGGCTGAAATATTGGGATTTAAACTGTCTTTAACCTTCTCCCAGATGTCAAAACCGTGCTGTGCATGTTTCTCTTACAAACAGTTGTGCTGCGCAGTTGTCCTGATTTGCATTTTAAAAACATCTGATCATTATTACCACTGGACAGAAAACATTTTTTGTGCAATACATTTTCCATTTTTCATTAAAATTTCTACCCAGCTGTAATTACTCTACAAACTGCAAAATCCTCTATCCTCGGAGAAGCAAGGTTGTAATATACTCATATTGCCATATATCAATGTTCCCAAGCAATTTTGTATTTCTAAAGTAAAGTCAACATCTGTGTTTACTATATACTATAGATAGATTAACTTTTTAGATGTTTTGGACCACACTAATCTCAGATATAATTTACTATATACTATAAATAGATTTTTTAAGAAGTTTTGCACCAAACTAGTCTCAGACACATTGCGTATATTGCAGTATATAGTAAAAACCTTGCTAATTCTCCCATAGTAAACCTACTGATTCTGGCAGAAAAATCTCATGTTCTCTGCTATGTTTCAGCAAAGTCTTAATAGCTGAGAGCCATAATGATGCTTCATGTTGCTAAGACTTCATTGCTTTTGTAAAATATACCATGGTAATTTACTGGTATAGTATACCATGAAAAATCACAATTAAAACTACATTTGTCAAAATAAATGGACAAGTTACATTTTGTGATTAAGTAGTTGTGTTTTTTTAAATCCTGTTTAATCACTTAGGTTCCAATCCAGCACAATTTATCTACGTACATTAATGCTCATTGTGTACAGTTAAGCTGTATATGTGTTTGCAGGTTCTGCACTTTATTAATATTTAAGATTTGATCATCTACAAGGGTCTGCTGGTCATTAGCAAGAATTAGTGTGCTGGTTTTATTCTATCCCAATCCTGCCCTTGAGAATGCACTACTTGTGCAGTGGTGTTTTCCCCCAGATACGTAGCAATGTATCTATGTAAAGAAACAAATATGACAAGGATAAGAAAAACTGGAGTAAATGTAGGTGTTTTCTTCTTATCAATTTAAAGCAGAAACTTCCAGTTTTACCTCTCTTTACTTTAGACCTTATTGTTATTGCTTGCAAGGTCTTTACTTGCAGGGATGAAGTCTGACAAATTAATTTTGTTATCAGGCAATAGAAAATCAGCTAAAGATATGTGGCTTTAAGAGGGACATGGATGTCTCAGTGTTGTACCTTGCTGGACAGTAAGTACAATTTATATTACTAATACAGAGGGGTTTTGTATTAAATAGATCCAGATGACACTGTGTACGTTAGTTTTTTGTAGTGCTGTGTATGTCAGATATTTTGTGAAAGTTATTTATATATGAAGCACACAGTAAATCATACTTACACAACAGATGGTCGACCAGGTATAAAAATAGAAAGAAATAGTGAAATTTTGCTGACATATATAGGCCAACTAAATTCACAGCTAAGTAGTTCACTTCCTCAGCCGTCGATGTAGATCCAGCTGTAGCAGTGCTTGAAGGTACATGAGTTCATAGAGCTCTGCATGACCTTCCAGCACAAGAAGGAGAGAAATCAGGCTAATAAGAACATAAGAACGGCCGTACTGGGTCAGACCAAAGGTCCATCTACCCTAGTATCCTGTCTACCGACAGTAGCCAATGCCAGGTGCCCCAGAGAGAGTGAACCTAACAGGCAATGATCAAGTGATCTCTCTCCTGCCATCCATCTCCATCCTCTGACAAACAGAGGCTAGGGACACCATTCTTACCCATCCTGGCTAATAGCCATTTATGGGCTTAACCACCATGAATTTATCCAGTTCTCCATGGGCTGCTCTTCACTTGTCTGACTAGCTTGTAAAGTTGGGTGGGAGAAGCAGCAAGAAGGCAAGCACAAGTTGAGGGTACAGGAGCATCATTGGCTAAGAACCTGCATATCTGTCTTTATGTTGTCCATCCCTCACTTCCTGCAATGGCCCTGGAGTTCCCAGGCATGAGAGCAATTCACTGCTATCTAGAGAAGTAGTAGGATAGCTATAGTGGCTTCTTTTACCACCTACTGTCAATTGTCAGAAGTAGCCAGAGATTTTTGGGAAATGGGAAGGAAAGGGAGAGAGACCATAGCACAGTGGTCCCCAACCTTTTTGTGACCAGTAGCACATTCACATTTTCAGAAGAGCGTGGCGGGCGCCAACAATTTTTCAAGGCTTATTTTGTATTTGTATATTAAATAATACAAAAAACATATTTAATATCACATAATATATGAATCCAGAGAGAAGAGAGAAGCTGGAGAAAAGCCACAAGGACAGAGAACACCGGTGCCCACAGCCCTGGAGTACTCTGTCCCCAGCAGGCGTGGGGCCCCAAATTCTCTTCTCTGTTGGGCACTAGGTGGGCCCCGCACCTTCTGGGGACCAAGAACACCAGCACCTGCAGCCCCAGAGTTCTCTGTCCCCAGCAGTCGCGGGGCCGTGGCTTCTCTCCCCTGCTGGTAACTAGGCAGGCCCCGCATCTGCCGGGAACAGAGAACACCGCACCCGCAGCCTGAGTTCTCTGTCCCCGGCAGGTCCCCTGCTGGGCACTAGGCGGGCGCACATAAATGCCCCGGCGGGCGCTATGGCGCCCACGGGCACCACGTTGGGGACCACTGCCATAGCAGTTGGGAGGGGTCAAAGACACCAGGAAGCTTATGTGGAGAAGAATGACAGATTATTAGGTGACATGTTAGGATGAACATTTTGATAGGGTGCCATAAGATATAGAGTGCAGAAAAGAGGACACTTAAAAGTTGTTTAGAGGCTCACTTTGAATTTCCGATTAAGGACTCATCCAGAAATTGTTGTACTCCTGGCTACAACCTCACAATTGCACTGTGCATATCATGTTTACACAGCTACGTTAGCGTAATAATATAGGGCCAGTTTTTAAAAGGTATTTAAGTGTCTAAAGGTATGGATATGTACCTTCTGGGATTTACATTGATTGCCCAGATTGATTTCAACGGGAGTTAGGCATGAGGGGCCAGACTTAGGCCCAGATCCTCAAAGGTATTTAGGCCCCTAACTCTCATTTATTTCAATGGAAGTCAGGAGCCTAAATACCTTTGAGGATCTTGGTCTAGGTGCTTTTGAAAATCCTGCTCAGTGCTTATCTGTAACTTGGGTACCTAAATATTTCCAAAAATCTGCCTTATCTCCTGAATTGCACCTAAAAGACTCATTCCCTGAATTGCATTCAAAAGGCTGTGCTACTGTTTGAAAATAAAATGTATTGTACATTGGTGCTGAAAAATTATTAAAATAAATGTTAGAGAGAACTTAACATATAGAAAGTATAAATCAATAAAGATATAAACCATTAGGAAAATAAAATTAGTTTAAGTATAAACTAATGGAAAAAAATTAGAAGTGTCTATGATTGTAGAAAAATATATGTGATATTATTTTGTATTATTTGACTAATAGGTGATCATGTAATTAAAAATTATTATGCATACACATAAGGGGGCAGAGTTAAGTCTGCATGTAACCTTACCAGTTGTGTTTCCTGATTTTGGAGTGATAAATGTGTAACTATAGTGCTATTGCAACAGTTTTTGCTCAGGAATAAAAAGAACAGATCAGATGGCAGATATGGAAATGATCAGTATGCTCAGCAAGGGATCGTTTTCCCCATTCCAGTGTACGCAATCCTTGAACCTCAGCCAGTCTCAATATCAGATGATATCCCCGTATTTTTGACTTGACATGATGTTCTGCTGGCTAAACTAAGAAGAAAAATTAATTATTAAAATCTGTCAAACTAGAGATGAAAATCATATTTTAAAACCAGTGCTATTAAGGGGACATGAAAAAATTTACCTTTGAACACCAAAAGCTGGAAAGAAATGCTGGAGGCCAAAAAGGATGACTTTGTAAAAGACATGCAAAGGCTGGAAGGCATATGTAAAGGGACAGGCTCTTTTAAAATGTGAAAGGAATTAATCTCTACTTGGGGCCATTTAAATGCCTTAGTACCAGAAAGAACAGAGCAAGAGTCAAGATAGTTAAAATGAGCATATTATTAGGGAGGGAAGAAAATGAATTAAAATGTAGTTTATAAAATTAAGAGTAGTGCAGGAAGTGCAAAGACAATTCCTCTGCTAAGAGACAGTAAAGAGAAACTTCAGCTTGATGGACTGAAATAATGCAGGATTTGATCAGTAAAACTATATAAAAGAATCATATAATAGCCCTGTAAAAGAGTAGTCTAAATATGAAGATCCTGATCCAATACATTTTTTATTTCACTACTTCGAATAATCTACTTACTGATTACTCACCTTAAAGCATGTGAGTAAGTGTTTTCAGGATCATGTCTATGGATTATTTTAAGGAAGGCCGATTTACCAAATTAACAAAGGACTATGAGTCTGTATTGGACTATCTAGGCTTCAAAAAATGGAAGCATAAGCGCATAAACCCAGATTAAAGGTATGCCTGTGCTGTGAGTGGGGGTGTAATTCCCAGATCAAGGAGACATACCTGCTAGTTCTGATGGTGTGAACAGCTAGCTGCCCCAAGTACATACTTATGGTCTCGGACAGATACATACTCGGAGTAGCTAACCTCTTGCATCATCGTGGCTACACTCCTACTTTTAGTGCACTAGCTTGATTAGAGCTAGTGCAGGTATGTCTCCTTGAGCAGGGATTGAGCTGGGAATTACACCAGCTCGTAGTATAGATGTACGCTTAGTTGGTGGGGTATGCTTCAAGCAGATTATTTTTAAAAACTGGACTAAGCAGAGGTGCCTAGTCTCATCTTTCCTCTTCTCTTTTTCCTGGATATGGAGCAGTTTGCATGGAAGATTAGAGAAAAATCAGATACTAAGTTTTACAGTTCATTCATAAACAAATCAATTGGCACTTTAGACTGATGATATGATGTTAGTCATTTCTGATCCTATTGCTTCCTTACCAAACACAGGTCCTGATCCTGCAACTTGGTCAAGTCCATTTACAAAATCAATTTTAAGATAAATATCATAGGGGAAACAAAAATCCTTTATGGCAGTGAAAGATGAGGGAGAAGCAAGTATTACAAAAATTATTGGGCAGCTCAACTCGGGTTTTCTGGTGATGGAAGTTTATTGTCATTTATATTACCCTAGTGACCTAAGGCCCCATTGTGCTAGTTGCTGTATAAATAGAAAAGAGACAGTCCCTGACCCAAGGAGCTGACAGTCTAATTTAAAACAAGACACATCAAGTGAGTGTAATTAAAAAATAGGAGGGAATGCAGGAGAGAGGAGGAGTGTAACAGTAATCATAGCTTCTTCTTTGAATGATGTCCTTGTGGGTGCTCTGTTTGTAGGTGCGGGAGTGCCACCTGTGCCTGAGATCTGAGATCTTCATCAGCAGTGCCCATTGGACTGCATATGTGCCCCTCCCCCTTCTTGTGCTGTGAGCAGGATGCAGATATATCACTGTGTGGTCCAACCACCCCGACTTCCTTCTCTACCGACTTTGGTCTAGGACGGAATCCACTGCAGAGCCTGCTTCTCCTCTTACCTCACTAGATAGTCCCTTACCTGTTAGTGTAGTTAGTATTTTCTTCTTCACCTTTCTTCCTTCTATCTATAAACATTTTTTTTTGTTTTTGACCCTGCCAGCAGGTAGGGGATCTTGGGGGACAACTACTTTACTGGTGGGGTGCAAAATAAGCTTTATTAAGAAAAATGCAAAAACGGAAAATTCAGTAGTGAGGGGTGTGGGGTTTGTTAAGGTAGACAATTGGGGAGGGGTTTCTTTTAGTAAATAGTATAGGGGGTTTCAATAGTGGGGTACAACACAGTTGGGTACAATACAGTTGGTAAACAATTAAAACTGAAGTATAAATGTAACAGGTAGCTAACAATTTCTATGTAAAGGGTGTGTCACAGCAGCATATAACCAACTAACAGTTAAGGGTAAAATGTGTTAAATAACCAACAACTCTAGGTAAAAATGCGTTACAGTGGTGTAAATGTAAAATGTGAGGTGTGTCAGAGAGAAAAGGGGTAACCAATGGGGTTTTATGCTAGAGCAGAGACCAAAGGCATAGGCGCTGCGGAGGGAGATTTAAACTCAGGGAGACACAGAGAACAGACAGGCTGTAAGTGACTGGGGAAGCCCGGGGCAGGGGGGCACGGGAAGAACGGGAGAAACACAATTATACAGAACACAACAAGGTCTTTATCTATGATCTAACTTAACCAACACTACACAAATTAGCAAGTAACAAAACACAATACAACAATTCTCTAAGCCTAACTTACGGAGTACAATGCAAACAATTTTCTAAACCTAACTTAACCACAGCTATGCAAAATTAAATTACAATTTATCTAGACTAAAGGCTAACCCTAACCTAATGGGTGCACCCCTATACTAGGGGTAGTTCCAGAGGGCAGAGTGGTGTGTGTGCCCAGGATACAGCTCCAAGGGGGGGGGTTTAAGGTGGTGGCTGCAGCAGTGGGACGACTGCAAGTAGGCTGCCCAGGATAGAGTCCAGGGAGGCACAGCTTAGCAGCGGCACAGGTTTATTCCTAGCAGCAAAGGCGCTGCGGAGCTAGAAGCAGAGCAGTTACAGAACACAGACCACGGAGTTAACTTGGGTCTGCCTGCTGGGGGAAGAAAGCCAGCAGTTAGAACAAGGGGAGTGTGCAAGAGGTTTTCCTTACCAATCCCCAAAGCAGCAACAGGAACAGCAGTTTTAGCATCAGAGGACGCAGATTATTATTCGCTTACAATAATCAGGAGATCTCCAGGCAAAATTCGTTGTTCGTGGGAGGGGAGTTTAAAAATGGGGGTATGCTCAAAAACAAACGAGAGCGGGGAGAGGGCCCCCCAAAGACCCCTAGCTGATCAGACCAGGTGGCAATGCAGGAACCTCTCCGGGGGTCTGATCAGAAAATGTCTAGTTTTAAAGGCAAACTCAGGCAGTTTCCCGCCAGTAACTCTGATTGGTTCCCCTTGTTACAGGGGAGGAGAGAAGGCTGCAGGTGAGCACAGAACATGCCTGGGCAAGTTTTTTGAGCCACAGGTATGACTCATACACTCAGCTATTTGGCCACTTTAGGTCTTGCATTCCTGGGCAGAGCACCCTACATCGAGCCGGGTCTGAACAAAGAAGCTAGACAAAGGAACAAGAAGCCCCCCTCCCTGAGCAGAGTAATGGCTCCAGTCAGTCTGCACAAGCCATCCCCATGAGCAGGGCCAGGCTGTGACTTTGGTCAGTTCAAGGGCCAGGGGGGCGGCCACTTAGCACAAACAGAAAGGGGGGGGGGAAAGGAATCCAGCAGGGGGACAGCTGTAACAGACAGTTTTAACTTTACTTTTACAGTTATTTCATAGCTTAGGTTTCTGTTTTCCCTGCTTTCCACCCTTCCTGACCAGAAAGCCTTTTTCCTCTATCCTTATGCCCAGATCCCCTGTGTTTAAGAGGTGTGTTTCTTGTGGCTCCACCTTCCCGGTAACAGGTGACCCCGCACCGTGTATTCACTACCTTTCCCTGAAACCCAGAGCCAGAAAAGACCAGGACATTAGATTAAAACTTCTCCTCATGGAGAAATTGCTGCAGCTGGCATTGGACCTGGGCCCAGACTCTTCCCCGGAGAGGCCTACATACTCTGTGAGGTCATCTCTAATTCTTACTCCCCACATCCCTTGAGGAGAAAGTCATCTCTTTCTTGCTTGGATGAAAAGAAATGGGCTCCCTCCTCACACTTTGAGGCACACCCTCTAGAACACCATCCCTGGCAAGATCTGTTGCCTCAACCTCATCTGATGGGGCACAGCTCCAGGGCCTGTTCAAGTACCTCTGGTATCAATATGAAGAAATAGTCTAAAGACCCTAACTGGGCAGACCTACAGCCCTTGGCTCCGCTTCCCAGCTCTGGGGAACAAGACAGGCCAACTTCAGGAGCTATTGCACCTATAAACTGCTAGCACCTGTGCCCTTTCTGACACCGACGAAGCCATTGGCACCGAGTAAGCCCTCAGCTCTATCGAAATCATTGGCACTGGTCACGTCATCAGAACCGGCCAAGTCATCGGCACCAACCAAGTCTCTGGCGCTATCTACAGACATTTTGGGAGAATACACCCTTTCTTTGACACCGAATCATACATTGGCACTAACGATGTTTTTTCCCCATCCACAAGACTTTAGATACCCTAAAGACCTGCTGGTCTCTAACATCTCTGAGTCTCCACTCCTTCGACTTGTCCCCCCCCCCACTTCCACCCTTCTCTCCAGACTCATTACATTCCTCCCTTTTTCCATTGACAATGGCACCTCTCTTCCCCAGTGATGAGAAGGAGGAAGAGGAGAGCTCCATTGCTCCCTCATCTACTAGGCAGATCAGACCTGCTCATCCTCACTATCCACAGTCTACATCTGGTCCACAATCTTCACATGAACCACTTGAGATGCAGCCACATGTTACACTCCCTCCACATTGGCCATATTGGGATCCTTGGGCCATGTACAGAGCACAGTTCAGGACCCCCTGAGACCTACACCTCTTCCTTCTCCATTGGTCTCTCGCCCTCCGCTGGTTGAATCCCTGCAGATACCAAGTAAAGAGGAAGATAAGGAAGAGGAACAGGAGGAGGAGGCTCCACCAACATTACATTTTTCCTCCTCCACCCCCAATATCTGCTGATGACTTCAGACATTTTCAAGACTTATTCTGCAGGATTGCAGACTCCCTGCAGATTCCTTTGGAGGAAGTCAAGGACCAGCAGCATAAACTGCTTGATATTCTCCACACATCTTGGTGTTCCAAAGAGGATGGAACTGGGCTGTTCTCAGTGGTGGCAGATGACAGAACAAGGAGCAATGGTCTCAAGTTGCAGTAGGGGAAGTCTAAGTTGGATATTAGGAAACACTATTTCACTAGAAGGGTGGTGAAGCACTGGAATGGGTTACCTAGGGAGGTGGTGGAATCTCCATCCTTAGAGGTTTTTCAGGCCCGGCTTGACAAAGCCCTGGCTGGAATGATTTAGTTGGTGTTGGCCCTGCTTTGAGCAGGGGGTTGGATTAGATGACCTCCTGAGGTCTCTTCCAACCCTAATCTTCTATGATTCTATGACCTACTGGAGACCAAGAAAGAGCAATTCCAGTCCCTAATATTGGAAGGACACCTCCTAACCTGTACAACCCTACAAGCCTCGTTAGAATATGCAGACACCACTGCCTAATCCTTCATGACTGCTGAGTTCATGAGGTGTGCATCATGACTCCACCTCTCAGGTTTTCCTAAGGAGGTATAAACCACAGTAGAAGACTTACTTTTTGAGGGCCAGAAGCTATTCTCAGAGTGCATGGATGATTGTCTGCACTCCCTTAAAGACTCCCAAGCTACACTTTGCTCTCTCAGAATTTACATGCCAGCACCAAAGAGACACTCCCAATCACAGGAGTACAATCCTCAACAGCATTATGACACCCAGCACCGAAGACAAAAGGCCTCCTATGAAACATAGACAGCCCACTCCTCAAGGGGCTACCTCTCAGGCACTCCCCACTGAAACAACAATTTTGAAGGTGTGGTGGAAGCCCCAAGAAGCCTCCCCCTCTTCCTATCATTCCCACCATCTTTGACATTCCACCAGGTTGGTAACTGACTAGCTCAATTTTTCCCATCTTGGAGACTCATCACTTTGGACAAGTAGGTTCTAGAGATAATCAAGGAAGGATACTCCATCTCCTTCTTAACTATCCTGCCCCACCACCTCCTCTCCCCATCCCTTTTCAGGGACTCCTCTCACGATTCCATTCTACGGGGAGAAATAAATCATCTTCTGCAATGGGGAGCCATGGAACCAGTCCCTTCCCAGCACATGGGACAGGGTTTCTACTCCCACTATTTCCTGATCTGGAAGAAATCTGGTGGCTGGCAACCCATCCTGGACCTCTGCAATCTAAACAAGTTAGTCAAACTGCATGCTTCAAGATGGCTACCCTCTCAACTGTTAGTGCAGTACTGGAACAGGAGCACTGGTTCTCAGCCCTCGACCTCCAACACACATGCTTTCAGTATAGTTTCACCCATTTAATCCACCTTCCTGACTTGTGGTGGAAGACTGGGAAGGCAGTAGGGCAATACCATGGCTTATGTATTCTGGGGAAGATGTAAAACACTAGTCAGACTCTATGCTACTGACATTTGGTGCATCTCATTTAAGGAGACCATTTATATCAGGGGCTCTCCCAACTTCATTGCACTGCGACCCCCTTCTGACAACAAAAATTACTACATGACCCCAGGAGCGGGGACCAAAGCTTGAGCCTGCTCGAGTCGCACCACCCCATTGCTTCAGTTCTATGGATCAATGGTTCTCAACCTTTTTCACACAGTGCCCCATACAACAACAGAAAAATGTTGGGATCACCCCCTCGTCTAGCCATAAAGAAAGGAGGTGTGATCTCACTGCCCTGGACCTATTCATCAGGGGTTCCCAGCCTGGTTTCAGATAGCTCTACCTAAACAACACTCTCAAAGAGCTGAGCACACACTGCTATTGAGTCCCTAAAAGGCCAAAAGACTCTGAGAACTCTCTGAGAACTAAGACTTGTGGGCAGTCCAGAGTGCTAACATGCCTATGCATTGCACAAGGACTTTAAGTTATAAGATTTCTGTCACTTAAGAACCACTGGATCCACTATTATTTCGTGGTGAACATACTCTGGGATTGAAGGCCTGGAATGGAAAAGCGAATTCAGCAGAAGGTCGCACAGGGTCCTCTTCAGCTTGTGCCCCAATTCTTCCAGCAGATTGCTGCAGTCACAAACACAAACAGATTCAGCCCATTTAAAGGGGGAGGGATAGCTCAGTGGTTTGAGTCTTGACCTGCTAAACCCAGGGTTGTGAGTTCAATCCTTGAGGGAGCCATTTGGGGATTGGTCCTGCTTTGAGCAGGGGGTTGGACTAGATGATCTCCTGAGGTCTCTTCCAACCCTGATATTCTATGATTACAATACATCCTGCCCACAGGCAATTTCTCTGATTTGTCATGGGCAATGACCAGTACAAGGTGCTGCCTTTTGTACTGTCCATGGGTGTTCTCCAAGATTCTTGCAGTAGTCAGTGCCTACCTAAGGAAACAAGGAGCTGTCATCTTTCCATACTTGGATGACTGTCTTCTCAATGCCGCATCTGAAACCACGCTCTGTGAGCCGTTCACATAACAATGGACCTGTTCATGAAGCTGAGTTTCCTTGTGAACCTAGAAAAGTCCACTTTAATGCAATTCAACAACTGGAATTTATCGGGACACAGTTGGATGCCATACAAGCCAGAGCCTTCCCACCACCTCACTGATTCTCATGTATGGTATCCAATTCACAGATTTGCCCCCAGATCTCTGCCAGAACATGCCTAGGCCACATGGCAGCAGCCACTTTCGTGGTCAGTCACGCAAGACTACACAAGCAATGTCTTCAGGCATGGCTGCGTACACTATATCTCCCCCACAAGCACAGTCTCCACAAACTTTTATCCATGCTGATGAGAGTCAAGGACTCACTACTTTGGTGGACACAGCCTAACAATGCCTATGTTGGAGTTCCTTTCCTCCAACCACCACTGACCACGATCCTAACAACTGATACCTCCCTAATCAGTTGGGGAGTGCATCTCCATGATCACACAGTGCAGGGGAGATGGTAGTTAACCGAACCCAAACCACACATTAATCTCCTAGAACTACAGCAGTCTGCAGTGCCTGCTGACATTTCCTCCCTCCACTCAGACCATCAGAGTCATGATGGACAATCTCACCTGCATGTGTTACACCAATAGGTAGGGTGGAGTGAGGTTCCACTCTTTATGGTCAGAGGCACTCAAATTGTGGAACTGGTGTATCCAACACAACATGATCATTTCAGTAGCATACCTTCTGAGACACCAGAACAGCACTGTGAACGTATTGAGCAGGAGGTTCTCCCACGATCAGGAGTGGAAACTGGATATGTGAGCGCTTCAGCGCATCTTCAAGTGATGAGGATTGCTACCATAGATCTTTTTGCCACATAGCACAGCACCTGCTGCCCTCAATTCTGTTCCAGAGTGAGACTGGGACATGGATCTCTTGGAGATGCATTCCTCAGAACATAAGATGCCATTCCTTTATGCCTTCCCTCCCCGGCCCCTCCTATTTCAAATACTTAGCAAGATACAGGAGGATCAAGCTCATGTCATACTAATAGCGCCAACATGGCCACAACTTACCTACTCCACATGACGGTATGCCAACCAATCTCTCTCCATCTAATTCCGTGGCTCCTTTCACAGGACATAGGATGCATCCTCCATCCCAATCCACAGATGCTGCACCTCAAAACCTGGCTCCTCTGTGGTTCTGGGATTCAGAAATAACCTGTTTGGATGCAGTCAAACAGATACTTTTGAATAGCAGGTGTGACACAACTAGACGCACTTAGGTTCACAAATGGACTAGATTTCAATGCTGGTGCGTCTCCCACCAAGTTGACGTAGCATACACTTATCCTGGACTACATGCTACACCTTAAAGTATCGGGATTATCCACCAGCTCCATTTGTTACCCACAGTTCTTTCAACCCAGAGCTCTTGGTAACTTTTACTCTGTGCGAGGAGGTGTCAGGAAATAAATCAGGGGAGACACAGCCGTCTGAACGATAGATGGCTGGCACAAACAGGACAACACAAGAGTGCTTTCACTTAAAGCTAAACTTTACTAGTCTCAAGCACTTACACACGTCCGCAACAAGATTAGTAAAACACCCCCAATCCTTGATAATTACCAAAGCTGAGTGTGGCTTTCGAGTGACACAGCAGCATCCCATCTGCCGCTGGGGAACAGAAGATGCATCCAGAGGAAGAGACCAGTCCCGAAAAGTCCCCAAATGAGTTCCCTTATTTATACATTAGTAATAGAATGACATGTCCCTTAAAGAAACCTTGTTAAGTAAGCATTTCAATCATCAAGCAAGAGGTTCCTTCTGATTATTGATTAACCAGGTGTGGGTTATTCCAGAACTTGCAGCCTTGAGACCTCAATAGACATTCCAGGGGCATATCCTACTCTTTTAAAATGCATGTATCAGCAACTTCAACACAATTCTTATCAGGAAGGACGTGGGGTCAAGCTGCCCTTCCGTGGCACCCCAAAACCCCCTCCCCTCCTGCCTTGGTCAAGCTGAGTTTGCTGAATGGCCAATTTACAGCTTGCTGACTAGGTTGCTTTTTAACAATAAGCCATAGTGGTTTTAGGCACTTTACTGGTTTGCCAAAGTCTCCCTGTACACATTTGAGTACACTTGGCAGCAGTCATTACTTTTCACTGCCCCATAGATGGTCATTCTGTTTTTACACATCCACTTAGGAAACGTTTTCTGAAGGGTGTCCACAATCTTTATCCATACATAAGAGACCCAGCCCCTGCCTGGGACCTTGTCCTCATCCTACGTTCTCTGACTAGACCCCTGTTTGAATCAATGAAAACTTGTTCTTATGTGCATCTGTCAATGAAAATGGCCTTCCTTGTTGCCATCATTTCTGCCCGACGAGTTGGTGAAATCATGGCCCTTATGGCATATCCACCATACAGACTGTTCTATAAGGACAAAGTTACACTACGCCCACATCCAAGATTTCTACCTAAGGTTCCAGCATCTTTCCCTCTCAACCAACCAATACACCTTCCTTGTTTCTTCCTGAAGCCTCACAGTAATCAACAGGAGGCAGTTCTACACACCTTAGATGTGAGACTAACATTATCTTTTTACTTGGACAGGACTAAACCTTTCAGAAAACCACCACGATTATTCCTCTCCATCATCGAAAGATCCAGAGACACAGCCATACCTAAACAACGCCTTTCAAGGTGGATCTCGCAGTCTATGCATTTATCTTACAAACTCCACAATAGACAAACTCCTACCACAATCAGAACACATTCCACATATTCATTATCCACCTTGATAACTTTTCTCAACAATGCCCCTATTGCTGAAATTTGCAAAGTGGCTACATGGACATCAACAGACACTTTTGCATTACTATGTTATTACGCACGATGCTGCAGCAGACGCTCTCCTGGACCTAGGACATGCTGTCCTATCATCAATAGTAAATGTCACTCCAAAGACCCAGCCTTCCAATTAGGGGCACTACTTTCTAGTCGCTTACAAGTGGTGCACCCATAGGGACATCACTTGAAGAAGAAGAGAAGGTATTCACCCTGTGCAGTAACTGAGGTTCTTCGAGATGTGTGTCCCTATTGGTGCTCCACTTCCCATCCTCTCCCCCTTTGCTTTGCAGTCAAAAACATATGCTCTGCGGCAGGGAAGAAATGGGGGGTGGTCGGATTGCACAGCGGTATATATCTGCCCCTCTCACAGTGTGATGGGGAGGGGTGCGCATGTGCGGTCCGATAGGCAGTGCTGATGAAGATCTCCAATCCCAGGTGCAGAGGGCACTGCTGCACCTACAAGTGGAGCACCCATAGGGACACACATCTCAAAGAACCTCAGTTACTGCACAGAGTGAGTAACCTCCTGTGTTTACATAGCCCAGGTAATTACATGACATATATTGAGTACAACACCAATTCTTAATGAGAATTTGATTTAGAGAAGTAATGTTTAACCCTAGAAATATCAGGTCTGCTCAGAAATTTGTCTATCCATTTGTTGGGTTTCAATTTTCCATCTTTTTCTCTTTAGAGCCATGTCTGGTAGCTCCAGGCCACACCTTCAGTAACAATTTTCCCATTGGCTTGGTGGCCTCCCAAATGTAAGAATTCTCAAGGGTTATAAGCAGTATTTCTTTGAAATGCAAAGCAGCTGGGACTCCTGCTGTAATAATAATTTTTTTAAATAACTTTTTTTCTTCAGAGAAATTGAATTCAATTTGGAGAAAATTAAGATTTTATTTTCTTTACAAAAGAGTTTTCTTTACTACTTTGGTTGCTTGCATTCCCAAGCACTGATCATAACTACACTACCACAGTCATATTATTCTGTATGTCTTTCTCTATTAAAGGCTCTGTTAAATTGTTGCTTTATAATGTTTGTATAGTATAATTTGACTGAAGATTAAATTATATTTACAGAATAATTATGAAATATTGAAGTTGGACAACTTTTTTTTTCTTCTCAGGGGACTAAAAGAAGTCCCTAATCTGTCACGATTTCAGATCTTAAGGTATTTGTGGCTTAACAACAATAAGGTAATAAGACACTTTATTAAAATATGAATACTGGTACCTAAAATAATTTTTTATTACTACCTAGTGCTTTTGCTATTACAAAACATTTAAAAATTACAAAATTGGTAGATATAGTTGTTTTTTTAAAAGATTATTTCTCATTTCTTTACAAAAATAGGAATCAATTAATTTAAGTGATATTTTTAAGAAACCTGTTTTGATATACATATTAGAGTATAAGTTGACATTTTCCCCTTTAAAATAATAATGAATTATATTCATATTTAGTTCATCGAAAGGGTTAAGTATCTCTACCAGAGTTATAAAAATAGAGAGATTTTAGAAAGATCTGATCTATTTTCCAAATCAAAGACCTTCCAGAATTAAGGTACTGAAAAATGTGTTTGCTAATATACCTAAGATTGTCAGTTTCTGACCTTACCAGAAGGCAGTAAATTGTTTTGCTGCTCCTAGAGCACCCTCAGGGGAAAATTTATTATGACTCTGAGGCACAGTTTCACTGTCAATCTCCCTGCTGTTTCAGGGAGGGAGTAAACTGTAACAGGTCTATACCTGCCCCAGTATATGCTCTCCGACAAACAAGGGTAACTATCCTGGTAGACACTTTGGGGACGGCAGTAGAGTTGAGATTCTGCCCACCCCGCCCTCCTATCTATCTCTACAAAGGGGAGATATAGCAGCTCTTTGGAGCCTGCTTCCCCATGTGTGCAGAAAGTGGTGGTATAAGGAAATAAGGGGGTGCCTTGCGCCAGCGTGCTGGACAGGCCACAATCTCTCCCTAAATCAGTTGCTTGTAAGAACAAAAGACTAAGAGCAAGACCCTCAGTTACTGTAAGTTTACCTGTGTTTTGTTTCCAGCTCATTGACTCACTGTGTGACCCTAAGTCAGTCACTTAGGGTGGCAGCCATGAAGGGACTTAGGTTTGTGACACTGAGTGTCATGGTACCTAACTTTTACATGCCTAGAAAAATCACAGGAACAATGCTGTGATCCATAAAGCTGACTTTGGGATGTAGGAGACCAAGGTTCAATTTTTCCCCTCCCCTGAGTGGGAGAAAGGATTTGAACAGGGGTCCCCTGCTTCTCAGGAGAGTGCTCTAATCACTGTGCTATGGGACATTCTGATGTGGGGCTTCCTCAGTCTCTACAATTGAAGCTGTTTTCTTCTGGATAAATAATTAAAGGGTGATTGGAGCAGCGGGACTGGAGCCTGGGTCTCCTATCTTGGTGCCCTAACCACTGGATTACACAGTCATTCTTTCTCTCTCTGGCTCAGTGACAGTTCCACTGTGGATAAATACTTAAAAATGCATTGGACCATAGAGAGACCGATGTTCAAATCCTTTCTCCTCCTCTGACAGAGGCTGGGTGGAATTGAAGCTGGGTCTCCCACATCCCAGGTGACTGTTCTAACCAATGGGCTAAAAGCTATAAGGTGTTTTTTACCACCACATCCTCCTCCTGAATTTTGAATGAGACTGGCTCCAGTAGGTGTGCTCAGAGGCCACCTAACAGATCATGCCTCGCATGCGACTTACGTCTGTCTTTCCCTGAAGGCCTTTATTTCCCTAGTTTGTGAACTACTCTGGGGCTTAGATGGAAGACAGGCGTCTGGATGCCTAGAGGGAGGAAGCAGTGAGTGTGCCCAGAGGCAGAAATTTCTGAAACCAGGGAACTTTTACCTTAAAAATGTAGGCACTAGTGAGTTTAGGCACCTACAGTGTACAGTGGGAGCTTTGTGGCTTGAAGTGGAGGCAAAACTGGGTTTTAATCACCTAAACTTGAGCTTTAGGCACCTAAGTCTGAGGTTTAGGTGCTTAACTACTTGTGTCCTAGGGGTGGTATAATGAAGATTATACTACTTAGTGTATACCATATGGGCTTTGAGGCAATTTTGTAAAGTACTCAGGACCCTCAGATGGAAGGTCTGATATAAATGCAAAGTATAACACCCAAAACCAAAATATTTCAAAAATCGGCTAATTGGCAACAAAACCAGCTCTTCCTTGCTCTTACCAAGTGCAAATCTGCACATTTATTCACTGATCTTTAAAAAAATGAAAATAACTATCAATTTGTACTGAAAAATTGATAACTCATAGTAGTTTAAAACATTTAAAACTTATTTATAAGTTACTGTTCTGTAGTTCACATGATTTCTCAATGTGCTCAGTATCTGAGGACTCTGTGTGCAGCAGTACTTGCTAAGATAAGTATGCAGTTTTGTGAAGAAAAATTAGTATACATTCCACATAACTTAGGAGTGTGTGGATTTCTGCTGCCTCAAGCCAACATTAATTATAAACCATCTCATGTCAACTCTGTTGAAAGACTTGTAGTTATTCAAATGTTTAAAAACTTTTAATGATGGAGACATAAATGAGCGGAACTAGTTCATGGCATTGCTGAACATTTCTGAAGGACATGAAGTGTGAGAAGATAGGACTTCTTGATTACCAAGCAATATTTAACCTGCTGATCAACAAGACAAAAATCAGACCCATTTATCCATATTCCCCATCTTCAAACCTAAACAGTAACAAAGACTAAATTAAAAACAACGAGGAGTACTTGTGGCACTTTAGAGACTAACAAATTTATTTGGGCATAAGCTTTCGTGGGCTAAAACCCACTTCATCAGATGCATGGAGTGGAAAATACAGAGGCAGCTGTAAATACACAGCACATGAAAAGATGGGAATTGCCTTACCAAGTGGGGGGTCAGTGCTAATGAGCCAATTCAATTAAGGTGGAAGTGGGCTATTCTCAACAGTTGACAAGAAGGGGTGCTGCTGCCAACAGCAGCAAAGAAATAAGGGTGGCAATACCATACCATGCTACCCTTAGTTCTAAAATGCTGCTGGCGATGGTGTTGCCTTCAGAGCTGGGCACCCAGCCAGCAGCCACCACTCTGCCTTCAGAGCAGCCGCCGGTCTCTGGCTGCCCTTCTCTGAAGGCAGTGCAGGAGTAAGGGTGGCAATACCGTGACACCCCTACAATAGGCTTGTGACCCCACCAGTTTGAGAAATGCTGTGGAAAAATCATACATTTTTCATGAGTTGGTTACAGCATAAGTAGCAAATTTGGCATTTATACTGTGACCAACCTGCAAAAAATGTGTGATTCTCTGTGATTTAAGTAGGCCCCTACTTATATGGAAAAAATAAGAATTCTCATAGACTAAGATTTCATCAGAGGATAACACAGTTGACTCTCGAGGTTGCTATACATACAGGTTTTGCTATAATTATAATCTGTTTGGGTTTGGAAGCCTAACTAAACTTCAAATGTTTTCAGGAAACCTAGAACAAATACATGCTCCCTCAGATCAGTTGGTGCTGGTGTAATTTTTAATTTGGATGTTGAGTTTATTCTAAGGATATTACCTTTGAGAGTATTCTTAAATCAACACAGAAATGTTATATATTATGAGAGGAGATTCTTCTCACAATACAAATATTTCAGCTGAACAAAACTTCTCGATAGCTAGGAAAGTTTAATTGAACACCAGTAATTTTCAGTGAAAATGTGTTCCAAAATACAAAATCTAAATCACGGAGTCAGAAGGTTCTATAAGAATTTTCTATAAGGTTATTCTATATGTATTTATCACACATAATTAATATTATTGACAAGTTTTCAGCTCTCAAAGAAGTCCTAAAACAAGGGACCATTTTCACTGAAACAAGAACAAATACTTCTTTAAAAATATACTATATATTAATATATAGTTCTCCAAAATTAAAATTTGACTGACAGGTACCTATTTCCCTGATTCTCATATTTCAGATCCAGAAGCTAACATTCTTGATCAATAATTATCGCTTGACAGAACTCTACCTCAACAATAATGAGCTCATAGATATAGCAGGTATTGTCTTACATTTTAAACTTTAGAGCAAAAATGTGAAGTTTTTTTCTGTGTATCAGCAAGCTAAGTGAGTTTGATTTAGGTGGTCTGTAGTCAGTGACTGACCGATAGTAGCTGAAAATAACATCCCACAGTTTATAACAGCATACAGACGCCCCCCGACTTACACAATTGTTCCGTTCCGGAAAGCCTTGCGTAACTCAAATTTTGCGTAAGTCAGAAACATATACCTGTACGTTACGCAAAAATTTCTGCAACTTGAAAATCCTATTTCTGGCTTATGGAACTTTTTCCGTAAGTGCGAATTTGCGTAAGTCGGGTCTTGGGTAACCTGGGGAGTGTCTGTGCACAAAAATGATGTTTTAGGAACATGATTTATTACACTACACTTGAATTGTTATATAGTGATATTTAGGGTCAGATTCAACCATGACGTAAGTGGGTGCAGCTTCATTGCATCTACTTCAGTCAGGGATAAATTTGCCCCTTACTCTGTAACTTTTGTTATTAATTGGCTATTTTAAAATGTAAACAGTAGTGTAGTGGGGTGTCTTGCCCTGTAAGGGCCAGAGGCATGGAGCTGGCCAACCCCATACAATTAGTCCTCCCTGCCACACCTGGGATTATGTATGAGATTTAATTAGAACCAGCTGGATATGGAGGAGCTGACTCCCCCATAATGGGCAGCAGAGCGATACATAGAGGGAAGGCGGCCTGGTCTGAGATGAGGCAAGACCAGGCACGACACGACACCAGGGGAGTTTGCGGGCTGTGCCCAGCTTAAGGCTGGAGGGAAGATTTTTGTGTTTATTTTTTGAATTTTAAGTTAAACCAGACTCTGAAGAGGGCTGTTGTTATTAGATTTGTAAAAGACTCTTTTTGAGTTTACTGAGGAACCAAGATTGGAAACTGAGGTGAGGGGCTTCTTGCAGGGCTGCCCTGAGGCCACAAGGGGGTGCTTGGAGGAGGCCACTTGATGATAAGTAGATTGAAATAAACAATACTAATTTAGTAAGACTGCATTTATATTTTTTGTTTAAAGTGAACTGAAAATATATTGATTCTGGAAGCATAGTACACCATTTTGGTGGAAAAAATCATGCCGTTGAAATACATTTCAGATCTACTGTGGCAAGTTCTCTTATTCAAATGAATATGCAAGATTTGCTGGTCAGACAATTCATAATTAATTAAAAGTACCCTTTGGAAACCATATAAATGTATATGATAGTAAACTGATTAGCAAGACTGACAGACATACCATGAAACTAAAGGATAGTAAAGTAATAGATTGTCTCATGTGTAGTATGTCTGCAAAGGCTCTGCAATTTTCCTACCAGTATAATTGTCACTTACATTTCAAGTACAATTGTACTCTGTGAAGTTACTCCGCAAAACTGGCTTCTTGTGAAGCTCCATCTTTATCTCTCAAGGACTTTTATTTTAGTTTTGTCACAGAATCTGTCCCTTAGTATTTAAAAAAATTGTTCATGTTAATATTTTATCTCTCTCTTTATATAATGTTAGATTGGAGAAGGAAGTTAAATGACATTGGTTAGTGTCTTTGAGACTTATGGGAAATGTGAATCTTTAAGAAGGGAATGGGAGGTTATTCCAAGCATAGGGGGCAGTATGGAAGAAGGTAACAAGATGTGGGAGAAAGAAACAGCAAGGCTGGCTTCACTGGCAAAACAAAATGGGTGAGGGGTAAGGTTGCCAACTTTCTAATCACACAAAACCGAACAACCTTGCCCTGTTCCTGCCCCTTCCCTGAAGCCCCACCCTACCCCACCCCTTCTACGAGGCCCCACTCCTGCTCACTCCATCTCCCCCTCTGTTGCTCACTGTCCCCCACCCTCACTCATTTGCTCATTTTCACTGGGCTGGGGTGGGGTGCTGGAGTGTGGGAGGGGGTGAGGGCTCTGGATGGGGGTGTGGGCTCTGGCGTGGGGCCAGAAATGAGGGGTTCAGGGTACAGGAGGAGGCTCCGGGCTGGGGCAGGGGGTTAAGGTGCGGGAGGGGGTGAGGGCTCAAGCTGGGGGTGTGGGCTCTGGGGTGGGACCGGGTCTGAGTGGTTTGGGGTGCAGGAGG
Source organism: Mauremys reevesii (assembly GCF_016161935.1). Lineage (NCBI taxonomy): Eukaryota > Metazoa > Chordata > Testudines > Geoemydidae > Mauremys > Mauremys reevesii. Next base: position 55,397,493 of record NC_052624.1, read on the forward strand.
GGGCTCTGGGCTGGAGTCGAGGGGTTTGTAGTGTGGGAGGGGGCTCTGGGCTGAGGAAGGGGTTTGGGTTGTGGGAGGGGGTGGGGCTGGAAATAAGGGGTTCAGGTTGCCGGAGGGGGCTCCAGGCTGGGGCAGAGGGTTGGGGTGCAGGAAGTGAGGGCTCCAGCTGGGGGTTTGGGCTCTGGGACGAGGCCTGGGATGAGAGTTTTGGGGTACAGGAGGGGGTTCCAGGCTAGGGAAGGGGGTTGGAGTGTGGGAGGGGGTGCAGGCTCTGGGTGGCTCCCCAGAAGCGGCTGGCATGTCCGGCTCCTAGGCAGAGTCATGGCCAGGTGGCTCTGTGCGCTGCCTCTGCCCACAGGCCCCACCCCCGTAGCTCCCATTGGCTGCAGTTCCCAGTCAATGGGAGCTGTGGAGCTGGTGCTTGGGAAGGGGGCAGCGTGCAGCGCCGCCTAACCGTGCCTCCGCCTAGGAGCCAAGGGACACGTCGCCACTTCTGGGAGCCAGGCAGAGCCAGGTAGGGAGCCTTCCAGCCTCGCACCAACTGCACTTTTAATGGCCTGGTCAATGGTGCTGAGCAGAGCCGCCAGGGTCCCTTTTCGACTGGGTGTTCCAATAAAAAATTGGACATCTGGAAACCCTAGTGAGGGGAGTGACATAATCTGAGTAGGCAAGTGAGTGACTGGTGGTGACTTTTTTTTTAATGTAAGGTTATTTGAGGTGGAGCTAATGTTCCAGAGGGAATGGAGTTTAAACTGGTTAATATGGAGCCTGTGAGGCAGAGGTGGTAATTGGGAAGGGTGAAACCGGTATGATAGGATGGGGATGATAGATGATCCAAGATCGTTGTGGTTATCAGGGGAAGGAGGAGGCAGTACAGGTTGGATGTAGATTTTTGGAGGTGAGGTTAGGGAGAGAAGTAGGGGAGCAGGGATGGGAAAGAAAGAGATGAAGATGCAAATGCTGTGATTAGAAAAGAGGAAATAAGAGATGCAAAATTTCTGTGATGAGGTAGAGGAGGAGGAAAGACAAGAAGTAGAGTTGCTGAAACAGAGGATGAGTATAGTCAGCATGAGAAGTGTTGTATGTAGTGGTGGGAGTGGATGGATAATTAGGATGGCAAACTAAATGTGTAGCATAGCTAAACAAATTAGCAAGTCAAGGTAGTCAACTATGGTGAGAATCATTTATAATAATACATTTTATTTCAGGTGCTCTGAAACATTTGCATGCATTGCAGATCTTGCTGCTTCACAACAACCAGCTGAAAAACCTTGACACAACAGTGAAGGAATTAAAGGGAATGATAAGTCTGCAGACCCTCAGTAATGTATCACTTTTTATTATGCATAGCTGCAATCAGTAACATTGGAAATTAGGGAAAAACAGACATTTTTGTAAGTAGGAATAGAACTAAATCATTCAGATGTCCAAGTTATTTTCCTCCTCTTTTCTCCAGAGTAAATGGATTCTCACATACAATAATAATATTTTTTTTAAATTAAGCATTCCAATATCTGTTTAACTAGTGTAGGCATTTTGATTACTGTGTAGAGTAAGTGGTAAATGAAATAACTGTAGTCTCTGAAATTTCAAATTAACATGAACAAGACAGTGCTGGCGCCACTAAGTTGTACTGTGTGAAGTAGCCTCAAGGGAAGTAGGATTATATGCTATTAACCTATTGAAAATGAAAGTATAAGCAATCTTTCTCCATCTTTCCTAAAGGAATGTGCTCATAGATCATACCAAGCTCTCAGAACTTTAAGAAACAGGAAACTAATTTCATGTCTTAGTAACATAATTAATGGAGGTGTATAATATCATCAGCCCCTAGCTTATGCATTCAAAAACCTGGATGTTTGATGGCAAGAAATAAAAAGATGGCTTGAAAAGTACATTTTTAAATTGAACCTGAAACTGAGCCAAGAACTGAAAAACAAGTCAAGTGTTATAAAGACAACATACCAGTCAAATTATTGTAAGTTATTCCATTATGTGTAAAATCTAAAAATAGACCTCTAAAAATGAAGTTGTTTGAAATGATTAGACAAAGTTTGGACAGACATCCCATTTCTCAGTGGTCCTGTCACTCGGATTTAGTGTTACAGCGAAAGCAATTAACAGGGAGCTTCAACAAGCACAAACAGTTTGCTTCACAGTATTGTGAAACAAACAGTAATAGCAAGAATTCAAAGCAGGGTTCTAATGCTGAACTGATGCATACATCAGTTATAATGACATGGTAATGTAGTTCCCATTGGTCCAACCACTAGCAAATAAAAATAAAAGATAGAACACTCCAATTTGCTCTGATACAAAATTTTATTCTCATTTATGGATTCAGGAAAAAAGTCCATTTTATAGGGGAACATATTATTGCACTATACAGTATATACTCACTGGACTTTATAACCCATACAAGAAATTGGCAATTCCTTTCAGTCAAGAATTTATATTAAGGTTATAAAGGGGTCTTATATTACGAAGACTATTATTTTAATGAAATACAGTATACTACCCTTCATTATCACATTAGAAGAAAATGACTGTCAAACAAATGAACAAGTGTACATTTTTAAGCAGTATCTTTACTTCATAAATAATATTGGTTTGGTTACTTGCTAATTGGCAGCGTTCAGAAATTTGAACTGAGCCTACCAGCCTTTAGTGTGAATTAGCCAGATTCTGTGGCTATCCTTTATCAAATATTATTCTTATTCCTAAAGATTACTTTAGGAATAAGAAGATACCTATTATTGCTAGATGGTTCTATTTTATTGTTGGATAGTCCAATTAAAAATAAAATGTACTCAGCACCCTTCAGTGTAACATCTGGACATATAACATATAACATCAATTTAATATTAAGCATCCATGGGGGGATTATTATTTGAGCAGCCTAATAAACTGTTATTGTTTATAGCCACATCAGTTACCAAAGTATCCTACTTCCCTCCTTTAGGGCTTTTAGACACTGCCCTACATTGGACATGGTATGCAGCAGCCCTGCTGCAGCAGGAGTTCATGGAAAAAACTGTACCTCCTGAAGTTCACAGGCTGGCTTTCTTGCTAGTGCACGCTTTCAGGGGATGCAGCATGTGCAGTAGAGGGCATGGTCATGGCCTCAGTTCATCCCCACCCCATCTTTTTGGCATACAAACTCTTTGTGTTCCCTCCAGGGTTCTCCTGTGCCAGGCCAAGCCACAATCTGGCCTGGGCTCAGTGAAAAAGACTGACTTAATAAATGCACCTTTCACTGTGCCGGAAGATCACCAGACTCAGGTTCTTGCAAACAGCAAGAGGCAATAAGTTCCATAAATATGAGTCCTCAACAGTACCCTGCTGCTACTTCTAACTAGGTGGTTCTTCTTCTTTTCTATAGGCCTATAGGCTCCAGCCAAGATAAGTTTCCCATTGTGCTACATTCTAAATGAACAAGATAGACAAGAATGGGGAAAAAGAAAGTATTATCCCTAATTTATGGATGGGGAACTGAACCACAGAGATTAAAGGCCTGTGGCCACAACGAAATTGTGTGGTGGAGCCAAGGAACTGAACCTAAATCTCTTATACAATGCTACCATGCTGATGGACAGAGCACCTAGAGAGATTTATTTTTGGAACTGACAGCTGTTCTCAAACAAGATGACAGGACCCAGAGGGACCATATTGGTGGCTCAGTGGTGAGGGAGGTGCCTAAGTGTCTTTTGTAAATGGGAATTAGGTACTTAGCTGTCATTTGTGCATTTGAAAATCTCCCTTTCTGAAGCCCCACTCCATTCCAAAATGATATTACATCAAATCGAAAACGAAACCAAATTTTCCTAAGGATTAGGTTCTTCTAAGATTCCCTTCCTAAAGACCTATTTCTCCCAAACAGTAGCATTCATTTTATTCACTAGTGTAGGCTTATGAGCTATATATAATGTTTTAGAATGTACTGACTGAACTCTGCAGCAGTAAGAATGGAACTCTTTCTATTACTGCCATCTTGTGGTTCTCCTAATACAATTAGATGCAGTGATTTAAAAAAAAAATCTGATCTAAAAATCACCCTACCGGGAGCATAAGAAGAATGCAGATATTTCACAGAGCTCTCCTCCCCCCCCCCCCCGATATTTTAAACAGCCATTTCCAGCATGGAGAAGACCAATTATCCATTCCCATATCCTGCCTATGTCAATGGGCCCCCAAAACACAACTGGCCAGTAACATCTTTCTATAACATAAGAGAGTGTCTCTTCACCAGTCCTGTCTGACAATTGCTTTATGCCCTGAGGAAGAAGGATTGACATCTTATAACTTTCTAACCTGTGTAGAATATCTGATATTCTACACAGAGAGATTCTGTGTTTATTCAGTTAAGTGAATAATCCTTTATGAATCTCACTAAACTGTTTGCTTCAATATCTTATCCCTCTTTCCATAACCTTATCTTTATCCTTATCCTTTCTCTCCATAACCACTGAAGTTGCATAATCCACAGGAGTTGTTTCAGCCTTAGGGTATATCTACACTGATGTGCATACCTGAGTGCTGGATTGTATTCATGCAGGCGTGAGCCAGGCAAATCTGCCCCGAAAGTCCACATTTGCTGTGCTGGACATTGTACAACAATATGTACCTGCATTCATACTGCTGCTCTAGGTACAGGGGTTTAGCACTACCATTTCAGGGTTCATATCCCAAGGTTCTTTGTGACATACAGAAACACTTTAAGAACTGATGTGTGGTGTGTTGTTGGACTGGAATATAGTATTTTCCTGGACACCTGCACAGAAAACAATTTTCCCCGCTTTCCCATGTGTGCCAATGGCACTTCCAGATTATGTGGCCCCTGACTTCTATCCTTGCAGAACTGGATGGAAGTCATGGATTCATTGGATGAGCTGGTCCTACTCTTGCTCTTTATTGCAAGAGAAATGTTTATGCAGTGAGATAGGCACTCACTGAGACACTGGATAGCCTTTTGACAGCATTTTCTGACTCACTGAAGACAACAGGCCATGAGGAATGAGGGCAGTTGATTTATGGCAGGCTGGACAGATCTGATGAAAGCTGCTATTGCCATGGAATACCCTTTGGTTTATTGTCACTTCTGGTATAGGAAAACTCACATGGTGTGGTTGGATCACATCGTTTTGCAGACTTGGGACAACGCAGCAGTGGCTCCAGGTCTTCTTCATAGAGCTATGTGAGGAGCTTGCACCAACCCTCCACCACCAGAACACTCAATTGAGGGAGTCATAATGATACAAATGTGTGTCACTATTGCCCTATCCAGACAGCTACACTATCCCGGACAGCTACAGGTCTCTAGCAAATCACTTTGAAGTTGGAAACTTAACTGTTGGGTTCATGGTAGTTGAGGTTTGTGAGGTCATTAGCACTGTCTTTACCTCTGGTGGTTGGCATAAGAAACATGCCTGAAATAATAGCTAGTTTTCAGAGGACGGGGTTCCCATTCTGTGCTGGGACCATCAATGGCACTGGTGCTCATAGTTCACCCACCAGAAGGGGCAAATGAGGATGAGGACTGCAGAGGGTAATATTCCACTGTTATGCAAGACTTGGTGGACCACAGAGGCAAGTTCTTCAACACCAATATGGAAAGTATAGGAAACATTTGTGACATTAGGCTGAAGAGATCTGGTTTGTACCTGAAGGGGAAAGCAGGGACCTTAGTCCCTGGAAATGTTATGAATGGGGTATCTGTGCCAACTATTATTTTGGGGGTCCTGCATACGCACACCTGCTTTGGCTGATGAGACCATACCCTGATGTAAGTGGCTCTGGAAAAAAAGGAATTCAATTTCAAGTTCAGCAGCTGCAGCATTTGGTAGGCTCAAGGCTCGTTGGAGTTGTCTACAAATCCATCTGGGTGCCAGACAGAAGATGATGTCTCACTTGTGCAGCTGCTGTGGGCCACCTTTCAGTAAAACTAATTTAACCTTGCATGATGTTACATGCCAGCCTAGGTACAGATCACAAATTCTGTTCACGTGTTTTGTGTTTATCTGGCTGGGGTTTTTTCTGTGTTTGTGCTTGTGACATTGCGCACCTGTATAAAACCCATTGTTACAGGTTTTATTAAGGTTGAGGCTGGAGGAGACTGTGATTGATTGGGTTTCCACTAGGGCAGTCAAGTGATTAAAAAAATTAATCGTGATTAACCGCACTGCTAAATAATAACTGGATACCATTTATTTAAATATTTTGGATGTTTTCTACATTTTCAAATATATTGATTTCAATTACAACACAGAACACAAAGTGTACAGTTCTCACTTTATATTTATTTTTGATTACAAGTAATTTGAACTGTATAAAAACAAAATAAATAGTATTTTCTAATTCACCTAATACAAGTACTGCAGTGCAATCTCTTTATCATGAAAGTTGAACTTACAAATGTAGAATTATATAAAAAAAACTGTATTAAAAATAAAACAATGTAAAATTTTAGAGCCTGCAAGTCCACTCAGTCCTACTTCTTGGTCAGCCAATAGCTCAGACAAACAAGCTTGTTTACATTTGCAGAAGATAATGCTGCCTGTTTCTTGTTTACAATGTCACCTGAAAGTGAGAACAGGCATTCACATGGCACTGTTGAACCAATGTTGCAAAATATTTACAGGACAGATGCGCTAAAGATTCATATGTCCCTTCATGCTTCAACCAACATTCCAGGGGACATGCATCCATGCTGATGACGGGTTCTGATCGATAACAATCCAAAGCAGTGTGGACCGATGCATGTTCATTTTCATTATCTTAGTCAGATGCCACCAGAAGAAGGTTGATTTTCCTTTTTGGTGGTTCAGGTTCTGTAGTTTCTGCATCAGAGTGTTGCTCTTTTAAGACTTCTGAAAGCATGCTCCACACCTTGTCCCTCTTAAATTTTGGATGTCACTTCAGATTCTTAAACCTTGGGTCGAGTGCTGTAGGTATCTTTAGAAATCTTATATTGGTACCTTCTTTGCATTTTGCCAGCTCTCCTGTGAAAGTGTTCTTAAAATGAACAACATGTGTTAGGTCATCATTTGAGACTGCTATAACATGAAATATGTGGCAGAATGCAGGTAAAACAGAAGAGGGAACATACAATTCTCCCCCAAGGAGTTCAGTCACAAATTTAATTAACACATTATTTTTTAATGAGCATCCTCAGCATCAAATCATGTCCTCTGGAATGGTGGCCAAAGCATGAAGGGGCATACGAATGTTTAGCATATCTGGCATGTAAATACCTTGCAATGCCAGCTACAAAAGTGCCATAGGTTATGCTTGTTTTCACTTTCAGGTGACATTGTAAATAAGAAGTGGGAAGCATTATCTCCTGTAAATGTAACAAACTTGTTTGTCTTAGTGACTGGCTAAACAAAAAGTAGGACTGAGTGGACTTGTAGGCTCTAAAGTTTGACATTGTTTTGTTTTTGAGTGCAGTTATGTAACAAAAAAAATCTACATTTGTAAGTTGCACTTTCATGGTAAAGAGATTGCACTACAGTATTTGTATGAGGTGAATTGAAAAATACTGTTTCTTTTATCATTTTTACAGTGCAAATATTTGTAATAAAAATAATATAAAGTGAGCATTGTACACTTTATATTCTGTTGTAATTAAAATCAATATTTTTGAAAATGTAGAAAAACATCCAAAATATTTAATGAATTTCAATTGGTATTCTATTGTTTAACAGTGCGATTAAAACTGCAATTAATCGCAATTAATTTTTTGAGTTAATTGCATGAGTTAACTGCGATTAATCGACAGCCCAAATAATTTTTATTTTTTTGGTGCAGAATTTTTAGTTTTTTGGTGCTGAATTCTCCTAGGGGCAGAAAGTGTAATGGAATAAAACAGAGCGGTGGTATTGTCATGCACATTAGTCCTGGACAGCCTCACTCCTTGCATTTATAGCACCTATCCCATTGACAATGATGTGTTTTGAGGTACTTGGCTGTGACTTATGTTTTCCACTTCATGTCATTGTATGGTCTGGAAAATTTTGCAGGAATCAATGTGAAAAACTGCTGTAATCTCATAATAGTTGGATAAAAATCAAGGCTGGAGAAAGTTTTAGGAATATTTGCTGTACTTAAGCAAATTTTTTACTTTTCAGAGAAGCAGTTTCCTCCGCTTACTAAAGAAATTGCAGATTTTTAATTTTTGAAATTTCTTTATTACACTTTTTACAACTGAAAAAAACACATGCTCATGGAAAATCCTAGCAGTCACAAAATGGCTGCATCTGTCCTTGCAGCAACCTCACCCCACTCTGTAAACACAATCCAGGATACCTGATAAGAGGGGTTCCAGGCACCTGTGAATTGTGTCAGGCACTAAACAGTGGAAACTAGGGCTGTCAATTAATCACAGTTAACTCACTTGATTAACTCAAAAAAATTAATGGCGATTAATCACAGTTGTTAATTGCGCTGTTAAACAGTAGAATACCAATTGAAATTTATTAAATATTTTGGATGTTTTTCTACATTTTCATATAGTATTCTGTGTTGTAATTGAAATCAAAGTGTATATTGTTTTACAAATATTTGCACTTCAAAAATGATAAAGAAATAGTATTTTTCAGTTCACCTCATACAAGTACTGTATTGCAATCTCTTTGTCGTGAAAGTGCAACTTACAAATGTAGACTTTTTTTGTTACATAACTTCACTCAAAAATAAAAAACAATGTAAAACTTTAAAAATTCTTAAACCCAAGGTTTAAAAATCTGAAGTGCTTTCCAAAATCTGAGAGGGACGAGGTGTGGCGCATGCTTTCAGAAGTCTTGAAAGAGCAACACTTGGATGCAGAACTACAGAACCTGAACCACCAAAAAAGAAAATCAGCTTTCTGCTGGTGGCATCTGACTCAGATGATGAAAATGAACATGCATCAGTCTGCATATCTTTTGATAGTTATTGAATAGAACCCATTATCAGCATGGACACATGTCCTCTGGAATGGTGGTTGAAGCATGAAGGGACATATGAATTTTTAGCGCGTAAATATCTTGCAATGTCGGCTACAACAGTGCCGTGCAAATGCCTGTTCTCACTTTCAGGTGACAGTGTAAACAAGAAGTGGGCAGCATTGTCTCCTGCAAATGTAAACAAACTTGTTTGTCTGAGCGATTGGCTGAACAAGAAGTAAGACTGAGTGGACTTATAGGTTCCAAAGTTTGATATTGTTTTATTTTTGAATGCAGTTATTTTTTGTGCATAATTCTACATTTGTAGTTCAACTTTCATGATAAAGAAATTGCACTACAGTATTTGCATTAAATGAATTGAAAAATACCATTTCTTTTATTTTTACAGTTCAAATATTTATAATAAAAATAAATATAAAGTGAGCATTGTACACTTTGTATTCTGTGTTGAAATTGAAATCAATATATTTGAAAATGTGGAAAGCATCCAAAATATTTAAATAAATGGTATTCTATTATTGTTTAACAGGGCGATTAATTCTGATTAATATTTTTAATTGCTTGACAGCCCTAAAATTATGCATACAATATTTTAAAAATCTGCATATTTTATTTGTCAAAATAATTCAACATAATCATGCCAGTTTACATTATTTTGGTCATTGATTTAAAAATACCTGTCAGTAAATATGTCTGTAACAATACAGACAACAAAAAAATCAGGAAATGTTTTTTGACAAATAGATTCCTTACTAGGCATATTAATACAGAACTTTGAGTAATAATTCATGTAATTACAATACAGAAACGTATTTCCCACACCCCTTAGAAGGTATGCAAAGGCTTGGGTGAGTCAGTGCTAACAGAGTAGCTGATGGAGAGGGAAGTAGGTGCTGGGAAGAAACCTAGGAGTGGACCTGGAGGGTTGTTGGTAGAACTATGGGAAAAGGTTTTTTTTGCAGGGGTCGGGGGAGGATTGGTAGGAAGTTGGGGAGCCTCTCCCATGCAGAGCCTGGCTGACCCCTGGCCTCTTGCATTCAGTCAGGCACATCTGTCCCTGTCCCCATGTGTTCCTGCACTCTCCCTCCCCCATGTTCCCAGGTGGCCCTGCATCCCTACTTCCATTCAGCCCCGGCTCAGTGTTGTGACCCCACTAGCTTCTGTGACCCCGGCTCTCTGCCCCAGTCTCTCCCCCCATTACCTCTTCTGAACTCCAATCTGTGTGACCCTACAGCAGCCTCTTGTGCCCTGCTCTGTCAGTTCCTTCCCCCTCCCATGCCACCTAACCTGGCCCTGCAGGCAGGGCACTGTGAGGAAGGTAACCTCTGCCCCTTCCCTCTCCATGGCTGGCTGCTCCAGCCTGTCAACCAGCTGCTTTCTTTTCTGGCATCACATCAGCCCCTGGTGGGAAAAAGGTGTAATTGCAGCATGACCCCTCTCGCAGCTTCCCTTCACCTCCCTGTCAGAATCAGTTATTCTGCGGTGGGGGGCAAGGACATTAATTCTGTGCTTGCACAGTGACGCAGAATTCCCCAAGGAGTAACTTTCACCACATTTCAGCCCTTAAAAGATAAGGTTGTACACCACAGTTTGGTGTTCATTAGTAAAGTAAGGTTACTGGAAAAATTAAATAATGCATTAATCGGCCTTACTTCAGTGATTTATAATGAAGGGTAATTGAACAGCTTTTTAAATGTATACAGTGTCGTTGTAGCCATGTCGGTCCCAGGATATTAGAGAGACAAGGTGAGTTAGGTAATATCTTTTATTGGACCAACCTTCTGTTGGTGAGAGAGACAAGCTTTCGAGCTTACACAGAGCTCTTCTTCAGGCCTGGGAAGCTTACTCAGAGTGTTACAGCTAAATACAAGATGGAACAGATTGTTTAGCTTAAGTTAACACATATTTCAATGGACTATTCAAGGTGAAATTGACCATTTACATGAAATGGACCAGTCATAAGGAGAAAATGGGTGAGGGGAGAAGAAATCTTTCCTGAACCCCCTTTTCTGGAACACCCTTTGAACTTCCCCTCCATCACTCTATATCTGACCTATACAGTCCTCATTCTCAAAGGAAAGCTGCACGATGCTTTCAAAAAATGAGTCTGGGGGCTTAGATTCATAACTTTGCTAGACACTAAAAAACATGGACTGACTCAAGATACTGAATTTATGTCTTATTACAACAATCTATAACCCATTAATAAGTCCCTCAGAGCCCCTCCCTATGACTGGCAAGGTATTAATGGGCCACTTCACCTTGAATGGTCCCTTGAAATATGTGTTAACTACTTATGCTAAACAATCTGTTCCACCTTGTATTTAGTTGTGACACTCTGAGGCCAGGCTACACTATAAACTTACATCAGTACAACTACGTCGCTCAGGGGTGTGAAAAATCCACCCCCCTGAGCAATGCAGTTATGCTGACCTAGTCCCCGGTGTAGACAGTGCTCCCACTGAGATAGCTACTGTCTGTTCTGGAAGTAGCCACTCCTTCACCACATCCACAGTGCTAAGTGAGCTGGTATGGGGCTGAGCCACAGCTCATCCGGGCACGTATCTGCTCACCCAAGCACCTGTCCATACCGCCTCAGGTGAGCTAGCTAGCTCGGCATCTACTTGCCCTGAGACACGCGCTTCAGGGATTTCTGGGTGAACAATAGGGTGGTTTGGACACAACTGGCCATATGTAGAGTCAGCAATGTAGATACCCCTAGAGTAGCTGTGTATCTGCCAAACAGGTTCTAAGAGAGGGAGGAAAATTCCAAGGTGACTTATAGGCCCTCTATAATGGTGGTGAAACTAACGGGTTTGGGGGATTTCTCTTTCACCTCTAATCAACATGCAGGGTGGGTCCTGCTCCACTACTTAACTCCTATACTTTCCTTTTGAAATACTGTACATTACAGTAGTTATCTCTGGCCAGATAGCACCTTCTCTTCTACATGGCTGACAGACACAGCTGTCACGTAAAGAGAAGAAATAGGTTTGCTGCACAACCCATTTTATAAACCATCTCTTCCGGCCTGTCTGCCAGTCAACCAGGGAATGAGCTGGACTCCATTTTGGTGTGCCCACTGGATTTCACTGTGTCCTGTGACGACATTCCCATGAACCCAAATGGTCTGGCATTTGATCTAGGAAGACTTTGTGTGTCCACCCCTGGCAAAATGGCAATATTGGGCTGATACATATGTCTCTCAAAGAAAAATAAATGTCTTCCATTAAAAGGGCTTGTTTATTCACATAAATATTATGAACTCTGAGTAACTGAGCCAAATTTTGAAAAGAGCATAAATGATTTAGGAGCACAAGACCTAGAGTCGTACAGGACTTAAGCACTTTTGAAATTTGTATGCTTCACCCATTGTCCGATACGTATTTGGAGTTGTCTGAGGCATTTCCAACTAGATATAGTCAAAAGTCAGAAAACTGTCATTCACATTTTATATTCCATGTATATGGTAAAACTGCTGTGTACTTAAGTATATACTTATCTTACAGTACATACCAAAATCAAAGGCAAAAAATGTGTGGCTTTGTCAGTATATCAAAAATCTCCTAGTTAATCATAAAAGATCAAGCAGGAACTTCAAAGGCTCAGCACCTTAGGTGGCACCTTAATTCATTTATTTTCATTGAACATTTCACAATGGGCCAAATCTTGCAGTCCTTATTAAGGCAAGGGAATTTGTTTGACTAAAGACTGCAGGGCTTGGCTCATAGTATAAAAACAATGTGGGTGTATTTAACTGTATTTTCTGCAATATCTTTGCCAAATGGTGATAATTTTCCCAGGCTTGTTCATTTTTATATTTTTTCTTCCTTCCTTAAACTTTTGCAGATCTATTTCACAACCCTCTGTCACAAGACCCAGGGTACCGTCTTTATGTGACATACTTCCTTCCCTCAGTACAGCTCCTCGACAGGAAGAGTAAGGACTGCTTTCCTCTTTTCACAGTGAATTGACAGTCACTTAAGACTCTAGCCCATTTAGAAAAGTAGGTGAATTCTTCCTGTGGCTGTTCTCCTTCTTCCTTCTCCTTCTTGCTTATATACCAAAACGTATAATGAATGTAATCCAATTAATGGTGAGATTTTGCATGCAGGTAGAGTTTGTGTGAACTAAACAATTCTCTGCTTGATATCAGACCTTTCATGTTGAAACTGACTAAAAGATTTGGCTTCTTTGCTATTTAAAATGTGTGTGTCTACAGTCTGAGATCTCATTTGTCTTACATAAAATTCTGTGGAACAAATTTAAGAGAGGTTAATGTCAGTGTTCAGAAATATGAACCTACCGTCATGTGTGCAAATTGGGTAAGTGCATGTACAATGGCTAGTTTATTTCAGTTTGTGCTCACCCAGAGGTCTGCACACCTCTGTAGCTTTTAAATAAATGCATGCACATTTCTTAATTGATCTTATCCACATAAAACTGGCTAAGCCCACCAGAAATAAAATTATCATCCCTATATCCCTCCCAGCAAGCCCTCAAGGTAAAACCTGGGCAAGTAGGGCTCTGTCTGGAGAATAAACAGAAGTAGTAAATCAGATACATACGTTAATGACTGGATCAGCTAGGTTCTTGTAGATGCCACAGAAGAAATAGATCCTAAAGATCAACTTCTTCAATAAGTGCCTAAGTTGTGTATTTACCAACATGACTTTTTTGTCATCTGAGTGAACTGTTCAATGATGTGGAGGAAGGAGGTTGAACATTAGGAGGAGGAATGTTGGGAGACAGTGGGTATGATTCTCACCCTGCTCCAGTCCCTTTATGCTGGATGATAGGGCTGGAGTGGAAAAGGGGGCCCTTGAAGCCCCAGATCTGGCCAGGGGAGAATTCTCCTGGTGCAAGACCTGAGGCTCAGCACCCTCTCACCAGTGTTAGTGATGGGGTGTGGCTGAGATGGGAGGGGTCAGGTGGTGGGAAGGGCCACAGCACACAGTGTTGTGGAGATTCTGGGCAGTGGTGCTGCCATTCAGGGAGGCTGCCATAATTTGGACAACACCCCAGGATGTGTCTAAATTATGCTGGAGGCCACTACAGACCTGGAGTAGCTCAGAATCAGGAGGGTGTAAAGTGACTTAAAGTCATCTTTGACCTTCCCCCTCATCCTCCTCAGCTATCTGTTCTTTACTGTGCCTCTTCTACAACACAAAATGTCACCCATAGTATTGAAGCTGGGAATTACTGAAAGGGAGAATGAGTGAGTTTAATTCTGGTGGGATGAGAGGAATTTAGTTTAACTTTAAAAATCTACAATACAACTCTGTAACTAATAAGACTCATCTATCATCACATTTTGTCTGTATGGTGCATCACGTTTCCCCTTTGAATTTTCAGTGTACCCTCTTCCAGACAGAAACCTGTCTCTTCTGCAGTGTCTGAGAACAGAGTGCAGAGTTTTGGCTCCACCACAATCTAAATATTAAAAATAAAATAGTTCTATTGACTTTGCTGGTTCTACTTGAGAAAGAATTGTCCTCACAAGTAATGGTTCGCAAGATCAGCCCCACGTGACAATTTGTATGTGCACTTCCCTGTTATACACATACAGGTTTGCAAGTGGACCTCAAGCCTATTTCTGAACATAGAAATGTAGTACTGGAAGGAACCTCGATAGATCTTCTAGTCCAGTCTCCTGCACTGAGGCAGGACTAATTATTAGCTAGACCATCCCTGGCAAATGTTTGTCTAAACTGTTCGTAAAAACTTCCAGTAAGGGAGATTCCACAGCCTCCCCAGGTAATTTGTTCCAGTGCTTAACTACCCTGACAGTTAGGAAGTTTTTCCTGATGTCTAACCTAAATCTCCCTTGCTGCAATTATGAGCCCATTACTTCTTGTCCTTTCCTCGGTGGCTAAGGAGAACAATTTATCACCCTCCTCATTATAACAACCTTTTATGTACGAAGACTATTATCATGTCCCCCCTCAATCATCCCATCTCGACTAAAAAAAAAAAAAGTTTTTTCAATCTTATAAGTCATGTTTACTAGACCTTTAATCATTTTTGTTGCTCTCCTCTGGACTTTCTCCAGTTTGTCTATGTCTTTCCTGAAGTGTGGTGCCCAGAACTGGACACAATACTCCGGTTGAGGCCTTATCATAGTACATTTGGCATTGTTCAGAATAACTTTTTCAGTATTCAAGACAGTACTTCTCTTACTGTTGCAATGAGGATCATTGCTGGATAGAGGAGAACTGGCTATAATTTAATCTAGGGAAACTATATTGATATTTACAAAGTCCAGAGATAATCTTGTTAAATTCATGGACTTAATCTTCTTTTAAATACAACCATAGTACAATGATCATTCCTGAATTAAGTTAGGCAGTATTTTTTACCAAACTTTAACCTTGACTGTAAATTTGAGAACTATTTCTTTAACATTACAAACTCCTGTCTTTACTATGCAATATTACTAAAATATACTCCTGTCTTCCTCATTTACACAAGACACTTAGTCACACTTTTGTACCCCCAGGCATAACTACTGCAGTTCCTTTCTAATTGGTCCCCTAGACATCAATGTAAAAAGACTTTACCGAATTCAAAATACTTCTGCCAGAGTTTTTTGTTTTGAGTCTTTAGTTCACATTTATCTCAGTTTGAAAGTGCTGAGATTAGTAGGTGGTGCATATTCTTAGTGTCAAAATTCTCCTTTTGATTTATAATCTTAACCTCTTTGTTTAAAATTTACAAGTGATCTTCAAACAAAAGGGCAAATGAAGCTGCAAAACTTTTTTTGATTGTACTCCTACAACTTTCTGTAATTGAGTGGTGGGAATTATTACTGACTTTGAACTAGAATTCTGTTTTATTGTGAATATGAATCTTACAATTTAAGACTTCATTTAGTTCTCTAGTATAATGCATTTAAACACCATGCAAACAGAGTCTAGGGATGAAATCCTGGACCCAGTGAAATTAATGGGAGTTTGGTATTGACTTCAGTGGGCTCAGGATTTCACCCTAACTCTTCAGGCAGTATAAATCAGTATCTCTCTCTATTGAAGTAAATGGAACTATACAAATTTACACCAGCTGAGGATCTGGTCATAATTCTGTAGAGAAAATAGTTTTCATCTGAATGCTAGCAAGCAGCTAAGCTTAGATTTTATTCCTTGGTATAGAAAGGGTAATAGTTTTTATTTCTCTTTTAACAGAAGTTACTCAAAAAGAAAGGGAATCCGCTTTACATATTTACAACCATGAAAGGTCCCGTGTTCTCCAGTCTATAGGTTTTGGAAAGAGAATAGATATGCCAATGGTGGCTAAGACAGTATCTACCAGAACCACTCCATGTGCCAAAAGTTTGCTGCTGTCTCCAGGTATTTATAATGATTTAGTGAAAGCATATATTTCCAGGTAATTTGAATTAGAAAGAATAATTTTCACCAACTTGGTTGTAAAATTAATTAGATTTAATAATGTAATAGATATGCTTTATGAACTCAGTCAAATTGCTTCCTTATTTAATTAACAAACTGTAGCAACATGCAGTGAATGTGTCCTTCCTACTAATTTGTATATTACACTATGTATTTTAATCAAACTCTGGAACAACAGAATTGCCTTTAAGGCAGCTACTCAAAATAGAATTTCATTATTTTCAAAATGTATTCTCATTGGTGTTGAAGTTTTTACTTACATTTTCTGTTTAATAAACAGATTTAACAGGGAAATTAATTTTTCCAGGGTACTGTACCTATGCACTGACCATGAATGTCTGTATGCAGTGTTGGTTTAGTCATGTCAGTCACAAGATATTACTGAGAGAAGATGGGTGAGGTAATATTTTTTATTGGACCAACTTCTGTTGTGTAAGTAGGACAGTTTGTCTCTCTCACCAACAGAAGTCTCATGAATACCTGTCAGACAGATCCGGCTGTTTAGAGTTTTGGTGCCCTCTGGTGCTTGTTTGACATTATAGACCTTTTCAGCCTTCCGAAGAAAGAGTTTTTCTCTTAAATAGTGTTGCAGATGGTGCATCAGCCTTTTCTGTAGCATCTGAATACACAAGACTCTAGGTCTGGATCCTTCTGCTTAAAATATGTTAGAAATATATACATATTAGAAATATCAGTCACACAAAAGTTTGTATTTTTAGTAGACTTACATACTTAACATCTCTCACTACCTGTTTTATTTGTAGAAGTTTAAAATGTGGTTTTGCTTTGAATTGTGACTTTCTAAAAATAGCAACGTAGCATGTCATGTTTGTTGAGTCTGTGTGAGTCCAGATGAAATTTGATCCCTTTAAAAGAAAGATGTTTTTTCTAACTCAAATTTAGAAGGGGCTTTTTGTCTTGCACACCGTCTTTACTAGTAAAAATCCTGCAAATGAAATTCTTTCATAAGGTAGACATGAACCATAGTGGCTTCAAATTATGTTCTCAGTGACAAATATGCAATCCCATTGTTTTCCATGGGGTTGAGCAGGTGTAAATGACTGGACTTTGGGTGTGCAGTTGGAATTTAATTAACGATTTGCTCATTCTAGACAAGCTGTGATCTTGTCTATACAGGGAGTTAGATCTTTTTGTGGAGACTGCTAAGCAGAAGTCTGCAAGGGTTCATGACCATATACCAACCAGTACCAGATAAAGAGCAAACCGCTCAGGAGGACCTATATTAAAACCAGGGATGAGAGGAAAAAATCCATCAGGAGACATGAAACCTATCCATTTTTTGAAGGGTTGGACAGGATTTTCCACAACTACATGACCACCATACCCAGAAAAAGTTTGGAGCCTGCTGCATGCTTTCTTCCTCACTCCACCAAGGACAACTAGCAAAACTCATTGGAGGATGAGCATGAGGAGGCCACTGACACATTGCAGGGTCCATGCTGGCTGACAGCAGTTTGAAAATGGCACTAGCCCACCCAGAAAGGAAGTATGGGGTAGAGACAGAGGAAGCCTGTGATTTTTAAAAAATTTGAACCTGCCTGGCATCCATTATGCAGCCCACAATGCATAGCAAGAAAAATCCCAGAATGCATACTGCTTAGCAGCAAAGCAAAGGATAATGGGATACTCTCCAAGAACACCATGCCCTTAGTACTCAGCAAACCACCATTGTGTGCACAAAATAATGATGCATATTAAAAGTAGGCACACTGTTCCACATGTACGATATTAGTGTGGTATCCGTCTTTCACATTACCTCATGCACATCAAAAAGCTGCAGATTGACCCCCCACCTCCCATAGACAAACCCTGAAATATAATCCAGGTAATTCTCTTTTATGTCTCTGAATTTAATGGAGCAAAAATAGTCAAAACTTTCTTTAAATCAGGCTGGTAGGCAGAGATGACTCTCTCTCTGAAGTGCTGTTATACATTTATTTTAGTAAGCTCTACCACTGTAATGCAGGGGGTGCTTTTTTTTGTATGGAGGAATTTGTTAAGAGTTGTTAAAATATCTGCTTGAACAATGCATTATGGCCCTGGTGAAGCAAAGCACATGATTAACATTAAGCATGTGAATTAGTCCCACTGAAGTTAGTGTGAGGCTGAGTGTAGGCTTTCTTAAACAGCAAAATATGGAACTCAGGAGCCATTGAAAATGGGTTTATATTATAACCAAAATGACAACTTTTTACACTGCTGCAGCTTCACTGCTACCAACAGCGGATACTTTAGTAGTAGAGAAAGGTCACAGGTGATTCTACTGTCATGTCATCTGAGCCTGCTCTAAAAACTCTCATGCCCTATCTACAATACAATACTGTGTCCACTATAGATAAAAATACTTACAAATTTTCTCATTGTAGCCTTAACATCATGCAGTTGGTTATAATAAACCAATTTCAGGAGTTCAGAGTGCGACATTTGGACTTTAAAATAAGTTAATTGCAAGTGATTTTGGAGTGTAATGTTTTGCAGTTTTAAATCATATGCAAAACAATGACTATAAGTGTTACTAGTTCAATAATAATTTCTAAAATGCAGGTTAAAAGAGTTATTTTTAATCTTTTTCCTCATAGTTCATAAGGACCCCTGGGAAGTTAGAAACTGAAATCTTTGACAGTGTATCATATGTTCACATTGCTTTGCTATTGGAGGGTTGGTGCTATCATTTCTTTTAAAGAAAAAGAAAAAAAAAAAAAGGAAGGCAGTATTTTGAGGGGGGAAATAAAACATGAATAATTACACAGCATAAGCAGTCAGAAGAAACCATTTAGTAACCAGGAAGCTGGGACCTGTGTGGAGCAGCCCCCGACCCTGCTCCCTGGCTGGAGTGCTGGAGGGGGGCATGCCCCAGACCCTGCTCCCCAGCGGGAGCTCGAGGGCCAGCTTAAAATGGCTGACGTGCCAGATGCAGCCCATAGTTTGCCCACCCCTGCACTAAGTGCTAAAAATAGCCTATATTTTGATTTAACTACAAATATTCAGTTGTAATGGCTAGCACTCCTAGGGATTGATTTTGCACCATTCAAGTCAATGGGAGCTAGAACAAACTGTAGTTCTTAAATGGTCAAAGTGATGTAGAAATATTTACTTATTATAAATTTGTTGTTACAGGTTATGAAGTTGCAAATCACATAAATAAGTAAGTAGTTTGCTTTGTGCCTATTCACTCAATCCTCTCTGCCCCCCTCACTCCCCCCAAAAGCAGTAACTTTTAAAAAATATTCTGCTCTTTTTTTTGTGGTGGGGTAAACCACTGTGTCCATCAATGGTGAGACAATCCACCTGCTGCTATCTTCAATACATTTTCAGTAGTATTCCTGATTAGGAAATGAGGAGTATCATAAAATGCAGTTCATTTTGTAATATCAAACACTAAGTCCGGGGTGGGCAAACTTTTTGGCTGGAGGGCCACATCTGGGAATAGAAATTGTATGGCGGGCCATGAATGCCCACAGAATTGGGTTTGGGCTGCGGGAGGGGTTTGGGCTCTGGTTGGGGGTGCGAGCTCTGGAGTGGGGCCAGAAATGAGGAGTTCAGAGTGCAAAAGGGGGCTGCAGGCTGGGGCGTGGCAGTGCTTACCTCAAGTGGCTCTCGGAAGCAGCGGCATGTTGCTTCTCCAGCTCCTACGCAGAGGCGCGGTCAGGCGGCTCTGCATACTGCCTCGTCCTATTGGAGTGCTGGAGGGGGCCATTGGAGTGTGTAGTAGTCGGAGGGGGGCTATGCCATGCCGCTGCTGCTGAGAGCTGCGTGGAGCGGCCCCCGACCCTGCTCCCTGGCTGGAGCACTGGAGGGGGGCATGCCCCAGACCCCGCTCCCCGGCGGGAGCTCGAGGGCCGGCTTAAAGTGGCTGGCATGCCAGATGCAGCCCATAGTTTGCCCACCCCTGCACTAAGTGCTAAAAATATTGTACATTAATGTATTAGAGCAGCCGAGTAGTTCTGCTATAACATGGATGAGACAATTTCCTTCTAACCGCCTATTCTTAAATAGGCACCTTCTTGGAAAAAATGCTGCTCTGTGGAATGAAATTTCTCAGCCCACAGTTGGCTTATTTTGTTGGATTTTTCCATGTATAATAGAAATAAAGATAAAATTTAGTCCTCTCTCTGTGTTGTGATGGGGAAAAAATGCTATTAATGCTCTGAGACATTTTTAGATGCATTTTTTTATGAGGCAACTTTACAAGTTATTTTAAAAGTTCATGCTTGTTTTAATTTATCAGTGAGCAACATGTGTGAGTAGCTATGTTTTTAAACATAGACATTATTGAGAAATATATTTCTCAAGTTAGCATGTACACATTAGTGCACATAAGTTCACTACCATTTCCTTTAACAATCTAAGTATACGGAGTTATCCATTTTGAGGATAGCCCTACGCAATCAGGCAAATCATAATGAAAACACTTCTATGCTGGTTTCAATACCACCCTGCTTGCTGCATGTACTTTCTGTAGCTTTTAGGTACTCAGGTGCCAAATTCCACAAGGTACTTAAGCACATGCTTAACTATAAGCACTGGAATAGACCTGTTGAAGTCAGTGGAACTACTCACATGGTTAAAGCTACGCACATGCTAATGTGTGTACATGCCTTTATGCAGAAATTCTGTTCAGTTTTTATGCTGTGCCCAACACCTGAGCACCTATATATGAGAATGACTGTACTACCGAGTTTCTTTCTACCTCTACTCTCTTCACTGATTTTGTGAGTCTACAGCTCACATCTCCCATGGTACAACTAAAGTATGACATGCACAAAACGAGCAATCAGAAGTTTGCACCTTGATTATCCAGAAGACTAACAATGAAATAAACATCAGTTGCATTTGCCTGAGTGTGCGATCACTTACATCTGCAAGAGAGACTATAAATACAGTGTAATGATTAAGATTTTACATGTTCATGTAACCCTTCTGCCAGGTGGGGCCGGCAGCAACCAGGGCTGGGTTTCAATATCCATGGTTTTCTTTTCAACAATACAACACAGAACTGGCTCAAGCCGCCACTCAATAACCTAGGAAAGTTACACACCACCCCTGGGCGCCTCTGAGGGGCAACACTTTCCCATATGCAAGCACAGAGTCGGTGTGTAGAAAAGAAACTTTTAATGAGAGAAGTCACCTGGCATGAATTAGGGAAAATGCCACAAGGAGGATTCATAAACATAAAACTGTCAGCAGGACACCCACCCCAGAGTGCATGGGGCAGAAGATGATTTTCTACAACCAAAAGTCCCTTTACTGTGCCCCCCTCTGCTCCCTTACCATACCCCACTCACAGTGGTTGTCCTTGGTCAGCGAGGACCTAGGGTTCAGAGGCACATCTGTGTGAGTTCACCTCCCACCTGGAGAAGAAGGCACCTTGCTTGCACTTGCCCTGGCTGGCTGCCCTGCCAGTCGTGGTTCCTTGCTGCCTGGCCATCCCACCAGCCAACTGTTTGCCACTTTTGCTGGCTGCCCATCAGTTACCTTCTGCTGCCACCTGCCTCTCTGCTCTGACCTCTGTAGGTCAGTCTCTTAGTGACTTTCAGTAGGCTGGGCAGAAATGCTACCCTACCACAAGTGATTTCGGCTCTTATTGAATATTTGAAGTAACAAAAGGCTCCTAATTAAGCCTATTTAGCACTGTCTGTGAGCAGTAGAGAAAACAGATTAAACCAGATCAGGGACCCTTAAGGAGAGTCCACACCTCATGGCTAGGACACCTATCTCCATCGCCTCTTACTTTCACAGGGGTCTAGCATTCAAGCCCCTGGTTTTCAGCTGAGGGTGATCCCCTCATTTGGGATAGGTTAAGGACAGTTCTGCTCCCCTTTATTCATACAATAAAGACAACATTGATAACAACATTTCACTACCCCTGTATTCAGTACTAAAGGGGTTTGTAACCCAACACCAGCCAAAGTTGATCACTTTGAGCAACACAGCTCTTTCTGCTGTATATCTTGGCAGAATAGGTGTGTTCATGTAAATACAGATTGCTGCTGAAGTCTCTACCCCTCCCCAGCTAGCTGTCAGAGGAGAGTTCATTCAGACCCTGCTTACATAAAATTGTTACAATTCCTACTGTAACCAGATCTATATGCACAGAATCATATTCCTGTGTATAAATGCAGCAATTTTGTGAAAGTCAGCTCTGAGCAGTTAATATTATATTAATGTATCTTTTTGCACTGAGTTCACTTGTTTTTTAAAGTTAAGGAAAATACATTTTAATTAGTTTCTTTATTGTATTTAGTTTAATCAAAAATGAAGTTTCTTTTACTTGGACTTCTATGAGTCTGCCTTTTTTGATTCTCTTTTGTTTTGTCTCATTTTGATCTCAAGTTTTAGAGAGGAAGCGTACAAAAAAAAGTTGAGTAGTTATAGTCTAGTCTGTTTAATCAATAATTGCCTCTACTATTACTTTCCACATAACTGTTTCCAGAAATTATTTCCAAAGCAGTTAGGAAAAATTGTTTTTATCTTGTCAGTTATTTACATTTGTTTTGTTATTTTTGTAGAGTTCCATTTGAGAACCCTGAAGATGCTGTTTTTGTGAGGGCAATGAAGAGATCTATAATGGAATTTTCCTCTGTGGATTGGAATAAAATACCCACCGGTCTAGGAATACGCCTTGAAAACAAACCAGAAGAACCCCATGAGAAACTGACAGTCAAATTCAGATAACTCTTTGGTTCCTTAAGAAAATATATACCTACATGTTGGATATTAAACTTTTGTTGTAAGTTAATATCCATAAGACATGTATGCTATAACTTATACTTGATTAAAAACTTTCAGCAGGAAAATTTTAAATTCATTTCCTTTGATCCCAACTGTGGGGATTCAAGGATTAAAGTTAGAAAATGCTGGTCACAGATTTGCTGTAACTTTATCATAATGTTGCCACTAATTGAATTCTCATGAGTACCATACTGTCTGTTGTGACAAATTAACAAAGCACACCTGTACATTAATTTTTAGGACACTAAGGATGAATATATTCATGTTTGATAGTCTTTGCTGGTGGCTTCCTCTTTTCTAACTTAATCAGGTTTCTCTTACCACCTTAGTTTCTAACACTTCCAGGTAAGATTAAAGCTTCATGTGGCCTCTCTCTTTCCCAAATGAAGTTACTGCAAGGTTCTCTGCGTGTAAGGTTGTTATATAGTCCTTATTGTGGTTATCTTAATTTTTTCCCCTTTCCCAACTCCTGCTACAATCCACTTTTGTTCTTTGCTGATTGTTCAAAGGAAAGTGTTTGGAACTGGCGGCAGGGAAAGCTAATTACATTAGGAATGTAGAGAAGATGCAAGGTAAGTCCACACTGGCTTCTTACAAGAGTCCCAACATTTCTTACCTCCTGTTAGCCAGAAACCTTTCT
This sequence comes from Mauremys reevesii, assembly GCF_016161935.1. NCBI lineage: Eukaryota > Metazoa > Chordata > Testudines > Geoemydidae > Mauremys > Mauremys reevesii. The sequence continues at coordinate 55,421,234 of NC_052624.1, forward strand.
TGGCAATTGTTCTCAAAGTGGTCAAGCTGAAACACTAGGAATTAGCCAGACAGAGGTGTTAATCACTCCTCATGGGAAAACTCTACTGCACTGCTCTCATGGAGAACCTCTTGAGCTGTTCCATCAAAGAAAAGGCAGGATTTATCTCCCAGTGGATGTGGGGTAGGGGAGAGCTTTTGGTGGATCAGAGAGCCATGATTGAGTGCACAGAGCCTAGCCTGCATCCCAGCAGTTAAACACTGTAGGTGCTTTATCCCAGGATGTACAGTTAGAAGGGATCTAATATTTTATCTCACAGCAGTATGAAGCTGAGTGTGGTGTAGAAGAAAATGTCAGTCTCCGGGGAAGAGGGAAGTACATTGCACTGGGACAGTTGCAATGTAAGGTTACGCTCTAATTTACCCAATTACAGAAGTAAATTTCGTGTTGTTAAATTCTCTGAAGATTTTGTTTGCACTGAGAATACTCCAGCCTAGGACTGTAGGGACACAAGCATGACTTTCCCTCTAATTGCTCCTCCCCACTACCAGGGACTGATGTGCCACCAAGCATTGGAACTGACAGCAAGGAGACTGTCTCTCCTGTGCTGTCAATGCCCCCCCCCCCCCGCTAATATGGAAGAGAAGGAAGAAGCTGCCTGACTGAAGAGAGATACATGTGGGGAAGGTGGCTTGCAGGAGTCAGAGGGTGAAGAGGAACAGAGTGGGGACAGCAGGAACAGGAGCTAGTGGAGGGAGACAGAAGCTGTAGTGGGGTGCATGGAGAGGGAGAGGGGCTGAAGGGGTATATATATAGGCACAGAACAGGAGGAGGGCATAAACCAGAGGATGGAGGGGATTAGATAGAAGCAGAGGGGGGCAGGGGCATGAGCCAAATGGGGGACTGGATGGGAGCAGAAAGGGAGGGAGGCAGGAACCAAGGTGGGATGGATAGAAGTAGAGGCATACCCCTGCCATACATCCCCCTTCATCCCTCTCCCCTTGAGGCAGCCCCATACTCCTCTCACCCATGTTTTCCCCCACTTCTCCACCCCATAAATGGCCCTTGGTCTCCAGGCCACCAAGCATTCATGTTCTAACTTTTTGGTTTAAAAAGAAAAACAAAACCAAAAAACCCCCTTTGATTACATTCTGCCAAAATAATGTAACTCTGGTAGGAGAAGTGAGAAGGGGGGTCAGGTGAGGGACATATGGGGGTGACCACTAACTCCTACCAACAAACATTCCTCTAACTCTTTAGAAAACTAGGAAATTAAATGGCAAAAAACTTCCTTAAGACAGTGTTACGGTTGCCAGGTGATAGCTCATGCTCCTCCAGACTGTTAAGATCAGCCAAACTCAAACTTATGAAAACTAGGAACGGTAAATGAAGTCAAGGTGAATGCCCATTCACCCTTAACTCTTCCCTCTTTGAGAAATGCCCAATACATCCCTCACATCCCCTCATCCCCTCTGCTTTTTCACTGTAATGGACAGGTGCTACCTGCGCTTGCCCTCTCAAACACTGAGCCGACTGCCTTGACAATGCCACACTTGTAAAATTTAACAGTGACTTCATACCCTTTTACAACCCCTTCACATTTAGGATACCACCTAAACCTATGCTTTCCTCTATCCAGTCTTAAATCCACGGATTGTTCTCATATCCCACCTCACTACTGACAATACCCATAGCAAGAAGACCCCAGTGCCCTGTTACGGACAACCTACACAATTCTATAATGAAGTGATGCAGACTGGAACTTCAAGCGATACATAAATCTCCTTCGTTGATAACACACAAAACGAGAGGTGGGGGGAAGAGGACTCAGACACAGAATTCCTCATATCATAATCACAGGTCTTCCAGCCTGGTCCAACTTACTCCTTCGCCATTCAATATAACTACACCTAACACAGCTGGAGTTTCCAGTGGCTATTGCCAGCTGCATGGGAGCGGAGTTAAGGTTGTGTGGGTGTTTACCTTAACCCTGAATTTCCCAGATTTCAGAAGTTTGAGTTTTGCTGAACTTGACGTTCTGGAAGGGCACAAACTATCACCTGGCAACCTTAACTCCGTGTTAAAATTTTTGCCATTTAATTAAATGGCAACTGGTATACATGCTCTCTGGGATATTATTTCTTCCTTTAGATTGACTAGGGAGTCCTGTTTTCTCTATGTGAGCCTTTTAAAGACCCAATCCTACACACACTAATTACTAAGCATAGTGATTCCTGAAGCCCAAATTCCGCTACCCTTACAAAGGGTGAGTGGTACCTTACTTTGTGAACTGTCCCTTTGATTTTATGACATACTGTACCACTCATCAAATATAAGGGTGAGAGAATCAAGGGTGACTAGGAATTTTCCCATTGGCTTCAATGGGGCCAGAACGTCACCTTTTTGTCTTGTATGGCCATCAAATGTGTGGTCAATGCTTACCAAATATTTCAGAAACATAAAATCTCACTGTTCTAGGAAGGAAACCTTTCCTTAAAACGAAATTTAGAAACTATCCCACTCTAGTCAATGTAAATGTTTAATATTAAAAACTTGGGGCTAATCTTTTCATTGGTCTGTGACAGACTTGAATATCTTTGAAAAAATAATTGCCCACTTCACTTGAAATGGTCTCCTACAGCATCTGTGAACCACTTACCCGTAGCAACTTGTCCCACCTTGTATTTAGCTTACACACACTGGTTAGCTTCCCCAGGCCCAAAGAAGAGCTCTGTGAAACTCAAAAGCTTGTCCCTTCTACCAACAGAAGTTGGTCCAATAAAAGATATCACCTCACCTGTCTTGTCTCTCTGAACAAATAAGTAATTATTTGAAAGATACATTTCACAGTCAACTTGAGACAGCTGGATCAGCTGTATCATTTAATGAAAATTGTCACAAAACAGACAAATTATATATTGCTCTGCACCAATAGCGGAAACTAACTAATCACAGTGAAGACAGTGAAGAGTGTTCAGAATCTAGATGAAGACTCAAAAAAACAAAAAACAAAAAAAAAAAAGTCATGAAGAGTTTTAAAGCAATTTAACTGCTCAACTTCCATATGACTTCATAAGACTCTCTCAGCTTCAATTTTATTGCACGTGGAGAAAAATCTTTAAATTTACTATATTTAGGATTTTAATTTTTGAAAACAAGGATAATCCAAGTGATTTGAATGTTTTCCCATTTCACTAGCAAGTGGCTTATTTTCCACAGATATTCATAGGTTTACTACACTTATTGTAGGTACAACCAGAGGGATATATGAAAATATAGTATTGACCAGAGTATAAATGACTTGTCTTGACAACCTATGATGGAGTTTAAAGTATGTGATTATGCTGGCCTATTTCTTAACTCAGGAAAAAAAGAGACATATGCTATCTCACACAGGAAGTCTTGCATATGCTATGCAGTGAGGGCTATAAACATATTCCACATAGAATATGCATCGTGACACTGAAGTACAGGGACTTCAGCCAAGACCTTAGTCCCCTGCCCAGCATCATCTTACTCTTCAGATTCTTGAACTTTTTGCACAGCAATGTCAGCTAAGCTGGTCTCACTTTCAGACTGATTGTCAGGACGAGGTTGTGGGGCCGCTGGCTCATTGTTAAGCACACTTTCTTCTGTTCTGTCAACTGCATGATTTGGATCCACTTCTTTGGTAGCTCCTGGATGAGGGTCTGACTGCTCCTCATTTGTGGAACTAGGATCAGCTACCTGTGCTTCATCTAAAAAAAAAAAAAAAAAAAAAAAAAAAAAAAAGACATATACATCTCATAAACCCCATCATTAACAAACCCCTGGAACACTCACACAAGAAGCAGACGTTGTTATTCTTAAAGCTGAATTTGGCAGGTACTTTCTCTTTGTTTCACTGAGAAGTTTATTCACCCTTCTATCAAACAAGTTTCCTAATATTTATTCTTCTAAAAGTAATAAGGAAGCAGGACTACATTAAGTGACCTTAGACACAGGAATTCTGCCTAAGGCAGGGGTAAGCAAACTATGGCCTGGGGGCTGCATCTGGCCCTCGAGCTCCTGCTGGGGAGCGGGGTCTGGGGCTTGCCCCACTCTGTGCGGCTCCAGAAGCAGCAGCATGTTCCTCCTGCTCCTAAGTGTAGAGGCAGCCAGAGGGCGCCACAAGCTGCCCCAGCTCCAAGTGCCACCCCCTGCTGGGAACTGCAGCCAATGGTAGCTGTGGGGGCAGCGCCTGTGGACAGGGCAGAGCACAGAGCTGCCTGGCCATGCCTCTGCTTAGGAGCCATAGTGGGGACATGCTGCTGTTTCTGGGAACTGCATGAAATAAATGCTGCCCGGAGTCTGCACCCCGACCCCCTCCTGCACCCCAACCCCCTGCCCCAACCCTGATCCCCCTCCCACCCGCCGAACCCCTTGGTCCCAGCCCAGAGCACCCTCCTGTACCCCCAACCTCTAGGGTCTACTCAGGGGTCAGAGTGATTAAAAAAGCCCATTTTGGCTCCTTAAATTTTACATGAGATGGTCACTAGGTGGAGTTGTTTTCTGATACACTAAACTGCTCTGCAGTAGTATTTTCATAGCCCAACTGAGGAGAGCTACTCTCCTGTGAGTAAGGCAAGCATGACATGGCTCCTGTATTTTGTAACTGCCTACAATAAAGTTAAAACATATAAAGTAGTGATAATAAAATGGGGAAGGGTGGGCTAAGAGATAGGAAGTGAGAATGAGCACGCATGCTACTTCAGGGACTTTCCGTTGAATTACATACAGAAAAATTGTTTTGGAGGAAGGGTGTTACGCATTTTTACTCTGTTGCAGGATCTTCAGAGTTTGTCATTTTGTTAGTGGTTGAAAGGAAAGAACCAAAAAAAAAAAAAATAGCCACCCCCTACATACTCACACAAGAGTTCCTCTCCCTATACCCACAATATAGCAAAGAATTAACTTCGGAGTTAAACTTTCGGACAGTGGGTTAGTGTGTGGGTTGGCAGTTTTGTTTTTATTCAACTTGTCAGTTGGTCTTCCAGTTATACAGTGAAGTTATACAGTTAGGATTTCAGGTTTTTTGATCAGAGCTTTAAGATTTGAAACAGCAAAGTTAGAATTCTTGGTGCCCGATTGTACTCAAGCGTCATGTGTATTTCTGGTATTGTATACAAAAAGTTATGCTTTCACAAATAAGAAGTCAAGCATTCCAACAATTACTGCCATTTTTTTCTATCAACCAAGACATTCTCTTAAACCTCCCTTAGCAGTAACAGAATTTACTTTTGCTTCTTGTAGTAGAATTTGTTAGTGCAGCATTAATTTTAGTTAGCAAACTGTAGATCCTAACCTCTCTCTTGCTTTTTTTCTTGTCTCTGTTTTTCTTTGGCAGCTTCTAGCTCTTGCTTCTCATGAGCTTCCTTCAGCGTCTTACAAACTTTTTTGTGGGTAAACCAGTGTATTTTCTGGCAGTTCTGGTCACAATAAATAACCTGAAAAAGTTTCCAGAGCCATTACTTCACCTTCATGTAACAGGGCTGTACAATAGTTTAACTTTAAATTTTTAGCTTTATCTCCCTGTAGTGGGGTGGACTGCCCCACTCCCTGCGAGAGTGGGCTGTGGCAGGCCAGGACGCCTGTGCAGACAAGGATCCAATCAGAAAAGGGCTTATGGGGAGCCAATCAGGGCCCAGATTGGAGGGAGCCAATCAGGGCCAGGCTCAGCCACATATAAAGGCTGTCCAGGAAGGGAGCAGTCAGTCTGTCCCAGGCCTTTGAGAGGGGAAGGTCAGTCTCCAAGGGTGGAGACTAGCACAGCAGACAGTGCAGTGCTGGCCAGGCTTGGGGAGGCTAGAGAGCTTGAGCCCATAGCCGCCAGGCTGCAGGCCCTGAAGGGAAGGGCCTAACGGGTGCAAGGGGCCGTAGGGAAAGCAGCCCAGGGAAGCAGACAGACGAGGGGAGAGAAGGAGGACAGTGAGGCTGCTGCCAGAGGGTCCCTGAGCTGGGACCCAGAGTAGAGGGCGGGCCTGGGTGTCCCCCCCCTTCGCCCCTTGCAGTACACCCAGCCATTGGCTGTAGGGAGCGGCCATTATACTACGCCAGATCCCTGACAAGAGGGATTGGACTCAGAGGGTGGTTGGACATGGTGGCTGGGGTGTGAGACTGCTGATCACAGACCCCCGGAAGGGGGTGCGGATGGACTAAGGGGCACTGCCAGAGGGCAGTGGCCTCGAAGAGGACGCTGCCGAGCAGGGAGCAACGCAGGCCCAGAGACGCCAATGGAGGGTGGAAAGACGGACGAAACACCACCAGGAGGGGGCGCTCCGCTGGACAGAGCTAATTCCCAGATTCACCAGCAGGAGGCGCCAGGTGGTGAGGCCCCAACCTGTTACACTCTCCATAATCAGGATATTGGAACAATGTTTTATAGCCTAAGTACTTCTTTGAAATTACAATTATAAACTGTTAATAAGGTCACACAGAGTGGATATTCTATACATTATCTCAGAAAGGAAACTATTGTTTTCCTGTAATTAATTTAGGAAATCTACAATGTATTGTAACTCTGCCCTCTAACCCACACAGTCTTATTTGGGACTTTAAATATTCCTACTTCTTGGATTCAAGATACCTGCACCACAAGCAGGTGTTTTGTATCTCCTGAGTCTGAACATACAAGTATTTCTGAAAGAGCTACAATTACTGGTAAGTAACCTTCCTTTTCCAGACTGGCAGTAATATATTCAGAGATTACAAGGCCAGAAGGGACCATCAATTGTGATTGTCTAGTACAGGAGTGGGCAAACTTTTTGGCCTGAGGGCCACATTGGGGTTCTGAAACTGTATGGAGGGCAGGTGTAGTGTATTCAATTGCTCCCTGTACGAATGTGCTACTTACAGTGTACTACTTACGGCTGCCAGTCCTGGTGCTCTGAATGGCACAGTAAGGGGGCAGGAAGCAGGGGGGTTGGATAAGGGGCAGGGGTCCCGGGGACAGGGGCGGTTAGATAGGTGTGGAGTCCCGGGCCTGTCGGGGCGGGGGTGGATGGGGTCGGGGTAGTCAGGACAAGGAGCGGGGGGGATTGGATGGGGGTGGGTTTTGGGGAGGGTGGCGGTTAGGGGCAGGGGTCCCAGGAGGGGGCAGTCAGGGGACAAGAAGCAGGGGGGATTGGATGGGTCGAGGGTTCTGAGAGGGCAGTCGGGGTGGATAGGGAACGCGGGGGCCAGGCTGTTTTGGGGAGGCACAGCCTTCCCTACCTGGGTGCAGTGTATTAAATTGCTCCCTGTAGGAATATGCTACTTACAATGTGCTAGTTACGGCTGCCCGTCCTAGTGCTCTGTAATTAGCACATTCCTATGGGGAACAATTTAATACACTACAGCAGGCGGCTCTCGCAGCCATGCTGCCCGGCAGGACCTCGTAGCCCTGCCGCCCAGACTGCTGGTGGCATAGTGAGCTGAGGCTGCGGGAGAGGGGGGACAGCAGGGGAGGGGCCGGGGGGCCTAGCCTCCCTGGCCAGGAGCTCCAGGGCCAGACAAGATGGTCCCGCACACCGGATGTGGGCCGTAATTTGCCCATCTCTAGTCTAGTATGACCTCCTGTATAGCGCAGGCCATAGAACTTCCCAAAATAATTTCAAGAGCATCTCTTTTAGAAAAACATCTGATCTTGATTTAAAAATTGTCACTGACGGAGAATCCACCCTGACCCTTGGTGAATTGTTCCAATGGTTAGTCTCACCATTAAAAAATAGGCAAATTCAGACTGGAAATAAGGCACATCTTCAACTTCCAGATTTTTTAAACTATAGTCTCTTACCATTTTACATACTGAACATCTTTTGTCTGCTCCCTTTTCCCCACAGGTTGTACAGAATTCAGCATCCACAAACCCCACTTGGCCAGTAATTGCTTGTGTAAGTACAGAGAAAGCAGTAGGATCAGAGCCCTGAGGGAAGAGGAAAAAGTTGGGCAAAAAGAAGGGAAAAATACATAATTTAAAGACTGCAGAAATATGACATGTATATTTATTTCTCTTTGTTTCACTGAGAAGTTTATTCACCCTGCTATCAAACAAGTTTCCTAGAAGAAGGCGGCACGCGAGCTGATTTTCAGTGGCACTCACATTGCCCAGGTCCTGGCCACTGGTCCGGGGGCTCTGCATTTTAATTTAATTTTAAATGAAGCTTCTTAAACATTTTAAAAACCTTGTTTAATTTGCATACAACAATAGTTTAGTTATATATTATAGACTTATAGAAAGAGACCTTCTAAAAACGTTAATGTATTACTGGCACGCGAAACCTTAAATCAGAGTGAATAAATGAAGACTCGGCACACCACTTCTGAAAGGTTGCCGACCCCTGGTCTAGTCTGCAGTTTCTAAAGAAGGGGAGAAAAAAATATTTTATTTAATCTTAGAAGCTTAAATCCAGTTTTAGGCTAATCAGTTTAGAATGAATATTTAAACCCACATTCCAATGCTGCCATCACTTTAGAAAGTAGTGGATGTGCAAAATCCTCCCTCACCATTCCTGTCCACCATGTGATCTGCAAAAACTCTGATGGCCAGGATTTCAGAGCTTTTATAGTAGCTTTCAAAATACTGTAGCTGGTCCAGTAAGTCTATGATACAAAGTGCCAAATTCTACCCTTGGCTAAACATGCACACCTGATGACTTCAAGGGGAGCTGTGCAACATTAGTCTTGGACAGAATTAGCCCGAAAGGATAACAGTACACAAACACAGCAGCATCTAAGCTTCTGATGAAGCATATCTAAAGTTGAAAAGCTGTATCTCCCAGTACCACTTTAGCATTAAGTGTGGCTTTAGATAGAGCACAAAGGACTTCTTAATGTCACATTTAATATTTTCTTATTGTAACCCCTGCACTTACTACAAAGTGTCCTTTGTGAGCCTATAAACAAAAAGCTTTTTCCAATGGAATTTTTTTTAAAACACTTATGTGCCATTGCTTGAGGAAATGTTAAAAGAGAATGTCTTTCCCGATTGAGGTTCTTTCCCCATTTGGAAACAATGGATATTGTCCCTGTATCTAATGCTGCTGAAATTAACATACTTTTGTTGTATTCACTCCCATTTGTGGCATCTGGTGAAGCAGTTCTCCAGTATATCTGCATAATGGGGCACCACTTCATTTTATTTCACACAGATGCCCACGTGTCTTGATATCAGAACATATGCGATGTTCCATTGTTTTAGTTGTTTTGTCATAATTAAAACATCCTTTTAATGTATTTGTTGGCTGAATTAATGAACTGTACTTTGATATTCTTTTCACTTAGGGTTGGCAGTTTGTAAAGAATATGCAACAGGATTGTGCAAACTAGTGTCTGTACTGGCTAGAATGAGAAGTTTCTCTTGGCACTGACATACTGGAGTGTTCCATTTCTTCAAATATTCCAAACTGAATATTTGCAACCTGGAAACTTTAAAATACTAGATACAATTTGCAGACATCCTGCTCCTTCAAAAAGTACAAGCAGTAGCCATCATTATATGCTACTCTGGTAATGTTATGAAAGTGTTAAGAATCCCTTCCTGGAATGATGCTAACACTGGAGGCGGGGGCTGAGGGGAAAAACCAAACAAGTTGTTCCAGCTCAAAAACAAATCTAAAACCATTTAATCATCTGAGAAAGATAGTAATTGCTACACAAGAGGCTGGGTTTTTCTCATACTGAATCTGCATAATTATGCATGCCTAAGATCAAGTACTCCTGAACAAATGTAACTGATAGCACAGATTCTTCTAGTGTTTTATAGGTATGCCCAAAAGAGTCAAAGCCTGTGCAATGAAACAGATTTATTTGAAGGGAGTCGGTAGGGGAAGAGGAGAGTGCCAGGAATAGAGGGAAAAAAGTAGAAGCCGCCACTGTAAGGGTGCCTTAAACAGTTTGAGACAGAGTATGAACATTCAAATCATTATGCTGTCTTTTGTTCTGATCTAGATAAATTGTTCGGATTACTACTGCAGAAATTAAACTATAGAACAGTCAAATGTATCGGATCCCTGTAAGATGAAGGATATTTGTAATTCATTAAAGTGTATAACAGTTGTCACAAAATTAATCATCCTTATCTTAACACACATACTGCATAGCTTTCAGAAACAGATGCTGATGTGCTTTCCTCTGAAAAATAAGTCTCTTGTACAAGATTTATTATTAGCCAATTAAAACACTCTTTAAAGACAGTCTCCTATCAGACACATCTGGGAAGATGTAAAGTTAGTTTTCTTACTAGGCATCCATGACACTGGATACCAACAGCTGTTCATTTTGCTTCTTCCGTTTATAAAGGCAGTTTCAAAAAGATGCTTTTCTTCCAAGTTACCATCACCTATTGCCATCCACTTCTGGCCCATTGGAAATAATGACTGCAAGAGTCCCAAGAGATCCTGCAGTCCTTACACCCCTTGCTGTTTTGCCCAAGCGCAGTATAAGGCTACTAAGCTACATAACACCACTGAATTTATGGAGTGAGTTTTGCAAGGAGAAACAGGGAGAGAGAGTGTATCTCTCGCCTCCTCGCCAAATAGAGAGAAATACAAAGTACTCTGCTCTAGTTTTCTGATGTGAAGATTTTTAATAAATAATGTTCCACAGTCAAAGCCACAGTAGGGGAACAGAAACCCAATTGTCAGGGGTCAGAACTTCTACTATATTTGTTAAAGAAGTAGAATCCCAATTTTTTTTTTTTTTTTTAATATCTCAGGGGACATTCAAAACTTTTGCATCCTAGGGAACATAACTCAAGGGACACAAAGACATGTTAAATTCAACTGAATAATTGGGATTTTACTATGTGGGCTATCTAAGTTAATCTGTTTATAAAATAGCACTTATTTGCTTAATGGGAGACACTTACAATTTCAACTGGAGCAATACTTCTCACCAGCTGCTGGAGCAGGGTAGCTTCACAGTAAGGAAACTTTCGAATGCACTCTCTGATAAGCTTCTCTTGATACACAGGAAAACCATCTGTATCTCTGCCTTTCGATAGACTGAAATTTTTAAAGCAAAAATTAAATGAAAATCCACTAGCAACTAATGATTAGCATTTACTAACAAGCATGGTCCAGGCTGTTGTTTACTCCGCTGTCCCCCTGGCTGCCTTCCTCATACTGCAACTTTATGCTAAAATTCAGATTCAAAGTAAATTCTGTATTCCCAAAATCACAGTGAAGTTACAAATGCAAAAGAAGCTTTTTGTACGTAATTACACAATTTTGAAGTATAAAATAAACTTACAGCTAAGTTCTGGAAATGTAGATCCACTGTATTTCAACTACCTAGCCCAATATTAGCAATGCCAGATCTACAGCTTATTAGAGAGGCTTTGCTTTGTTTTAAATGATAAGACATGGAGGTACAGTTCTTGTTCAAAATATCTCCTCTTTTCCCTTATTTATCCTCTTAATTCTTGAATCACGGCTGTATTAATTGATTTTAATATTTCAGAAACAGGGTTATTTGCTTCATTTATAACCCAGTTTTCAGAAGCACCTACACATCCACTGAAGTCAGTGGGAACTCCAGATGCTCAACACCATTGAAAGTTAAGCACCTAAATCAAAATAGCCTATTGGTACTTAGGCATGTTTGAAAATCCCACCCAAGATATATACAAACCCAACTGGCTTAGAAGCAAAAATTCCACTGGCTTTAAATGGGACTTTTGCTTCATGCCTGCTCAAGTCTATGCTGGGGAGTAATAGACATCCTAATAGACACATTATTTTTGATAGGTATAAAATTAATTTATGTATAGATCCTCAGATTCCTTTTAAATTCTGTATAAATGCATACCTTTTGATTAATCCATCCAGTTTATCCTCTCGCTCTTTGAGAAAATTAATACATTTCTGGAAGATGCAACTGATATAGTGCATTTTAATAGCCAGTACTTCATTCATATCTCTCTGCTTCATGCATTTCTCACAAATCAGGTCCAACACTCTGTAGCACTTCAGCAGTGCTTCTACTTCTGCCAATAGGGGGTTCTCTTTGACCAGCAGCACAATCTACAGGGAACAGTGAAGAGTGTTTAATGTAATGAGAAACCCTTTTTTCCTTTAAGCATGTGAGTTAAAACATGTAGGTTAGATGGATGAAAATAGCTAACTCTGCCATTTTTCAGTCCATTTTCTCTTCCTATGTTGTGCTTCCTTCCTTTGCTAATGGAGCATATTACTGAGTAATAAATATACTGCAATTCATAGTTACCATCCAAGACTTTCAAAACTAAGAGCAAGACTACACCCCCCGAGCAACACAATTTACAGCAATCTAAGTGCTGTCCACACTGGTGTGATGTTGGTGTGAGACACTCTCCTGCCTACATAGCTTCTGCCTCTCACGGAGATGAAGTAATTATGCTGGCAGGAGAGCGCTCTCCCATCAGCATAGAGCGTCTTCACTAGATGTGGTGCAGCTGCACCAATGTAGCACTTCTAGTATAGACCTGCCCTAAGACTGATCAATAACAGCAAACAGATCTAAAAAAGGAAAGTTGTATCAAGAATTAAAATCATTTACAGTGTAACCAAAACACTATAATGATTACCCTGGCCCAACATCCACCTCTCTCAGGTGCATGTACAAGATGGCATTGCATGATATAGGTTTACCACTATGGAGTTAGCCTAAAGTAAGCCTAGAGTGCAGTAAACAGACTGTTCATAGATTGAACTGAACACTTTCAAAAGACAGGTGCCCAAACTGCTATTCTGAGTAATGCTGTACATAATTACCTGCTTGCACATGCCATAGATACCACAATGGTACCTGAACTATTTCCTATTTTAAATGCAGATGAAAACTATGGTATCTCAGATTGGTGATAGCTGACAAATGCTAACTTTCAATGGCAAGCTGTAGGAATTTGGGGCTACTTATTTCCTGAGCTACACAAAGAAATAAGCCATAAAATATAGCTCTTTTTTTTTTTGACTGTTATACCAATAGGTAAAAACATAAGTCAATTGCACATATGTTCAAAAGTTGCAGCAACAGACATTACTGCAATGAAATAGTGATTAAAGAAAAAAAAGTAATGGTAAGACATCTGCTGTGACACATTAATTGAACGAACAGTGAGCTTAGGACTGGATGGTGCCTGTTTAAGCATTTATTTCAAGAGTATGAACCTCTGTGACCAGAGATGTGAGCTCAGTTTGTGACTTACCTGTACCATACTAAATCTCATGATGTCTTGCATGAGCATGAAGTATAAGCCATAGTATGCAATAATACCACTTAGTTTGATATCTCAGATTTAATATTCGTAATTATGGGCCAGATTCTGCCATGCCTTCTCATTTCAAAGAATGCCTTATTTTGCAATAAGATAATTCTCAACACAAGAGTTACAGAATCTGGTCCTATGCCAATAAAGAAGATGTATACATTACTGCACCTTAACAGGATGCAAGTTTGTAGTAGTAATAATTTTGTGAAGAGGCCCAGCTAACTTCACTGGCAGTTTCGGTTCTTTATCAAGTCCTTGTGGTTTAGTGTAGTAGTCTAGCCTTTCCCGTGGAAAGAAGTTGTTGATAATGGTCACGCAATCATGTTGACCTAAAATTTTAAAAAAAGCTATTAAGAGTGAAAATGTAATTTAGTTATTACTCTCCCAACCCCCAATACCCACAGGAGCTGGTTTGGCACAATTTTTAAACTTTTGGCACTAAATAAGTACATATAAGATGTCAGGCTGTAGGGACTGAGAGAGAGAGAGTCCCTTAATTTCTTCTCCCCAAGATCCTTTAATAATATATTTAATATTAAGCATGAGGGGAGTCAGTATTCCTCTCAATAATCCCCACATATTTTCTTATTCAAAAACATACAGGGGTCTGTCATATTGGTGTCAGCAAGTTTTCAAGAGGAGCTCTCTGGCAATTGCGCCCTCCTGCTATTCATTTTGAGAGAGTAATCTATTCACAAAAGTAGGTCAAAGCATTGTCTATAGGATGCATGGGATGTAAGCAGGGGAGGGGGGACCTTTCCCCAGGCCTAAGACACATTAGAACAGTTAATCAAAGTTGTGTTAAGAGAAGAGACGAGATGAGACACTGGTTGTTGGAACTGGACATCGATCTCAGGATTTAGAGCACTAGTTAATTCATGAGAAAGGAACAGGTAACCAGAGAAACTAGAGAGTCTTAATCACATACCTTCTTTTGGATGGGAGGAGAATAGGTGCTATATTAATACTTTGTATATGGATAATAAGTGCCATATAAATATCTCAAAGCACTTTGCAAAGGTGCATAAGGATCTTCATTTATAGATGGGAAAAGAGAGGCACAGACTGGCTTTGTGCTTTGCCCAAAGACACACAGCAAATCAATAGCAGAGCTGGAAACAGGTCTCAGGTCTACAGTACCCTGCTGTAACCATTAGATAAGTAAAACTTGCTGGACAATTCTCCTAACACATCTGGGATGCAGGCTGGTAAATATTATTATTTCCCTTTTTATAGGTGGGGAAAGCAGAGGGTGAAATGACTCATCCACAGCAAGTCAGTGGCAAAGTCTACATCAGAACTTCCCAGTCTGTCTTATGGTTTGGAAAGTGATGACCCAGTGTAATTTACACACTTTTAGCACAATAGCAACTATCTTCACAGATTTCAGCAGAGTGGAGGATCATAGATGTTCTAACATTGTTTAGAATGAAATCTGACTGTCTGCTCGCTCATTATAGGAGGAGACATGGGATAAAATCTAATCCCCTGTTTTTAATCAATTAATGCAGAAATGTGAAGTAATGTTCCTCCAAGAATAAACGGCGTAATCCACCAAACCATATAATCTTACAGCCCTGGTGAAAATTAGGAGATAATTTCAATTTACCCACAAAGGCAGCCATCTGAGCTGCTGTCCTTCCCACAGAGTTGACAACATCAGTCTCTGCTCCAGCCTCTAACATCATCCAGGTGATTTCTTTGCTGCCTGTATTTGAAGAGAGAAGACATACAGAGTTTTGTTTTGTCTTTTGTAGATGCACATAATTTGAGAAGACCAGTAGCTAACTTCAAGTTGAACTTCAAAACCTAAAAGGGACAACATTGACACAACAAATCCTTGATGTCCTTGGTTTAAAACAGTGGATTAAAGAGCCAACAGTATTTTTCTCTTATTTGCAAAGCCCAAGGAATAAAAATTCACACTCCCAGGGTCAGATTCTCCCCTCAGTTATGCATGTTCAATTCCCACTGAATCAAGTGTGTATCTCTCAGTGCCAAGATTTGGACCCCCAGTGGGTAGCAATATAGATGCAAGGCCTGCTATTCTAGTTTGATAGTACAACTACAGCATCTTGTCTTCTAAAAGAAGAACAAATTCAGTACTATTATGGAGCAGAAGCGTAGAGCAGAGAACAGATGGTTTCTTTCTTCCCAAGGGGAACTAGGTGTTCAGGCTGGGATAAATACCAAATAAATACGATGAAGCTAAATTTGATGGCAAAATTATATCACTTAACTGGTGCCCTTCAAGGAGACTAATAAAGACACCTGTGACCAGGCTTGTTGGTTCTATTTTCCAGAGGTGCTCTTCCTTTACTTTCTGTTTTTGTGGGACTGCTGACTAGGGTGGCATGACTATAAAGGAGGAAAAAATATAAATGTTTCTTGCATTTGCTCTAATCTTAAAGTGACACTGCTTCAGCTGTGCTCACATTTTTTTTTGAGCTCAAAGATTAAAAGGCTGAAAACTAACATCCAGGAGTATTCATACTGGAAATTGTGGACCACTGATTTCACTCTACGTCTAACTAATATTTTACACTAATGTCTCCACACCTAGCTAAGAGTTTATATTAATTTCACTAGGAATTATGCTTTGGAAAAGATTTGAGTGACCCAGAAAGGAAAAAGTTTAAAAAAAGAGTCAAACTTCCCTAATCCTTATCTTCTACCCCTCATTCAGAGATTTAAAGCCCTTTTCCTGATTGTAAGAGAATTATTGCTTATCTAAATCAGGGAACAGAAACAATACCATATGACCAGTGACAAATAATAAATTGAGCTCAAAGTTCAAGAATCAGATACATGCAGTGAACTGTTAGTGATCAATCCCTAGAGGAAGGAAATTGGGTGAGGGATCTATCCCTTGCCAAAGTTTCGCTAAATACATTCAGAGGAACTACAATCTGCTTGCAGCCATTATTTGAACAGAAAGACTAAATCTGACAAGCCTCAGAAGTATTAAAGTGGCATTGCTTATTAAAAGCTACAGTTGGAGAGTCTTAAAACTCCACCCATCCTTCAGTAAGGGAGTGTCTTTCATAGGAACTCAATGTAATTAAACAGAATTCACCCTGCTGCGCAGGAAAATCATTGCATGACAGATGGAATTTTAAGGTTCCAGGACTAAGTACGGCAGTATTCCTCCCTATACACTAGGAATTATATAGCCTATGCCTCAAATAGATGAACAAATCAACTTAATATAGGACAAAATAAGTCATAGAATCATAGAATTCAAGATCAGAAGGGACCATTATGATCATCTAGTCTGACCTCCTGCAAGATGCAGGCCACATAAGCCGATCCACCCACTCCTTAAGCAAGTGACCCCTGCCCCATGCTTCGGAGGAAGGCGAAAAACCTCCAGGGCCACTGCCAATCTACCCTGGAGGAAAATTCCTTCCCGACCCCAAATATGGCGGTCAGCTGAACCCCGAGCATGCGGGCAAGACTCTCCAGCCAGACCCTCTCGAAAAAGGCTAACAATATCCTATCATTGACCCATTGTACTAATTACCAGTGTGGCACTTTATTGACCTATTGACTAAGCCAGTTATCCTACCATACCATCCCCTCCATAAACTTATCTAGCTTAATCTTAAAGTCATGGAGGTCCTTCGCCCCCACTGTTTCCCTCGGTAGGCTGTTCCAGAATTGCACTCCTCTGATGGTTAGAAACCTTCGTCTAATTTCAAGCCTAAATTTCCTGACTGACAATTTATATCCGTTTGTCCTCGTGTCCACATTAGCACTGAGCTGAAATAATTCTTCTCCTTCCCTGGTATTTATCCCTCTGATATATTTAAAGAGTGCAATCATATCTCCTCTTATCCTTCTTTTGGTTAAGGAAAACAAACCGAGCTCCTCAAGTCTCCTTTCATACGACAGGCTTTCCATTCCTCGGATCATTCTAGTGGCCCTTCTTTGTACCCGTTCCAGTTTGAATTCATCCTTCTTAAACATGGGAGACCAAAACTGCACACAATACTCCAAATGAGGTCTTACCAACGCCTTATATAACGGGACTAGCACCTCCTTATCCCTACTAGAAATACCTCGCCTAATGCATCCCAAGACCGCATTAGCTTTTTTAACGGCCACATCACATTGCCTACTCATAGTCATCCTACGATCAACCAGGACTCCTAGGTCCTTCTCCTCCTCCGTTACTTCCAACTGGTGCGTCCCCAGCTTATAACTAAAGTTCTTGTTAGTCATCCCTAAATGCATAACCTTACACTTCTCACTATTGAACTTCATCCTGTTACTAATACTCCAGTTTACAAGGTCATCCAAATCTCCCTGGAGGATATCCCGATCCTTTTCCGAATTTGCAGTACCTCCCAACTTGGTGTCATCAGCAAACTTTATCAGCCCACTCCTACTCTTGGTTCCCAGGTCAGCGATAAATAGATTGAATAAAATCGGACCCAAAACCGAACCTTGAGGAACTCCACTGGTAACCCCCCTCCAACCCGACAGTTCCCCCTTCAATACGACCCTCTGCAGTCTCCCCTTTAACCAGCTCCTTATCCACCTCTGGATTTTCATTTCGATCCCCATCTTGTCCAATTTAACCAGTAATTCCTCATGCGGTACCGTATCAAACGCCTTACTGAAATCAAGATATATTAGATCCACCGCATTTCCCTTGTCTAAAAAATCTGTTACTTTCTCAAAGAAGGAGATCAGGTTGGTTTGGCACGATCTACCTTTCGTAAATCCATGCTGTAATTTGTCCCAGTTGCCATCGGCCTCAAGGTCCGTAACCACTCTCTCCTTTAAAATTTTTTCCATGACTTTGCATACTACAGATGTTAAAATAACAGGCCTATAGTTACCCGGGTCACTTTTTTTCCCCTTCTTGAATATAGGAACTATATTAGCTAATCTCCAGTCAAACGGTACAACCCCCGAGTTTAGAGATTTATTAAAAATCATCGCTAACGGGCTTGCAATTTCACTCGCCAATTCCCTTAATATTCTAGGATGAAGATTGTCCGGGCCCCCCGATTTACTTCCGTTTAGCTGTTCAAGTTTGGCTTCTACCTCAGATACCGTAATGTCTACCCCCATATCTTCATTCCCATCAGTCCCTCTATCACTATTCCTTAGTCCTTCATTAGCCTCATTAAAGACCGAGGCAAAATATTCGTTCAGATATTGTGCCATTCCAAGATTATCCCTAATCTCCACTCCGTTTAAAGTTTTAAGCGGTCCCACTTCTTCCTTCTTGGTTTTCTTCCTATTTATATGGCTAAAAAACCTTTTGCTATTGGTTTTAATCCCCTTCGCTAGGTCCATCTCCACTCGGCTCTTTGCCTTTCTCACTGCTTCCCTACACCCTCTGACCTCAATAAGGTAGGTTTCTTTGCTGATCCCTCCCATTTTCCACTCCTTGTATGCTTTCTGTTTTTTCTTAATCACCCCTCTAAGACGCTTGCTCATCCAGCTCGGTCTAAAACTGCTACCTACGAGCCGTTTTCCCTTTCTCGGGATACATGCCTCTGACAACTCCTGCAACTTCAACCTGAAGTAACCCCAGGCATCATCTGCCTTTAGATCCCTAAATATGTTAGTCCAATCCACTTCCCTAACTAGTCGCCTTAATTTAGTAAAGTTAGCCCTTTTGAAATTGTATACCTTAGTCTCAGATGCAATTTTGATTATCCTCCCATTTATTTTGAAACTAATTAGCTCATGATCACTCGAGCCAAGGTTGTCCCCTACAACTATTTCCTCAACAAGGTCCTCGTTACTCACCAAAATCAGATCTAAAATGGCATCCTCCCTCGTCGGTTCAGCAACTACTTGATGAAGGAATTCATCAGCTATCACGTCTAGGAAAAGCTGAGCCCTATTATTATTACTAGCATTTGTTTCCCAATCTATATCCGGGAAGTTAAAATCCCCCATGATCAAACAGTTCCTATTAGTATTTACCTCCTTAAAAACATTAAAGAGCTCTCTATCCATATCCAGGCTATATCCCGGTCTATAGCACACCCCAATTACTATCCCAGGGGAGGCTCTAGTAGTTTTCTTCCCCAATGTGACCATTGCCCAAACAGACTCGGTATTATCCATTGCATTGCTAGTTATTTCGTTACATTTCACCTCATTATTGACATACAATGCTACTCCCCCACCTTTACCTTTGCATCGGTCTTTCCTAAACAGCACATACCCTTCCATACCTGTACTCCAGTCATGGCTACCGTTCCACCATGTTTCGGTTATTCCTACGATATCCGGTTTCAATTCCCGGACCAGGAGCTCCAGTTCCTCCATTTTGTTACCTAAGCTTCTCGCATTGGTGAACAAACATCCTAATTTTTGCTGTTTGGCTCCTCTCACCCTTTTCACCCAACTTGGTAGGGACACAGTACTACCAGTATGACTTGTTGATCTAGTATCCGTCCCCCCCCTCTTCCTTACACCTAACCGTCCCCCTCTGGCTGTATCTGTTGTTCTCCTGTTGTTCTCACTCCCAATGTATAAATTTGGCGTGGAGAGCACCTGGACCTCTCCCAACCGTCTCCCCACAACAGCATCTCTCCTGCATACTGGGTAGTACTAGTACTTCTGCAGTTACACAGACCCACTCATTACTTCAGTAATAACGTCTTTTTATTATTCCATCCTAAGGCAGTGTCCTGAATTATGAACTATTGCAACCTCTTCATAGGCCTGTTGTCCAGATAGCAGTATTATAAAAATTTGAAAATACAAATTTAGAAAGAGTTTACCTGAGAGTCCAGCAAACATCAAGGCAGTATATCCATGTTCGTGTTCATTGCAGTTAACATCCGCTCCGTGTCGCAAGAGCAACCTGCACATGTCAACTTTCGCTTTGTATGCTGCATGCATTAAAGGGGTCATGCCATGCTAATGAGAGAAGAATCAAGAAAGAAATATACTCACTTGTGGTAATTACATTTATAGCTCTTTGTACTGCTCAAGACTCCCACCTGGTAATTACATACCCATGTACAATGCCTCATTTGATGTGTGGGTTAACAAAACCAAAACATAAAGCAAAGTGTGGGGTAAAAGGACTATACTGTATATATAATGGATTTCACACTCATTCATTACACTGTTTTATTTGCGTATCTTTTATTCTGTACTATTACCATGCAGTCTTCAAAAAACAAAATACCTATCGCCATTTGCCAAAGGTCTCTACATGTACTTAGCATTAAAGACCCATTATACCCTATAAACCTAGGAAAGTTGCCAGTCTCCTAGGTTGGCAAATGAAAGTTTTCTCCACTGCACACATGTGGGAGTAAGAATATTTAGTTCAGGCTCCTCTCAGTCTTTCTATTACCAAGATTTATAGACACCTAACTGTGAAAGTCATGCTGTCAATTCTTAATTATAATTGATGGAGCTGTAACTATATTACCCCTCCTCCCTCCCACTTACTACCTATACACAATACCAAAAATATGAGGGAAGGATTCACCCAGTAGCTGAAGGTTTTTCCCAAGAACTTCTCTGGTGTAACTACAGCAGTGTAGTTATATGGGTTCTAACTCCTTCTGTAAACCCACTGCAATAGTGCAAAAAAAGGGGTAAGCTGCAGTAAATGGTTCAGTGTGTCTGCATTAGGGGTTTGTATTGATGCAACTACAACTATGTAGCTACATTAGTGTATACTTCCCCACACTAGCCTAATCTTAAGGAAAGCTTTAGCAACCAGGATGACTTGTTGTGAGGACTATAACCTGACCTTGATTGAAAAGTGAATGAAAATTACAAACACTTCTAATTGAACAACTTATGCCCAAATAAATTTGTTAGTCTCTAAGGTGCCACAAGTACTCCTCGTTCTTTTTGCTGATACAGACTAACATGGCTACTACTCTGAAACTTCTAATTGAGAGCATGAGGTATGGCAGTGTACCTTCTCCTAATACTGGAGAATTGAGAGGAACGCATTTTAGCGAGTCACGATTTCTAAACGAAAGTGTCAGGACGAGACAGTCTCCATTTTGTAATCCAGATCATTGAATTCAGACAACTGTGTGGATGCAGCCAGCCCTGCATGAGGAAAGGTCACAAGTTTGAAATAATCTAATCAGGTGGTTAGTTTAGTGTTCAGTCTGGGGGATAGTGTCTAATGCTATGCAATAGGGTTAACAGTGAGCATATGAGCATTAAGGCTGCAAATCTGTCATGGAGGTCACAGATTCCATGACTTTCCGGGATCTCTGTGACTTTTGCTGACGTGGCTGGCCCAGGGGCCCCTGAACAGCTTGGGAAGCCCCTGGACCAGCCGCACTGACTGCTGCTGGGGTAGTCTGAGGCCACCGCACCCCTCCCTGCAGCAGCAGCAGGAGTTTGGGTGTGGGAGGGGGCTCCAGGCAATGCTTCCCTCAGGGGGCTCCCCGGAACCAGCGACATGTCCCTACCTCGGCTCCTAGGCAGAGGGACCAGGGGGCTCTGCGTGCTGGCCACACCCGCAGCTCCCATTGCCCACGGTTCCTGGCCAATGGGAGCTGCAGAGCTGGTGTTTGGGGCGGAGGCAGTGCGTGGAGCCCCCTGGCTGTGCCTCCGCCTAGGAACGTGTCGCCATGCGGAGCCAGGTAAGGAGCCTCCCACTCCCACCCCTTCCCCCAGCGGCAGCACAAGTCCCAGGCCACACACTGCCACCCTCCCGCCGAGAAACCCCAGGCTGCCCACCCCCCCAAGCACCCAAAATTTAGTCTGGGGTATATAGTACGAGTCATGGACTGGTTATGCATTTTACTGCCCATGACCTGTCCATGACTTTTACTAAAATACCCGTGACTAAAATGTAGCCTTAACGATCATTTCTCAAGAAAGCATCCAGAGACCTTGACTCCCCCGCCCCGCAACTGCATTGGGCCAAATATAGACAACAATTAACATCCTGCATAATAATCCTTGGGAGCAGATATCCACTTAAAATTGTAGTATAGTTTTGAGGCTTAAGGGTTTTGGGGGAGGGGGGCAGAAGAGGAAGTGTAGCTTAGACTTAGGCAATGTCTAGGGGTAATGACTCTACAGGGTGTGATTTTTAACATGCACTAACACAGGGTTACCATATTTCAGGTTCCCAAAAAAGAGGACACTGCTACAGTGGGGTGAGGGGGAGCTGAAGGAAGAGGGGATCTGTAGCAGGGTGGTCCCCTGCTCCTGCCCTGAAGGGCTTGAAACAGCCCAGGAGAGGGCTGTGGCTGGCCCAAGAAGCCTGGGCTGATTGGGGAAATTAGGCTCAGCTGTGGCCATGCCCCAGTCAGGCCCAGCTGGCCCCTATAAGAGGCTGTGAGCCAGAAGCCCAGAGAGTCTTCCTCTGCCTGTAGAGGGAGAGGGCCTGGCTGCAGGGAGCTAGAGACAGGGTACTTGAGTGGAGCAGGGCTGGGGAAAGGCAGAGGAGCTGGGGAGCTCCAGCCTGCAACCTAGCATTGGGCTAATAGGTACTGGGGGTTGCAGAGGGCAGCCCAGGGGTAGGCCAGGCAGCAGGTCCAAACCCTACTTGCCAGTGATGAGTTGGCTGATACTGTAGTCTGCCCCAGGGTGTGGAGGGCTAGACAATGACTGGCAGTAGCCGTATACTGAGACAAGGTGGGGATAATGGGTGGGGGTTTCCCAGGGAGGGGAGACCCTGAGAGAAAAGGGGTTGCTGCCAGGGAGCAGCACCCCAGATAAAGTGGCACAGGGTCCTCGGAGGGACACAGGGGTCAGAAGACAGGCGGACCACTGGCCTGCAGAGGGCGCTCCTGGCTGGCAGTGAGCTAATTCCCAGAAGTGACCAGCAGGCGGCGCCGCAGGGGTGAGTCTGCTCGTCTACAGGATCCTATTGTCATGGTAGTAGGGTGGCTGGTGTAAGCCCAGGATGCAGCAACAGCCATCACTCAGCATCTCTCTGCAGGACCCCCTCCCCATGCCTGGAAGCTGGGGCCTGGGTGGGTGAGATCTGGCAGCTGTGGCTTGCAGGGGACTCAACCAATCAGATGCAGGGGAAGGACCAATCAGGAAGGAGACCAATCGGGGCTCTTTCTGAGCTGCAGCTTGTCTGCTCTGCAAAAACCCTGGACATTTCCTGTTATTTGAAAAATCTGCCTGGACAGAGAAAGGAAGCTCCAAAAGAGGCTGTGTCTGGGAAAACCCGGATGTATGGTAACCCTAGACTAACATGTTGCATATTAAATGCTCTGTGTTGGTTCTTGAGACTTCTATACTGTCCTCTCTCTTTCCTCCCTTCCCCTAAAGAGGGCTGTACCCACTTCAGAGCTAGTCAATGCCACTGGCTCCTTAATCAGCCAGCATGCATGTTGTGGGGGCAAAGCACCGTTGTTTTGATGGCACAGTTATCCAATAATGCAGAATTTGCTTGAAAATGCACGGATAACCTGTGATAGCATGACTTCTTTCAGAATTAAAATTTAGAAGAATTGCAATAGGAAATGCAGATTATAAACTCTTTGTGGGCTTCATGTTATACCATTTCACCTGTCAATAAAGCCTGTAGAGAATTTGAGAGAAAACACATACTATATCTAAGCTTAAAGATATTAATCCTCTGAAATACTTTTATAGATTAAGAGTAGTTCAGAGGCTTACTAATAGCTGCAGGTTGAAAAGCTATTCAGAAGTCTGCCACTTAGCTCCTTGGAAGCCTGCAGATCTCTAAATAGCTTTCCAACCTGATATTTCTCCTTGATAGACCCACTAAGATACTTTTAATTTAGAAGTTTTGTTGTACCTCATCCAAGCAATTGACACGGACATTCTTGCTGCCCAAGAGCCTTCCAGCTTCTTCAGTGTTTCCTTAAAAATAAATAAATAAGCGGTTAAAAATAAAATAAAATGGTGTTCATCAAAAGTAAGGGGTTAAAAGGGAGAAATGAAGAATCAAAGCAATGCAAAATCTTTCTATTTCTGATCTTAAATGAAATACTCAGACTAAATTTGTCAAGTTATCAAGCATGAAGAAACTCAGGGATGAATAATATTAAATTCTAGAAGCTAAAAGCCAATAAGTTTTAAAATCAAAGTAAAGTAATTAGAAGACTTGCATTAATGGGAACTGACTGCCCAGGAAGGAGTACTGCAGAAAGGGATCTGGGGATCATAGTGGACCACAAGCTAAATATGAGTCAACAGTGTAATGCTGTTGCAAAAAAAGCCAGCATCCTTCTGGAATGTATTACCAGGAGTGTTGTAAGCAAGACACGAGAGGTAATTCTTCCACTCTATTATCGTATATACTCATTCATTAGCCTGTTCGTTTATAAGCCAACCCCCACAAGATGGTTAGGTAAAAATAGCAAAAACTGTATGAGCCTTTTATAAGCCGACCCTATATTTCAGGGGTTGGCAAACTTTGGCTCCCATCCTGTCAGTGTAAGTCGCTGGTGCGTCGGGACATTTTGTTTACTTGGAGCTTCTGCAGGCATGGAGCCTTTCAGTTCCCTGTGGCTGTGGTTCGCCGTTCCCAGCCGATGGGAGCTGCGGGAAGTGGCGCACCCTTGGCTGGGAATGGCAAACCGCGGCCACAGGGAGCTGAGGGGCTCCATGCCTGCAGACGCTCCAGGTGAACAAAACGACAATGTATTAGATATTCAATTCAATGATTCCATAGAGTTTTAAATCATAAAATTTTGGTGTAGACCCATTTATAAGCTGACCCCCGCTCTCTGATGTGTCATTTTTTTACCAAAAATATTTGGCTTATGAACGAGTATATATGGTAAGTACAGTAGATATGGGTGTGTGTGAGAAGAGACTGAATAAGGGAGGGAAGTGGGTTCATCAGTGACCAAGGCAAAAAATATTGGAGGAAAACTCTAAGTGCATTTAAACATGGATATTTCTCTGGTGTGTGACAGATTTCCAGGTTGGAGTAAGA
Organism: Mauremys reevesii; assembly: GCF_016161935.1. Taxonomy (NCBI): domain Eukaryota; kingdom Metazoa; phylum Chordata; order Testudines; family Geoemydidae; genus Mauremys; species Mauremys reevesii. The sequence continues at coordinate 55,446,349 of NC_052624.1, forward strand.
GAATGGTTTTGTTGTTTCTGGATAGTACTTTCATACTTATGTCTTAAGCTGATTTTATAAAAAAGCCATTCATAAAATAATTTTGATGTAGCTTTCCTGTTGATCATATTTGTGCTGTATACAAATTAAGGTGTGTATTATGTTGAAGATGTTTGATTTTATAGCTACTATTGATGAAGAAAGTGGGGTGCGCAAAAAAGTAAGCTGATAGTAAAAATCCCAAACTTAAAATAAAAAGGTTATGAACTACATTTTACAAGAATGCAGGGTAAATATCTCACTTTTGAGATTCAAATTCTAATCTTTTAAAAAGCCTGGTTCTGCTTCATTATTCTGACAGTAGTAGCAGAAGATCTGAAATCCTAATTCATCAAAGACAATGCAAGTGATGATAGTACTGTATTAAATACTAAATTGTTCTGACCTTGGTTTCAAAGTCAAATTAGTGGGTCATTACTACTATAATATATCTATGTCAGACATAATGACTGTATTTCTTGTGCAAGTGGTCATCAAGACCAAAAGCCAGAACTGTGTCTAATCTCCAGCGCAGCCCCCAAACTCCCACTCTACCAGTGTGCTAAACATATATTGATTATTTAATGACAAACAAATTAAAGACCATCCATTTTTTTATGGGACAAAAAGGATAAAAAATGACATCATAAAAATAAAATTACCTGGCATGAGCTGGTTAAACAAAGACGGATACTAATAAATACTTCAGCAGTTAGGTTGTGGGAATGTTTGTTTACCTTGTGCATAAGCAAACCAAAGTGCAGCCAAGTTATTTTTTTAAAGAGTAATTGTTTAGAGTTCGAAGAACAGAGCAGGCAGTGCCTGCATAAGTCTCAAACTTTTGCCTACAAAATCCTTTCAATTGAGCCACAGGGATACAAGCTTGATCCAAAGCCCACTGCAGTCAACGTAAAGACTCCTTTAGGTTCTACAGGCTTTGGATCAGGCCATAACTGAACAGAAAATAAGGCTGCAGGGAAAGTGGGAGAATGAGGGGAAGAAAGTGGTCTCTATAATTAAAAAGTTCTAGAACCTTTTAAATGAATGATAAAGCTTATTTTGACCTGGGGGATGGGGTGTTGGAGAATGAGATATGTAGGTGTTCTCTAAGCAACATTTCAGCATAACAATACTTGAGACTGTCTTTAGTTCATCCTCTCCCCAGGAAAGCATGCCAAGTGACAGATCATTTGTTTTAAATACTGCACTAAACAGTTCAGATCACACCATAACAAGCTTCCTTTTGTGTGATTTTCCAGGAAATCTGGGTTGTACAAAGAGGGTAAATCTAGAGACATTTTGCCTCAGTGTTCTTCACAGATATGCAGCTAAATATGCTGAGTGAAATGAAGGGCCATTGTCCATTAGTTTAGCCCCAAAATTAGTTTTTATTAAGTAAAAACCCCCCCAGTATTATTAGAACTGTTAAATTAAGGGCTTGGCTACACTTACAAATTTGCAGCGCTGCAGCAGGGTGCAGGCAAACACCTGCTGCGCTGCCTGCTGCAAACAAAGCGCGCACAAGTGGCCCAGCCCCAGCGCCAGCCCAGCGCCCAGCGCTGTCCCGTCCCGCCCCCCAGGGGCTGAGGAGCGGGGAGCGCTGGGGAGTTTTTCCCAGCGCTGGCGGCGCTGACTTAGCGCTACTTCAAGCGCTCAAAAGGCAGCGCTGCCGCGGCAGCGCTTTGAAGTTTAAGTGTAGCCATAGCATAAGATATTTAAAAACATTGCTGTTTTGTTGAAATGTTTAAATCCATTGTGGTAACATCTGAGAGCCAGACATTTTAGCTTTGTTTTGTTTTTTGATCCAAGCTGAAGGGCAAGTAAATCAAAACCATTAATGATGACAAACATTTGATTGTTAAGTGCATCACTTAGGACCTCAATCTTGCAAAAAAGACCCATGCACAAGCTTATTAACTTTTTGACGGCCAGCACATCCCTTGGCCCACGCCGCTTCCCGCAGCCACCATTGGCCTGTACCTGCGAACCGTGGCCAGTGGGAGCTGCGATTGGCCAAACCTGCGGACGCTGCAGGTAAGCAAACCGTCCCGGCCCACCAGCAGATTTCTCTGACAGGCTGCGAGCCAAAGGTTGCCAATCCCTGACTTACACTTATAACAAGAATTGGATGAAAATATTTTAAAGCTTATCTGTGTTTTAAGATGTGGTCTATATTCTTATGGCAAAGAATTAAAATTATATTACTTGCCTTAAAGTTTTATTTTTAAGTACACCTCTTACCCCGATATCACACGGTCCTTGGGAGACAAAAAAAATCTCACCGCGTTATAGGTGAGACTGCCTTAACTCAAACTTGCTTTGCCCCCCCGCCCCCGTTCCTTGTTCCCTGACTGCCCCCTCCAGAGACCCCTGTCCCTAATCACCCCCAGGACTCCACCCCCTACCCAACACTCCTGTTCCCTGACTGCTCCGACCCCTATTTCCCCCCCACCCCCCAACAGGCACTCACCGGCAGCGGTGCGAAGCAGAGCAGCCCGGCCCCCGTCTGCTCCACTCAGCCAGCTCCCAGCCGTGGCACTCCGCTTCCCGCCGCCGATGAGTGCAGGGAGGTTGGGGAAAGGATGCCCTCCCCCCGCCCCCGCACTCACCTACGGTGGTAAGCGGAGTGACGCGGCCCCGGCCCGCTCCGCTTTCCTTGCCCCAGGCACGGCGCTCCACTTCCCGCCGCAGGTGAGTGTGGGGAGGTTGAGGAAAGGACGCCCCCTGTACTAACCTGTGGCGGGAAGTGGAGCGCCGCGGCTGGGAACTGGCGGAGTGGAGCGGGCTGGGGCCAGACTGCTCCACTTCTGCCGCTGCTGGTGAGTGTGTGTGTGGGGGGGATCCCTTCTCCCAAGCCCCCTCCCCCTCGCGATACAGCTGGGGCTGGGGCAAGGGAAGCAGAGTGGGCTGCTCCCAGCCCCCTACTAATTCCCCGGGCCACTCTGTGACTGTGGGGCCCCCAAAAGTGCCCTCCCACAGCTCCTGCCCCCCAGACCCTGGGGAGGAGGGGAGCCCTTGACCACCCCCAAGATCCTCTGCCCCTTATCGAACCCCTCGGCCCCGGCACCCTTAAAACGCTGCTAAGAGCAGCGTGTCAGAGCTTTACTGCCTTGTATGCGAACCCACGTTGTATCGGGTCGTGTTATATCGGGGTAAAGGTGTAATTATAATTGTGCAAATTGTAAGTAATTGGAAAATACTGTGCTCATGTTCATTTTTCTTAGAGGAGCACTGTCAACTATTTGCAAGTTGTTTGCTTACTATTGCTAACAGTAGCTCTGAAGATTACTGTAACTGACAGAAATTAGAAGGAAAAAAGTCTGTTTCCTTTCCCCTCCCACCACACTCAGTTGGGTTACTTTGTGCATTTGATTGCACTCTGGTTATAGTCAGTTTCCCCGTTTCCCTTGTAAAATCAGTTTCCTCTATTTTTGTGGGTCTTTCCTATGCTAATAGGTAAAAGAAAAACATTATAATTTCCTGTTCTGGCATTTAAAAAGTCAAGAGCAGATTAAAAAAAAAATTACTGGATTTCAAGATGGTCCCCCTCCCTCAAAGTCTCTCTGCAGAACAAACATGCAAACAAAAACCTAAGGCCCCTCTTCCACTTGCTGTTTATGAATAGCAAGTGATCAGCATCTGGAACTACATAAGGAAGCTGACATCAGCAATGTGTTGAACAGGCTCATCCTCAGGTCATCTTCATATACACAGACCCAGGAAACTACATTTTGAATCCTGTATGGCCACAGATCAGCGTGAAAAGCGATGTCATTTTCCTTAGCCAGGACAGTAACAGATGAAAAATATTAAGGGCCCAGCAATCCTATTATTTGATGGGAAGTGTTTTTGAGAAGTTAACGCACTGAAACACACTACAAAGAGGCCACTAGCAGTTTATATATTAGCCAGAGAACATGCTAGTGCAATGCGTACAATAAGAGGGTATATGTGTGTAAGTGTAAAAATTTGCAGTGAGGCATCCCCATATCTACCAACTACACAATATAATAAATCCTCTCTAAATCTGGGGCAGGACTGATTCAGAACCTGAATTATGTGTTCCCCCATGTAGAGCTAGGATAAGAGGGAAAGGAGCCAGCATTGTGTGAGCCTTGTCACCTCCAACAGATATAAAAATCTGTTCGCCCATGTGGATCCCTGTGAGCAATAGGGTGTGAGCAGGACCAGGTGGTGTTCCCCCTCCATTTGTTAAACTTTTGAATACCATATTTTTTTATTGCATTTGTAGCTCATTTCATGACTTGGATGCATGATTTGCAGGCATACTTTATCCCTGTCGTATAAGATGATAAATTTGCATGCTAGGATATGTAAATCTGTATTCCTGCCATATAAAAACGAACAAAAATTTGTTTCCTCTAAGCTTATAGAAGCTATTTAATTTTAAGAATAACTGAAATATACTAACATCAAGAAATTGAACTGTACACCAACATTGGGTGGACCAGTATTAAATAGTGTTACAGTAGGTGACAGCCTTAGAATGTTAACCCTAGTCCTTTAGTTCAAAAGGTCGCTTTTCTTGCCTTTGCCCTCACAAACTGAAGTACCGCATCAGAGAGATCCAAAGACTGGCCAATGGCATTCTCAAGCAATAAAGTAGCAAGTAATGTCAGTCTTTCATCGGCCATCGTCGACTGAAGATATGTTTTAATGAATCTTAGCTTCAAAAAGCTGTGCTCCACTTGCGACTGACAGCATAAGCAGAATCCTCAAAGCTATTCACAAATTAGGAAAAGTGTCCTTCAGCTCTGCATCATAAATTAATTGAGAACCTGGGGTGGAGAGTGCTTCCTGTGTGGCAAAATGTGATGGATGTTGTCCAATTCAACATAGAGGTCTTTATCATCAATGTCCAAACATTCCCATGTCAGCATCTATACAATTGTTCAAAAGTGTTTTCCTGTCCCCTAGCAGCTTACTAAGGTCATACAAAAACAGATCTTTTCATGGTACTTTATTTATCCGAACCTTACTTTGATGGACACCCAAGCAGTGTCAACAAAAAACTCCCTCGAATTTTAATTCTGAGCTTGCCATCACGTCATCTCTGCCTTCGTAACCAAACGGTCTTGTCTTCTGGTGAATACAAGCTTAACTCCTAAGTTTTCTACCATTTCTTTAGCAGTGATAGCACCTTAAAATCTGTTTTCTTTGCAGGCCACAACGAACTCAAGACAGCTTCTCATCAAAGTAGTAGTGGTGGTCACGATGTCCATTGACTGAGTTTGTAATGCCTTGCTTACAACATTTACTTGGAACAGAATATTGTGCCCAACCACATTTGAGACCAGAAATTTGAAGTCAGTGATCTGGTTTGCCAGGCTTTGTGCCTCATGTCAGATTCCAGCCTTGACTTTATTCAACTGTACCAGTTCCATCAGGGTTTTGTAAATCTCAGTCACTTGGTACCTCACTGGCCTTATGCTGTCAATGCGGCTCTCCCAGCAAGTGTCACTTAGAGGCTTCCCGGTCAGATTTGTAACACTGTCCATGAGGATTTTCCACCTGATGGTTGATGCTGAACAGGACATATATCCTTTCAGTATCTCTCTTCAGAGTACTGCAATCTAAAGAAGATGACACAGCATCTGACACAACCAGACTGAGGGAATGACAGCCACAAGGCATGAAGAAATCTCTTAGATTCAATGCAAGGATCCTTGCCTGGATGCCACTATTTCTTACCTTCATGTTCATGCCATTGTCATAGCCTTGGCCACGGCAATCCTGAAGCTTTATTTTATTCTCATTAAAAATATTCATAAACAGTTCTTTTAGGCCTTTTCCAGTGGAGGCATTCACAGTCCGGAAACAGATCAAGTGTTTATTTGGATACAGACATCCTTGTCAACTAATCTTACTGTAAATGACAACTTTTCACGGTGACTAATTATTTGTTTGCAAGGAAGAGGATAATTGAGATCAGACGCTCAAGCACGTTCTTCCAGTGCTGAGTTTCTACATTAACAACATGCTGGTTTTCTGCGTCTGTGCATTTATTCAGCTTGAGCCTGGTCTTGACCTCCATCCTTTTGGAATAGGCCACAAAATGGTGGGGTTGCTTCAAAGCATCAGCTAAATTATGCCAGTAACTGTACCCAGAAAGTACAAGCAACAATTTGGCATTCTTGTCAAATATTTTGCAACAAAACCAGAACACATTGTCAGTTAATTTCAAGTAAACTAACCAATGCCAATTCAGTTTCTCACCATTTTCCAGCACTTTTTCGCAGTGTGCCTTTGAGAACTGTTCTGCTCATTTACTGGAAACATCATATCCTCCATTTTGCTGGCATGATCAATATCTGTAGAGTTTAGGATTGCCAGGCATAAAGCAGGCTCTGATGTATTGATCTGTAGTGTGCAATTTTTCTCACGGCTGTTTCTGTCATCATATAAGCCTAATTCTTCTTTATAATTTCTCTCCTTTTCATGTGAGCCACATTCTTCTTTATCATCATTCTCCTGTACATGGCCAGGAAAACTGGATGATTTTCCACCACTTTCCTCACATTTCCATTCCTTATCTTCATATAAATTGAATAATCCTTAATAATAGGACTTCCATCATTTATGCTTTGCTCAATTTTTTCTGCACTAGGACGATCACTACTGACCTAAAGTCCGGTCTATGTTGTTCTGTTTCAGATATTTTCCCACCAAATTTGCTCCTTGCTGCAAACTAGATTGCAATTGAGCTTTTTACTTCCTACATTGAGCTCCTGAAGGCTTCTTTGGGGGAATCTTATTTTCTACATGGAAAACAGACAGTATTAGGGAGTGCAAAAGTCTATGTTCTGCAATCTTAGAAAGTCATCAAACATTACATGTTAAGCATGGCAAAAAAAAGTAATAGTATTTATTTTATATTGCTGTATAGATAGGGGTTCGATAGGTATCTCTGGTGTCTCATTAAATATGTCTTTTATTAGTCGCTACTTACACTCTTCAAGTCTTAAAACACAAATTCACTTTCACAATTATACAATATCGCAGCTGGGCTCTCACTTCACTTTGATTCAGTCTTATGTCTCACTGACTGACTGGTGACACCCTGTCCCTTATATACCTGCGAGGGCATGGCTAATAACACTGTAGGATCTTCAAGGAAAATGTAGTTCTCAGAAAGCCTGGAAGGTTCTATGAGATGCTACAAAGGTCTAGGCTAGTGAAAAATAAATCCACATACGGAATACCTGCAGGGACAGCTCCAGGCCGCAGCACGCCAAGCGCGTGCTTGGGGCGGCATGCCGCGGGGGGCGCTCTGCCGGTCGCCGGGAGGGCGGCTCCGGTGGACCTCCCACAGGCGTGCCTGCGGGAGGTCCACCGGAGCCGCGGGACCACCAGACCCTCTGCAGGCACGTCTGTGGGAGGTCCACTGGAGCCACGGGACTGGCGACCGGCACAGCGCCCCCCGCGGTGTGCCGCCATGCTTGGGGCAGCGAAATGGCTAGAGCCGCCCCTGAATACCTGAAACATGTTATTTCAAACATTATATTTTTCCTGGTGCCCCTAACAAGAAAAACAGCACCCAAGCCTGGCGTCCCCCCAAGCCAGGCACCCCAGGCAGTCACCTACCCCTAAATCTGGCTCTGGATATGAGGAAAACGAGCAAGAGGGAAAGTAACAGGGAAGAGGGCAGCTGGTCCCCTGGGAAACTGATTAGACTCTTCTCTGTTTGCTCAAGCAGAGAACTTGCGATGGAAATAGGGCTGCAGTGACCCACACCTGTTGGGTTTGCAGCCTGGGGCAGAGAAGAGAGGCAGGAAAGTCTGCAGCTCCCGGCCCTTCAGGGCGCGGGCGGTTAGAGTTTCAACCCCCAGTGCCTTTGGGGGGGGGGGGAGGGAGAAACGGGCCCAGCTCCCAGCCTGCCCGGGAACACGGCGGTCAGTAGCCCAGTCAATCGCTGGTTTTTCCCGCGGGAGCCGCCACGCCAATGGGGCTCACTCCGCGCCCGCGAGCAGCTGGGCTGACCGTGGAAGCGGAAACACCCATTCCCCTGGCTAGTGTCGGTCTCTGCGGGGGAGAGACCGAAGCGCCAAGGCGGCACTATCCGTGCCCGGCTCGGCCCCGGCCAGCCAGAGCCACCCCGGGCGCTGCCCCGTAACCCAGCGCGAACAACGCGCCCAGGGGCCGGCGCCGCAGTGACGCTCACGCCGCCCCCAGCCGAGCGGCCCCGGGCGCTACCGCGGTCCCCAGGCGCCGGAGGGCTCCCGGGCTGCCGGCTACTCCCGGCCTTTAGTGCGGGAAACCTCCTCCCCGCCCCCCGGGCCGGCTCTAGCCGCCCCAGTCCGAGCGCCGCGCCGGGCGGGAGCCCGCGCTCAGCAGCTAAGGCCTCACCTTGGGCGATCACCGCCAGCAGCTCCTTCTCCGCCGGGCTCAGCTCACCCCTCCGGGGGGGCGCCATGGCGCCTCGCGGCGGGGCCGGACACAGCGCCGCGCCCGCTACTCCCCCCGCCTCGGAGCCGCTCCATCCCCCGCCGGGGGCCCAACCATTCCTCCTCCGGCGGCGGGGGCGGCCGCCTCTTCTGCGCACGGAGGGTTGATTTCCGAACACAAAGGGCCGCCCGCGCTGCCTTCTGCGTGGGGGAGGGCCCAGGCCCCGCCCTCGGGGTGGTGGGGTCCTGTCGTCTCCATTCCAATCCGCCCCCCCCCCCGCGTTAGCGGACTGATGGTACGGCCCGGGGAGGAGGGGGGGAGAGAACAGCTGGGTCGCTAATGTATCTCTGCGGCGCTGTCCTTCGCCGCTTCATTGTGTGTGTGGCTGCTGCTGCGTGCCGGCTGGTGCTCCCGCGGCCCGGCAGCCCCCAGAGGTAAGGGTGGCGGGGACCCTCTGGCAGGGAGAAGCGGGAGGGAGTTTGGCTGGGGGGTTGCGCCTCCATTCTGGACACGCTCCTCCGCAAATTGTCTTGGGCATCAGCCGGGCACCGAGTCGCCTGGCCCCTCTGGAGCTGGGGTGGGTTATTGCGTGTGGTGGTGGTGATGGGAGCTCTCCGGGCACGGCAGCCCTGCAGGGAGGTGGAAACGAATGGCTCAGCCCTGCGGTGCCCCTGTGATGAAGCAGGTGGCTGCTTAGTTGTGTAGCGTAACAAAAAGAAGAGTTTGTGTGGAGCGGTGGGTCGGTCGGCTGCTGGGTACGCTGCAGTTTCAAACAGGGATGCTCACTACCACCCTGGGAGATCAGGGGATCGCAACCTTTGCATTATAACAACCACCCTCACTCAATTGGTAGGTGGATTCCCCAGCTTGGTTGTGTTTTAAAATATGCCTCCTGTATGAATTATAGGCTGTGAGGTCTGACCTCTGTGGTATTATTTTAAATATATCACTATATAATTAAAAAAAGACTGCTGAGGTTATTTTTCAGGATTGCAAGCTACAAATTGTGGTTGCAGGTGTCTGCTGACCTGTTGGTCAGAAACACCTTTGCGTTTTGTTTAAAGTACTTTTATTAACAGACTTCATTTATAATATGTCCAGTTCTATTTCATTTTTATGCTCATAGAGTTAATTACCTTTCAAGTAGATGGGGTTTTTTTTCGTTAAGACTCAAGGTTCAAGGCTTGTGAAAATACGCAGTTGGAAATTTTACTAAATATGCATTTATACTCTTTATACCTATTTATACCCATCTATCAAAAGGAAATTGCATTGCAGTTATAAGAGGATGGATTAAAGGCCCAATGTAAAACTAACAGATCCATGAAATACAACAGAGTCTGTTCAAGTTAAATTGTCAACTGGAATTTTAATCTACCATATCCTGTACTACCTAATAATAGACGTGAAATGGATTAAAGGACTTGTAAAGAAAATATAGGTTTGTGACATTTTGTTGTTTTTCTGCTATATAAGAAGAGCTGTACACTTCTTGTTTCTGCTTTTCCCTTCCCCCATTAGTAATTTAGTCAGGGTGGATTTAAAAAAAAAAAGTAAAATCCATTTTTAAAAAATCTATTTAAAATTAAATTTGAAACTGACAACCTAGGTTAAAGCCCAAACGTATAATCTATTAAAACCATTTAAATTAAATTAAAAATATTCAGGCAGTATATGTTTGCTGCTAACACTTTAAAGAATGTCAGTCTACTGTGCTGGTGGAAGTCATTGGCTAAGCACCTGGCTAGAGTGTCTTGAAGTGCCAAACCAGCTGTAGACAACAGTATCCTCTTCTGTAGGTGTACAGAGATTATCTTCATTTCAGTTTATTTAGCTAATTCAGTTCAATAACTACTTCATTCAAAGCTGAGAAACTGAGCGTTGAAAAAGCTACAAAGCTTGTTTTCCTCTTCCAGTATGATTAAAATAAATTGTGAGAGGATGAGATTTGTAATTCTAAAATCTTGAAGGACGCGGTGACCAGGAACATTCAGTTCAATCCATTAACTACAGATAATACTTTCTGTTATTTAATAAATAAGCTAGTTTTAGATGCAAAAAATGTTAAACTTTTTTTTCTTGTGTATACAGCACATTTAAGGTAGTTTTATTTAACTATAAAAACAATTTAAAAATGCTTATTTTGTACATGCAGTATTTAATTGAATTCCAATTTCAAGCCAAATGCAGCTTGACACAAATCATGAATTAAAATGTTAATCATCATCTAGTAAATAAGAAATGCATTATTTGCCATTTTCTAACATAATTAAAGTAAAATTGAGAATTTTAATAAATCTGTTAATCTATAAAATTACTTACACAATATCTATACACATTTATTTATCTCCTTGTATATCAAATTATGCCAACTGATAAGAATAATCTTTTCTTTAGGATAAAAACAAAGTAAAAATGCAAATCAATATTAAAATTGAGTATTTAAATGAAAGTTTCTTGCTTGATGAATTAAATTACTTTGAATTACAACTCTACCCCGATATAACACTGTTCTCGGGAGTCAAAAAATCTTACCGTGTTGTAGGTGAAATTTATATCGAAAGTTGTATCGAACTTGCTTTGATCCACCGGAGTGTGCTGCCCCGCCCCGGAGCACCGCTTTACCGTGTTATATCCGAATTTGTGTTATATTGGGTTGCGTTATATCGGGGTAGAGGTGTAGTTAATCCACCTTGAATTCAGATCTTTTCTACTTAAGAAGACTCTGGCTCACTGAAGAACCGGTCGTATTATGGCATCACAAGTACCTAGGAAGTGTAATCTGATAAATTTCGAGGGGAAGCAACTTTCATTCAGATTTTTAAAAACTCTTTTATTTTTGTAGTTTATAAAGCCAGAAAGAATCATTGTGATCATCTAGTCCAGTGGTCCCCAAATTTTTTCCACTGTGCTCCCCTGCCCTCTTAATGGAACCTGTCTGCACCTCCTCCTGGGAACTAGGGCGGCGGCTGGGGCTGCAGCAGAGCTGGAGGCAGAGCAGGCCTGGGTGGTGCTCCCTCCCCACCCCCTGTGAGCACTGGCCTGGGCCCCACTGCACCCCCCTGAACGTTCTTCTGTGTCCCCTGAGGGAGTTTGCCCCATAGTTTGAGGACCACTGATCTAGTCTGACCTCTTGCATAACACAGGCCATAGGACTTCCCTGAATTAACTCCTGTTTGAATTAGAGCATATCTTTAAAAAAAAAAAAAAATCCAATCCCGATTTAACAATTGCCACTGTTGGAGAATTCTTCATAACACTTGGTAGGTTGTTCCAATGGTTCATTATTCTCACTGTTTAAAAAATTGTGCCTCATTTTAAGACTAAATTAGTGTAGCTTCAACTTGCAGGCAGTGGATCTTGCTATACTTTGCTAGATTGAAGACACCTCTAATACTGCATTTCTGTTCCCTGTGTAGGTACTTACAGACTGTGATCAAGTCACCCCTTCACCTTTTCTTTGACAAGCTAAGTAGACTTTAATCTTTCACTATAAGGCATGTTTTCTAATCCTTCAATAATTCTTGTGGCTCTTCTCTGAACCGTCTCTATTAAAATACTCAAGGATCAAGTGCTTTTTGTTAAGGCTTCAACTCTCCATTCCTCTAACTGAGGGCTCAGAGAGCTTCCAATATGCAGTTCTTAGGCCGTTTAAATCAGTTTTCAGTTTAAAAACCGGATTAGATCAATTTTAGGCACAAACGGCCCTTTTTTTTTACAACCTTTTTTACATTTTCCTTGCTCTTTTAACGCCTCTCCTCCGTAATTTTAATGTAAGCTAGTGGATGAGGACATATCGGATGAGGGTATCGTATTATCGGATCGGATTATCGGTATGGCCTCGGGCGCTATCCTGGGTCACACCCCTCCAGTGACCGTAGATGCAATGGCTCTGATGAATCCAGTGAGTAATGGAGAAAGCCCAGAAAACAGAAAAAGGCCGAGGATTTTTTTGAATATTTCCTGTTTTGCCCAGAGGAGCCATGGTGGCAGTCGATGGACAAAATAAAAAATAAAAATGCAATCCAAATCGCATGCGCGGATGCTCGCGCCAAGAAAATCGTCTAGGCAAATCCGTTCTACAGAAGAACAAAGAATCAGAGCAAAAAAAATCAGCACTGCGGCATTCAGGGACTCCAGAGCCGGCAGAGCGCAGACTGGCGCGGAAAGCCAAAAATGGAATGGAATGGATGCTCATGGACGGGGGACTGAAATCCTGCATTTTCTTTCAGCCTCGAAAGTATTTGCATTCTGGGCTGAGCTCCAAATGCTTCTGAGGGTCAAACACTGTGTCAGTGGGTCATCAGGCACCTTGGGGCCACCCACACCACCCACCACCCACCCACCCCACCACCCACCCCAAAATCCTCTAATATTTTTTGTCACCTCCTTCTTATGCAAGTGCAGCACTGCATGCGAACATCCCTGCTCCAACACAACATCCTCAACTCCCCCCCCCATGCTGATGGTACATAACAACATTGATGATCATCCTCATCATCATCCTCCATCATCATCACACCATCAGCAGCCATCATCATCATCCATCTATTGATGGAATTTGCAATTTGGCTGTGGATGGCATATTGGCTTGGACAATCCTCATCATAGCAACAGGGCTGAGCTCCACCAGCCCAGCCCCCACACAGCAAAAGACCCATGAGCCTGGACCTAAAGTGGGATCTGCCCTACACTCTCCTACACTGTCTGCTTAATGTCCTGTCTGCTGTTCTGCAGCACTCATTCACCTTTCACTCATTTCTCACTAACATCTTTCTCACTAATAAGTCAGTGTGTCTTATTAATTCACATTTTGGGGGGGGGTCACACAAGTGGGGACAATGTGGGAAGAGTGGGGGATGGGGGGAAGAAACAGGTGGAGCCACCCCCTGTGAATACATGAATAGCATGCATTTCTGCTACAGAGCACACAGGCTCAGGCTCTCTCTCTCTTCTAGCATCTGGTGGTTCTCTCTACTATATATGTTTATAGGCAGCAGATTCTATTATTAGATAGCAAAAAGGAGATTTTGGGAGAGGAGTCATTCCTTTTTCCCCTTTTTTTTTTGGCTGATCGGGCCCCAGGAGCACTTATGACAGCAGCTAATGAACAAAAACTATGGAAACAAAACGATGGAAGGTGCAATATGGCTAATAACCAATCTGCTGTTGGCCAGGGCCACTACCAGCAAGCAACAAAAAAAACTGTAATCATGATCATCCTCAGTTCCAATATCAGTTTTATGGAATGATGGGTGGGTTATGGCTAGTAACCATCTCTGCTAAAAGCAAAAAATGCAAAAGCATGCATCTGCGCTGCTGAATCGCCGCTGCTCTGGCATCTGGACACACAGTACGTGAGAGTGAGACAGCGGCAAAACAACAACACAAGCCATGCATGCCATGGCATGGCATCTGCCAGCAATCCAGGGGAAAAAAAAAAAAAATGAAATTGCGTGCTTTCCTCCAGGACGAGGAGTGTGACTGATTTCATACCCCAGAACCACCGCGACAATGATTTTTCCCCCCATCAGGCACTGGATCTCAAGGGGGAAGGGGGAGGGGGGGCGGTTCCATGGGAACAGGGGGATAGCTATAGCTATGCACACAGCCAGTGCCAGAAATCCAAAACGCCGCTAGACCGACCCACACACCACCAATGTTTAATGTAGTATTTAGCTCCACGCGCGATTTTATATTTATCAATTCTGTTTTACAAAACCGGTTTATGCAAATTCGGAATAATCCCGTAGTGTAGACGTACCCTCAGGCTATGTCTACACTAGAGAGCTTACAGCAGCACAGCTGTACTGATGCAGCTGCACTGCTGTAAGATCTCTTATGTAGCTGCTCTGTGCTGATGGGAGAAGCTCTCCTGCCAACATAGTCCTGCCCACACCGGCGCTTATGGTGGTGTAACTTATGTCGCTTGGGGCGTGTTTTTTCACACCCCTGAGTGACATAAGTTTTGCCAACATAAGTGGTAGTGTAGACATAGCCTTAGTCACTGAGAAGCTTAACAAAAACAGGAAAGTAAAGTCTCTTCTTCTCTTAATGTTTCTTAAGAATTTTCAAGATACATTGAGTTTGTGCTCTTTTTTTTGTTTCTTTTATAGGTAATCTTTTAAGAGATTGTTTAATCAACCAACTGAATTTTCTTCTATTGGTAGGTGCAAGTCAAATCATTATCATTTTATTTGAACATATTTTTGTGGTGTTTAAATCCTGCTCCATTGTTTCAGTGGTGTGAATTGCCTCACTGAGTTTCAAAAATCAATGAAGTCCATAGATGTGTAACGTATGTCTTGTTTTGTTGCTGCTGTTATAATAAATATACAAGTGCTTGTGGCTTCTGTTTTATTGTACCCATACATTCCAGATTACCTCTCTTCTGTCCACTAGTTTTTAATTACTGGGACTGTTTGGATTGCCATGCTTTGCCATAGTCTCTTCCATTCATAATTTAAACAAAAAACTTTAGCTGCTTTGTAAATGTGCTCTAACTAAATAGATTGAGAAGTGAGGGAGGGCTGGTAGTGACCCCTGTGTTGAGGTTGCCTACCACTTTCCATTTAAAAGGATTTGTGCCTTTTTTTAATTTTGAGAAGCTCTGACATGGGGTTTCCGGAGCCCACAGTAAGGTACAAGGAATGGTGGAACAGTACTGGCTCAAGAAGGCCCTGCCTTTCAGCAGCAGCTGAATGGAAGAGACTATGGCAAAGCTGCTGGGCATACTCCCTATGCAGGATGGTGATAATCAGGCAAGAGTGGAGGTTTTTTAGGTACCTGATGAGGTCTGAGATCAGGGAACCTCTGGGAGGGACTGCTATCAACACCAGAGATGGAAAGAGAGGAGAGCCATAAGCCACAGCAAGCATAGGTGAGGAGTACCCAGGAGAATGAACGGCAGCCTCCATGCATGTCATGCCACTCAAGGCAACATCGACTTTCCCCAAAGGGGACAAATAGGAGGAATTAAGTGAGCTGTCAACAACTGACATGTTTTCTGACAATCTGTGTTTCGTTGAAAAACAAATAAATGACCCAAAGTTGGAAAGCGCCTGCGAACAGGTCACCTGAGTCAATGGCGAGTTGCTGAAACCTCGATTCCTGAAACAATGGCCATACTTCAAGCTAGAGGTGAGAGAAAATATATAGAGCAGAGAAGGCCCATCAGATGGGGAAGGTTAAAGTGCAACTGCTTGTCCCAAAAAAGTACCCCAAAGAAATACTACACCTGGCACATGCCCTACCCTGTGAGGGGCACATTGATTCGGGGGGAAAAAACTCCTAACAAAGTTACTTTGTTTCTATTGGCTGGTATGAAAGTACTGCATCTCCTGCCTGGAATGCCAGTGGACAAATCAAGGGAAAGTACCCTGGGCCCTGCTGATACCCCTCCCCGTGGAAGGGACCATGTTGGACCTGGTGGGCCCATTGGAAAAGAATGCACCTGGATTCTAGTCATATTAGTCTATACTACAAGGTACTCTGAGGCACGTCTTCTCTGCTCCATGAAGTAGAGCTCATGAAAGTGTTCAACCAGGTGGGGATCCTTCAGGAGCTAATCACAGATCAGGGCACCAACTTTGTCCCAACTTATGAAGGAACCAAGTAGAGTATTGAGGATAAAAGCTTTAAGAAGATCAGGGTGCCACCCTGAATCTAACTGGCTGGTAGAGAGATTTAATAAGACCTTGAAAAGTATGCAGAAGTTAGTGGCCTTGGAACTTCACAATTGGAACCAATTACTTCCATCACTCCTTTTGCCATCCCCAAAGTTTCTCAGGTGTCAAAATGGATTCTCCCCATTTAAATTATTATAATAGAGACAGGTGAGGAGAGTAGTAGACCTCCTTGGGGAGATGTGGAAGGAACTAAGTTCCAAGGTCACGAACTCGGTACAGTATGTGCTGTGGCTGAGAGAGAAGTTAAAGACCTTTAGAGGAGTATGCGAAAATCTAGCCAACGTGCAATGGGCAAACACAGGCATACAACAAGGGAATCTGTATCTGGGAGTTCCTGCAGATGGAGCTAAGGCAGGAGATCCAGCAACTCACCCAGTCTTTTCTGCAGTTCTGGGACAGACTCACCTGGTGTTCTATCACATAGAGATCGAAACAGGGGGGAAAGGATGAGAAAACTTTCGGTCATTGCCAAGGTGCATGTGGGAAATGGTATAGAAGGAACTGCAAGCTGTGTTAGGTCTTGGGGTGGTTGACGAGTCAGACAGTGAGTGGTGAAGCCCTATAGTGTTGATAACTAAACGTGATGGGTCAGGCAGTTTCTGCACAGACTTCTGGAAGGTCAGTGTGGTGTCCAGGTTGACACCTAATGATGTCACCACCCTTGACCTACCCAGGGGTTACTGGCATATCCCCTTTACTCCAGAGTCCTAAGAAAACATACCCTTCTAGACGTTGTTTGGCCTGTACCAATTTAAGATAATGCCGTTTGGCCTGCGTGGCATGGCAGCCACCTTCCAAAGGCTTATGGACAAAGGTTTTGGCCTCATGGTCAGTATGCAGTGCATACAACTATGGCATCGTCATCTCTAGCAAGTCCTGGAATAAACATTTAAAACATGTTGCAGTGGTTTTGCGGGCTCTCCGAAGTGCTGGACTTACAACTAACCTCACCAAATGCCACCTACCTAATCAAAAGGTGATGTACCTGGGATATACAGTGGAGGCGGGGTGGGGGCTGTGGCCATTGGTAGGAAAGCCCCGAACCTACCACAAAGTGTAGATACAATGCTTCCTTGGACTGACAGGCTGTGTAGGTGGTTTATCTCTAATATCGCCATGATTGTGGCTCTGCTACTGGACCTGGTGCTACAGCTCCCCAGAAGGTCCAGTGAAAAGATCAACTGTGTCAGGAACCCGTCCTGTTTCACCCTGATTTTTCTGAAACCTTTCATCTTGCAGACGGATGCCTCCAGTATTAGCCTGGGGGCCATGTTGTCCCAAGAGGTGAAGGGAGGAGAACACTCAATCCTTTACCTCAGCTGGAAATCGTTTCCCAGGAAGTGGCATACTCAGTGATAGAAAAGGAGGCCTTGGCAGTAAAATGGGCCATTGAAGCACTCTGCTATTATTTATGGGGACAGCCATTTCATCTCATGACGGATCAGGCACACCTCCAGTGACTTGAGTGCCATGAAAGACCATAACCCACGGATTATATACTGGTACCTTTCACTACTGCCGTATGAGTTTGAGGTACTCTATCGAGCAGAATTTGACTAGAAGAATGTGGATTTCATTTCATGGGACAGATAAGACTCATTTTTGCAGGCTGACCCTGTAGTGCTCAGCCTGGATGGGGAAGAGTGTGATGGAATTTACAGACCCACACTAAAGAACAATATTGGGCCAACAAGGCCCTGCCCCTCAGCAGTTGCTGGGGCTTGCTCCTATGGAGGACCTGCTTAAAAAGGAACTCTGGTAGTTCAGTTGGGGAGTCGGGAGCAGCATGTATGAGAGACTGGCTGCAAGAAAGCAGACTGTCTGCAGCCACTGAGGCAGAGCAATCTACAGGGGAAGGTCCAAGACCATGAGTAAGACTCAGCCTGAATTCCTCTTCCCCCTGACTAAAGGGGAGAGGGGGCAACTGGACTCTGAGGGTGAGTTGGGAAGCATCCCCTACCCTGCACAGCTGAAGCCCTGAGCTACTGAGACTGTGTAAGCAGAAGGCTGGGGCCACACCTCAAACTGAAGGGAAAACTGGGAAGGTAGGAAGCAGTCCAGGGGAGGTTGTTCTGGAGTGGCAGTCAGAAGGGACTGCCCCTCACTTCTTTCTCCTCAAGCCCTGGATTGGGATTCAATGGAAAGGGAGGGCTTGGGTCCCCCATCCTCCCCTGATCTCCTGAGACATCTCAATGGATTCCAGAGAGACCAATGAACTGGGGCTTGCTTGCCAGGCCCCTAGACTGCCCAGAAAGCCTCCTCAAGGCTCAAAGAAGCTGTTTTGCAAGCTACTAGCTCCCACACCTCTATTATTTGCATCAGACTTTTCCCTTTCTGAATATTAAATGCTCTCAGACTACAGAAGTACCTTAGTTTCTGCTTAGTGCTGGCACAAGGCTGACAGAACCCCAACTCTACTAAGAAGACTTTAAATGGTCTCTTGCTGGATCTTTGTGAACCCACTGTGAACTTTCCAGTCCATGGTGGAGGGTTGAACTTTCCTCCCTGACCTTATTGGGTTCCTTGGCCTGCTTCTAAAACTTCTAGGCCCTCATTGGCTACTCAGGACAAGGTCTTCTCAACCTCCCACTTTATTGGAACTCTCAGAGAAGACATTGGAAAAACCTCTCCTGTCCCCTGACCCCAAATATCTCAGCCTCATCTGGAGAAGAAATCACTCCACAGTCAACATTGCCTCCTCCTGAGGACTTCACAGTTTTTCTGGACCTCATTAGGAGAGTGGCCACATCTGTGTGAATACAAGTGGAACCATGTGCAAGATAGTCTTCACAAACAGTAAAACATTTTGAAACTCCTGCTTCTGGAAGGGGTGCCCTTCCCATTAATGAAGACTTTTTGGTAGACATCTACCTTTATCCCACTCGCTCCCAAATGGGTGAACAGATATTACTAGGTTCCTCCACACAATTTAGCATTTTTCTTTACCCATCCCATCCCAGATTCATTAGTGGACACAGCAGCTAACAAGCATTCAAGGTAGCCTCACCCTAGGCCACCCTGAAAGATACAAATTATAGGAGACTGGACCTGTATGTCGGAAAGGCATATACCACCATAGCCTTCATATGAGGATATCAAATTTTCTAGCATTGTTGTCCAATTATTAACTGGTCAGCAATTTCAAAATTCACAGGCCATTCACAACACAGGGATTTGTTTTTGGCCACAATTTTGAAATGTCATCTCATTGCTTGCACATCTCTCCACGAGCAGTGATTGACGTGTCCGATACTGTGTCTTGTTCTATGGCTACAGCCATTTCAATGAGACACTGTTCTTGATTGCAGGCCTCTGGCTTTCCAAGAGAGCTGCAAAACACAATAGAAGGTCTACCATTTGAAAATGCTAAATTGTTCTTCCCAGAAGACTGATGATGCAATACATATGTTGAAAGATAGTTGTGAAACACTGTGATCTCTGTGTGTATACACTCTAGTAACAAAGAGGAAGCAGTGTAAGCCACAAATGCAGTACAGGTGTTACTACCAGCAGAGGCTTCAGGAGCCCCATAGAAGACAGACCTTCTAAACATTGCCCTTAGGCATCCTCTGTAGCGGCGAATCTCTCCATTCTTTGGTGACTTTTGAATAGTGTTTTGATACATTTGTTGCGGACAATATACCAATTGTCTCATCTCTTGCATCACACCCCTCGTCCCCCACATTTGGGAGACCTCTCTCTTTTAGGCCTTATCTACACTACTACTTTACAGTGCTGCAACTTTCTCACTCAGGAGTTTGAAAAAACACCCCCCTGAGTGCTGCAAGTTTCAGCACTGTAGACAGTTCACCAGTGCTGGGAGCTGCTCTTCCAGTGCTGGGAGCTACTCCCCTCATGGTGTTGGGTTTCTTTATAGTGCTGGAAGAGCTCTCTCCCAACGCTGGTGCCGCCACTACACAGCCACGTTAAAGCGCTGCCGTAGCAGCACTTTAATTTTGCTAGTGAAGACATACCCTTAGTGTGTGGACAGAGATTACATTGGACAAATTGGGTGCTCAGCATAGTAAAGTAGGGATACACATTTACCTCCCTCCCTGTCCCTTTCCAGGGACCTGTCTTATGAGATTGTTTTGACATCAAGAAGTCCCATTTTTTGTTAGTATTGGGAGCAATAGAGGAAGTTCCTTACCAACACAGAGGGGAAAGTTTCTCTGCCTGCTTCCTGATTCACAGAAAGAAATGGTCTTTGGTCCATTCTGGACTTAAGAATGCTGAATTGATTTGTCAAAAAAATCAAGTTTAGGATGGTAACCCTTGCTTTTATTATCCCTTCCCTGGATGCTGGATATTCTGCCCTCGACCTGCAGGACACTTACTTTCACATGACGGTTCATCTGTCCAGTGAAAGCTTCTTTGATTCATAATAAATGGTATGCACTACTAGTGTACAGTCCTGCCCTTCAGTCTCTCCTCATCCCCAAGGATATTCACAAAATGGTGGTGGTGGGCCATCTATGCTGTCTAGGAATTCAAATTTTTCCCTACCTGGTTGATTACTAGTTTGAGAAAGAGTGAAGTCCTGTATCCAGAACAGCATTCTTGTTATTAGAAATCTGTTATCTCATCTAGGTCTAAGGCTATGTCTGTGCTTATAGTGGCATGTATTGTACAGCGACTGCACGCCTGACTAGCACAGATATAAATAGCAGGTAAACGGGTGAGCGACTGCTTAGGCGTGCAGAGTACAGACATACCAGAACCTTTGCATATACCTACATAGCTCTGTCCATGCATATACTGCAGAAAGTGATCTGGGGGTCATAGTGGATCACAAGGTAAAAATGCCTTTGGTTTGGCTCATGAGGAAAAAGGGGGCACATACATTGTCTACTGGTACAACTGGGAAAAGTCTGTGAGTGGAGTGAATTGGGTGCACATACATCTACAGTGGAATGTATAGGTGTGCAACCCATCTCGAAGAACAGCTGTTACTGTACAGGTAAGTAACTGTTTATTTTTCTTGATCAGGTCCTAAATCATAGAAGATTAAGGTTGGAAGAGACCTCAGGAGGTCATCTAGTCCAACCCCCTGCTCAAAGCAGGACCAACCCCAACTAAATCATGCCAGCCAGGGCTTTGTTAAGCCAGGTCTTAAAA
Organism: Mauremys reevesii; assembly: GCF_016161935.1. Taxonomy (NCBI): domain Eukaryota; kingdom Metazoa; phylum Chordata; order Testudines; family Geoemydidae; genus Mauremys; species Mauremys reevesii. The sequence continues at coordinate 55,467,579 of NC_052624.1, forward strand.
ACCTCTAACGATGGAGATTCCACCACTTCTCTAGGTAACCCATTCCAGTGCTTCACCACCCTCCTTGTGAAATAGTTTTCCCTAATAGCCAACCTAGACCTCCCCCTCTGAAACTTGAAACCATTGCTCCTTGTTTTGTCATCTGCCTCCACTGAGAACAACCTGGGAACCCCCCTTAAGGTAGTTGAAGGCTGCTATCAAATCTCCCCTCACTCTTCTCTTCTGCAGACTAAATAAGCCCAGTTCCCTTAGCCTCTCCTCATAGGTCATGTGCCCCTGCCCTCTAATCATTTTTGTTGTCCCTGCTGGACTCTCTCCAATTTGTCCACATCCTTTCTGTAGTGGGGGCCCCAAAACTGGACGCAATACTCCAGATGTGGCCTCACCAATGCCAAATAGAGGAGAATAATCACTTCTCTCTATCTGCTGGCAATGCTCCTACTAATGCAGCCCACTATGCTGTTAGCCTTCTTGGCAATAAGGGCACACTATTGACTCATATCCAGCTTCTCGTAATCCCCAGGTCCTTTTCTGCAGAATGGCCGCTTAGCCAGTCGGTCCCCAGCCTGTAGAAGTGCATGGGATTCTTCCATCCTAAGTGCAGGACTCTGCACTTGTCCTTGTTGAACCTCGTTAGATTTCTTTTAGCCCAATCCTCCAGTTTGTCTAGGTCAGTCTGGACCCTATTCCTACCCTCCAGTTTATCTACCTCTTCCCCCAGCTTAGTGTCATTCGCGAACTTGCTGAGGGGCAATCCATTCTGTCATCCAGATTATTAATGAAGATGTTTAACAAAACCGGCTCCAGGACAGACCCCTGGGGCACGCTGCTTGATACCACCTGCCAGCTAGACATCGAGCTGTTGATCACTAGCTGTTGAGCCTGATGATCTAGCCAGCTTTCTGTCCACCTTTATATATGACTATTTAGGATTGCTTTGTGCACTGAGTGATTATCAAGCTCGTCTTGCCTCTTTACTTTTGATGTTTTCTCAGCTTGTTCATAGAATTTTCATTCTGCTTGCTCAGATTTAAGGACCCTTATTTGTGCTGCACTGAAGGCAATAAACTGTCATCTATGTGTGTGTCACTGTTAGAGCCTACAAATAAGAACAGTTCCATACTGAGATGTCAGAGATGCCATACATTTCATCTCAGGGTTGATGTGGGCGAATATTTTAAACGTGGGCTTGGGTAGAGATACAATTTGCTTGAATGCTTAAGTGATCACTGAAAAATAAGATTTCTTCCCCAATTTGTTAGTTGTTTTTCATTATTCTGGAAATACTGATTATCCATCCAAAGGCAACTGAAATATCCAGTAATAGTGCCACATTGGAAATAAGTTGACAAATGAAAAAAAATTATTTGTTCTCCCTGGAGTGTGTGTGGACTATATTCCAGTTCTGTGATGTCTAAGGACACTTCTAAATTTGTTGTACCATACCCTATGTTGTCAGTAGCTACCGGTGTGGTGTGGTGCTCTGCTCTTGTTCGCTGATAACAGTCGGCTGCGTGCGTGTTCCCTCTGTGTGCTGTCCTGGCTCTGCACAGACAGCAGACACAGCAAACCCCGAGAGAACCCCCAAAGACCACAGACTCTAGTAAGGTACGAAGGAACCTGAGCCAAGTTTATTGTCAAACGAAGCACAGTAATAGTTTCCTATAGACTCTACAGGACATACTACGAATATGTGCCCCCTGGCAATGGACACAGCTCAGTCAGTGGCAGGACTTTCCACTGCCCCCTAGGCTGGACAAAGATGCGCACTCCGGGACCTACTTTTATACAGTTACAGGACAGATTGCTCATCCCTCCTGACGTAATAGGTTCAGCCCCTTGGCTAATTAGGGTGCTGTCTCCCCTTTGATCATGTTATTCCAGACAAACAGATCTATCCATCATGCTGTCCTGTCTTTAAGATGCACCTGCCTGTTCCTTGTTATGTCTGTGAAGTGTCCTGATGTCATCTTGGCACAAGTTCCTCTTCTCACCAGTTCTGTGAGTGAGGCCTGCCTCTGGCTCACAGCCCAGCTTTTGCTTAGTAATGCCTGGAAGTACTTTGGTTCAGGCTTCAAGCTTTTAGGCCTCAGACTAGGCCTCTGACACAAGAGTTTGTTTCAGGGCCTCATCTTACTACACCCTAAATATAATTAGGTGATAGGCTAGCTAGATGAGATGTGCAAGAAAGCTGGTGATTTGTAGGTATACAATGTTTCAAATTTCTCTAGTTCAATTTGTTCCCAATCCAGCAGAGGATATGCTCTTCTCGTATAGTAACTTTTATTTATATGTTACATAGGAAGCTCTTGGTGAAAGTTTTTACATGTTGTATTACTCTTCTGTTGATTTTTAGTTCCCAAGAACACAGGAAAACTCTGCCAGGAAAAATAATTGGTATTGATTCTTACCACATGATAGAAATCTTGCTTACAGGCAGCCATTTGTTTCTATGCTTCATAGAGCTTTGGCAGTTGGAAATTCTTTTTAAAAAGGACTTTCACACAGTGAACATCTTTAAATTCATTGCAACAGGATGATCTACGTTAGGTCTATGCCTAGGAACGTAGGTCTCCTGAACTGAGTAATCCTGATGACAGATCGTTGAGTCTTGCATAAAGGTGCATTATAATTAAGTGATGAGTCATGCTAGCAGATGGATCTTGTTAGCTCCAACCATGCTATAAAAGAAGAAAGAATTAGCTCCAACCATGCTTGGCCAGCAGAAAGAATTAGGGTTGGGAAAGTCATGCAGTGAAAACCTTAGGAACAGAGAGGTCATGCAGCAAAACCTTAGAAAAATGGGAAAGATGTGGAGACAGATTAGTGGCGTTTATACTTAGTGGTTCTTCTAGTTGACAGTAAAGGTAAACTCCAGGAACATGGCAAATAGACAATATCAAATACATAATCTGTTCAGAGGAGACAAGGGAAAAGGGGGAGAAATTGGTAGCCCTACCTACACAGTTCTAGACCTCTGCAGGTGTGTGGGAGAAGGTTATTGGTGACTTCATGTTTATAGTCAAAGCCCAGCGTATCAGGCGGTAAGTGGAACAGGATTTCTTTAGCTTTCCAATATGGCAGACTGGACATTGTATGAATGATTCAGGTAAACTAAAAAATGAAGATATTTACTGAAATTAATATAAAATTGACTGTTTTACTGTTAATGATTGTATTGTTCATTTCTCTTACTCTGCCTCTATTTTTTTTATTTTCAGTGTGCTGCAAATTTTTATATAGATAATTAATAACTATACACGTGTAGCTATCTAGAAATTGTTGGGGGGTAAACTGGAGATCTAAGCATCTGAGTAGGTGACTTAAGTCTTTTCACACACAAGAAGGGTTGAGATGTGTTTTACGACTAAGATAATTACAGTAGTTGATTATCTGCTAAAATGATTAGCAGTGACATAGCTAGTAATCTTGACATTTTAGACTGACATAATTAGGCTTCAGAAATAACACAACTTAGATGAATTCAGTGATTCACACTTCTCAAACACTTTTTCAGTCTGTACACATGGAAAAACTACGTTTTGGTTCACGTTTGGGAGGGGAGGCTTTCTTCACAACCTTAAATGTAAGATATAACTTAAAAGCAAAAGCTCATGCTGAAGAACAGTTATGTGGCAAATTGTGTTTCTGTGGCATGGGACCCTGCCCATAAGTTCTGTGTTCTAGTGACAGTGTTTTATTTAGTAGTTTTCTAGAACCAAACCTACTCCCTTCTTTAGTGGAGTCAGGTAGCTGAAGCACTGGAACTGTGCAGGTATCCACTTCCCCATCTCACTGCTGCAAGAGACGACATTGTCAGTAAATGACTTATTCTTTCTCTCACTGTCTTGTGTTAAGCTATGACCCATACATGGCTTTGAAATTGTTTGGTACTAAACAGTTCTCTTTCCCCGCCCCCTTTGGTGGTGTCGGAGAAAAACTCAGTTCTCACTTTTTGTTTGAGTGCAGCAAAATCAAATACTTTATTTATTCTCAAGCAATTGCATAGAGGGAGGGAGTGCCCTAAGACACAGGGTTGCCCCAGTCTCAGGCAGGTCTCTCAACAGGTAAACAATTTACAGCCAGCATTTATACTTTTTGTTACATACAATAATAAGCAACAGCTGCATTTTGTTTATACATAGGCCATCCTGATATCTTATTTTTCTCACTTCTATTTAGATGCCAGTCTACATTCTTCATTATCGACACAAGGTCGCAACAACTTCTCACACAGTTCTTTCCCACTCGCCTCACACCATCCCCTCTTCTACAAATTTCACGTTAGTAGGGTTACAGCTAGCCTAACTCTTGCTAACAGAGACTGTCATGCATTAAGATCCCCTACAAATCTCTGTCAGTTCTTTCTCTACTTCCACAGTGGTATCTTCGGAGAATAACTCTCAAATGAACAGTTTAGTCCCATCTCCATCCCCCATTTGTGAAAACCCCAGCTGACAGTTTTATTTTATTTTTCTGTCTTTTGAGTTTGGACAGATTATTTAGCCCTAATACATTTTTCAGTCTTGGGATGATAAACACCAAAGTAGTCCAAGTTGATTGAAGCATAGTTGCAGCATTTAACATTTTCCCAGGGACACTGTTTTGTTTTCCATTGTGTTGTGTCCCTTTTGACTCTTTCATTCTGTACCCAGTGGCTGCAATTTACTGTTGGTTGATAGATCTTGACAACATTTGAATGTTACAAACACCATCGATGTGGGTAGAAAAAATGGCACACACCTTTTAACTGTGCTGAAATTCCTTGGTCTATGAATAATTTTTGGACTGATGGGGTGGGTGTATGGTAGGATTTAACTGAGTACTCATGGTAGCAAGAATGTGCAATAAAAATAGGAACAACTGGCACACGTGAGTTGTTGTCATTACAGACTTCAAGTAGATGCAACCTAAAGAGTTTTTATTGGGATTTGAATAAACACTAATAAAAAAACAAGCCCCACACACAACCACAAACCAATCTAAGTGCCCCATTATTTTGCTGATTTCATACCTGAAAACCTGCTGCCACATCGTACTGTTCCTATAGAAAATTTTCAAGTAATTTAAAAAAATAAATGGACTCAATACTGACATTCAATTTAGATTGTAACAGTGTAATTTCTTACCGAATAAGGCATTCTACTAGGGATGAAATTTCTTAACAATATGGATAATCAACGGCCCCACAGTACCATAAGTGAAGTGAAACAGTATGTCATCTTTAAATTCACAATGCAGGCTATGCTAGGGAATTTTACTCCACAATTTCCCACTGATGTTGTGCTGGTGTTAATGTGGTGGGAGCTCTTCTGTAGACGAGGCTTTAGCCTTTGACAGTTTATGGCATTTTTGCCACCACATCAAGTAACCATGCTCCAGTCTTGCCTATAGTAGGGCTCCCACTTGTGTAGGTGAAATAGTGGTAGTTGTGTGTGTGTGTGTTCATACAGTTCTGGAGAACCCAAACAGTATTTTTAAAGTGATCCAGCACACTATGCCACAACTCAGTTGGCTTTGTTTTTAATCTGATTGCAGTGTTACTGCATGTCAGTAATACAGAAAAGTGGATACAAATTAGAGAAGGGACATGCTAATCACTCTGCTTTCTAGCTCTTAAGGTTTACACTGTTATTTTATTTTGACTTTAAAGTATAAAACTATTTCTCAACCTGAAATTTGTCACATTAATGTACTATACATGTGCAAAATGTATGATCTGATTGTATTTACAATTAAAATAATAAATAGTTCTGCTTTTCACAAATATCGATCAGATTCATGGGTAATAAAGCAAAGCTAATGCATGATTTCATCCATTGTCGCCCTCATCCTCTCTTTTATTTGTCTGTTCCTATCACTTGTAGTGCTGTTTAAACTTAGGATAGGTATAACTACAAAGTTTTGTTCGAATAGTTATGTCAGTCAGAGGTGTTTAAAAGCAAGCAAACAAAAAAAAACCACACCCTTTAGCTGACATACCCTTGCCAGCCAAATTCCTAGTGCAAACACAGCTGAGTGCTTCTGTTGGGGAAGCTAATGCCATTTGGGGAGATGGTGTTATTAGGCCAACAGAAAAATGCCTTCTGTAGTGTGGGAAGAGATTAATAAATGGAAACTGGATTATTCAAGTTTAAAATTTTACAGGGAAAGTGTAATATTTTATATGTTTTTGTGGTTGTTGTTGAAAATTTAGTTCCATATACCGCAGGAAAAATAACACAAGGAACAATCTGTCACGCACAGCATAGAAAAGCAGATAATCAAACATGTTGGGGATCCACCAAAAGTCTGCGTCGTCTTGGCATTTCCTATACCAACACAGTGTCTCTTCTGTTGCAAACCTTCATTTCAGAAAATGTTATGTATATCAGAACCTTACTGAAAGTATTCTTGATAGAAATTGTATCTTTTCTTATACCATTGTTTTACAATCTTTTCATGAAAGGTATTTTTTGGATTTTGCTGCATCATGGAAAAATTTGAAATAAATATTGGTTAAAAGCATATCTAACTTTATATATACATTGTCTTCTATATTAATTTTTCTTACAGAATGCATATGCATGAAAACAAGGTCTTTTTTGTCTTTATAGTTTGCTCCTGCTGCTTAATCCTTAGCTGAAGTGATAACCCTCTGTTTGACATCAACTGGTTGCTGTGGAAATTCTGATGTCAATAATATAAAATTGACTTCAGGTGGGAAATAAACAGCGGGAGCTGATTAAATCAAATAAAGATTCTGCTTTTGTGAAAATAGTTACTATAAAGAGTGAAGAGGAACACAGAAATGATTCTAATCAGAATGAACCAAAATCTGTTTACCTTGGGGTAAACTCAGACTAACTGCATTGACTTCAGTGAGTTACTCACTTCTGTTGGGACTACTCACGTGCAGACGGTTAAACAAGTATACATTTCTTAAGGCATATGTTTTACTTTTATTGACATTTTACTAACAGACATTTTTTTAAGACATCTGTAAAAATGAACTCTTCCTTGAGTAACTTTTTCAAACCAAGAGATTCTGCTATAATGAGGTCCAGATTCTGTATTACTGACACCAAGAACACTCCAGGAGCCCCAGCAGTGCACTTTTCACATTGAAAACTCCTATTCCAAAAGGCAGTTTTGTATATGCAAAATCAACTGCCTTGCTGAAGGATTTTGCTTGTGGGAGGAAGGTGGTGGAGAAAAGGAAGAGGTCTGAATCCAATTTTAATAGATGAGAAATCTCTGAGAAGATGAGAATTTTGAGGTTTTTATCCACTCCAGAGGCTGGGTAAGTTACTGGCATAATATATGTCCTATAGTTTTATATTTCTGCTACCAAAAGGCTGTTGCTTGAAGTCACAAATGCACAAAAAAAGTATTCATTACTTGTGACAGCATTCAGTTTGGAATATTATAAACCTGAATGTTGAGTCTTGTGGTGAATCAAGATGACTGGCCCAGGTCAGTGTATTACTTGTATTTGTCCTGGTGAGAGAACCTCTAGTTTAGGTTGGCTTTCTTAAAGGGGGAAATGTTGACTCAAATTCTGCTCAGTTACACCAGTGTAAACCCTATGTAATTCACTGAAGTCAGTGGAGTTAGTTGGAATTCACTCCACTGTAAGTAGATTTTGGTCCGTTCTGATTAGAATAATGTATTCCTCTTCACTCACTCTTTATAATGGTAAATACTTTTGTGAAAGGAGAATCTTTGTTTGATTTCATATACTCCTGCTGTTTGTTCTCCACCTAAAGTCAAGCTTACAATTATGACATCAGAATTTTCACAGCAACTAATTGATGCCAAACAGAGGTGAAATGTGTGCTTTCCCCCGCCACCACAGTCAAGGCATTTCTGAGGCAAATTGATTTCACTGAATTCTTTCCACAATTTTTCAAATGACTGTCCACACCAGGAGAAGAATTTTATAATCCTAGATCTGAAATTTTTCAAAGTGATGACCTGTCTTCATTATTGTCCCTTCATACACTGGTATCTTCATCCTCAGCACTACATCATAACATACCTATTGGTGGAAAAAGGAACAACCTCACCACCATGTTTGTTTTATTTAATTATTTTAATTCCAAAATGGGCATGAGCTAGGTATTTGTGTAATTCTGAATTTTGGATTCTCTATATCAACTAGATAAGCTTTGAGTTGAGACACCCTTTAATCACTGTTAAAAGTAATATCCAAAGATATGTCTTCATTGTTTGTGCACAATCTCCTTTTTCTTCCATCTGTTTTTAACCCCCTTTTTTCCCTCCACCAATGTTCCTTTTAGAATATAGACTCCTATGGGCTACTTGCCATCTAAATGATCATGGTGAAATTGCTTTGTTAGGTGAGCAGGTGACCAGCAAATGTTAGCACTGTGCCGAATACAGGGGTTCTCACAACAAATTTTTTGGTGGCCTCAAAGTGCGACCACCAACTCTTGCTGGTGGCCGCACTGACACTTTTCCCTAAAATTATTTTTCCTAAAGTTAATAAACTAATGCACATATATTTATTTATGGACTTTTTTTGCAGACTGCATAATAAAAATCCTACACAGTTGTCACTATTCGTTACTGAACCTAAGAGAATAGAAACACAAATAAGGTGCTTTGCATGTTCTTGTCTTTTTTATTATCGTTTCTTTTGCTTTTTTAGTAAAAGTGGTTGTCTATATAACAATTCTGAAGTAAATTTAAAAATGCTTTTGACATAATAGAAGTCCAAATAATAATGAAAAACATCTCTGGGTAGCTTGGGTCTGGGGAGGGAAGGGACAACTGTGGCTGTGGCTGGCCCTGGGCTCCTTGGGGTGCTCTGGGCTTCAGCCAGCCCGGGGCTCCTCCAGGCAGGGGTGTATGTGTGTGGGTGGGTGTCTCGGGGCTTCAGCCAGCCTGGGCTCCTCTGGCCACGGAGGGAGGGCGCTTGTGGCTCAAAGTGGAGGGGGTCTCAGGGCTCCAGCTGGCATGGGCAGAAGGGGTGAAGTCGGGGGCTAGCCTCTCCAAAAGGGGGCTCTACCTGATGCCCATACACCCACCGTTCACCTCCTCATCCCATGCCCAGCTCCTGTATCCCTCCTCACTCTCCCACTTGCTACTCGCCTATGGTGTCGCTCACCCCAGCCCGCTGCAAGAACCTCCACTTGCTGGTGGCTCACCACTCACCTCCCCACTCCCCCACTCATAGTCAGGCCCACCTCGTCTCCCTGCCACTTGCCTCGCTGCTTGCTTCACCCCCTGTCTGCCTGTCACTCACCTCCTTGCCCCCCCCGCTTGCATCTAGCTCCCCATGCCCACCTCATCATGCTGCTGCTTGCCTCACTGCTCGCCTCCTTACTCCTCTGCCAGGGCGCCGCTCGCCTTGCCGCTTGGCTCCTCACCCCCCCCCCACTCGCAGCTAGCCCGCCCGCCCACCTCATCACCCTATAGCTCGCTTCGCCATTCGTCTCCTCACCCCCCTGCCGCTTGCCTTCCCACTCGCCTCCTCACCCCCTCCACTCGCAGCTAGCTCCCCCGCCAGCCCACCTGCCTGCCTCCTTACTCCCCCTCCCGCTGCTCATCTCATCACTCGCCTTCTCACCTTGCTTCTTAAGTGGTGTGTGTCCCACCTGTGTCTCTAGAGAGGCGGTGCATACAGGAGCAACAGGGAGGAAGGGGAGAGGCTGATACTCCCGCCCCCACCCAGGAACCCCCCCGGTGGCTACATGCATCCATGATGGCTGCATTTGAGAAATGGTGGAGTAATATTTGCTCTAATGCTGTAGGTGAGGGGCGGGCAAACTTTTTGGTCTGAGGGCTGCATCATGTTTCGTAAATTGTATGGAGGGCCGGTTAGGGGAGGGGGTTGTGGCCTGGCCTCCACCTCCTATCTGTCCCCCTAGGACTCTTGCCCTATCCAACCCCCCCGTTCCTAGATGCCCCGCCCCAGGAACCCTGCCCCATCCAACTACCCCTTCTCCCTGTCCCCTGACCGCTCTCAGAACCCCTGTCCCTGACTGCCCCCCTGCTGCCCCATCCAACCCCTTCTTCCCCCCTGACCACCACCCCAAACTGCCCTCTATCCAACTCTCCCTGCTCCCTTACCATGCTGCCTGGAGCACTGGTGGCTGGCGGTGCTACAGCCATGCTGCCCCACTGGAGCCGAGCCATGCTACTGCCACTACACAGCACAGAGACCAGGTCAGGCTGGGCTCCATAGCTGCACTGCCCCAGGAGCTCACAGCTCTGCCACTCAGAGCATTGCGCTGGTGGCGGGGTGAGCTGAGGCTGCAGGGGAGAGGGAACAACAGGGGAGGGGCCTGGGGCTAGCCTCCTGGGCCAGGAGCTTGGGGGCCGGGCAGGACAGGCCCACGGGCCAGATGTGGCCTGCGGGCTGTAGTTTGCCCACCTCTACTGCAGGTAGTATATTTACCTAATGAGCCCAGAATGATGATTTTAGCTGATTATTCAGGTGCTTTATGCCACATGATGGCATAAAGCACATTTATGTAGATTTTTGTTTTGCTGTTTGCATTTTGAATGATTGCACATCAACTTCCGAACGACTGCCACAAAATTGCTTATGTATTTACAGCTTGTATTGAGCAGAATTATATCAATAACTGCCTAGAAAACAGAAACTGTTTTCTATGTATGTCTGATAAAGTGGTCTCTGTGCATCTGAATATTTACTGGTTTATATCATGGACTTTAGAAATAACTATATCACCAATGTTACTGGCCTCTCTGAAAATATCTATCTTTTCTGGATTGTAACTAACCAACCATGAGAGAGAAGAAATAGCCACAGGGATTAGGAGACTGGTAATGAGATATGGAGTGTTATTAATTGGTTGTAGAGTTTCTCTTTCCTAGTGAACATTGCTCACAGCATAATTGATGTGAACTGACATTTTTGGAGTATCTGAGTTAGTTTCTACATATGCATAACATCCAACATCACTACCGATTACATCCTGCACTGTATCTTTTTAACCAGGGAATATTAGAATTCCAGTTTCCCAAAACTGGTTTATTAACCTGAGGTTAAAAAGAAACACGTTAACTTGGTGGTCTGCCTTATCTAGCACATTTTCTCAAAAAAAGGAGAGAATCCTCCTCAAAACTTGCATTTGCTGCTTATAGCAGTTGGCTTTTATTAAAGCAGAGGCCTTCACCGCGTAAAAGAATATGAATATCTTGCCTGTTAATAATAACTGTTTCCTGTATGTGTGTTTTAGTTGATGAAATAAACATGTAAAAGTGTAGGCAACACATTTATGTCAAGTAAGAAACCTATATATACAGAATAAATGAATAGTTTAACAAAATGCCCCCCCCCTCTTTCTCCATGACAGATAGGAGCTGCGCTGAGAAGTCAGGAAGGTAGATTCCCTTAGAGGAGTATCATTTGCCACTAGAGTTCTTGCTGTATGGTTAGTGTCTGAAAAATCCACATAATGACAAGCAGGGAATTCCCCTGGCAGTTGGAGGCATTGTTTTCTGTAAGAATCTACACTTGACTCTTTTTTTTAAATCGCTGTTCCAGGCCAATGGGGGCTGCTGGAAGTGGCACGGGCCAAGGGACATACTGGCCGCCACTTCCAGCAGCTCCCATTGGCCTGGAGCAGCAAACCGCGGCCAGTGGGAGCCGCGATTGGCCAGACCTGCAGACGTGGCAGGTAAACAAACCGGCCCGGCCCTCCAGGGGCTTTCTCTGCACAAGCAGTGACCCCTGTTTGAGAAACCCTGCTTTAGCTCTTTATCGTTCTGAAGAAAACCTACAGGATTTCCACTACTACACTGCTGTATTTTTGAGTCAGTGGACAGCCCCACTGCCTTTGCTGATGCTTAGAACTTTAAGTATCAGAAAAATGAAATTGTGAAGTCTCTCAGATAAGTTTTACTGGTGCTATTAATTGCAGCAGTACACTGGGAAAAATGTCATTCACTCTGCTACTTCTGGAGAAAACTAGCATAAGTAGAGGCAAGTACTAAAAGCTATTTGTCGGGGGAGAATGACCTAAGAAAGCAGAAGAGATGGGTAGTGTAGAAGAGGCCCCCACTCTCTCATACCAGCCAGCAGCGTGGTGTTGCTGACAATAGCAGAACCCAGTTCTGTCCAATAGTCAGGAGACTCAAGAATTGGGAAGAGAGGACAGAGGGAGAAAATAGATCCTTCTAGCTTCCAGCACGGGGATGGGGCGTTTCAAACTCATCAGTTACCTACTAGCCAGAGATGATATGTAGCCATCTAGAAGATGAAGCACTTCAGCAGGGTCCCAGGACAGCACCCTGGTGGGAATCTTTGCCCTCCCCTTCACCAATTGGGATGTGTGTGTGTGTCGGGGTTGGAGGGGTTGCTGGTGCTCCCTTTCATCACCCCTAGCCTCTGCCCCCAACTGTGGCCCAGCCGCAGCTCTGTTCCCAGCCCCACCCTCAGCCTTGGCCCCGATGGATGCAACTCTGGCCCCAGATCCTGCCCCACCCCCAACGGGCCCCCATCTCAGCCTCCATATGCAGTCTGTGCCCTGCTCCTGGCTCTGAGGTGCAGATGGGGTAAGTGGGAGAGTGACCTTAAAACTTTGGGGACCACTGATCTAGATAATACTTGAGTGCAGGGGACTGGACTAAAAGACCTCTTAAGGTCCCTTCTGGTCCTATGATTCTGTGACTCTGTGCCACTGGAGTCCTGGAGCTCATACTTGGTAGTTTAGCTCTTAAAATCTGAGCTGGAACCAAAAAAAGGTGCTGCTTTGACTTTTGTGGTGATGGTGAGAGATTACAGACATTTAGTACATTTCTTGGAAGTATATCATAAGGGTTGGAAGGGACCTCAGGAGATCATCTAGTCCAACCCCCTGCTTGAAGCAGGACCAATCCCCAAATGTCCCCCTCAAGGATTGAGCTCACAACCCTGAGTTTAGCAGGCCAATGCTCAAACCACTGAGCTATGCCCCCCCATATATAGAGAGGCTCAGAAATCTAGTCATGGTATCTGATCTTCCGCATGCAGATTAAAGATGGCCAATTAAAGATATAGGTGGGAGGTTCTGTTTCTCTGTAACTTGATGGTGTGGAGCACTCATGCCTTCTAGGTCTTGTCTATACTGGGGAAAGAATTCCAATTCTTGCTAATGTCTGTGCCAGTGAGAAACCTAGTACTAATGGTGCTCCAGCAGCTCTTTTAGCATTGTGGCAATCAAATGTTCTCAGCACAAGTCTACACAACATGGTGTTGAGCGCCACAGCTGGAACCAGAAGACTGTCTATACCTAGTGTCGCAACCTACCAAAGGGGATAACTTTTTTGTTAAAATTCCCAGTGTAAACAGACAAAATCTCAGCAGAGTTTAAGCAATCTCTCACATTTGACAATGCCTGGCATTGATTTTTCTGTAGTCATTATAGTGAATTTTTACTGCGGTGGACCAACTGTTGTATATAACTTGATCTTGGGCATATTAATAGTGTTTGGAGAATCTTGGATGCTTCAGAGCTTCTGTTAAGATAACTAGACTAAAATAATGCCTTTTAAAAATATGTGGTATGGAAATAGGTTTCCAATATTTCCTGTTTTCAGTCCAAGCTTGATATCTTGCAAGAACTGAGGCTTGTGTAGATATTTCAGCTTCTAGTTTTGACAGAAAATGAAGAGAGCTATGAAGGTTTTAGACAAACTAAAAGTTAATTCTTGATTTTGGTTTTCTCTCTCTCTCTCTCTCTCTTTCCCCCTTCCCCACCCCAAACCTCAGATTGTGTTTTTGGTTCAAGCTTGTTGCTTTTCTTTTATCTGAACCATTTAGCCTGTCACTGTTTGTTAATTTAGGGCTCCCATAAGCAGGCTCAAGGCAATGAGGGCATTTGAGTACAGCTGTCAGTATCTAATTATAAAGACTACTAAACAGCTACAACTGTTTGTTTTTGCCCCTTTCACCATGTGATGTTAGCTCAAAATAGGTTAAAGAGACAGCAAAGTATAAATTTCACAAGTTCAACCCACACAGTTTTCAGAAGAATGTAAGCAACTAATGCTATTTCATTTTGCAACAAAAGACCTGTCCTAGATATATCTAGGGCAGGGGTGGGCAAACTACGGCCCGGGGGCTGCATCCGGACCTCCAGACATTTTAATCCAGCCCTTGAGCTCCTGCTGGGGAGCAGGGTCCAGGGCTTGCCCCACTTTGCGCAGCTCCCAGAAGCAGCAGCATGTTCTCCCTCCGGCTCCTATGCACAGAGGCAGCCAGAGGGCTCCACACACTGCCCCAGCCCCAAGTGCCACCCCGGCAGCTCTCATTGGCCAGGAATTGTGGCCAATGTGAGCTGCAGGGGTGGCACCTGCGAACAGGGCAGCATGCAAAGATGCCTGGCCATGCCTCTGCTTAGGAGTCATAGGGGGACATGCCACTGCTTCTGGGAGCTGCTGGAGGTATGCGTTGCCCGGAGCCTGCACCCGTGACCCCCTCCCATGCCCCAACCCTGATCCCCCTCATGCCCTCCAAACCCCTTGGTCCCAGCCCAGAGCACGCTCCTGCACCCCCAATCCCTCATCGTCCTCAGTCCCACCCCAGAGCCCAGACCCCCAGACAGAGCCTTCCCCCTCCCTCCCTCCCGCACCCCAACCCACAATTTCATGAGCATTCATGGCCTGCCATACAATTTCCAAACCCAGATGTGGCCCTTGGGCCAAAAAGTTTGCCCACCCATGATCTAGAGAGAGTTATGAAAGTTCTGAGTTCTTACTGCCATTTCAGAGCCATCCATACTAACATGCATGGGGGGAGGACAGAGAACCCAAGGAACTAGGCAAGGTTCATCTTATAGATTTTTTTTACTGTTCAGTGGATTTTGGAAATGAGTTTGAATAGGTTCCAGTCTTTGCTTATCCCCAGGATCCATAGGAACCCTTCTGGGATGTGATATGGGTTGCCCTGTGATATTGTCCAGCCTGCTCTGCCCCAGGCAGCCTAGCTCTGCATTTGATATACTCTCCTGTCTTGGAAGTATTTTTGGATGTGGAGCAGAAATCAAGACTGCCCTTAGCAGCATTAACTTCTACAAAGAAATCTTTTGGGTCATGAGGAGAGAATCAAGAACAAGTGTGCCCCAATCTCTTCCCAGCCACTCCTAACTTTTTTGGAACTCCAGTTGGGTGAGAGAGGCATGCTGAAAAGTCACTACTTCCTGTGTTCCTCCTTTCCCCAATACTTCTCTACTCCCAGAGACAATCACAGTTCTTCTATCTGGAATTACAGAACACTCATATCCTTTGGTACTGAGCTTCCTGAAAATGGCTCATTTCAGTATGGAGATCTTATGTAAAAGTTCAAGGTCCTGAGTGTTTTGTTGCCTCATTATACATTACAGGTACATTTTGTTGTGAGCAACACATTGTATACAATTTAAAATTCAAGATGTGTATGCTCTTTATCTGCAGTCCCTATAGTGTTGACACAGGAGTTGCTTTAAAAAAACACTTGACAAAGTTTTCCCTTATGGTTAGAATTTAATTTCAAAACTCTTTTCTTTTTTAACTGGAAACTTTTCATCCATATACATTTTATTTATTTGATAACAGAATTGTGAAATCAGACTTTCAGTGTCTTACATCGTCTGCACTGTGGATGGGTGTTAGATTATTTCTAAAGAGCTAAATCTGTTTTGCTCAGGCTAGTGCTTCTGCAATTTCCTAATGAAAGTGCTTTTGCTCCTGGGCCAGTGCTTTAGTGAGTACCTTATAAAGGCTGGCCCTCACTAGGGCAGATTAGAGGGCAATGCATTTAAAGCTAAATATAGAACAAGGCAAATCCTATGCTCCTCCTAATAACTACTCAAGAGTTACTGCTGTTGTACTGAACCTTTGATTAAATTTACTGCAAGTGGTAAGTCTTGTTTTGTTCTGTTTGTTCCCAGGTTCTATTAAAGGGCATCTCTTTGATGTCCAGAAAAACAATATTAAAATCTAATTGTCAAGCTTCAGGTATGTGAAAAATGTTTTTTAGTATTGGAAAAAAAAGACCTCCCCATCCCCCACAACAAGGAAAATGTGCAGTAGTAGAAATTAATGTAAAAACAGAAGACTGCACAGCTGCTGGGAAGTCTTATCTACTGCACTGTGGGGAAGGCAGGCTGGCTTTCCATTCCGCTACCCCAAAGGAAAGCTGGTGTTTTTTCACCGAAGGAGTTAAGGTGTATGTATTCAAGTCTGCTGGCTTATTTATGCTCTGAAGGGTTGTGACAATAGGATTAATTAATGCGTATTGTATAGTTAGCTTTGTTTTCTTTCCCAGGCTGCTGTAAGGTTTCTGTATCCTCTTGAAACTAACATCATGTTTGTTGCAATGAGAGAACATTCTTCCCAACCAAATGAGATACTATGACAACTAGCAGAACACAAACATAAAATCCACTGTTAGTAGCAGACTTACGGAAATGCAGATTTTTTAATTTATTTTTTTTAGTACACATCAAACTCTTTCACAAATGATTGGTTGTTAGACAAAATAGATATGTCAGATCTAGCCGGTCACTAGCTAGAAAACTTAAAACCTGCAGGCACTGGTGGCAGTATTATCTGCCTACTTCATGTAGAAAGCATGTACTGGTGATCTAGATATGTTGTCGGATGGTAAAGGGCTATATCTGTCTTTCTCCAACCTCCTCCTCTGAAGTTCCTGAGCACTCCACAAGAGAGACTGCTGGACTCTGCTCATTGGAGAGCCTCAGCTCCTACAACACTTTCTAAGCTTCACTGTGCCATCTCATTCACCATCCTTGATTTTAAGTCACAGAATGCAAGTAAGAACATAAGGACGGCCATACTGGGTCAGACCAAAGGTCTATCTAGCTCAGTATCCTGTCTTCAGACAGTGGCCAATGCTAGGTGCCCCAGAGGGAATGAACATAATAGGTAATCATCAAGTGATCCATTCCTTGTCGCCCATTCCCAGCTTCTGGCAAACAAAGGCTAGGGATACCGTCCCTGCCTATCCTGGCTAATAGCCATTGATGGACCTATCCTCCATGAATTTATCTAGTTCTTTTTTGAGCCCTGTTATAGTCTTGGTCTTCACAACATCCTCAGGCAAGGAGTTCCACAGGTTGCCTGTGCATTGTATGAAAAAATACTTTCTTTTGTTTGTTTTAAACCCTCTGTCTATTAATTTCATTTGACCTCTACTTTGTGTGTTATGAGCAGGAAATAACACTTCCTGATTTACTTTCTCCACACCAATCATGATTTTATAGACCTCTATTATATCCCCCCTTAGTCATCTTTTCTCCAAGCTCAGAAGTCCCAGTCTTATCAATCTCTCCTCATATGGCAGCCATTCCATACCTCTAATCAAGATGTCTTTCTTGAGTGGTAACGGCTAATTTAGACCCCATTTTTTTATATGTATAGTTGGGATTATGTATTCCAATGTGCATTACTTTGCATTTATCCACATTGACTTTCATCTGCCATTTTGTTGCCCAGTCACCCAGTTTTGAGAGATCCTTATGTAGCTCTTTGCAGTCTGCCTGGGACTTAAGTAGGCAAGTACATTGCCAGAAGGTTGGCGATGCAGTTTAACTGTACCTTCTTTAAATGTTCTTAATTTCTGGTAAAACTGTAGCTTGTTTTTTGGGTTTTTTTGAGAGAGAGGATATTCTCAGTATGCAAACTGTAACTGCTGGTTGGGTCTTTTCTTATGTTACAACTTGAAGACAGCAAAGCTAATCATGACTCTAAACTTTTCTGGCTCTTTATGCTTTCTCTCTCAGGCCTGGTCTACACTAGGACTTTAATTCGAATTTATCAGCGTTAATTCGAACTAACCGCTCAACCGTCCACACCAGGAAGCCATTTAATTCGAACTAGAGGGCTCTTTAGTTCGAATTTGGTACTCCACCCCGGCAGGTGGAGTAACGCTAAATTCGCACTTGCTAGCTCGAATTAGGCTTGGTGTGGATGCTAATCGAACTTAGCAGCTCCGGGAGCTATCCCACAGTTCACCACTCTGTTGACGCTCTGGACAGCATTCCGAGCTTGGATTCTCTGGCCAGCCACACAGGAAATGACCCGCGAAAATTTGAATTCATTTTCCTGTCTGGGCGGTTTGAATCTGACGTTCTGGTTGCACATCGGGGCGAGCTCCGCAGCACCTGCAACGATGCAGAGCTCTCCAGCAGAGGAGTCGGGCAATCCCAGAATAGAAAGAGGTCCCCAGCATGGAGTGACCGGGAAGTCCAGGATCTGATCGCTGTGTGGGGCGAGGAGTCTGTGCTCTCGGAGCTGCGCTCCAACAAGCGGGCAGACCTTGAGAAGTTCTCTAAAGCCATGAAAGACAAAGGATACAGCCGGGATGCGATGCAGTGCCGCGTGAAAGTGAAGGACCTAAGACAAGGGTATCAAAAAGTCAGAGCGGCAAGCGGACGCTCGGGCCAACCCCAGACATGCCGCTTCTACGAGGCACTGCATGCCATTCTAGGTGGGTCTGCCACCAGTGCCCCACCAGTGACGGTGGACTCCGAGGACGGAATAGTGTACGGGACAGTTCCCCCTCCTGTTCGCGATGGGGAAGATGAGGAAGGGTCTTTAGAGGACGGCGCAGGCGACATCGAACCCACTCCCGCTTTCCCTGACAGCCAGGATCTCTTCATCACCCTCACAGAGATCCCCTACCAACCGTCCCCGCCCGTTAACCAGGACTCGGAATCAGGGGAAGGATCAGGCGGTAAGTGCTACAAACAGGGAAACATTTATTTTTTTAAGAAACAGGGATTTATATAAAAAATAGAAATACTATATAAACATTTTTAAATATGAAACTAAACAAACAGCAGGTCTACACAAACAGCAATGGAGCAATAGTCCTCTGGGGATATTTCAAAAAAGCTCTCAGAGAGCAGCTGGAAAAGCCTCAGCAAGAGGTTTCTTGGGAGAGGTGCTTTATTGGGTGCTCCGTTGAAGCACACTCTTCGCGCCATGCCATCCTCAGGTAGAGGGGACCATCGCCTCTCTGAGCATGGCAGCGTAGGGTCCTGGTCTGTGCAGGGCTTCTATTAACATCCGCTCTCTCTGTGTGCCTGACACGCCTCAGGGTGATGTCGTTGTGGAAGTGCTGCATCTAATTAGTGGAATTAGTGTACTGTTACTATTGTGCATGGTAGACTTTTACTTTGCATAAGAATGACCCTCGCTTAACAGAGTTTTACTTTGCATAAGAATGACCCTCGCTTAACAGAGTTTTACTTTGCATAAGAATGACCCTCGCTTAACAGCCACGTGTTGCAGGCCTCAGAGGAAAAGCATACAGGGGTCTTTCGCGGTCACTGGCGGGAGATGCCGCATAACGCTCATCTTTTCTGCTTTGCACATTGCCTCCAGCAGGAGAGCACAGCTAAGCACTATCTGATAAGCAGTCTGTA
This sequence comes from Mauremys reevesii, assembly GCF_016161935.1. NCBI lineage: Eukaryota > Metazoa > Chordata > Testudines > Geoemydidae > Mauremys > Mauremys reevesii. The sequence continues at coordinate 55,486,964 of NC_052624.1, forward strand.
CTGTAAGGCTTACCAGGACTTTGTGCAAGAGGATGCAGCTGTCTCTCCTCGCATGCGCTATCCAGTGCAATCGCGCCGCCAATGAGGCGTATTCGAAATCTCGGACTAGTTCGAGATCTCCTGAGACTTAGTTCCCTGTTTGGTCTTCTTAACTGAAAATGACTAGACTGTGTTTACTGTTGGCAAACATGTATTTGTTCAAGGAAATCACCTACTTTTGCATCACACAGCTTGGCTCCTTCACGGACTGCCCGCCATCCCCTGCAGAGGCTGGCTCAGATTAGGCGCCGAAAGAAAAGACAAGGGACGACATGTTCCAGGAACTGATGGCCAGCTCCAGAGCGGAGGCGGCAGAGCAGAGACAGTCGAGGAGAGCCTGTGTCAGCAGCATCGCACACACCTGGAGCGGGAGGATAGGTGGCGGCAGGAAGACCAGCAGGCGACTCAAGCGCTGCTTGGTCTAATGAGGAGCAAGCGGACACGCTCCGGCGCCTTGTAGATGTTCTGCAAGACCACAGGCAGGAGGAGAGCCCCCTGCAGTGCATCTGCAACCGCCCTCCAACGCCAAGAAGTCCTGTCCCCCTCACCCAAAGTGACAAGAAGGAGGCGGTAGGGGCCGTGAGAACTGTCACTGCACCAGCAGGCGCTAATGTACAAGACACCTCTCGCTGTAAATTTGTAGAAGTTCTTCCCTTACAGGATCACCCAGTCCCAAATCCAAGTTTCAACCCCCCACTGTGTATAACATTATTAAAAGCGGTTTGCTGTTACTCTCTGTTTCCGTCACGTTTCTCGTGTCAGAAGACTTTGTGGGGGGGGGGGATTTTTAATTACAGTGCATAGCCCACATTACCAGGGTACAGACTTGGGGGCAGGGTCAACTGCAGGGCCCACCCAGACTGCAGGCACTAGGCACCAGGGACAGTGTGTGTGGTGTATGCTGCCCGGGTCTTTCCTTGATGTGTAGGGTCCTGGTGCCTGACATCTCCGAATGTAAAGGCAGGCTTCCCTTCACATGCATTTGGACCGTAGTCACGATCCTCCCCGGTGCCCCGAGCCCCAAAAAGAGACCTCATCCAGGGGCAGATACTCACCCTTCCCCCACACCCCTCACCCCTTCCAACGCCCAAACCCACAGCCATCATGGTAACCCCTATCCAAGGACGGCACCCCTCGCCCCTTCCTGCAAACCCACCCATCAGTGCACACCTTAACCAGCACAGAATGCTTCCATGTTTCAACGAATAAACAGAAATGCAAAGTCAACGAAAGATTTATTATTAATTACTAAAACATGTCCTTAGTTTTAAAACGTCCTTGGGAAGTGGGAAAACTTGGTTTATGATCAGGCTCTCTTAAAATCAAGTGGACAGTCACAGGTTACCCTGCTCTGCGAGGAAACTCGCTTTCAAAGCCTCCCTGATGCATATCGCTTCCCGCTGGGATATTCTCTCAGCACGGGTGTCTGGCTGATCATAAACAGCAGCCAGGCGATTTGCCTCAACCTCCCAAGCGGCCAAAAAGGTCTCGCCCTTGCTCTCACAGAGATTGTGGAGCACACAGCAAGCAGCAATAACTACGGGGATATTCTTTCGCTGATGTCCGGCGAGTCAGTAAGGTCCGCCATCTCCTTGAGGCGTCCGAAAGCACACCACCACCATTCTGCACTTGCTCAGCCGGTAGTTGAAGAGTTCCTTTTCAGTGTCCAAGGCGCCTGTATAGGGCTTCATGAGCCAGGGCATTAGCGGGTAGGCCGGGTCCCCGAGGATCACTGTAGGCATCTGCACATCCCCAACCGTTATTTTGTGGTCCGGGAAGAAAGTGCCTGCCTGGAGGCGTCTAAACAGACCAGAGTTCCTGAACACACGCGCGTCATGAACCTTGCCCGCCCACCCGACGTTGATGTTGGTAAAACGTCCCCTATGGTCCACCACAGCTTGCAGCACCATTGAAAAGTAGCCCTTTCGGTTAATGTCCTGGTGGGCTGGTGCCAGGATAGGGATGTGAGTCCCATCTATAGCCCCACCGCAGTTTGGGAATCCCATCGCGGCGAAGCCATCTATGATGACCTGGACATTTCCGACAGTCACTACCTTTGAGAGCAGTTGCTCAACGATTGCGTGGGCTACTTGAATGACAGCAATCCCCACGGTAGATTTGCCCACGCCAAAGTGGTTCGCTACTGACCGGTAGCTGTCTGGCGTGGCAAGTTTCCAGAGGGCTATGGCCACTCGCTTCTGCACAGTCAGGGCTGCTCGCATCCTTGTGTCCTGGCGCTTCAGGGCAGGGGACAGCAAGTCACACAGTTCAAGGAAAGTGTCCTTACGCATCCTGAAGTTTCGCAGCCACTCTGTGTCATCCCAGACCTGCAGCACTATGCGGTCCCACCAGTCTGTGCTTGTTTCCCGGGCCCAGAATCGCCGTTCCACACCATGAACTTGACCCATTGCCACCATGATCTCCACTGCCCGGCGTACCCTGCTTTCTGAGAGGTCTGCGCCACTCTCCTCACCGTGCTGCGGAGCCTCCTCGCCCGGTTTCTCAGCATCTGACTGTGGAAGAGGTGGGCGATAACGTCGCGAGGAGTTGACAACGGCCATAAGTGCAGCGATGATCGCAGCGGGCTCCATGCTCGCAGTGCTGTGGCGTCCGGCGCTGTAACCGACCAGAGAAGAGCGCGAACAGATTTCCGCCTGCGCTTTCAAGGAAGAGAGGGAGGCGGGATTGACGGTTCAATGGCGACACATTTTCCCCCAGCATGCATTGGAAATCCCTAATTCAATGGGCAGCGGGAGTGCGGGAACTGTGGGATAGCTTCCCACAGTGCACCGCTTCCAAAGTCGAAGCTGGCCCGTGAATGTGGACTCAAGTTCAAATTTGTGTATTTAGTATGGATACACAAATTCGACTTATTAAGGTCGAATCCACAAATTCGACTTAAGTAGATTCGAAATAGTCCTGTAGTGTAGACAAGCCCTCAGATGTGCTGGCATTTCCTAACTCCAGATAAATCATAGTTCTGGACTAGAAAACACTGATCTGCTGAGTTACAAAAGTGAAACACTGTTGGAATGACCAACAGAGGGGCCAGCTAGTGACATCATAAGAGTTGTTAAATAATTAAAAAATAATCACAATTAATTCACAACTATTTTTTAATCGCAATGTTAAACAATTATAGAATACCAATTTAAATATATTATAAATATTTTTATATGTTTTCAAATATGTTGATTTTAATTACAACACAGAATACAAAGTGTACAGTGCTCACTTTATATTTTTATTACAAATATTTTCACTTTAAAAAAGATAAACAAAATAAATAGTATTTTTCAATTCACCTCATAAGTACTGTAGTGCAATCTTTGTATCATGAAAGTGCAACTTACAAATGTAGAATTTATTTTTTTACACAACTGCACTCAAAAACAAAACAATGTGAAATTGTAGAACATGCAAGTCAAAGTATGAAGGGGCATACAAGTGTTTAGCATATCTGGCATGGAAATACCTTGCAACACCGGCTACAACCATGCCATGCGAATGCCTGTTCTCATTTTCAGGTGACATTGTAAATGAGAATCGGGCAGCATTATTTCCTGTAAATGTAAACAGAGTTGTTTGTCATAGCGATTGGCTGAACAAGAAGTAGTACTGAGTGGATTTGTAGGAGATGAATTGAAAAATACTATTTCTTTTGTTTATCTTTTTTACAGTGAAAATATTTGTAATAAACAATAATATAAAGTTAGCACTGTACACTTTGTATTCTGTGTTGTAATTGAAATCAGTCTATTTGAAAAGTAGAAAAAATCCAAAAATATTTATATGTTTAAATTTGTATTCTATAATTGTTTAACAGTGCGATTAAAACCGTGATTATTAACTCAATTTTTAAAAAAAGTTGTGAATTTGTTTTACATTTATCACATGCCCTAGCTGTGATTAATTGACAGCCCTAATTATAACTGGAAAAAATAGACATCTCAGAAATTGGAGTAGATTATATCACTAGCATATTGTTGGGAGGGCTGTTCAAAAACTAATTTCCTTGGATACAGAAAACCAATTAACTGGCAGATTCTACCAATTAACTGTACAGTAATTTGTAATTGATAGAATCTGTCCAGCTGTGAAACCAAGAATTCACTTTGTTCAGTCTAGGAGGAGGTGATGTAGTATAGGTGTGTAGTGTATGCTTTGAAACCAGTAGCATGAGTGAGACTTGCTGTAGAATAAATCTTCTCTATAGCATCTATAAACAAATGGGCCTAAAATGAGGTAGGGTGTCTGTGTGTAAATGTGGGTGTGTTAAACTTATTGGGTTGTTGTGTTTTGTTGAGTTTTTTAGGTGTTTTTTTTTTGTTTGTCACTAAAACTTGATTTGCGATAGGTAAAACTTTAGGGTGCTCTCAGATGAGTCAAGAATCTTGGTAGAGTTTTATGTCCTGAATTATGTGAAATGGCTTACCCAGTCCAAACAATTATCTCCTCTGTGGGGAGGATGGGGGGAGATGTAAGAGAACTGGTAGGTACAATGAAACTTCATTATATTCACTCTTGTGGCAAATTCAGGCCAATTAGCTACCTGGAGAGGGGTAACAATTAGCCCAGAAGGCTTAGCCAGCAAAATAAGGTTCAGCTGGGGCAGGGGTTAGGAAGCAACTAATCAGGTTCAGCTGGCCCCAGTTGCTAGAGACCTTTTAAACCCTCCCTGACAAGCAGGGGCGGCTCTAGGCACCAGCAAACCAAGCTGTTGCCTAGGGCGGCCAAATCTAGGGGGCGGCAGGCTGGGCCGGTGGACCTGCCGCAGTCATGCCTGCGGGAGGTCCACGGGCCCAGACGACGGACCTGCCGCAGGCATGACTGCGAGGGGCGGCTCGGCTGGACCTCCCGCAGGCATGACTGCGGCAGCTCAAGCGGAGCCCGCGGGAGGTTTGCTGTTCCCGCGGCTCGGGTGGAGCTCCCGCAGTCATGCCTGCGGCAGGTCCGCTCGTCCCGGGGCTCCGGTGGACCTGCCGCGGGAGCTCAACCGGAGCCGCGGGAAGAGGGGACCCGCCGCGGGACCGAGGAAGGGCGGCGCAGCACACCGCGCTGCCTGGGGCAGCCTAATTTCTAGAGCCGCCCCTGCTGACAAGGAAGCAGAAAGGGGGGAAGGAGGATGAGAGAAGCAGGGCAGCTGCCAGCAAGGAGGGACAGCTGAGCTCTGAGACTCGTTGCAGGACGGAGGGCATTCTCCCCAAGGGGGGGGAAGAAACTAGAGGGGGGGCTGAGAAGGAATCAGCCCGGCCTTGTGAGATTGAGAAGGGTTTTCTTTTCCCTTGTGCCCTAGCCTGTGCCTCTGGGGCTGGGAAGGACTGAGCTAACAAGCAGAGGGGCAGGTATTTTGCCACACTCTATATTACGTATTTGCATTTGTTTAACAATATAGGGTGTGAAGCTTATGCAAAATATAGCTATGTAATTAAATCCATTACACTAATATACTCAAAACTGAAGAATAGCGGTTCTCATCAGATAATATGCTACAGTATTTAATAATTATGATTGAGTAAAGGTTTAATCAAAATTGCCATATTAATCTCACATTAATTGAGGCCTGTATGTAAGGAATACTCTCCAATACTTTAGGCCCAATATTCGTCCTAGCTTGAAAATCTAGATGGCATTCTATTAAATAATATCAAGTATCTATTTAAATACAGAATTGCTGATGGAGGAAAACTAGCTACCATTTTGTGCGGGACACAGAAGGCGATGACTTCTCTTCCCAGTTCTTTAGTAGCTAATAAGCAAGTCATGGTTATAAACACTTGAATAGGGCAGGAAAATATATTTGGTATTTGGGAGAAGTATTTGCCAAAGACTTGATCCTGTAAACATCTTTGTTGTAGAACCCATATTGATTTCCATGGGACTCTGTAAGGCATGAGTTGTCATTTATTTTTCATCACTAAGGGCTAGATTATTGCAGCCCTTTGCTGGTTGTGCAGGGGAGTCAGGTTCCCCCTGATTTTCTTGCTCAGATTTTTAGTCTGCTAATGAGGACAGCAGGGGCTATTCTCCCTGCAAGCTAATAGGTAGTGAAGCGGCAGAGAGTGGGAGGATCCATGCCTCCGTGCTCCCCTTCCTGCCAGCCTGGGTAGTTGACTGGGTGCACAAGACAAGAGTAAGTTGCTCTCTGAAAAGGTGTGAAGTAATTTACTCCCTCCTCAGAGTGAGGGGCAGTCGGGAGGAATTGTGACTTTTGTAAATCACAGTTTGGTCTTTCCTGAACCAGTGAAGCACCTGGTTGTCCCCTACCAGGTCAGATAATAAAGTTTCAATCTAATCTTAAGTGTTTCTGGGTTTTAATTTTGTTTTTATCTTAGAAATCATCTAAATTATATAATGATGCCAATATATATTAATTTACAAATCATGATCCTATAGAAGATCCTATGGCTGGTTAAAGCTGGCCCTTATTAGAGCTAGGATTATTCTTGGTCCTGAGACTCATTATCTAATACTGTAATTAATTTCTCTACTTTACATCTCTTGAAATAGAGGCAAGACAAATGATATTGTGACAATACAACTTTTGAAATTATTTTCTGGTACATTTCTGTGTAGAATGAAAGTTTCCATTTTTATAGTATTGTCATGAATCAAGCTTTGTCAGGGAAACAAATTTCAATCCAATTATGCTAAAATTATAGCTCTGTTTGTCTTTAAAATAACAAAAACTATTTTTTACAAGAATTTTTCATCAGTGTTGCTTGAATCTATGAATTTCTTTTTTGCTTTACTGTCACGTTACCATGTTGTCTGTAAGTACTCTGATTAAATTGATATATGTAGTTAAACTATTTTTCTTTCTCTTGCAGAAATTTTATGAATAAGCATCAGAAGCCGGTGCTAACAGGCCAGCGGTTCAAAACTAGGAAGAGGGGTAGGATTAATGCTTTATTTTTTTTCCTCTTCATGAAGATGATTAGAATGATCACAGTCATATAAAGCATTGATTGCTGTCCTCTCATTTGAAAGTTTAGTAGGATTAAGGTGTCCCCTCCTACCCACCACCATCCTCCCATCAGTGTTAAGGATACTGTTAGTGTTTTTAATGTAACTAAAGTTTATGCTTTTTGTATACATTTAGGACTACATATAAGACACTTGGAGCTTGGCTTTGTTTGTATTAGTGTGCAGTAGCCTCCGGAAAGAGCAAGTTTTTAACCAGGATTACAGAAGATTTGGATATTAGGAAGCATGGTTGATGATGATTAGACACTCCTTCCAGCTGCCACTGTAAAGGCACATTTTTTATTAAGAAAGCACAACTACCAAAAGTTTCTTAAAAGACAAGCAGTATTCAGAAATGAACTTCAACTGGTAAGGTTTTTAGAGTCAAATCTATGCAATCCCCCAAAATGTGCCCCTAATTTCTACCCCCTGAAAGTGGAGGTGTGTTCTATACTTAGATTTCATCAACCAAGTAACAAGTATGAACTTCTCAGAAACTATAATAGCCTTAATAGGGAGCCACAGACAGTCCCCATGAGTAGTCCAATCTATCTTGCCACACAGGCAAACCTGCCTCTGTGATAGATGGTCCCTTACACCAAAAATCACAACAATATCCAGGTTACTCCCAGTCCCAAAGGACCAGTCACTTACCCCAGGTCAAGTGCATCCTAGATCTCTCACCAAAGACAATGCGTATAGCCAGTCTTACAATAGGTATAAGGCTAAAGCAGTTACACACGTACAGTGCGATACAATCTTAGGTTCCAAAAGATGATAGTAGCTGATATAATATGAAAGCTTTATATGCCCTTTAGGGCTAACTCAAACTAAACAGCTGAAGATCTCTTGCTTATGCTTAGAAATCTTCGCATCTTCAAGTTCAAGCAGCATAGGGATATCAATTTCTCAACATGTATTTTTATTCCCTTCTCATAGTGATCAAGCAGCGATGGGATGGGGCTTGTGCGTTATCCTCTTCAGAGGTGTGGGGGAAGCAATCTATAGAGTCTTTTGTCCACAGTGGCTTCTCTGATGTCTGTAGACCTTCTTTTGTTGAGAGAGGAGACAACAGCTCTTGTTATAAACTAGCACTTCACACTTGGTAAAATGCTTCTTCCCTGACTGTGGGATTTACAGTTTTAGCAAACATTTTAAAGTTGCAGAGCCAACATTTAAACATTACTTTATAATATGGGATACAGATATTATAAGTAGGATTAATACATGTGGCATCCTACAAGTTTCCATAAAGTTTTAAACACATTCTTATAAGTGTAATATCTATTTTAACAGTACTACCACACAGGTAAGCCAGACAGGTTTCCAGCTATGCATTTGTCAGTGTTCAGTGAGGCCTGGGGACTTGGTATGAGCTGGCACTGGGTTTGCCAAAATCACCAAGGTATTCTAGTGAAATATAACCTTTTACGTGCACAGATGCATCTCATAATGTATTTTACAGCTCACTGGCTGCTGTAGGTTGTGTTTAGTCTGGGAATTGCACCAATAAAGGGCTGCTTACCAGTAGTTCACTTTGACTGTGAAGAGAAACAATTGGTAATAATGGATGTGATACTACAGAAACCACTGTGAGCAAAATGTGTGTGTGTGTGTGTGTGAGAGAGAGAGAGAATATGAATTATAGATATATCCTCGCTGCTATAGTAATTTATTCTATTATCTGTAATTTAACCTGGATTTTAACTGCTCTGGTTTACAATGGATTTATCAGAACAGTTACATGATATTGTTTTTTTGCAGCTAATTAAAATTAGTTTCAGTGTGTATCCTTTTAAATTATTGGTTTATCTCTTCTGGAGAGGCTTTTGGAGCTGTATGTCTCTTGACCACTCCTCCAATAAATTATGATAGTCTGCTCATAGCTATAATACATGTCTTAATGTGCCACTCGTATGCACGTTTCATTGGTGGCACTGTTGTTTTTAGTGCTTTTTTAAAAAAAAAGAGTTCTCGTGTGTCCTCGGCAAAACTAACCTTCCTTAATTAAGTGGTCCAAGAATCAAGTTCAAGGTCCTCAGTGGCCTGGGCCATTAGTGGTGGTCTGCCCATGTGGTGCTCTAGCATGTTGGCTTCTGAAAAGGGATTTAGCCTGATGGGAACCATTGCTGCTACTCTCTTCCCAGCTGTGTTTTGTCTGTTTGGGCTCCCCTTGCCCTCTGCCTACCTCCCAACCCTGCCAGAGGAGCTGTGTGGAACATGACAATTCCTTGGAGGCTAGCCTGCCATGGGACATAGAAAGAAACAATTTAAGATGGTTGTGGACATTCCTGGAGGGGCATGTACTTGCATACCTGGCCATTGGGCAGTGGAGTTCAGAACAGTGATCAGAGCAGTCACGGTAGGACACCTCCTGGAGGCTACTAAAGTCGATGCAAGTAACGCAGCGTCTACACTGACACTGTGTTGACCTAACTACGTCAACCTAAGTGCAATATTAAGTCAGCGTAGCATGCGAGTTACATCGGCAGGAGCGACATTTTAGTGTAGACGCTTACAGAGTTAGGTTGACATAAGCTGCCTTGCATTGACCTAGCTCTGTAGTGTAGACAAGGCCAAAGTGACTGGATTCTGGGTGGCTCGCTTTTAGGGTGCCAAACTTGGAAAAACCTTGAAGAAGCCTGTTTTTTTTCAGGAGGCAGTTCTCAGCTTGCTTCTTGCTTAGCTGTTATGTTGTATTACAGCAGTGCTCCAAATGTGTTGGGTGCTGTGGAGACATTTAGGAAGACGTAGTTCCTTCCCTGAAGAGCTTAGTTGTCTGCTGGCAACTAAAGAAATTGCTAACATACATCTGTTAACAGTGCTTTAGTTGCCAGGAGTTAAAATTACTAAAGCGGGAGAAGGGAGAGTGCGGGGAGGGGGCAACTGGAGTGGTGTTGCAATGTGTGATAGTCTAAGATGCAGTCCCTCTTTGGGCTTCCCCTGGGTGGGGTGGCTAAATGTTGCACTCTGGCCTCTACTATCTGGTTACTTGCACAAATAGGAGAATTCTAGTGAACTCTTACTCAGTGCAGTCTTTCCTATACTCCTGAATGCTGTTTTTTCAGTGGTCCTATCTGCAGTAGTTGGGATCAGGCCAGGATTTGTGGACATGCACAGATATACACAAGCCTACCATATTGGAGCATAGATGTGACTGCACAGAGTATTCCTTTCCTCTTGTGTTTCAGGCTCCTGTGAAATGAGAGAGAAGGTAGGATCTGGAGCAAAATCACCAATGCCTGACCAGGCTGGAAAAACACATGCCCACATAAAACACTGTAGGTGTCACATGGGCCCAGTGGCATATTGGCAATGCTTCATGCCAGCACATGAGACCCAGATCTATTCCTGTGATATCAGAGATGGGAGTATATCCTTCAGAAACACACAGTCTGGCAAACTAAAGAACCATGCAGATGCTATTAGCCAGAAAGTTGGTGAGAATGGGTAAACTGCAGTATAGGAGGAAGTGAAGAAAAAGGAAATCCAGGTGCCATTCAGGAAGAAAATTGTTCAGTAGAAAGTCAAAATAAATACTAATACAGTAAAATGAGGTCAGAAAGGGGATGGGATGGATTGTGTGGAGGAATGAATTCAGTTTCCCTGGCTTGTGAGCCTTTTGTTGAGGATTAATTTGTTAAAGAGGAAGATTCAAATGTATTTTATGATGTGGTGCATCTGTACAGAAGGGAAGAGGGTGACTTCTAGAAACAAAATGAGTGGAACTGCTAGCTGGCCTAATTATGCACTTGAAAACTTCACATACTGTTCCTATTCCATGATGACAGCTTCTTATTCAGCTTGTTGTGCTGGTTCAGCACTTCACTTCTAGGGATGCAAGTTGTTAAGAGAACAACATTTCACTAATGATGTGTATCACTCTTCGGGCAATTTAAAAAAAAATCCTCTTCCTACACATGTTAAATTGCAACAGAGAAGAAAATATTAGGACATTCCAGATGGGAAGAGACTTGTAGGCAAGAAAAGTATCTGGGTTTAAAATAATTGTAGAAAATATTAGTGGTGGTTGTGTTTGTGTTGCACTGTGATCCACAGCCCCCATAGTGCTAGACACAGTGAAGCCCTCGAAATTTAACACATTGAGTATTTTTAAACCTGCCTGTCTGAAAAATATAAAAACATCCATACATTTAAAACTCTTAGGGGTACGGACTTTGTCTTCTTAACTGTCTGTAAAGCACCTAGCATGCTGTTGATATCGTGTGAATAATACATATTCTTGTGGTTCCCCAAGGAGGAATAGTTTGTACTTCCTTTGGTTGTTTGGTAGCATTCGTGATTCTTCTCCTGGTATTGTGTTTCTTGTGCACAAATAAAAATATTTTGGGCATTAGTACACATAAGGTGAAATGATTGCTTTTTATAGTCCTTGCTGAGAAGAACTCTAGGAGGCTCAAGATATCTGTGAATAAGCAGCATGACTGCTCAGAATGACTCTGCTACAGTTTTTCTCCATGGATTTTCCTGGAGCACTAACTTCCACACTAAGCCCTTTCTTTTCTTTCCATTCCCTTTAATGCCCTGCCAAAATCCCCACTGAGTTACTCTCGTTATCAATACCTGCACTGAAATTCCTCACAGACCATTGCAGAGTATTTTCATTACATGCCCCACAGCTCCTGGGACCTGCTCCAGTAGGAGGTATAGTTTGAATAGGGCTAGTTTAAGGGTGCAGTGGCAGAACCATTTGCTTGATCTAGGTTTTTAATAGATCTTCATTTTTACTAGTAAATGAGAGGTTTATTCCTTCACGTGCAGAGTCTATTATATTCTTAAGTAATTATTGCTGTTATGTGATCATATGACTTGGCACCAATATCTAAAACAGATGACAAAATGCTATGTAAAATTCATGATTGTTTCTGTTTAAACACTCTCATGCCTGGTCTATGCTGCACAGGTAGGTTGGCGGCTACACACTACAGCCTTGTCCCACTGATGTAAGTGCATTACACCTCTCGTGGAGGTGGAGTTACGTTGGTGTAGTTAGGGCGATGCAGTGTCTGTGTAGACACTGCATTCCTTACATTGACTGTTGGCTGTCTTGTCAATTCCAGGGCTCTGCTGGATCTCTGCTCCAAGCCATGCTGCTGCCCAGGCTCCCCTCTGGCTCCTCGCTTCCTGCCGGGACCACGGCAGCCGACCAGACTGTTGGTTCCCCAGCAGGAGCATGGCAGCTGACTGGACTTCGGGTGCAATTCTCCCGGCCGGAGACGAGAAGCCAAGGGTGGTTGCCCCCCAGCTCTGGGCAGGGAGTGGGGAGGCGAGAAGCCCAGGGGGACAGCAGGGCTCCCAGCGGGAAGATGCGTGGAACTGAGAGCCCTGGCTCTCAGCCCCCCACACTCCCTCTCTTTGGTCAGTGGAAGTGCTCTGGTGAGGACACACACCACTGACAGAAGGAGAATAGTGTGGACATCAGCCACTGTAGTAATTACTGCAGTGGCTGTAAATCAACCTAATCTAAGTCGATTTAAGAGTATAGTGTAGACATGCTCTCAGACATAAGCCATTCAAAGCGCACAAGTGTAAATCCTTGCTTTGCTGGGAGGTTTCAGGTGTACATGGCTCCCTATTAGCACCTTGTTAGTTTATCAAAGAAAGAAGAAGCAATAGGAGGTATATGTGTATGTGTCTAAGATTAATCTAGATTTGCAAGTGCATCCATTATGACTAAAGATCTTGATTTAGAGATGCTATCTGAAGGTCAAAGTGAGCATTTTAATCAAGGGTTTCTACCGGGAACTGAACTAGGTGATGCATCATTGAATGTCACTCTTCTCTGTTTCAAGAGCTGCTGCTCTCTGTCAATCTGGGGAACAACTGGTGACAACACCATGTAAACCCCCACTCACACTCCTCCGTGCTGATAGAACATAGGAGTTTGTTGGCTGTTGTGATCTCTTCTCTTCGCCAAGATTTGCATACGTCAGTGCATGAATTAAGTTGCAGTTAAAATTCAAAGAAGAACATCAGAAAATGAAAGTTCCTGCCGCACTTTTAACTAGGCAGCTTTGCACAGCCTGTATTTTATCATCTAATTTAACAACATATATAGTAACATATTGAGGAATGCATTTAATAAGAGAAATAGCAATAGAAAATTGTACATATATACAGTTTAATTTTGCATTAATGGATTTCTTCTATTTAATTTCCCCAAGGTAGGTTGTGCATATTCCTTTTTAGTTTTTGAAAAAGAAGGGGGAGAGAAAAAAGTACAATTCCCAGAACTAACAAAAGCCACTGATACTTGTGAAATAGGATAATCAGAATGGGAAATATGTTATGCTCCCATACCACAGACATGTCAGTTGTTGTCTAATATGTAAATCTAAGCATATAGATGGTTGGTTGACTTTTTTGTTTGTTTGTTTTTCCTTTCCTAGATGAAAAGGAGAAATTTGAACCCACAGTTTTCAGGGATACAATCATCCAAGGCCTCAATGAAGCTGGGAATGATCTGGAGGCTGTAGCCAAGTTTCTGGACTCAACAGGCTCAAGGCTAGATTATCGTCGCTATGCTGACACGCTGTTTGATATCCTGATAGCTGGCAGCATGTTAGGTAAACTTTGCGCATCTTGTTGATGCTAGAAAATTTCTGTACATAACATTTTAGTGGAGGAATGTGGTTAAATAGTGTACACTTTGCTCCACAAAAGCTATTAACTCTGCCCTCAGTACCATCTATCTAGGTACTTATTTAGTCTGCAATCAGATAGGTGGTGGTATTATTTATTATTGTGTTATGGTAGTGCCTAGGGACCCCAGTCCTAGATGAGAATCCTACTGTGCAAACAAAAAATGGTCACTGCCCTGAGGCACTTAAAATCCACATATAAGAGAGGCAACTGATGAATACAACAGAAAGGCCAAATGTGTTGGCATGAACAGCACTGGTACAGGAGGAGAGGAAGACGCTAAGGCAGCTTTTTGTATGAAGTGAAGAGGAGAAAGCTGCTGTAATCAAAGGGAAGGATGATCATGATTTGGGCAAGGGCTTTTTGCAATAAAGATGAAAGAGAGAAGAACTGTTGTTTTGTTAAGAGCTGTTTATGTAGAGGAGGAAGCAACAGGATTTGGCGACAGCCTGAATGTGGGAGGAGAATGCAACACAAAGGTAGTGAGCCTGGGTGATGTGGCAGACAGTGGAGTTGTCGGTGGGAACGAAGGGGGTTTGGAAGGAAAGTAAGCTGAGTGTTTTGTGGTGTTGAGTTTGAGATGGTAGCAAGTTGTAAAGATGTGATTGGGAGAAGGGTATCTGGAGATGCAAGACTGGATGTATGAGGCAAGGTTACTGTTAGGTACATGTAAGAGTCTGAATTTAAAGATGATAACATTGGATAAGTGAAAGCAGGACCGGCTCTAGGCACCAGCAAAACAAGCACATTCTTGGGGCGGCACATTTCCAGGGACGGCAACCTAGAGCCGGCCCTGGGTAGGAGCCCTGTAGCAGAAGAAGCCCTGCCTGTTAACCGTGAAGGTGTCCGTGAACTCAAAGTAATAAGCCAGCATCACGGTCCCTGCCATGATCGCCAGCTGGAAGTAAAGCATGCTGGTGAGCGCAGAGGGCACAGGCACTCTGTCTCTGGCAGCCGCGGCAGCCCCCCTCCCAGTCTGCGCGGTCCGTCCGCTCCCCGGCAGCATCCACTGGGGGAGGAGGCAGGTAGTCCCAGCCAGCAGTGGCGGTGGCACCTGGGCGCAGGCTGGAGCACATGGGCTGCGCAGGAGGCTGGTTAGTTCCAGGCAGCGGCTCAGTTCATGGGCTAACGCCGGGCAGCTGCACAAGCACAGCCCTGGCACAAGCCCATGCCCATGGGCTGCTCCTGTCAGGCAGCTGCGCCTGGGCACAGGCTCGTGCACTGGGGGAGCAGGCGGCAGCTAGACCCAGGCAGCAGTGCCAGCTCCATCCGGGCACGTGCAGGGGGAGGCGGGTCTCCTCCCTGGAGCAGCCCCTGGCCGCTGGAGTGGGGAGCCCGGCTGAGAAGCGGATCCAAGGGTTCCCCTCTCCAGTGGCTCTGGGGCCCCAGTGTTTGAGCCAAGCCCGCCCCCGGGCAGGTGCCTGATGCCTCTGCCCAGCACCAGCCTCCCGCAGGAGGTAGGGGAGCGGGAATCCCAGTCACTCCGAGCCCACCAGCTCAGCCCGCATGATCCTGGCTCCTGGCAGGCAACGCAGCCGCCGCTCCTGGGCTGCCAAATCCACCACCCTTTTCCCTCTTAGGATTTTGTGTCTTTGTCCAAACAGCTGGAGCAATAATTGCCCGTGCTGAGCAGCCTTGTGCACAGCCCCTACTGCCACCTCCTCCACTCTAGCTACTTGCTAGACTTGGCGGTGCAGAGCTGTCCTCCACGCCAGCGATGCCAGCCCATGAGAAACACACACACGCTGTCAGACTCCTCATCATCTGCTTTAACCTCGCTTTCCAAATTGCTGCACGGGGATTCCAGGGAGTTTAGCAAAGGGGGCACCCCCCTGCCCCAAACCCTGCCCAAAACTTTGCGCTATTGCAGTTTGTTTGCAAGACAAGCACGTTGATGCTGCCTCTTTAGTGCCAACGCTGGGTGCAGCTCGCGATCAGCAGGCAGTGGGCAGCTCCCTAGAGGACCCTCGAGGCAGTCCCACCTGGAGCACTCCAGTGGGCAATGAGAGGGAGGGAGAGCCTCAGAATGGACTGAAAGCTCCCCACAGCCTATTTCACCACCAGGCTTATCGAATTTTAATTTAGTTAACAAGGTTGGTCTATAAGAGGCTGATCCCAAACCCACTGAAGTCGGCAGCCCTCTTTCCATTGTCTTTAGTGAGCCTCTGATCAGACCCTAAGCGCACACTTTCTATGCTCTGCTTCTTATGTGAAAACAACTTCATTCCCAGGACAAATATTTAATCAGATGAGCATTAAGAATGTTTACATTTCTAATAAATGCTCAGAAACCATAATATATTTCTCAATAGTACTATAACAAGTACTATACAGCAGTACAATGATTAAATGCTTTTACTGTGTTCTTTAAATGCTTTATATGTATATTTCCTTCATATAAGCTGCTGAATAAGCACATATAAGCACATGAATAGGATCTTACCTGAAAGAAGACAATGTATATTTAACTTTGGTAAAATAAAACAAATAAATATTCCATCCTTTGGGGAAATCACACTTACAATATAAATGGAAAAAGGAGTCTTATTTAAAAATGCAAGCATTTTAAAGATTAAACAAAAAATGGTAAATTCTTTTACAGGTGTACCAATATATTCTTCAAAAAGTTATGCTCTGAGGTCAGAACTCCAAAAAATAAATACAGAAGTGGGCTGTAGCCCACGAAAGCTTATGCTGAAATAAATTTGTTAGTCTCTAAGGTGCCACAAGTACTCCTGTTCTTTCTGCGGATACAGACTAACACGGCTGCTACTCTGAAACCTACAGATAACAAGTAACTTTCAGGTTGTGCCCCAAAAGGACAAAAGCCAGAGACTGTAGTCAAAAAGCTCAAATGGTCTTTTTCAAGGCCACACTGTTAACCTTAAATCCATTTTAAACTTTACTTGGCTTTGTTACTACAATCAGTCAGTCTGATCTCAGTTGTAAACCAGATTTGACAGTTATTTTTCCCCCTCTCCTGCCAGAGCAAAGGAACCTCCACAGATTTTGTGTGTGCTTTACCTTTTTTCCTGTGCCATACTAACAAGAAATACTCCCTACGGAAGGACTGGCTTAGCATAGCATGGAAATGTGGCACTGGAACAGCAATAGGGCTGGCAGATTCTGTCACTTTGGTAAAGAAAGTGCTGAATAGGAGAATATATTTAGAAAATGGGGAAAATTATTCTTTCAAACACACATACAGCTTTGAGAAAAGTCAGCTTCACTTATACTGAAAAGTTGGACTCAGAATGTAAATTATTCACAGTTGATTAGACCAAGACAAGCGTTTCTCAAACATTTCTCAATGCTTAAAATTAAATGAGGCACTAGTAGGAAATTGTTTTATTTCACTAACTACAAATTCTCTGTTTTCATTTTTTTAATTTTAAACAGTCAAAAAACAAAACAAAACAAAAACATTGCAAAGTGCAAACATGTAAAAGCCAAAAAAAAAAAAGCAGGGGGAGGAGCCAAATTTTTTTTTGCTTGGAGCGGCAAAAAGCCTAGAGCCGGCCCTGAGTGAAAGGGACTAAAGGAAATCACGCAGGGAGCGAGGGGAATGCTCAGAGGATTACTGACATACAGATTAGTTACTAGTATCTCAACAACTGTATTTATAGCAGTGAATTTGAGTGTGCAGCAGTATTTTCCCTTTACTCTTCAGTTACTTTGACTGCGGTTTCTAAAACAGTGGTGGGCAACCTGTGGTCCCTGTGGCCTGCCGTTTTCCACAGCTCCCATTGGCCGGGAACGGTGAACCACCGCCACTAGGAGCTGCAGGAGGCTGTGCCTGCGGATGGTCAACATCAGCAAAATGTGGCCCACAATCAGCTTACCCTGATGGGCCACATGCGGCCTGTCTGCGGCAGGTTGCCCACCACTGTTCTAAAAGGAATAAGCTCTGATCCCATTTACATAGTTTCTGGATGAGCTATATAGAACCAGCCCACATCTACTTCAAAATATTTCAGCATAATGGTATTGGATGAAAACTCTATTGTGTCACTACCTCCAACAGCCACTGGAGAACTGAGAGCGAATAATCTGCATTATTGACTGCAGAAGCACAGATTTTAGCCCTTGATGTACCAGGAAAACTTCCACTATAATTCCCACCCATGCTATAGCTACAAAAGCAGCTTGAAATATGGCTGCATGATTCCTGGAATAAGGGTGGAAAATCAAACTTGAGACATTCGGAAATGCTGTCCCAACTTGTGAGTATCCTCAAGACCTCACAGCACTGAGGATTTATAGATTACAAATGGGAAAGAAGTACAAACAAATGCAGACAGTCTGTTGAAAGGGTGATCAATAGTAATGATGCAGAAGAGAGATGATGTTTAAGAAAAACAAACACAAATTGAACTAATTTGTTGGGGGAAGATTGGTAGGCAGAAATAGTTTTCAATAAATAATCAGCTGCCTAGCACCTGTGTCTGAATTGCAACTCTGTGTTTTTCCATTTTATATTTAGTAGATTTTCCTGAAGCATAATGGTCTATATTTTCAATATTAATTTTATCCGAGACACTTTTTTTAAGCATCTTTTATGTTCAAATTCTGTTTGGGGTGCTTGATTACAAACCTGTATCAATAACCTTTTTCATACCGTAACTTTATCTAGTTATTTCCACTGTTTGCTTTTTCCTTTAGAAAAAAAGTTAGTTCTCCCCGCTGTTCCCTGAAACTCTGTATTAATATATTGGCATAAAAATGGTAGAGGAGACAAAATGTTTGACCTTAATTCACTTGACTTCAGTGGGGCTGTTCACATGCTGAATTGAGGCCTATTTTTGCTATTGCTTCTGATGCCCATTTTCATTCCACCTTGCACTAGTGATACTGAAGAGGTTATAAGCTTTAGTAAGTTTAGGGGGCCTTATCTGAATGGTGCATCTTTATTGTGCTTTTTCTCTTTCTTTTTAGCCCCTGGAGGGACACGCATAGATGACAATGACAAGACCAAGATGACCAGCCACTGTGTATTTTCTGCAGATGAAGATCATGACACTATCCGAAACTATGCTCAGGTTAGGGTAGGAAGGGAAACCCATTATTGACAGGCCACTGTAGTCTGTTTATAAGTCATTAGAAAAGATAATAATGATAAATCTGCAGATTGACCTTGCAGTAGACTAATTACAAAGCAATTAAGTAGTATAGTTGTACTAATCTGCCTTTGTCCCCTCTAACCTATAAGCATTAGATAAGAAAAGGGATTTCTAGAATTATCTGGTCACAAGTCCTTTAAAAGACAATTATAGGGCTGTCATACATTTATCTTTGATCCTATTTCTTGTGAGGTTTATCAATCATTTCCTATTCTTCTCTTTAGTTTGGGCTGTCCTTTTCTACATACAGAGTTATTTTATAAAAGGTTTTAGCAAGTTTATATTTAATTAACAGATGGTACATAAGAGTAATGACTGAAAAATTTAAAGCCTAATCCTACAACTCTTCTTCAGGCAAGTAATCGGGATTTGCACAAATAGTCCAGTTGACGTCAGTGGTCCTCTACAAGTGATGAAAAAGGTTATTCACAAGAGTAAGAGTTTGAAGGACTGGAAAAATAGGCCTATGTGAAATAAATATAAATAAGCAATGAAACATAAAACATTATGCAAGAATATCTCAAATCCCGTAACTCCTTAGTGGAGTATAACAAATAATAACAATGAGTAATAGCAGTGCATCATAATCTGTAATATTCTAATAAGGATGAGTATTGTCATTACAGAAAAATGAGCCACCCTATAATTCTGCATATAAGTAAAACTAAATTTAAAAAAACAAAATCTCATTAGTGTGTGTCCAGGTATAATAAATAACAATAAATCTGTTATTTTGTAAATAGTACCTATGTAACTAATTATTATTGTAACACTGGATACAATACATGAAAGAATAAGAACCATTATCCCTGCCGATATGTTCAGGTGATGTACAAACCCTCGCAAGACTCGTACAAAGGGCACTAGCATCAAGAATTGTTTCAATAGAATATGTTGGCTGAGATGTGCGAGGCTACTTTAAAAATCCACCTGGAGGAGTGAAATTATTTTGTGTAGCAAGCAAAATGTTTAGCCACTCCACCCCATGTTAAGAATATGCCTCTCTTTTTAAGAACATCTTTATTCATAATATTTATTACACAAAATTGTTGCTTTTGGTTCTTCAGCTTGGATAGGTTTTAAAGTTGTCTGGTAATGACAACTGAAAATATAAATCTGAGGGAGAGAAATTTAGCTTTGCTATTGAATCTGCATTTAAGTGTAGAGGCAAGAAGTTTGAGGGACTAGAAATGCAGCACAGTCAAAGTAGTCATACCAAAAGTCAGCAAAACAAATTAGTATTTTGTAGTTAATAACTGAATTGATGCTTCCATTACTGACTCTGCCAACTGTTTTTGGACTAACAGGAAACAGAGGTTTGACTCTAGCATGAAGAAGTGAAATTAAGGCTAAAATAACGATTAAAGTAACACTCAGGGTCTGCTTTAATCCTGCAGACCAGTCTTATGTCAGTGCATACTTGAAGACTCTTAAATGTGCCAGTGATGCCACTACTTGCACGGCACTTTGCTGCTCTGTGTAGACAAGCCCTGTGTGCACAGCAAGGGTATGATTTCTAAAGCGCACTAACATGTTGCACGTTAGCTGGTCCTTGTAGATGCTATCGTTGCACATTAAGATTATGTCTACACTAGAATAAAAGTCCTGCAGAACGACCGCAGCTGGCCCAGGTCAACTGATTGACTTGGGCTCATGAGGTGGAAGGGAAGGGTCCCAGAGCTCCGGCTGGAGCCTGAGCCCAAAAATCTACATTGCAATTAAACAGCACCTTAGCCCGAGCCAGAGTCAGCTGCCACAGGCGAGCTACAAGTGCCTAATTCCAGTGTAAACATGCCCTAAGTATCCCAAAGCACTTCTCCACATTTCAAATTGTGTCATAATATGTAACATTTTCTTAGTTTTTTAAAAGGCAAAAGGCTTAAAAACCCTAGCTCAGGGGTCGGCAACCTTTCAGAAGTGGCATGCCGAGTCTTCATTTATTCACTCTAATTTAAGGTTTCGCGTGCCAGTAATACAATTTAACATTTTTAGGTCTCTTTCTATAAGTCTATAATATATAACTAAACTATTGTTGTATGTAAAGTAAATAAGGTTTTTAAAATGTTTAAGAAGCTTCATTTACAATTAAATTAAAATGCAGAGCCCCCTGGACCGGTGGCCAGGACCTGGGCAGTGTGAGTGCCACTGAAAATCAGCTTGCGTGCTGCCTTTGGTGCGCGTGCCATAGGTTGCCTACCCCTGTCCTAGCTCATGATTTTCATTCTCTTTCTACATCTTAATTAACTATACATTTCCATATTTCATCCTTTATTTCATTTTCTGCTGCTGTGCAACAAGAGTGCCAGTCATAGGCTCTTGACACCCTCTTAAAAATACATTATCGAAGTAAATGGATTCTATCATTTACCCTCAGGTCACAATAACCTGGCAACAACAATAACAAAATTAAATTATATTTATTGTAAACCAGCTCCCCATCCCAGTTGAATCCCACGTCAGTCACAAGCCTGGTGCTGGCTCTGCACAGTGGTGAGAGCACTGATTTTCAACCTCTCTCCTCTCAACACCAACACACCCAGGCTACTGCAGCCAGAGTAGCAGTATGTTACCCTCCACCTTTTACCTGTGCTGCATCAGATGGAGAGGACAGGGAACAAAGGATGAAGAGACAGAACAGAGACAAATGATAGGGAGGCAGTTATGGAAGGGGAAGAGAGGGAAACAGACAAGTGGAGGACAGACATGAATAGAAGGCAGAAGTTGATTTGAGGGGAAAAGATCAGAGTATCTTGGGGGAAGGGGAGAGACTTGGGGAGCCGCTAGTGGGAGGAGACCTATGTCCCCTCAGGAGAGAACAGGGAAAGGCCCACTGCTGTCTCTTCCCAGCCATCCACTACCCCTATAAGAATTAAAAACAAACTCTGAGAAGAGAAGGGAGATGTTCCTGAAGATGCCAATGTGGGGAGAAGGGGAAACCTCTAATGCTTATTCTCTGAATGTACCAGAAAAGGATATGTATGCATACACATACAGACATGGGAAGAACCTGCTGAGGAGAGGAGGGGATTTTCGGTGGGGAAGGGAGAAATGCAAGACTCTTTATGAAAATTCCAAAACTTTTGAGGCCCAGAATTAAGATACTCCTATTAAAATAATCTGAAAGTTACCAGAATGTGCCTGTTACACTCCGGTAGAACTGACTGTTGGTTTCTTGCAGAGTTGTCCCTGAAAAGATTTTTAAAATAACTTTGCTAGCACTGTAAAGTATTCTCCCTCTCCCTCTGATCATAAAGCATTTTATGATACTTTGGTAAAGGTCTTTGTTAATAAGCCTGCATCTACTAAAGGTATTTAGCCTTAACATCATGGCATTACAGGCCCACCTCAGTTTGTTCAATCCCCCAGCCTTCCAAGGCAGCTAAGTTGTTAGAGGATGTATGCAAAGTGGGGATATCCCCATTGTTTCACTCCTGCAACTGGAGCTATGAATGGGGTAAAAAAGGGATGATGGGGCACTGGGGAGAGAGAGAAGAGAGGGGAGCAGGGATGAGAGGTTGAGAATCAGAACATTTGTCATGGTAGCTTGTGAGACAAGAGATTGCTGCACAAATGCGCACAGCACCTGTTGTACTGGGTAGCTGCTACTTTCCTGGAAACACTGTATATTTGGTCATATTTAAAAGAAAATCATATAATAGGACATAAAAGCTTAAGAAGCCACTAATCCCTACTTCTTTCTCCTCAGAGCTGGAATAGGTCTTCTTTTTTTTAAAAAATTCTGTATTCCAAGGGTTATCACAGATAAGTTATGGGTGTTCTTTACTGACTTACAGGAAACAGTGCTAGTTCCTGGCCTCCTACCTGTAAAATATGCTGACTTAATCTATTTTGTATTTAGGTCTTCAATAAACTAATCAGGAGATATAAATATTTGGAAAAGGCATTTGAAGAGGAAATCAAAAAGGTAATGGTGCCAGTATCTCTCTGGGCTTAATATCACCTACCCTCTGTCCAAAGTAACTGCATATTCTTACATCCTGGGAGGGCGGCATTTGGCGGGCAGCCTACTTTGTAGAGCCGCCCCTGATTCTTACATGCTGTTGTTGTTGTCTTGATTTAACTTGGCTGGGTCAGAAAATGCAAATTGCAACTCTCAGAAGTGGTAGCTTTAGTTTGTCATTGAGGGTCTATAAGAGCACTGCCTGTGGAGATTGTCCAGGATACATGCTGAGTCAGTGCAGCCTTGGCTCCTCAGACTACCCCGACCCCCACTTTCTCATCTTAGCCTGTGGTGCTCTGATGGCTATGGAACCACTTGGAGAGCACTCATTGGGATGAATTTCACCACCAAGGCCCTATATCAACAGAACCTAGAGTTGTCTCAAACTCTTAGCATATATTTTCTATATAGCGAATGCAAATCTACCATGCATTGAAGTAAGATTGCTTGTATGAGTAGTGACTAGTCTGGTGTGTATAGGTTGCAGAATGAGCCCTAAACCAAGTTTTAGGTGATTAGGAGGCTTTGAATGCATTTCTGTGACATATTAAGAGCAAGTATCACAACGACAGAGTTGTTATTGTATTTGCTTACTTTAGACTTCAGTGAATGTGGTGGCCGTGTTTTGAATTGTGGCATTTACTGAATTATATGGAAACCTGAAGAAATCTGTGAAGAAATGTTTGGATTTATTAATTCTGGCCAGAATTAATATATAAAATATATTGTAGGTTAATGGTTGGAATAATAAAACTGTGGTCAGTGCTGATGTGTGTATAACTGCTCCTGTGGTTAAAATACCTCCATTTAATAAAAATGAGCAAGAATATGGAATACTGTTCCAAGTATTAA
This sequence comes from Mauremys reevesii, assembly GCF_016161935.1. NCBI lineage: Eukaryota > Metazoa > Chordata > Testudines > Geoemydidae > Mauremys > Mauremys reevesii. Next base: position 55,510,565 of record NC_052624.1, read on the forward strand.
ATATCATACAAAGAAAAACTGAGGAAGTGTCTTTCTGATGTCAAAATGACTCCCTTTTACAAATACAGTGGCTTAGGGATATTGGCTCTTATTTGCACATTCTTGCTAGTTCACGAAGCTGTTTTTATAGTTGTGGTCCATATACCTTTTAACTGATGCTGATTGCTTAGTGCATCACTCATTGTAGAACTAAATTTACCTCTCTTCCCCACACAAATCTGACATTCTTGCTGTTAATTATTATAATCGTTGACATAAGAAATGTTGACTCATTCAAATTACGGAAAGCGTTCTGCATATTTAACAAAGGAATACCATGTCAATTCAAACCGCCTCTTCTTTTTAACTTGCTTTGTAATTTGCTTCACTTCGAGTTTTGTGCATTTTTAAGAGAGCATATTCCACAATCGTGCCACTTACAGATTGTGTTCAATACAAAGTCATTTGAGGCTTTATCAATCCATTAGCCCATTTTCTTTAATCATCAGTTCAAATCAGTAATGACAAAGTAGCTACCTAAAATGGATTGCTGGTGTTCTAGCACATGTGAACTGGTACCAATCCCATCTCCAGTGGCAAGTAACTCAGCTGAAATAAGAATTATAGTTGGCACTAATAGTCACCCTTATCGGCAATGTCAGCAGAGACTCCAACACTTAACTGGGTGTGGAAATATTATTCTTACCATTCATGGTGGTTGTTTGATATTAGGGTTGAAGCATGTTGTCAGAGCCCTGGTGGAAATCTTGCACTGCTGCTCCCTAAAATTGTGTATTACTGGAGGATATTAGTCTCTAGGACTGGCTATTTTTGCTTACCCCAATTAACAAATAAGACTTACTTTTCAGCCATACCCAGTGATGAGCTGCCAAAATCTTTACAACCGGTTCCCTATAAAAAGTTCTGATTTAAGGGATGTGCCACAGTATGTATTTTTTGTACCAGTAGGGTTACCATATGTCCGTATTTTCCTGGGAGGAATTTTTTAAAATTTAAAAATTCCTCCCGGACGGCGATTTAAGAACCAAAAAGCCTGACACGTCCGGGAAAATACGGATGTATGTTAACCCTACTTAAAGTTCTTTTTTTAAAAGATGGGCCTGAGCTAGAAATGAGCTCCATTTCACATGTGTGGGTCCCCGCCACTCCCTGGGGGTGTGCTAGGGTGACCAGATGTCCCGATTTTATAGAGACAGTCCTGATTTTGGGGTCTTTTTCTTATATAGGCTCCTATTACCCCTCCACCCTCTGTCCTGATTTTTCACACTTGCTGTCTGGTCACCCTAGGGTGTGCACATGTGTGGGTCCCAGCTGCTCCCTGCCCCCCTCTTTGAAGCAGGTGTGCAGGGTTACTGTCCTGGGAACTGCAGGGCACCAGTGGACGTGGGGCTGGCTGCAGACAGGGGCGTGGGGCAGGGCTAGCTGGAGGCAGGGGTGCGGGGCTGGCTGTGGGCAGGACAGGGGGTGCGGAGCTCGCTGGAGAGAGGAGGGTGTGGGGCTGGCTGGAGGCAGGGCAGGGGCTGACTGGAGGTAGGGGCTGGCTGCAGGCAGAGCAGGGGTGTGCGGGGCTGGCTGGAGGCAGGGCAGGGGTTGGCAAGGCTGGAAACAGAGGAGTGCGGGGCTGGCTGGCTTCAGGCAGGGGGTGCGGCAGGGGTTGGCTGGAGACAGGGCAGAGGGTGCGGCAGGGGCTGGCTGCAGGCAGGGTGGCGGGTACTTATGGGGAGAGGGGCTCGGAGCAGCCCGAGCAGCAGGACGCAGCCCAGGCCCAGCAGAGCAGCCAGGGACCCACCAGGCAGCAGCATGAGCCCCCCGGCCAGGGGTCGGGGGAGCAGCAGCGGCAACAGGGCCAGGCGGTGGCCCACATGGCTCCTGCAGTGCAGCACCCCTGGCAGCCAGAGGAGGAATTACATCACTTCCTGGCCAGAGCCCATCAAAGCCGCAGTGCCCTCTCCTCATAGGGAAGTGGTTTAACAACCGGTTCATGTGAACTGGTGCGAACCAGCTCCAGCTCACCTCTGGCCGTACCTCCGCAGGCTATGGTCTTCTCAGGTCTCACAATTTAATTAGATATCAGGCTGAGGGTAGATTAGTAGTTGGATGAAAGATCTCAAGAGCCTACTCTGGTGCTGCATAGTGAATAGGCTATAAGCCGGGGTGGGCAAACTTTTTGGGCTTAGGGTCACATTGGGGTTCCGAAACTGTATGGAGGGCTGGGTAGGGAAGGCTGTACCTCCCCAAACAGCCTGGCCCCTGCCCCCTATCCGCTCCCTCCCACTTCTCGCCTCCTGACTGCCCCCCTCAGAACCTCCAACCCATCCAATCCCCCCTGCTCCTTGTCCCCTGAGCATAGACACCAACTTCTGCTGTTCCCGGTGGGTGGTTGACTCCCCTCCGCCCCTGCACCGCCCTCACCCTGCCCCCATTCCACCCCCAAGTCCCTGCCCCTGCCCCGCCTCTTCTCTGCCTCCTCCCTTGAGTGCGCTGCGTCCCCGCTCCTCCTCCTCCCTCCTGGAAAATCCTAAGGTGCTGTTTGGCAGCGGGAAGCGCTGGGAGGTAGGCGGAGGAGCGGGAACATGGTGCACTCTGGGGAGGGGGAGGGGGTGGGCAGGGGAGCTTGGCTGCCAATGGGTGCAGAGCACCCACTAATTTTTCTCCGTGGGTGCTCCAGCCCCAGAGCACCCATGGAGTCGGTGCCTGAATGCCCTTCCCAGGACCCTACTCCCTATCCAACACCCCCTGCTCCCTGTCCCCCACTTTGTTCTTTTTTGTGCACCTACTCTGCAAGTAGGCACCATCCAACCCATAGAGTAATTCAGTTTAAGGGCCATTGTGGTAGTATTAGGAAGACATGAGAAATGATGCCTTGATGATACCATAAGAAATGGTTGTGACTGTCCCAGCAGTGAAGTTGATACTCTGGCAGTTACATCATCCAATTTAGAGTGTTCAGGTAGTGCTGGTGGAAAGTTCAGCTAAGGTAAGAGACAGTCATGCCGAAAATCAGGGCCAGACCAGCAGTCTCACTTTACTCAAGCAGGTGGTATTTGGGGAATCTTTAATTTTTTTTTTAAGGTGAGATTGTCTCAGATGGCAATTTGCACTGTAGTGCTTGCTTTCACTGGGTCATATTTTATTCCTTCCTGTTCATAATTATTACAAAAGATCATTGATAGTCCTGTGAACCTTGAGAAGCATTTCCCTTTCATGTCTGCTTTTGGCTTTCAAATCTTATTGTAAAAGAAGTGAGACTTAAAAATAGGATTTTTTTTATAAGGACTTCCTCCCAATTGTGTAAGTATGCCACAGATTTCAGTAGCAATTTCTCTCTGATAAGCAATTTTTAATCTAGACTTATTTCATGCAAGGAATTTCAAAAATTGTTGGAAATCATGTCCTGGCACAGTGACTAAATTTACTAACCCCCTACTATTAATATTATCAGTTAAAGTTCATGCCAGTAGTTCACAGATGCTCGGCAACATGGTGAATTGTCACAGCCCAAATAAGAGAGACAAGGTGGATGAGGTAATAGCATTTATTGGACCAGCTTCTGTTGGTGAGAGAGACAAGCTCTCGAGCTTCCTCAGAGCTCTTCCTCAGGTCTGGGAAAGGTACTCTGTTCCACCTTGTATTTAGCTGTGACACTCAGATTGTTTAGCATAAATAGTTAACGCATATTTCAAAGGACCATTCAAGGTGAGGTGGGCTGTTAACATCCCTCCAGTCATGGAAGCAGGGGAGGGAGAGAAGAAGGCAGGGGAGGAAGAGTGGGATTGTTCATGGGTTACAGATTGTTGTAATAAGCCATAAATCCAGTATCTCTATTCAGTCCATGATTTTTAGAGTCTAGCAAAGTTATGAATTTAAGCTCCCAGGGACGTATTTTGAAAGTGTTGTGCAGGTTTCCTTTGAGGAGGAGGACTGATAGGTCCGCTGTAGAATGATTTCTTTGTGAAAAGTGTTCACCCACAGTTTGTGGTGTTTTTGTCTTTTATCATTTTATTATTATATTATCATAGTTGTTGTTCAGGCATTTAGTGCACTGTATGAGGTACACCATATGTTGTGATAGGCATGTGTAGGACTCATAGATCTTGAAAGGTGTGTTGTGAGAGGTGTTGATCATTGTAGTGATGGAGATATGTCTGCAAGTTTTGCATCTGTTGTTCTGGCAGGTCTGGCACTGCTTCGAGTTAGTGTGTCCTAGTCTGTGGGGAGCTTGCTTCTGATGAACTTGGAGAGGTGGGGAGTTGTTTGAAGGCCAGAAGAGGGGGTTCAGGAAATATTTCTTTCAGGATGCGGTCCCCATCAAGTATGGGTTGTAGTTGTTTGATGATACCCTGTATGGGTTCCAGTTTGGGATGGTAGATAACTAAGGGTGTGCAGTCAGAGGGGTTTTATTTCTGTATTGAAGTAGGTTCTCTCAGGGAATTTGGATGGCCTATTCCATGATGTGATCTGCTTCTCTGGTGGAGTGTCCTTGTTCGGTGAAGGTGGTTCTGAGGGCTTTAAAGTGTATATCCCAGACTTCCTCTTCAGAGCATATTATGTGGTATCTGAGGGCCCGGCTGTAGATAATAGATTTCTTTGCATGTTGGGGTAGTTACTAGATCTATGAAGGTAGGTGTGGTGATCCATGGGTTTCTTGTGTATAGGTGTCTGTAGGGTTCCATTATTGAAGCTGATCATCACGTCCAGGATGTTGATGCTAGTGTGGGAGTGTTCCATAGAGAGTTTAATGGACAGGTGTTGGTTGTTGAAGTTGCGGTATAAGCCTAAGTTTATTTACTACAATTAAGATAATGCCTAGGAATCTGAGGAATCCTAAGAAAGTACTTGGGGCCAAATCCTGCTCACCTTACTCTTGTAGGTATTCCTGTTAAAATCAGCGGGACGACTCATGTATAAAACAAACAGGATTAGCCCCATATACATGTGCATGCATTAGCCTGATGTTCTTGTGTCTATCAGTAAAACATAATTATATATATAATATATACAGTAGATATAAATGGTTCAGCCTTGCAGCATTCTACTTGCTGGCTATCTTACCTAACTTTTTTCAAGGCTAAGGAAATATATTTTTCTCCATTATAAACATCCATTCTAAAGGGCAGATGTGTAGATTTTTGTACTTGCACTGGTAAATGTTAATGAGGCGTACAGGAGTATGTGCAAGTAGTGAGATATGGTACAAGGAACTTTGGTCATTTTTCCTCTTTCCCTAATGAAAGTAATTGCTTGAAACTATGTAGAAGGATACCAGAAAGGTGGCTTGCTGAGAGATCAAATATGGATTAGGCATAAGATGCTGTGCAGAACAGAACTGACACAATCATGGGATACTGTAAGAAGCTCGCTGTGCTTCTCTGTGGATATGTAAAGTGCTTTTATTTTGCAATGCTGAAAAGTATTTTTAAAACAATTGTGTGAATTTTAAAGCAATAACACACTTCAGGAAGTGGGGTTATTCAGGAATAACTGCACTTTGTAGGTGGATGGAGGCATTTAGTCTTCTCAACCTTTGTGCTTTTCCAGATTACAAAAGAAGTCCATATACCTTTTTGTTTACATAGGATATGTGTGGATAGTTTATACGGCACAGAACTTCACTTTAGGTTTAAAAAAAACAAAGAAAAATTTAAAATGTCTTGTAACACAGCACAATAGACCTGATCCTGGGCCCATTATGCACTTAAAATTCCCACTGAAATAAGTAGGAGTTGTAGATGTGCTATGAATATAGTACTGGAGTCAGTTATACTTCTTATTTTTCATACTGGGAACCAATTTGCATTCAGAACCAAATGCAGTAATAGACAAGTGATGCTATCAGTGGGAGGTTCAGAACTATTCTGAAATAACTTGGGCATTTTGTGACTCCCCAACAGAGGTTAGTAACAGTGTTAGTAAAGGAAGAGCTCTTAAAGTAATCAGTAATGAAAATCTGTAATAACAGCTTAGATCTGAATATCTTGGTTTTTTAATTGTTCCTAAGTGGGTTAATTAAAGATTTTGAAGTTTTTCCTTAATACTTAATTAAGGCTGCATTTTGCAACTAAATGAGGATTGTATAATAATACCCTGGAATTAAGAAAATGATCCTGTACATAAGCTTCTTAGAGCTATCTTTTTAAAACTTCATTAGTTCAAATATTCTTATAGCATCAACAGAATATTAGGCATTTGCAGGCAGGAAGGCAAGGTCCCTGCCCCAAAGATATTGTATTGAAATGTAATAAACTTAAAGAGCTTTTAATTAGAACCTGTCCCAAAAGACCTTTTGTAAGCAGAAATTTTGGTTTCGGGTGGGGTCTGAGAAGAAACAGGAAACATCTTAAACAATATTATGTGACTTCAGATCTTGTAGTAACCTTTAAAAAAAATGCTAAAGTTCAATTTGTAGATTTCTGAAATTCAGAAGGATTGATACATGTTAATGTTGTAGGTTTTTAATACTATTATACGTGATTTTTTTTTCCTATGGAAAGAGGTGTAACAAAGTTTTTTCCATGTGTCATTTTTCATATGTTTGTGAAAAAGTGTTTCTGAATAATACCAATGGGTTCCTATTATTATTAGTGCTTTGGTAGTTAAAGATGTTTCTGCTCCCTTTATAATCTCCCTCTCTGTGCAGCCTATAGGAGTGTAGAACTCTGCTGCCAGTAGTAATGGCTTTAAAAATAGCAGCTTTTTGCCCAGAATTCAGACCTGGTGCTTGGGACGGCATTCTGCAAGGGGCGGCAGTCCCTGTTGTTTTTCCGCCAAGCAGCGCACCGAATTGCTGCCCTGGGCGGCGGGGGCAGTCCGTGTGCCTTTAGGGCGGCAGGCGCGTTACCGTGGTGAGGACAATTCAGCAGTGGCTTCTATGTTTAGCTGTCCGGGGCAGCTTCAGCTAAACATAGAAGCTGCCGCCGAATTGCTGCCGCTGCGGAAACACGCCTGCTGCCCTAAGGGCACACAGACTGCCCCCGCCGCCTGGGGCGGCAATTCGGCACGCTGCTTGGGAAGGCGAAAGCTGTAGAGCCGGCCCTGTGTGAATGCATGCAGTTTCACTGAATTTGTCCCAGGGATCTTTATGGGTCACATACACAACAATGCAAGCGGCACATCAGGAGTAGGATGGTCAAAAATTAATACTGGTTTGAAGTGCTAAAATAGTGCATGCACTCAATTTGGCTACCATTGGGTGTACATAATCCTTCTTATTTATTTGCCAAAATGGGGACCAAAGAGATGGGTGATGTAGCAGGAAAAGCAAATAACTCCAGGGGGGAACTAAAGATGCTGCCCTCTTACTAACAACTTTGCTGGTAGTCTCAAACTGGAAGGTCTGAATTACTTTAGCTGTCTCCAAGTCACGTTTCAGGTAGCACATTTATAGGCTTGGATCAAGAAGATTTAGGTCCCCACGGCCATCAGTCAAATAATTTGTACTGGCATTACATTGGAATATTTTAAAAATAGATTTCAGCTTTCACACTAAATCTGGCTCCTGAGAGTTTTGACCCTGGCCATTATTTTACCATTGGCATTTCTCTGCGTACTTATAGTCTGAACACTTTGAGCTCTATATAAAGAATATTAATAGGTCTCTTGATGTCAGTGTTCCTGTGGCTATTAATCATAATTCACAGTTACAGTAGATTAAACAAAGGCAATTAAAATGCACGTTTTAGATCGGTACTCTAAAATATAAATCCCATTTTTCCCCAACCTGGATCTGTTGGTTTTGATAACGTTCTTTAAATAACTTTTCCTGCTAACCAGTTAGCTGCTGTATTAAGCTGGAATCAGTCTGCACCTTCTTTGGAAAAAACAGCATAGCCAAGTATTTTCTCACCCATATATTTATAAATCTTCTAGACATCTTTATCCCAGGTTTTCTTATGTTTTCTGTTTGAGTCATAATTTGGCAGAAAGAATAAAATTACACTTGAGATTTCATTTTCAATTCATATTTTTTTAAAGCTAAAATAGCATGGTGCAAGCAGATGCCCGCTAAAAAGCCAGATGATGGATTTCCTTTGGTTGAAGCATTTAGGGCCTGTGTAAACTATAATTTAAAGCTATGTTACATAATCACTACAGTGTGAATGAGGAGAGCTTCATTTTTGAGCTTACAAATATACAGCAGAGTTATTTGCAAGACATGATGGCTTTTTAAAAAACGTATTTTATGAGTGATCTTGAATTTTAAATTGTCACTATATTCAAACAGCTTATATTTAACAGGAAACTTCTTGGTGAGGGTGACAATGAATTTATTGTCAGCAGGAAGGTACAGGAGCACACTTGGTATTCTGTCTTAATCACATGGATATCAGATACATTTAAGAGGTAATGCCCCTGATTTGGAGATAGGATAAGAAAATGTGCATGCTAGCATGGGCTGCTCTTTATCGCTTCAGTGGCTATCTCCACAGGCTGCATGTACTGTATAGATGGGGGAGGGGAAGGGGGAAAGGGCCATGACAGTGGTAAGGAGTAGGCTCAAGTGTTGGTAGCTGGAGATGAAGAGGAGTTAGAGAAATGCCAGTATTTTTATAAATCGATAATGATATCCTAAATTCTTGTTTTTTCTCCTGCTGAATGAACTTGCTTCTGATGGAATCTATATTTTGCAGGAAGTGAGTTTTCCATTGGTAGAAACCGTTTTTAGCCACTCCTTTCCCCCAAGACCATCTGGTTTAACAAAAATGGCATGTTTTGCCCTGGGAAGAAGTTATTTTGCACAGCTTTGTTCTGGTAAGGATGGGAGATGATAAACTGCATAGTAAAATTAAACAAAATGAAAAATATTCATATATAAAATGGGGAGGTACATTAAAGGAAATTAAAAGTAAACGTAACACCCACATAGGTTTATACAGTACTTGGACTCCAGGTCGTGCAAAGGGTTTGTAATTGCATATCTGAAAACAGCTGATAATAAACAGTAATTTTTAGAGACCCAAGAGATGTAAACTTGACTGTATTTTCTCTGAACAGGTCAAATCTTCTTTTGCTTCACACAGCAGGGAAGCTTGTATTTTCTTCTCAAACCAATTTGCTGCCTTACTGTAATTAGTACTGGGAATGATGAGGTCTCGGCAGCAGCTTACATTCCTGCATTTCCTTTGTCAGCTTTATCAAGAATATCAGTATTGCTTAAGTTAAGAAATTATTTTGAATTTCAGCTAAGAGAGAATCTGTTGTAATTGCATTCCCTGCCCCCAATCCCCATAGGAAGAACTGAAAGCTCTCATATTTCTGTGTTCTCTTAGCATGCTTGATAGCTTTGATAAGTCGGTAAAGCAGTGTTCCCCAACCTTTTCGTCTGGCAGGTGCCAGACGAAGGACCGTGGCGGCGGTCGAGCATCCGCCAAAATGCCACCGAATTTCTGCAGCATTTCGGTGGCGACGCCTCTTGATGACGTCGCTTGTCCGCGTTGGGGACCCCTGTGGTAAAGGAACTGCAACTGTGGGCCTGATCCAAATCCCACTGAAGTCATCAGTGGAAAGACTCTGATTAGCCAAATGAAGTCAATAGAAAGACTCTGCTAAAAGCATCCTATTGACGTCAATGGTCTATGGATCAGGCCCTTAATGAGAAACCATCCATAACTTTAAACAGTGAAGGACAGATCTGTCAGTCTTACTCATGTGAGGTAGTGCCTTACCCTGTGAGTGATTTTATATTCTTCAGTGAGATGATCTATGGCAGCATTTCTCAAACTAGGGTCTGCGGACCCCTGGGGACAGGGGCAGTGCATGGGGCCCTCTTGGCCACCCTGTCTAGGAGCTGCTGCCAGAGAGATGTGCTGGTCGCTTTCGGGGGCCAACCAAGGGAAGTGTTGCCCATCCGGAGCCCACCCTCTCCCGCACCCCAACCACTTGCCCCAGCCCAGAGCCTGCACACCACACCCAAACTCCCTCCCAGAGTTTGCACCCCTTCCTGCATCCAAACTCCCTCCCAGAGCCCACACCCCTTTGTCAGCTTTATCAAGAATATCAGTATTGCTTAGGTTAAGAAATTATTTTGAATTTCAGCTCAGAGAGAATCTGTTGTAATTGCATTTCCTGTAAGTGTGGCAATGTCTGGTGCTAAACTCTTTAGGTCAGATTCTGTTATGGTTCTGGTGAGTAGCACTTCACTCCACTAGCATTCCCATTGACTTCAGTGGACTCTTTGAGAATTAAGGGGTTCATAATCTGGCCCTTAATGTTCTTCACGACACGTTGTCATTCTCTGTGGTAACTGTATAATGGCTCAGATATATCTGTTTGTCTGATCTGATCCACAGCTCCTGTTGTTCCTTAAAGCCTTTTCTGAAACAGAGCAGACAAAGTTGGCAATGCTCACTGGGATCCTGTTAGCCAATGGAACACTTCCTGCGGCCATATTGACAAGCCTTTTCACTGACAATATTGTCAAAGAAGGTAAATTTTTTGTGTGGCGTGCTTTTTATTTTTAATGGTTTTTCTGATTTTAGCTTTAATAGGTTTGGGGAGAAATGTATGTTGTAGCACATACATTAATATTCGAGACAAGGTGGGTGAAGTAATATCTTTTTAATGTGCTAACTTCTGTTGGTGAAAGAGACAAACTTTTGAACTCCACAGAGCTCTTCTTCAGGTGAACAGTTGGGGTCTCTGATATCCTGGGACCATCACAGAAACAACTACACTGCAAATAACATATTAATAATGCCTTCCCTCCAAAAAAAAAATAGTTAGCACTGCACGGCAGGGTGAGACACCTCACGCCAACCATCATGGCAGACTCTAAACAAGTGGTTCCCAATCTGTGGGGTGTGCCCCTCTTAAGGAGGCATGGAGGAACATTTGAAGGGGCCCAGTGGGGCTTGGGCCAGTCCTTGTGGGGGGGTGGTGAAGGAGGGAGCACCACCCAACTCTGCTCTGCCCCCAGCTCTCCCCTAGCCCCAGCTCCAGCCTCAACCCCTGGCCACAGCTCCAGACCCAGGTGTGGCCCCGACCACAGCCCTAACTCCAACTGAAGTTCTGGCTGCAGCTCCACTCCCGGCTCCAGCTCCAGCTCCAGCCCTGGCTGCGGCTCTGGTCCCACATCCGGCCACAGCTCCCAGGGGGACATGGGCAAAGTCCATTATGGGCAAGGATGGGCTCATGACATAAAAAGTTTGGGGACCACTGCTTTAAACCCTCAGGATTTAAACCCTGCCTGACCTGTGCCTGACTCATCCCCCCGATTGATGAGCATAACTGTTCTGTCTGGGGGAGAGAAACATTCCTGGTAGATAGGTGCTTGGTATGCAAATCCTTCTCCTCAAGGACTCACAAGTCTATGGAGGTGCAACTCACCTGGCAGCCAGCAGACTTCTTGAGCAGGTAACCCATGTCCAATCATGAATGATCCCTGCAGATATTCCATATTTAGGGAATCTCCATAATACTTGTTTGTTACCAGAGACAATGCCAAGTGTGAGAACTTTTGCTCCAGATGGGGTCTAACTGTATGATTATTGCCAGACGCCTTCCCCCCTGCAGTGTATGAGAGGCCTGCTTTATGCCTGTCTACTGATTCCCTTGATTCCCAGAGTGATTTCCAAGATCAAAAGGTCATTCTTGTAGCTTATATTGGCTGAGGCAGTTTTGGCTGATGTACCTATTACAGATGACCATCAGTCCCGGATCTCACACTGTCCAGACCTGATCTCTCAGCCCCATGGCCAGATGCTCCACCCAGACCCATAGTCACCACATTTGGTTGCATGGCTGTTGGCTGGCTGAGTACCATGGACAGGGACTGCTCTCTATAGGTCAAGGAAATCCTGATAGAGAGAGAAAAACATCCACCTGAAAAACTTTCTAAATAGAAAAGGTTCTCAGTAAGGGCAGTCCAACATGGTCTGGACCCTGTCCAGCCCCCAGTACCAAGATCCTTGGCTACTTACCGCATTTAAAGCAGGCCAACCTTTTGTTCATCTCTATTAAGGGCACTCTCTGTAACACAATACATCTCGCTGTGTTACCATCTGGTTGGTGTACCTTTACCATAAAACATCAAGGCTGCAACGTGGAGCAGCCCACTGACCTTTCGCAAATGCTATGCCTTGGACTTAGCTGTAAGGCCAACTTCAGGAGAGCAATACTTCAATCACTGTTAGATACAGCTGAAATTCCTCATTTCCCACCATCGTGAGTGGATCAGCACAGACCCATACTCGAAGAAGAAAGAAGAGTTACCCTGTATTAATGGTGTTCTTCAAAGTGCTGTTAGTGTGGATTCCCAGACCTGCCCGCTATCCCCACTTTGATTCCTCAGCAAACAAAGTCTTTAATATATGAAGGAAGGTCATGGGCACGCTGCCCTTTATGTCCTTGCATGGGAGCACACAGTGCACATATGTGACCCCAGTAGACACTCCTGTTAAAAAAATCTGAACTCACGTGCACCTACAATGGGATCCATAGTGTTACATCACCTTGGAGAACCACAGCCAAGGTAGGGCAAGTAACTGTTCTTTCAATCTTCTGGTGCATTGTGATATTTCTTCTGCTTTGGAGACTTAATATTTTTCCAGATGCTTTTTTTTTTTCACATTTGTTTCTCTGTGAATGTGGGTTTCCCATCATAACTCATACACGTATGGCAATGTTGTACTTTTTTTTACAAAAGTATTTTTTTAAATGAATCAGTGTTCACTGCAACGTATTGCAACTGTTCAAAGCAGCTGTGAGTGGAACATGTTCTCCTTTACAGCATGCTAACCCTCATCACATTTGTTTTCTAAATGCCACAGAAAGAAAGGACACAGCTGCAGCCCTGCTCTGCCATCACCCACAGCTTTCACAATGCGAATAAATCTAGGAGAAAATCCAACCAAAAGCACTAATCTATGTTTTAGGGTAATGGCCTGTAGTGCTTTTAAATGACAGCCTGTGTTAGTTACAGGAACAAGAGGCATCTGGAAACACAAAAGCTTAGGATTTATTTTTACCTTAAACTACTATAAATCCAGAGCAAAAAACCTTACTTTATGAACCCATATTCTTAGGCGTTTTAAACTTTTGAGAGCTCCTTTTTATTCCTAGTGCTTTTGGTTCTTGGCATATATTTAGCCAAAAACGTCCATGTTTTTTCTGTTGCTTTTTGCAACCAGTCAGCCTTTTGCTGTTGCACACAATAATATTGATCTGTTCCATACAATGAAGTATCGTGACTCAAGTAGCTGCTGTGAGGTATCAGACTTTCAGTAGAAATATGTGTTTAAAGCAAAATCCTGGTAATAGCTATGCCAAAAGGCATTGCTTTATGAAAAGTCCTTATGGTAACAAAGTGGAATGTTTCCCTCACCTGAGTTTACTAGAATGTTGTATTGTATAGCGTGTGGTATGTATATAGACCAGGGGCGGGCAAACTTTTTGGCCTGAGGGCCACATCGGGTTTCGTAAATTGTATGGAGGGCCGGTTAGGGGAGGGGGTCATGGCCTGGCCCCCACCTCCTAACTGCACCCGCCCAGCCCCCCCCCCCCCAGATTCCCACTGCCCCATCCAACCTCTCCTCTCATTCCGGATGGCCCCTCAGGGACCCCTCCCCCATCCAACCACCCCTTCTCCCTGTCCCCTGACTTCCCCTGGAACCCCTGCCCCTGACTGCCCCCGGCCGCCCCATCCAATCCCCCCTCCTTCCTGACTGCGCCCCCTCCACTGGACCCCCTGTTCCCCCCCGACCACCTCGACCCCTATCCACACCACCACCCCAAACTCCCCTGCCCTCTATCCAACCCCCCTGCTCCCTGCCCCCTTACCGTGCGGCCTGGAGCACTGGTGGCTGGCGGCACTACTGCCGCCGCCACCACCACGCAGCACAGAGACTGGGTCAGGCGGGACTCTGCAGCTGCGCTGCCCCAGGAGCTCACAGCCCCACCGCCCAGAGCATTGTGCCAGCGGCAGAGCGAGCGAGCTGAGGCTGCAGAGAAGGGGGGAGCGGGCGAGGGTCTGGGGACTAGCCTCCTGGGCCAGGAGCTCGGGGGCTGGGCAGGACGGTCCCGCGGGCTGTAGTTTGCCCACCTCTGATATAGACTGTGTATAATGAGTTCTAACTATAAATGACTTGTGTTGTCTTTTATACAAATTCAGTTATAGATTTGGAATGAATAATTTTTTTAAACTTCGGTAGAGTGAGCTGTGGTTAAAATGAGCTATTTTGCAGATACATAATCATAGGCATGCATTGTTCATTAAATCTTGTGTTAGTCAAGCACACTCCCACTGCTGAATAGTCAGAGGCTATGTAACTGTGTTTTTGCTTCATGTCAGTTTCAACTTGATATACAAACATAAAAGTAAAATGCAAAGTAAAAAGTCTTAGGCCTGATGCTGAGAGGTGTTGAGCATCTGCAGTTCCATTTAGCACTTGTCTCATGCTCATGCCCCACAGCCAACATTCCACTCAACAAGACTGGAAAACCTGCCGTAGCAATGTCATTGAAAATCATGCATGTTCTTTCTTTCTCTTTGGGGATGCTCAGGGAATAATCTTTTCAGAAGATAGTTTATGATTCGCTACAAATGAAAAGAGAGAAAATGAGCATCTGTAAATTGGCAAAGAATAACCAAGTCATGCTCGCTTCCTACCTAGCTATGTCCTATTTTCATCTTAAAACCATATGATTTTGAGGTGAGGGAGAAGATGATGAATACTTGGGAACAGGGTGGGGCAGCTGTTGTTTATTTTTATGATGTTAGCACCCAGGAGCTGTAGTCATGGACCAGAACCCCATTGTGCTAGGCATTGTGCAAACACAGAACAAAAGAAGGTCATTAAAGACCTGTAAAAGACTCAATTTCAAAGAGAATGCACTCCTACTTTAAGATATTACGTAGGTGTTTTGGATAGCTACAATCCCATGGTGATTCTAGATACAGGAACACAGAAGAAAATATAATACATACTATATATTTTTTCCTTACATTAAGCTAAACCATGTACAAAGGAAGTAGTGTTGTTTGGTTTATGATAATAAAGCACTACTGTATAACTCTGGAGGGTTTTCAAGTCTCCTCCAGTGAGTACTTTAAATTCTTTCAAATTATTTAGACAGTCAAGTATCCTTCTACTTAAACCGATTCCCTATCTAAATCTGTCAAAATTAATTTGTTTTTTTAATCATTGACATATTCTATAAATGAAAACAAGACCAATTCCAAGAAAAACAATGGGGGAAATCTGAATGGTCCAGTGCAGATAGAAAAACAGCATGTTTGAAAGTACATGTGAACTTTGCAGAATAATTCAGAAAAATAAGATTGCATTTAAAATAAAAATAATCTAAACACAAACTGTAAATGCTTGTTATCGTTGACAAAGAATCCACAGAACACATAATCTTGCTTTCTACCTAGTTTGTTAACCCTCTTAAGCGTTGCTAATTCATTCAGAAAGTTGCTGAAGTGTGTGTTCTTGTTTACTTTATTTTCTTAAATAGGAATTGCGGCATCTTTTGCTGTAAAGCTTTTCAAATCATGGATGGCAGAAAAAGATGCCAACTCAGTTACCTCCTCTTTAAGAAAAGCCAATTTAGACAAGCGATTGCTAGTAAGTACCATGTATTTTCTGGGAGTTTTTGTTGTTTGTTTTAGGAAAAGGAGGATATGTAAAGCAGATGCTACTTTGTCATAAATGTTAATTCCCACTAATGCTCCGAAAAAAAACCTGACACATTTTGAATCACATCAATAATGTTAGAGTTACTGTCCCTGCATCTTTGTTAAAGCATCAGGTCCTGTAATTTTTTTCCAGTCCACTTTTGTTTTTCCATAGCAGAAAGCCTTCTGGAAGACTGAAGAATATAGTTTAAAAAGCCAGAGAATTAACTAACTTTTATTTGTCACTGTCCACTGAAACTCTGGTAACAGAGTATAAATAACAAGTATGTGTGTATTTGGGGCTTTTATTTTATTGACGTGGTTTGGTAGTTGCACAAAACCATGAGTGAAGCAACAGTGGTTTATGAAATTATTATACTCTTGAAAATGAATTATAACTCTATAATTTAAAGTAAAATTTGTGAAATAGTGTTGGGATATCATCATAAAGTGAATAAAAGACTAAGCATTTTGGTAGAGTCAGTGGTTCTAAAATGATAGTTGCAGAACCACTAAGAGCAGCGTGTGGTCAGGCCAATGGCCTTGTGGTTCATGCATATAATTCTTGGACCATAGCAACAGCCTGAAGTGTTGAGAATTGTGGGTTCCTGGGAAGAAATAGTAGATTCTTGCTGTCTAATGTGCAGGTCTCTTCTTGCATTTGCTTGAAGACTCTTAGATTATAAAAATGGATTATAAATCTGACTTTCTGCATAACACCGACCAGAGAGTTTTTCACCCAGTAATCCCTGTTTCTAGCCCAATATGTAACTATACTAGAGCGTATCTTTCTGTAAAGACATCAAATCTTGATTTTTAAAAGTCCAAGTGATTGGAAAAAATTTACCATATATCTTGGAAATCTGTTCCAATAAATAATTACCCACATAGTTAAAAAATAAAATAATTTTTTTCCGTATTATTTCCAGTTTGAACATTGCTGTCTTCAGCTTTTAGCCA
The DNA here is from genome assembly GCF_016161935.1 of Mauremys reevesii. Classification (NCBI taxonomy): domain Eukaryota; kingdom Metazoa; phylum Chordata; order Testudines; family Geoemydidae; genus Mauremys; species Mauremys reevesii. The sequence continues at coordinate 55,527,138 of NC_052624.1, forward strand.
CTGGAATGTATAATGATACTGTCTGCTAAATTAAAAGGCTTCAGTATCAAATGATATCTCCTGTGTAGGTACTTGTAGACCAAGATAGATAAGTAAATAGAGTGTGCTCCTTTAGTGTCTATTGTAAGGCCTGTTATCCAGATCATGAATCATTCTTTCAGACACTGGGACTTGGTGTGTAAATAACTGCCATTGTGTCCTTGACAAGATGAGGTGCTAGTTGTAGTAGCAGACTTGGGAGTTGCTTTTTTTTTTTTCATAGTTCGAGTCTCATAATTCACAGGTCTGCTATTGCTGTGAATTATATGGGCTGAATGATGCCACCCTTGTGAATGAGTTATTTTAATAGTGTGCTGTCTATTAAATGCAGTAATTTTCCCTATTTGTTGGATGGCGCTCAGAAATATTTCTATTTGCCTTTGTGCAATATATGGTAAATAACACACTGATATATTCTCTCAAAATGTAAATATGTAGAAATGCTTTGTGGTCATGGTCACTGATCTTAGCATGATGGCTTTATGGTCTACATTTGTGCTCACTAGTACACAAGGCTTCTGGAACTAGGTGAGGTGGGGGAGGAAGAGAGCTTCTTTCTCATTCTGTATAATGTCTCTGATAATTTTGTTTTGAAATGTTATCTTAAACTCAAGTTTTTTTTCATGAATATGCAGACTTAATATTAATTTGTAAATTACTTGTCTTTTCTTTGTATATAACCTTAAGAGTTGTAGTTTTCTCTCTCTAACCATCTTTAAAATAAGCCAATATAAAAATTAATGTGGTTTCTCCACTGAAAATGTAAACATTAATTTTCTTTTAAGTCCATTGCCAGTTACATTTTTTCATTTCAATTTGAGGTCCCTATGTTAATTTTTAACCAGTTCTCCTTCATCACCATAAGCATTCTTGGTTATTTATTTAACAGAGAAGCATTCTCTGCCTTCTAGGAACTATTTCCAGCCAATCGGCAGAACGTGGAGCATTTTGCTAAGTACTTCACGGATGCAGGGCTAAAAGAGCTCTCAGATTTCCTCCGAGTCCAGCAGTCACTGGGAACTCGTAAAGAACTTCAAAAAGAACTACAGGAACGTCTGTCTCAGGAATGCCCAATTAAAGAGGTGGGGAGAGGTTTTTTTATTTTTTATATTCATACTGTTACCCAATTAGGCAAAGACTTAAATGAACAGTGACTATAGGGAAATATGTGTATACCCCCACAGGCTTCCTCTAGCCATCTTAGAATTATTTAATTTACTCCTTATTTAATTCTGCACAAAAACATAATCACAGGGCTTCTGTGTTGCCAAGAATGGTGCTAGAATTTAGTTTTACATTGTACATAAAGACTTGAAAAATGAACAAGTTTTACTCTGTAGGACATTTTAAGGAAAAACCATTCCATACATGATTGCAGTTAATTCCACTTTTGTTGTCTGTTATAATCCATACCTTAGATAAAATTCTGAACTATAAATACACTAACTGTACAAACTATTGTGGAAAGTTTCTTTCTTCCACCAGGTAATGCTTTACGTAAAAGAGGAAATGAAGAGAAATGATCTGCCAGAGCCTGCAGTGATTGGACTCCTGTGGACCTGTATAATGAATGCCGTTGAATGGAACAAGAAGGAAGAGCTGGTTGCAGAACAAGCACTTAAACATCTAAAGGTGTGTATGCGTGTTCATGTGCCAGGGTTGTAAACAACAAGAAAATATTCCACAGGTGTCAGTAAACTTTTTTTGACATTTAAATCTGGAAGGCATAGAAGAACATGGTGTCACATTGATATTAAGTATTAGAACAACATCTTGCATATATGGGGAATAATGCCCTGTGCCTGCTGTATGGTGACAGTCAGTGCTTTTGGCCAAAGTACTGAGGAAGAGAAGGTGACCTCATAAGGATACAAACACTTTACAATGTGGCTGAAATGTATTCAGAGGCATTTTAAAAAAAACCCCACCAACAATATTATGGCTAGTACTCCCCAACTGAATTGGGAAGAACTGTAAAATAAATATCAGGCACTTGAATTGGGGAGGAGAGCATAATTCCACTGAAGAGTTCTTGTGAACTTGTAAACTCTGAGTGTGAGGCTATTATGCTCACCAGTCTTTTAAGACCAGCATATTTTGAGTGATGGTTGGGAAATTGCTGAACTTCCAGTTTCATGTATGATGACATGGATCTGTGCTTTGCACACAATGCCTCTTACCTTTCCAAATCTCTAATGTTGGTTGCCCACTACTGCTGTCCCTTCTTCCTCAGTTCCTTCTCCTAAGGTTTGTATACAGCATACACAAAGCACGTGGCTGCTTGGGGTCCTGCATCCCACATAGGTTCTGCACCTTGCATGCTGGTTATGGAGCCTTTTCCAGCTGTGGGACCAGATGGGAAGAAAAATTCAACACAATTCTCTTCCAGCAGGAAGATGCATTTTGGAGTTCCAGCAGTGACTTTATTTACCACTTTGTGGTAGTGATTGGTTTAATCACTTAGTTCATAGTTTGTAGCATGAGGTCAGGTTTTTGTTTTTTTAACATGAGGTGTAGTATTAATAATGCAGTTCGTGTGTTAAAGTACAACTTTAAGAATATTAACATTGGAAATAAATAGACAAGTTGTTTTTCAGTACATTGTGATCTACAAATATTGTTGTCTTGTAATCCAGTCCTGCAAAATTTACTCTCAGAAGAAGTCCTTACTTATGGGAGTAGTTCCATTGAGACCAGTAGGATTTCATGCCTGTGTAAAGGTTGCAGGCTTGGCCTGTTGATATGCACATTGACCTAAACCCACTGTCTCAACCCAGAACAGCACATTTTCTGTCCATGCTGGAAGGAGGACAGGAGGCCATGGCCGTGGTTTAATTAGGATACAGCTTTATTCACTTAAAATATCTGGGAGTACCTGGCAACAAATAGTACAGTACAGGAAAGAGGGGGTCAGCTCCCTGCTGATCCAGACAACATGCTTGGCTGCCTTCTCACCTCCCTCTCTAGGTTTCCTGAATGTCAGATTCTTTCCTTCCTTTTTTTCTTTTTTTTAAACTGAGGTGAACAATAGCTGCACTCAGTGTCCACTCCCAGACTGCCTAAGAATGTACAAGGAGCGTCAGCCAGTCCCACAGCCTGCCTCTCTTTCCATGCCAGCTCAGGACTGCCTCACTCCGTAGGCCCAGCTGTGAACTGCCCAATACCGTGGAGGCTCCACCTGTGTGCCCAGTATACAAAGTCCACCCCACCGCTCAGTTGGCCAGTCTGCATGATTCTGAAAGTGGAAATACAAGAAAATTAACCCTGATTCTCTACCTGAGGTCTCACATATATCCTGTATGCATTTGAATGCTATCGGCCAATTGCCTGAATCACTTTGGCCCCTGACCTTAGCAGGGCTGTAGCTGTTGCAGCTCCTATCCGGAAAAAGTGGGAACCAAATTCTTGCACTGGTAGCCCAAGGTTTGTAAGCCCCTTTTTGAAAACTGTAACCAATTGATATGTTGTGAGGAGGGGGCCTTCCATCATCATGAATAAAGAGGGGCCACTCTTCAATGGGTCTCTGTGCTGTATAAGTCCTTCAAGCCGTTACTGGGCAAATCCTTGCCTTGGCCTGCTCCTATAGCATTATGGAATCAGTATCACCTCCCTACACCCCCACAGATCGGTTTTTGAGAACTGCAGGGTTAAGAAGACTGATTGCTCTTCCCACTGTAAATCCCTCCACTCTAAAGCTCTTCCTGAAGTATCCCTCACTGACCCAGGCACTAGTTCACTGACTTTAAAAGCTGCAAAAAAACAACCTTGAACAAGGCTACCTCCTGTCTCCATCTGTGTATTTGACAGAAAACTTGCACCAAATTTTTAAGTTTTTGAAGTGGGATGGGATGACATGGATCCTCTATAGGGCACGTGTCCTGAGACCAGTCTACTAAAAACCTCAGGACTAAGAACCTTTGACAAGGATCTGGATAACCATTCATACTACTGGCAAAGTTAAGGCCTAATGGATGCAGCCAGCCTTCGGGGTGCCAGAGACCCCATGTATTGAAATATCTGGTCTTCTGGAATAAGCGATATCATTGCCAGATCCTCCCTTCTCTGGAATTGCACAAAATTATTAAAACTTCTGTCATAGACCCTAAACTTTCATGGTGCTACTGAGCTCTGTGCTACCCTGAGAGCTATCATAAGGCCAGGTTCCAGAGTGCTACTGCCATCCATTCTGGTTCCTTGTTGGCCTGTGCCAGCTCCCAAAATTTGTTCATCTGAAATTGAGGCAATGCATCAGCTATGCCATTATCAATCCCAGGCACATGCTTGGCAGAAAAACATATGTTAAGATTTAAACAATATAATACAACTGCCCTTAATAGCCTCATAACCCTGGGTGATCTAGAGGACTAGCAATTGATAACGTACCACTGCCAAGTTGTCACTCCAAAAATGTACTCTTTCTTTGGCAAACTCCATTCCCCAAATATTACTGCTACCAAAATGGGAAGGAATTCCAGGAATGTTATATCCTTTACTATACATTTTTGTATCCAATCTGAGGACCATTTCTGGGCTCACCACTTGACTTTGCAAAATACTCAAAACCCATTCCTCCCAATGCTTTTCTTCAAAACCAAAACCAACCAACCAAAAAACCCAGTCCTATTACAGATGGAATGTGCCAGGTAATTGATTCTCGTATGACTGAATTTATTAGGTAACTTGAAGTTACAAAACATGAAGCAAAATTTTCAAAACCATGTAAATCCCATTTTCAAAATTCACTTATGAGCCAGAGTGATTGAAAGGCAATGAGATTTAGGCTCCTAATAAGTGACTTTTTTGAAGATGGGACTAGAGATCCTAAGTAAGTTTAGATGTTTGAAAATTTCATTACAAACCTGTAACCTGTTGAATTGATTGACCCTATCAGTCATTGGGTAAAAGAGAAATGTGAATGGAGTGGATAGAACACTGAAAGGATCAAGGTCTCCCTCTATAAACAGAGAATTTGGGCTATATTTTTAAAATAAACTCCTTAGTATTTATGTAGCAGCAGGAGACCATTAATCTCTGGACAATATTGGAGTCGCATTGACATTATTGAATAGAGACATGTAGCGTGTATTGTTAAGTCTCTCAACATCTGTATCCAGTTAAACAAATGCTGGACAATTGAAGGGCCAAAGAGGGAAGGATCTCAATACCCCAAGCTTGCACCTCAGGGTTGGCACTGTTGTTGCCAAAGTGATAACTGCACTGTTGATAAATATTTGGGTATACTGGAGAGTGAATATTTTACTTGCTAATATTAACTAAGTTCTAGCAATTTTTGTACTTGTAGTTGCTTGGTGGGAGAGGTTCAACACTTAAATAAAAGTTGGAAACAAGAACCTTACAATACTGTACCTCAAATTACCAAGCTCGTATTACAGACTGTGTAGCTTGTGTCTCTGCCTAGGAGAATAGCTGATGAATCAATTTTCAAAAGAAACTCTGAATACAGTAACTCCTTGCTTACCGTTGTAGTTATGTTCCTGAAAAATGCAACTTTAAGCGAAACGATGTTAAGTGAATCCAATTTCCCCATAAGAATTAATTTAAATGGGGGGAGGGAGTAGGTTCCAGGGACATTTTTTTCACCAGACAAAAAACTATATATTATATAGATATACACACAGTATATGTTATAAACAAACAACTTAATACTGTTCACAGCTATGATGATTGTGAAGCTTGGTTGAGGTGGTGAGTTAGAGGGTGGAAGAGCGAGGGATATTTCCCAGGGAATGCCTTGCTGCTAAATGATGAACTAGCACTTGGCTGAGCCCTCAAGGGTTAGCACATTGTTCTTAATGTAGCTTCTCACACAAGGTAGCACAAACACGAGGGAAGGGAGACAGCATAGCAGACAGAGACAGACACACACCTTGTGTGTGTGAGAGAGAGAAAGGGAGATGCACACTGCCCCTTTAAGTACGCTGACCTACTGTTAAAGTGCATTGTCTTTTTAAATGGATCAGGAAGTTGAGACAGCAGCTGCTGCCGCAAGCTCTCTCTGTCTGTGTCTCCTCCCTGATCTATATGGAGAAGGGGTAAGTGGGGTGCAGGAGCAGGGGGGAGGAGGACACCCTGAAATTATCCCCCTCTTCCCCCCCCCTGCACAGCCAGCAGGAGTCTCGGGGAGCAGCTCCAAGGCAGAGGGCAGGAGCAGCACATGGCAGTGGGGGGAGGGACAGCTGAACTGCCGATTGTTAGCCTGCTGGGTGGCTGTAGCACAGGGAACTTAGGGAAGCAGGGAGCTGATAGGGGGGCTGCCGGTCCACCCTGGTTACAAGCCCCCACCTGCTAGCTGCAACGGGCTGCTCTTCCTGCAAGCAGTGGACAAAGCAGGCAGCTGCCAAATGACATTTGAAGGGAGCATTGCACAACTTTAAACAAGCATGTTCCCTAACTGATCAGCAATGAAACAACGTTAACCAGAACGACTTTAAATGAGGAGTTACTGTACTTGGCCCAAGTCCTTATGCAATTTTTACTCAGTTCTATTCCTGTTGACCTTATTAAGTAAGAACTTCAGTGTACTATATTAAATAGTTTAATTTTGTGTACTGGAAAAGCTATTGTGTTCTTTGCATAAGGAAAGGTCACTTCTAATTCATGGCCCAGCATGGTGAGTCACATGCTACTAATTTGTTCAAGTTAATGGTTTTCATATACTGGATTTTATTATGATCTCTGAAGCCTCCATGAAACCGGGGATTTAAGATTATCAGGAGCATCAGCTCTGGGTGTGTGAAATTGTTGGTGCTCCCTTTGCAACATGTAGCATCCAGAATATTGTTGAAACATCATACATCATAGTTGCTTATCTTTGGCTGTACCAAACAGCGTACAAATGACAATACTCCAACATAATGGGTCTTATAACTTCACTTTACACAATTCAATAGCAAAGTGAAACATTAAACTAATCCATAGCACGTGCACCAACACTGTTTTACAAAAGCTTGTGTATATTTGTGTAAATGGCACTAGGGGAAGTGAACATTAGTGGCAATAAAATCTGTGTAAATGTAGCAACCACATCTTTCTCTAGGTGATTGTTTTGCAAAGATGAAATTTACAAGGAGTTAAATTGTAGTAATGGTGTCTGTGATTTTTCACTTTCAGTACTTCTATATAAAATAATTTGCCTTTCCCCCCGCCTCTTTCAGCAATACGCACCCCTGTTGGCTGTGTTCAGCACCCAAGGCCAGTCAGAGCTAATTCTTCTCCAGAAGGTTCAGGAATACTGTTATGACAACATCCACTTTATGAAAGCCTTTCAGAAGATAGTGGTACTCTTTTACAAAGGTATATGTCCATATCTGCCGTAGTATGGTGTACGGTGAACATTGTGTCCTGTGCCTATTGGAACATACTGTACTAAGATATTGAGTAAGTTTGGCATGTATTTAGATTCTGAAGCTGGTCTCTCAGGTCTGTGCAGAAATCACTTAAACCAGCCAGAGACAGAATTGCCCCTGTATAAGGAGATTCTCCACTGCCGTAGAGATGGAGGAGGTGGCATAGTCACTTCTTACACCAGCCACCCCTTCGCCGATGATGTAAGTATGTGGGGAGGGGGACGGAGAAGTTACAGGCATTTTGTGTGTTGGAGTGGATATGGTAGACCTGAGTTCTGCTAGACCTGCTGGCATTAAGGACCTTATACCAGCAGTAAGCTAAAGCAGATTCCTCCTGCTCTAACCTATGGTGGTGCTGGGTGGCCCTAAATCATGAAGTCATGAAATCATGGGGGAGGGGAGGGCTAATCAATGTTATCTTGAAAAGAACAGTGATCAAGGTTTGTCTTTTGGCTTCTATATGGGCATTATTCTGTTCCCATTGATGTCCCTGGAAAATCTTGCCTTGACTTTAATGGAAGCAGGATCAGGCCATAGCTAGGCACTGTCAGATCCTTGGAGAAGCCAGGATTTCTTTTTTTTTATAGTATAGATGGTTCCTTAGTAGGTTTATTCAGTTCAGGTTGTCATAGAGACTAATAGTCTTGCACTGCATGTGAGAGGTGGGTGATAAGCAGTTTGTTCTGACATTCTTGCTATAAATAGTTGAAGGGGGAAAATCAGTGTGAATAGAAATGCTCGGTATAGATTTTTTTGTTCATATTGTGTTTTCACGTATACTTTCAAAAACACACACAACTGATGACTAAAGTATTCATATAGGTTTTCAGAAAGCAGAAATAAGTGAGTCAACAATATTTATTCTCATCCTTATTATGTCTACATAAACTGACCCCAGTAGCTTAAAAAAATAGAAAATGTGACCATTTGAGAAATATTAAGACTTAACAAGACACAAACATTCTAATTTGATTTTCTTTCATGCATCCTCAATATTGTGTTCCATCCTTAGTTCACTCTGTATATGCTGGATGAGCATTGTAGCTTTTCTGAATGTTATTTAAGTTAAGTACCACAAATAAAAACATAAATAGTTTAAGTACGTTTGTCTTCAGTTTGTGGTGTAAGGGACCTAAAATGAATTTAAATAAGTAACAATGCAAATGTGAGAGAAACAAAGCTATTGAGAATTATTTGTACAGTTGTTATGGATAATATCTTTAATATACATTTCCTCATAAAAGCAACATAAACATATCTGGTGAAAATTTTTAACAAGTAATAGACACTTTCTTTGCCAGTTTGAACCCAGTTCAGAATATGGCAGTGATTACAGTCAGGACTGGGACAGCCAGGCTGTCCCCATCTTCTGATGCCCCCAAAACTGCTCAGACTTGATTTTGTCTTGTGTGCGAGCTGTATTTTATTCTAAGCCTGTCCACCAACCCCAGTACAGTGAAACATCAGAGTTTTAACTTCACTTCTTTCAGCCTTTCTTTGCCAGGGTCCTAGGAAGAAAGGAGGTCTCCCTCACTCTAGGGAGCTCCTTCATTCCAGGCTCAGCTAGCCCTGTCTTCCTCTCTCTTGTAACCCTTCCTTCGTGGGTTTTTATCAGGTTGGTCAGCTGAGGGCTAATTAGTCCCTTACCTCCCCAGCTTCTCTTTCTGATTAGCTAATTATTTAATCAGCCACTGATTACGGGGAGGGGAGGGGGACTAATTGAGGCTACAGTGATCAGAGTGCTGACCTGCCTGCCAGATCTCAGCAGTCTGTCGCAAGGTCCACCAATAATGATGATAAAGAAGGGTTTTTATATCCACACTTGCTTGGAAATAGACTCCAGGCTGAATTTGACAGACTGTACGGTGTTGATGGCCTCATGGATTATTATCTATGTTCTTACTCTAAAATCTGTCCCTTTTGTAATGTACAGATATAGGGCCAGATTTCTTCATGCAGTGTGGCAGCTTTGTGCCACGTTGCTTGGCATAATCTGACCTTTAAAGACAATTTAATGAGCCCAGAGAGGATCATCCTAGTGTAAAGGTGATTCTCTGGTGATTTAGAGATGATCTAGGGGGCCCCTACATTATTACTCCTCCCTGCTGCTGGCATAGAATGGAAAAGGGATGTGACCAGGATATCCCTGAGCTATGCCAATCCTAGACTGTAGGTTCCCCCCCACTCCCATTGCACCCCAGTGTAAGTTAGATCAACACAGTCCAGACAGATGAACAGAGCAGGATCAGAGGAGTCTGAAGGTGAGCCTTAAGCAAGTTTTGAACAACCCCCCTGATCCATACGGCGTTCATTTCAGCCTCAGCTGGAGGGTCTGGGTGCTAATCTTTCATTACTGTTCAAGAGAGTTTGCATATATAATCTCTTTTAGTTGATATAATTGTAAACTCATATTCAAATGTGGTAATTATTTATAAGGACCTCCACATTGCTGATCCACTGTCAGTTTAGCAGTAAAAACATCAACCACATTCTTCCAACTTTTGAAAGTCTTAAATCCAGGAATGAATAATAAAACAAGACCTTTAAGAAGTTATGTATTATAGCTCTAATTATAAGAAATTCTAGGCCACATAGGGCCTCTAAGACCTGATTCAAATCCCATTGAATATGTTGGGAGTTTGCTATTGATTTCAACATGAGAAGGGTCAAGTCTCTTATCAGTGCAAAAGACCAAAAATATTCTGTTCTGTGTATATATTTTATTTATAAGAAATATGTAAAAGAGCACCCTTTACACTCTTAAAAGTACAATTAATGATAAACAGAGGCTGGCAATTGCTCAGTGGCAATACAACCCCAACAGCAACACAGGTCTAATAAAAAAATTAATAAGCCTCACTCTTCCCCCAGATCTGTACTGGCCAGCCATCATACGTAGGATGATGTAAGCTTTCAGTCAATTCTAAATCACCTAGAACATCTTCATTTCTGGCTGAACTATAGTAGGAAAATAATGAACATAATTAACATTGGATTACATATTACACTACGTTCATTAACCACAGAATCCCCTGTAGCTCTACTAAATTTATCTCTAACTTAGAGATCCGGGGTGAAATCTTGGCCACACTGTAGTCTATGTCCAAACTTCTGTTGACTTGAGTGGATCAGGATTTCATCCTTGAAGAACAAATGTTCCTGACATGGAATAAAACCTTTTTTCTGTTCTTTAAAGGCCACTAAAGCTACATTTTATTAAGTTTCTGGCCTGCAAAACCTCCTGAAGAGATGAAAAGAATTGGAAGTTCCCATGGGAGAATACGCCCACTTGCTGCACCTGACTGAGGCCTTAAAGATGCTAATGATTTTATTTTGCTCTTGTCTCCATTTTGGAGTCTTTATAACAAACAAACATTCGAGCCACTTCTCTGAACATACAATCTATTAATCCTCCACTTCAGGAGGTCTTCAAACTATAATTTACACACAATAATTTTCCATGGGGTAAATTTCATTATCTCTACTCAATTATTCCAATTTCCTTCCCTAGGAAGTGAAAGATGGCTTATGAATCTTTCACAGCAGAAAATACACACAAAAGAAATGCAAGCATTTGGCCACAATTAAACTGTGGGTAACATTACTTGAATAATAATCATGATAATCCAGAAGCACCATCTAAGGTTCTGTCTTTGCTGCAGTTAACTCAAATTAACTCCTTTCAAGTTAGGCTGCCTCGAGTGAGAGCAGCCACACTGCGAAACAACACATGAACTACAGTGCGATTGTGTTAGCAGCTGACAAGTTGTGCTAAGTGAACCTGTAGTCTGTACCACCTTATGGGCTCCTTAACTTGAGTTAAAAGCACCACCACACTCAAGGGTTTTTGTGTCTGGACAGGACTTGAGCTAGGGGCAATACTTAAGTTATAGTTCAAGTTAACTCTGCAGTGAAGACATCCTTATGAAATGTGCCTTGGGACCTCTCCCTTTCACCTGGGGCGCTAGTGCTGGGTGGCTGGAGTAGTAGTTAGCTGCACTGGCAGGGAAACCAGCTCTGGATCTCCAGGGCTGACATCACCCGTGGCAGTGGATGTAACAACACAGAACTGTACCAACAACAGCATTCAGCTGAAACTATTGCAGCACGTAAAAAGTAATTGTCATCATCTTTAATCAGAAATAACTAAAATAAATCACCCCCAGTATTCCCATTGCTTCAGAGCAACCCAGGGCTATCATTAACTACACCCTGCCCTGGCTGATTGCTTAATTGAGCATCTCTGCACTGACAGGAGAATATTATCCCTTACACACACTGGGGGCATGAATGAACTACCAATGATGTTTCTCAGAAATGAAAAGAAAGACGTGATTGTCATTTCTGTAACTGAAAGTATTTTTATTCCTTCTCTGGGTGCATTTTCTGTCAGTGCAGGAACATTCACTTCATTTTAGTGCCAGAGAATCATATGCAGGCAAATCTCTTCCCCATCATCTGGGGGGCATTCTCATCTTTCAGGCAGGTAATGAGACGTTGCTGTCCTGGATTTAGAGCTATCTAATTTTTGTAATGCTTGGCCACTAGAATGGGCTCTACTATTGTTGCAAATCCATCATCCTCAGAGCCCAAGTTTAGGAAAACACTTAAACATGTGCATAACTGTAGGCACTTACTTACATGGTGTACTGAATAAGGGTTCCATTTGCAACATTTTCCATGCCTATGACCCCATGTTAAAATATTTAATCCCTTCCCCACCCCTGCTTAGCCAGAAAGAAATGGAGGCTAGTCACAACATCCTTCTCTCCCAGGGGTTATGATGCACAGGTTGAGAATCTATATCATAGGTTGCTGTATTTCTTAGAATTTCATGCATGCGCTATACAGTATATTGGAGTACAGTGTTTTTTCATGAAGAAATTATATTTGTAATCTCTATTAAAAGTGCCATGTAAGTACTTTGAAGCTTGTATCTTGTACACTCTAAATCAAAGTCCAAATGTGTGTTATAGACATAATGCCAGCAAAATGCTGGAGCCATAATAAAGAATATTGGGTTGACATTTGTTTAATGCCAAATGTCACATCTTCCTTATAAACTTTATTTAGTTCCTGTATCTAATTTTTCTCATGACTCTACCATTTTTATTACTTTTGAGTACATGTTCCAAGTGCAAAATAGTGGATTTTTTGTTATTCAGCTACATTTTTAGTTAAATGTTAGAGCTGAATTTTTACAAGGGGAGAGAATGATAGTTGTTGGTACAAGTAGTCATAGTCTTAAACAGGAATTTTGTAGTCTTGCACGCACACACACACCTGTCCCACCACACTGTTTTCAAAAGGAGCGACACTCCTGCTCTTCATCTACCTTCAGCTTATTTGTTTGCTGATAATGCCAAATTGGATGATAGCTTTGGATAGTAAAAGGTATTTGTGAGACGAGAGACTTCTAAACACATTTCACTTGTTTTCACCAGATTTGAAATCTCCAGGGAGACCCAAGTGTATTCAGCTTCCACTTATGAGTGACTGGTTGGCTTAGAGCAGGGGTCGACAACCTTTCAGAAGTGGTGTGCCGAGTCTTCATTTATTCACTCTAATTTAAGGTTTTGCATGCCAGCAATACATTTTAATGTTTGTAGAAGGTCTCTTTCTATAAGTCTACAATATATAACTAAACTATTGTTGTATGTAAAGTAAATAAGGTTTTTAAAATGTTTAAGAAGCTTCATTTAAAATTAAAGTAAAATGCAGAGCCCCCTGGACCGGTGGCCAGGACCTGGGCAGTGTGAGTGCCACTGAAAATCAGCTTGCGTGCCGCCTTCGGCACCCGTGCCATAGGTTGCCTACCCCTGGCTTAGAGCATTTGTAATTAGTCCTCCATTATCAGCTCAAATAGTTCCAGGTCACTACTATCTATTTGCTGTTCCATAGCTTATGTGAAGTGAGTCTGTGGTCTCAGTCCTGTTTCCATTTGCACAGATGTTTTAAAGATGTTTGTTCATTTATTTCATTATAATTGATTCAATTAATTTTCTTCTGTCCTTCACTGCTGGCATCTGCCTATAATCTTTGTGCTACAGTAGAATATGGCTGTGTCCTGATATTCAGCAGGGTAGCAAAGGCTATACCATATTCCTGGTATACTAGGCAACACTGAAGAACCTGATGTAAATCACTTCCAAAAATGTGCAGCTTGTGAGGGGCAGGGGAGGAGGATGTTAGTTTGACCAGTACATGAAAATGAAAATGGTGGCGACACCCAAAGGTACCGTTTTTATTCTGGCCTCCATGTCATCCAATGGCCCTGAAGGCTAAAGTGCATCACAGATATTGGCTTCACGACAGTCACCTATTCAGCTGCAAGACTTCATTGGATGGCAGAAGTTCTGTCACTTGGGCTAGAGGCTTATTGTTTCACATCAGCTAGGATTAGTGGGCATCCTGGCACGGTTTATTCAGCCTGATGTTCCTCTTGTCCTCAATTATTTTGTTCTTGACACTTAAAAGAAGAGTTTTGGGAGCATGCTCCTTTTAAATGATTCCCCTGATGACTGCTGTTTAATCAGCTGGGAAAGATAAGACACTTCACATTATGATGGGATTTTTGTTAATTTTTTTCCTTCACAATTCTAGCAGTTTTACTCTTGCATAGCTCTATGAGTCAACAGCAAGAGAAACTACAGTATTTCTTACTGAGGTGAGTCCTAAGATATACAGGTAGATTTTATTGACGTCCTTTGCAATTGGTGTGTCTTATCTCTCTTATTTAAAGCCAATTGAATAGAGGAGTAATTACTATTTACAGAAGCATGACACTGAATGGTTTATTTTAAGACTAGCCTATTTAGTTAATGACTGACTTTACAGTATGTGACACAGCTGGGATCCCTCTAATGTGACATACTGCAGTTATAGCCTAGTGTCAGGTACAATGCTGATTCAAAGCTCACCTCACTCTGATCAAAGTGATTCACTTCTTACTGCCTCAGAACCTAGAAGTTTTTCAATTGTCTTCTGTCTTATAAAAATATGCTGCTCTCTGCAACCACTGCTCTGAATTTCAGCTGATGTCCTGAGTGAAGAAGCCATCCTGAAGTGGTACAAAGAAGCACATCTTGCTAAAGGCAAAAGTGTATTTCTTGACCAGATGAAGAAATTTGTTGAGTGGCTGCAAAATGCTGAAGAAGGTACAGTTCCATTTAAGTTAACAGTATTTAGTAGCCTCTTGGCAATTCCATTTTGCAGATGTTAGTTGTATTATAGTAGTGCCTACAGGTTCCAGTCATGCCCATGACCCCACTGTGCTAGGTACTGTACAGAAGTATGGTAAAAGACCGTACCTGCTCTAAATTGTTTACAATCTTAGTCTTTAGAAGGCAGGCACCACTGACTATTTTTCAGGTCATTAATGGAGTCCACATAATAGAGTCTTGAGTTCTTAAAATTCCATGTGTCCTGCAGTGTGAATTTCACTGAATTCCTGAATGAGAAGAGCAATCATAAAGGCACAAAGACTGTAGTTACTGTTAAAAAGGAATAATGGGAAGGGAAATGAATGGGTGTTTGGGGCCACATTTCCTTTTTTCTGATGCCCTACAATGGTAAACACTTTCCTTCTGGTATAAGAACAGGAGAACTGTCTCTTTAAAGCAGGGATCGGCAACCTCTGGCACACGGCTCACCAGGGTAAGCCCCCTGGTGGGCCAGGCCGGTTTGTTTATCTGCCGTGTCCACAGATTCGGCCAATCGTGGCTCCCACTGGCAGCGGTTCGCCGCTCCAGGCCAATGCGGGTGGCGAGAGGCAGCTCCATGGGCACCAGGGCTGTGATGGGCTCCTCCTACCCACTACTGTAATAGAGTGAACCTCTGGCTGAGTTACTGAGGTCCTCAAATCGTGATTTAAAACCTTCAGGTTACAGAGAATCCACCATTTACACTAGTTTAAACCTGCAAGTGACACAAACTCCGTGTTGCAGAGGAAGGCGAAAATCCTCCAGGGTCTCTGCCAATCTGACCCACAGGAAAATTTCTTCCCAACCCCAAATATGGTGATCAGTTAGACCCAGAGCATCATACCATCCCCTCCATAAATATATCAAGCTCAGTCTTGAAGCCAGTTAGGTTTTTTGCCTGCACTGCTCCCCTTGCTCCCTATTCCAGAACTTCACTCCTCTGCTGGTTAGAAATTTTTGTCTAATTTCAAGCCTAAACTTGTGGATGGCCAGTTTATACCCATTTGTTCTTGAGTCCACATTGGTGCTCAACTTAAATAACTCCTCTCCCTCCCTAGTATATATCCCTCTAGTGTATTTATATAGAGCAATCATGTCTCCCCTCAGCCTTCTTTTGATTAGGCTAAACAAGCCAAGCTCTTTGAGTCTCCTCTCAATAAGGTAGGTTTTCCCTTCCTCGTATCATCCTAGTAGCCCTTCTCTGCACCTGTTCTAGTTTGAACTCATCTTAAACATAAGAGACCAGAATTGAACACAGTACTCCAGATGAGGTCTCACCAGTGCCTTGTACAATAGGACTAACACTTCCCTGTCTCTATTTGGAAATACCTCGTCTGATGCATCCTAATACTGCATTAGCCTTTTTCACAGCCGCATCACAGTGGTGGCTCATAGTCATTCTGTGATCAACCAATACACCCAGGTCTTTCTCCTCCTCTCACTTCCAACGGATACATCCCCAGCTTATAGCAAAAATTCTTGTTGTTAGTCCCTAAATGCGTGACTTTACACTTTGCACTATTAAATTTGGCCTGAGAAGTTTGGTTTGAAATTGAATTGCATTTGCAACATACTTTCCTCAGAGGTGAATAATAAGTCAGAGATTCAGCATAATGTAAACTTTTTCACTTGATTTTAGTTGGCAGTTTGGGGATGTGTGGTGTTTTATTTAGATTTTTTATAGCAAATATTTGACGTGTGTCAATCTAATTGTACTGCCACTACAGTTCTGTGAACAGACTGTGTATCATAATAGTCTTCAGAAACTGATTTATCTGATAGGGCACATCAGCTGCAGTATGTAACTTGTATTCTGGACAGCAGCAATCCCACCTGGACATATAGATTAGTTATAGATGGATAATTATTATTTTTTATTAAATTTAACCTGTGTATACTTGAACTCACTTTATTTTGTGGGAAAGTTAGGTCTAGATTATCCATAGTGAATCAATTCTGTTCTAAATCTAGACCTGTACAACTGAGAGTAGAATTAGGCGTTCTGTCTGCAGTATTCAGAGTGGTAGCCGTGTTAGTCTGTATCAGCAAAAACAAAGAGGAGTCCTTGTGGCACCTTAGGCCTGGTCTACACTAGGACTTTAATTCGAATTTATCAGCGTTAATTCGAACTAACCGCTCAACCGTCCACACCAGGAAGCCATTTAATTCGAACTAGAGGGCTCTTTAGTTCGAATTTGGTACTCCACCCCGGCAGGTGGAGTAACGCTAAATTCGCACTTGCTAGCTCGAATTAGGCTTGGTGTGGATGCTAATCGAACTTAGCAGCTCCGGGAGCTATCCCACAGTGCACCACTCTGTTGACGCTCTGGACAGCAGTCCGAGCTTGGATTCTCTGGCCAGCCACACAGGAAATGACCCGTGAAAATTTGAATTCATTTTCCTGTCTGGGCGGTTTGAATCTGACGTTCTGGTTGCACATCGGGGCGAGCTCCGCAGCACCTGCAACGATGCAGAGCTCTCCAGCAGAGGAGTCTGGGCAATCCCAGAATAGAAAGAGGTCCCCAGCATGGAGTGACCGGGAAGTCCAGGATCTGATCGCTGTGTGGGGCGAGGAGTCTGTGCTCTCGGAGCTGCGCTCCAACAAGCGGAACGCGAAGACCTTCGAGAAGGTCTCTAAAGCCATGAAAGACAAAGGATACAGCCGGGATGCGATGCAGTGCCGCGTGAAAGTGAAGGACCTAAGACAAGGGTATCACAAGTCAGAGCGGCAAACGGACGCCCGGAGCCCAGCCCCAGACATGCCGCTTCTACGAGGCACTGCATGCCATTCTAGGTGGGTCTGCCACCAGTGCCCCACCAGTGACGGTGGACTCCGAGGACGGAATAGTGTACCGGGACAGTTCCTCCTCCCTGTTCGCCGATGGGGAAGATGAGGAAGGGTCTTTTGAGGACGGCACAGGCGACATCGAACCCACTCCCGCTTTCCCTGACAGCCAGGATCTCTTCATCACCCTCACAGAGATCCCCTACCAACCGTCCCCGCCCGTTAACCCGGACTCGGAATCAGGGGAAGGATCAGGCGGTAAGTGCTACAAACAGGGAAACATTTATTTTTTTAAGAAACAGGGATATATATAAAAAATAGAAATACTATATAAAAATTTTTAAATATGAAACTATACAAACAGCAGGTCTACACAGATAGTAATGGAGCAATAGTCCTCTGGGGACAGTTCAAAAAAGCTCTCAGAGAGCAGCTGGAAAAGCCTCAGCAGGAGGTTCCGTGGTAGAGGTGCCTTGTTGGGTGCTCCGTTGAAACACACTCTTCCGCGCCAGGCCATCCTCAGGTAAAGGGGGACCATCGCCTCGACGAGCATGGCAGCGTATGGTCCTGGTCTGTGCAGGGCTTCTGTGAGCATCCGCTCTCTCTGAGTCCTCCTGACACGCCTCAGGGTGATGTCGTTGTGGAAGTGCTGCATCTAATTAGTGGAATTAGTGTACTGTTACTATTGTGCATGGTAGACTTTTACTTTGCATAAGAATGACCCTCGCTTAACAGAGTTTTACTTTGCATAAGAATGACCCTCACTTAACAGAGTTTTACTTTGCATAAGAATGACCCTCGCTTAACAGCCACGTGTTGCAGGCCACAGAGGAAAAGCATACAGGGCTCTTTCCCGTTCACTGGCGGGAGGTGCCGCAAAACGGTCATCTTTTCTGCTTTGCACATTGCCTCCAGCAGGAGAGCACAGCTAAGCACTAACTGATAAGCACTCTGTACTGTAAGGCTTACCAGGACTTTGTGCAAGAGGGATGCAGCTGTCTCTCCTCGCTTGTGCACTATCCAGTGCAATCGCGCCGCCAATGAGAGCGTATTCCGAAATTTTGGACTAGTTCCGAGATCTCCTGAGACTTGGTTCCCTGTTTGGTCTTCTTAACTGAAACTGACTAGACTGTGTTTACTGTTGGCAAACATGTATTTGTTCAAGGAAATCACCTACTTTTTCGCATCACACAGCTTCGGCTCCTTCCCGGACTGTCCCGGCATCCCCCTCGCAGAGGCTGGCTCAGATTAGACGCCGAAAGAAAAAGACTAGGGACGACATGTTCCAGGAACTGATGGCCAGCTCCAGAGCGGAGGCGGCAGAGCAGAGACAGTCGAGGGAGAGCCTGTGTCAGCAGCATCGCACACACCTGGAACGGGAGGATAGGTGGCGGCAGGAAGACCAGCAGGCGACTCAAATGCTGCTTGGTCTAATGAGGGAGCAAACGGACACGCTCCGGCGCCTTGTAGATGTTCTGCAAGACCGCAGTCAGGAGGAGAGAGCCCCCCTGCAGTGCATCTGCAACCGCCCTCCAACGCCAAGAAGTCCTGTCCCCCCCTCACCCAAAGTGACAAGACGGAGGGGCGGTAGGGGCCGTGAGAACTGACCCTGCACCGCAGCACACCGATAGTGTTCGAGACAACTCTCGCGCTGTAAATTTGTACAAGCTCTTTCCTTACAGCATCAACCAGTCCCAACTCCAAGTTCAAACCCCCCACTGTGTACTACATTATTAAAAGCGGTTTGGTGTTACTGACTGTTTCCGTCACGTTTCTGGTGTCAGAAGACTTTCTGTTGTTCTGTGTGTGTGTGTGTGGGGGGGGAATTGTAATTTCACTGCATAGCCCACAGTGCCATGCTACAGACTTGGCTGCAGGGTCAACTGCAGGGCACACACAGACTGCAGTCACTAGGCACCAGGGACAGTCTGTGTGGTGTATGCTGCCCCGGGTCTTTCCTTGATGTGTATGCTTGTTCAGGGTCCTGGTGCCTGCCATCCCCGAATGTAAAGGCAGGCTTCCCTTCACATGCACTTGGACCGTAGTCATGATCCTCCCCGGTGCCCTGAGCCCCAAAAAGAGACCTCATCCAGGGGCAGATACTCACCCTTCCCCCACACCCCTCACCCCTTCCAACGCCCAAACCCACAGCCGTCATGTTAACCCCTATCCAAAAACGGCACCCCTCGCCCCTTCCTGCAAACCCACCCATCAGTGCACACCTTAACCAGCACAGAATGCTTCCATGTTTCAACGAAGAAAGAGAAATGCAAAGTCAACGAAAGATTTATTATTAATTACTAAAACATGTCCTTAGTTTTAAAAAGTCCTTCGGAAGTGGGGGAAACTTGGTTTATGATCAGGCTCTCTTAAAATCAAGTGGACAGTCACAGGTTACCCTGCTCTGCGAGGAAACTCGCTTTCAAAGCCTCCCTGATGCATATCGCTTCCCGCTGGGATATTCTCTCAGCACGGGTGTCTGGCTGATCGTAAACAGCAGCCAGGCGATTTGCCTCAACCTCCCAAGCGGCCAAAAAGGTCTCGCCCTTGCTCTCACAGAGATTGTGGAGCACACAGCAAGCAGCAATAACTACGGGGATATTCTTTTCGCTGATGTCCGAGAGAGTCAGTAAGGTCCGCCATCTCCCCTTGAGACGTCCGAAAGCACACTCCACCACCATTCTGCACTTGCTCAGCCGGTAGTTGAAGAGTTCCTTTTCACTGTCCAAGGCGCCTGTATAGGGCTTCATGAGCCAGGGCATTAGCGGGTAGGCCGGGTCCCCGAGGATCACTGTAGGCATCTGCACATCCCCAACCGTTATTTTGTGGTCCGGGAAGAAAGTGCCTGCCTGGAGGCGTCTAAACAGACCAGAGTTCATGAACATGCGCGTCATGAACCTTGCCCGCCCACCCGACGTTGATGTTGGTAAAACGTCCCCTATGGTCCACCACAGCTTGCAGCACCATTGAAAAGTAGCCCTTTCGGTTAATGTACTCGCTGGCCTGGTGGGCTGGTGCCAGGATAGGGATGTGAATCCCATCGCGGCGAAGCCATCTATGATGACCTGGACATTTCCGAGAGTCACTACCTTTGAGAGCAGTTGCTCAACGATTGCGTGGGCTACTTCAATGACAGCAATCCCCACGGTAGATTTGCCCACGCCAAAGTGGTTCGCTACTGACCGGTAGCTGTCTGGCGTGGCAAGTTTCCAGAGGGCTATGGCCACTCGCTTCTGCACACTCAGGGCTGCTCGCATCCTTGTGTCCTGGCGCTTCAGGGCAGGGGACAGCAAGTCACACAGTTCAAGGAAAGTGCCCTTACGCATCCTGAAGTTTCGCAGCCACTCTGTGTCATCCCAGACCTGCAGCACTATGCGGTCCCACCAGTCTGTGCTTGCTTCCCGGGCCCAGAATCGCCGTTCCACACCATGAACTTGACCCAGTGCCACCATGATCTCCACTGCCCGGCGTACCCTGCTTTGTGAGAGGTCTGCGCCACTCTCCTCACCGTGCTGCCGGAGCCTCCTCGCCCGGTTTCTCAGCATCTGACTGTGGAAGAGCTGTACGATAACGTGCGAGGAGTTGACAACGGCCATAAGTGCAGCGATGATCGCAGCGGGCTCCATGCTCGCAGTGCTGTGGCGTCCGCGCTGTAACCGACCAGACAAGGGCGCGAACAGATTTCCCGCCGGCGCTTTCAAGGAAGACAGGGAGGGCGTGATTGACGGTTCAATGACGACACATTTTTCCCCCCAGCATGCACTGGGGGGAAATCCCACAATTCCAATGGGCAGCGGGGAGTGCGGGAACTGTGGGATAGCTTCCCACAGTGCACCGCTTCCAAAGTCGAAGCTGGCCCCGTGAATGTGGACTCAGAAGTTCGAATTTGTGTATTTAGTATGGATACACAAATTCGAATTATTAAGGTCGAATCCACAAATTCGACTTAAGTAGATTCGAAATAGTCCTGTAGTGTAGACAAGCCCTTAGAGACTAACAAATTTATTTGGGCATAAGCTTGGATTTTAGCCAATGAAAGCTTATGCCCTAATACATTTGTTAGTTTCTAAGGTGCCACAAGAACTCCTCTTTGTTTTTGTCTGCAGTATGTTTCTTGCTGAGCTGCTTTCAATGATCTGACTGCCCTCCCTAGGAAATGTGATATGATGCAAATCTTTATTCAAATATTCTATTGTTGCTGTTTACAGGAATAATGATACAACTGTCACTGTAAATCGAGTTCAAAAAGAGCAGAAAAGTTTTTTACTTTTTTTTTTTACCTCACAGAATCAGAATCGGAAGGCGAGGAGAACGAAGATAGTTCAACAAAGCACAATCTCTAGGCTACTGCCAAATGCTCTTTGGGAATGCTGTACTGTTCAAGCAAAACAGGTTTTACTTCAGTGTCCTACAAAAAAATCAAGACTAGGCTTTCCTTTTGTTTAGAAGAATAAAGTTCTTTAATGGAGCTCTGAGGCATTAGATGCTCTCCTTGGGACTCTGCCTACGTTAGTGTACAGTGAGTCAGAGTTAAAGACATTCAGCAAGGAGCCATATAGGAAACGTGAAATGAAATACTTATAGACTCCTTTTTCTCAGCAGTCTTTTTAGGTACTGTGATATGTGAACACTCCTATGTCTGTTTATAGAATTGGTTGATCTGTGTTTGTAGCTTAATATTAGCTTGTGTATGTGACTTGACATCACTTTTTTTTTAATAAATGGCTTTTTGTATCTTAGTTCATTTGTTCTCAATGCATTTGTTTCATAGACTTATTGTCTGCCACTAAACACATTAAGATTTATTGTTCCTTAGGTGAAAACTGAGTAACAGGCTATTCAGAGACTTCCTCTACTCATTTTTTTTTGTATTTTTAAAGTTCACTATTCACAAAGCCACAGTCAGTTAAGGATAGGCAGCAAGCCCATTTTCCCCCTCAATTTTGTCTGATCCAGTGTGGTTCTGGTCAAACTATCCAGATACCTGGACAAATCTTGGTATTCTCAATCTGTTAATAACACAAAGAAAATACAAAACTGCAAGCTGTGTTGATCTGGACCTTTACATGTATAGTATTTGCACATGCAACAAATCAATATTGTGGGCTCAATCTAATGGCATGCAATAATTGGTAATCACCAGATTTTCATGAACAAAATAATTCTACATATAAATCTGGTGGTTGCCAATTTAAATATATAACTGAAATTTACACATGCAAATTTGAGGTTTCCTATAGGACTATGTAGGTTAATGCCCCCCACCCACTAGTCACTTGTGCAGAGAAAGGTCCCTATTCACCCCATGAAACCAGCATTCTTTAACTATTCCATTGGCCTAGATTTTCATTGTTCACTATTCTAATACCTCCACAATAACTGTAATACAGAGAGGCCCCTTCTTGATAGCTTGTATGCAAATAATTTTTAAAATGTATGTTATATACTTAAATCTCTTAACTGATCTGAAGTCTTTGCTATGGTAATAGACATATGAAGACTAAAACAATGATGTAGTGAAAAGCTACTGCAAGTGTGCACTTCACAATTTTCAAATATATAAACCTCCATTTGTTGTTTTTATTATAAAGGGGTTAAGTCCACATTGTGGTGAATGATCCCAGCAGAGTTTAGAAAGTCTTTTTTAATCATGGAAGGGCAAAAGTGCATCATTAACCAGAAAAGTAGCAATGCAGTTGGTAACTCTAAAACTATCCAACAGATTGGGGTTTGTTTGAAAAGTATTACATGCCAAATGGTTCCTGGTGCATCCAACAGATAAATTCTTGCCTCAATATATACCCAGCCTTAACTGCAGGCAGCATGCATCAAGCAGAGAATAAATTCTCTTGTATGCCACCTTTCAGCCAAGAACAACAGTTTTGCAGCAGAAATCGATCTAACAGAATATATAAAATAGACCTTTTCAGTAACTATAGTAGCACTAGCAGGCACCAGGATAATCACATTATAATGGAAAACTGATGCAATGACAGAACACAGCTGAACCTAAAGGGGTTCTTAATGTCTACAGAAACGAACTTACCACAATCATTATTGCCCTTGGGTGGTATTTGCATAAGCTCTGCTGCTGAACTGTTATATTAATATAATGTTGCTTCTGAATAAGTTTTTATCAAAGCATAAATTGAACATACAGTTAGGGTACGCAAAATAATTATACATTTGTGTTAACCTGAAAATCAGGATGCCTTCAAAGGTGCCAATCCAGGATAATGTGCAAAAAGGTTTAATAATCCTGCCTTCAGTGTGTCGCTCTCTATCTATCGAGGAAGACCTTGTCAAAGGTGGGCATGAAAACCATGCTCACAAAATGTATATGCACCTTTTATCCTCCCTAAAAATCTTTGTCTGTTGGAAAAAGGGACATGCCCACATGCACGTGCAGTTACATATCATTCATGTCCAGGTACAGGTCTTCACAGGTACCGTGTGGATATGTATAAACTACTGGTTACTGTGTTGCGTCCCCCTCTGTGCCTGATGCAAAGAGAAGGTGAGCCTGTTAAAGCCCCCCCACTGACAAATAACTGGCTCTGTAGTTCAAGCTGTAGAGACGCATGCTTTTAGCTTCCCTTCTGCAATCCCTGGAATCACTCCAGATGGTGACTTTCCAGGTGTTTTGGATGCAACAGGTGAATTGTCCTTTAAAGACCTTGTCCAGTGTATGTTCTGGAAGCTGAATGTTGCTCTTCTAGATAAGTATTTTTAGAATAGCTTTTCCACAAAATGAATTGATGCATTGAAGTGTATATAAATTAAGGCCTTGACAAAAGTCTCAAATGAGAATTTGGGCAACAGGTTGAATAGAACTTTTTGAGATGGGTGGAGAACAATGTTTATCTTGATTTTTATTTACTGACTCTTGGTCAAATGCTCAGCATTATTGGAACACAACATTTAATTTCAACAGACTTGGATCAACACTTCAGGTGGCATTAAGATCCAGGGTTAGTCTTCGAATGGTGTGATTGTTGAATAAAAATGTTCTGTATATAAATATGCTTCACGATACAATAGCATGTTATTTCAAAACATCAGTAGACAGTGTTTAAATGCTAGAACTAAAAATATCACTCTCTTTAAAATAGACCACCATGTGGGGAAGGAGCTTGGTGTGACCTTGGAGGGTTGTTGGGTATAGGTGGGAAAAGTATGGAACAGGGTTGGGGGGGCAGGGAGGGATTGTTAGGGAGCTTCTCCCATGCAGACCCAAAAAAGCGAAGCACTCGTTAACTCTACTAATGCACATCATCTTTGAAAATCAGGCTACTTGTCTTCAAAGACGTTTTAAGAACATTTGAATCCTTAATCTTAGGCTGATACATGACAGCGCAGCAAGAGTTCTTTATGAGGGCACGCTTTTAATATTTCACACTACAATTTGACAGCTCCACACAGAGACACTTGGACTGCTGCTGTGAGTGCGGTTTGGTGGATGGGTAATGTGTACTACTGGAGGAATTCTGTGTCACTGTGCAATGCAGAATTTGTGCACAATTAATGTACACAATGTCATGTTTCCCCCCACAGAATTGAGGCCGCAGAGCTGCTGGCGGCCATTAGGGGCTGATGGACTCTGCAGAGCCTAGCTCTCCAACCCACAGTGAGCGAAGCACCCACCCTAGTGTGGATGGAGGCGCTGAACACTTTGGCTGACCAGCTTTGATTATCTTCTACCCGGGGACAGGAGAGGGTCCAGGAGACCCAGCTCTGGCAAAGGGTGAGGGAGGGTGGGACCACACAGTGTCCCCCAGTGGGATAGAAAATAAGCTGGAGTAAAGGCTCTGGGGAAGGGGGGTGCTGGTGTGTGGGCTGGGAGGGTAGCCCGCAGCTGGGCTCGGGAGGAGGAGGTTGCGGGTGTCTGAGCTCTAGGGGATACCACACAGCACCATCCAGCACACCCCAACTGGAACTAGGTTGTCATAGGAGTTTCTTAAACTCTCTACTCCTGGGGGGGGGAATATTTTTTTGTTGCCTGAAACATTGACATACTTGTTGACAGGTATTTTGAAATAAATTACCAAAATAACAAACTGAAGAGATTATATTATTTTGACAAATAAAATATGCAGAATTTCAAAATATTGTGTGCAGAATTTATTATTTTTTGGCACAGAATTCCCCCAGGAGTAAATTTGGTATGGCCAAGGGACTATTACCTGAGGGACTCTCTCACTAGCAGGGGAAGAGAGTTAGATGGACTGCTGCCAAAATTACTTGGGCGGGGAGGGTGTATTTTATGCTTAATTTACCTATGTAATGCTGACAGCCCCTGTTGTCATTAGCCAGGATCAAACCTGTGATCACTGGCACTTAATGCATGAGCTTCTATTGCATGAGGTAAAAGACACATCTCTCTTAGCCAAGGCTATTGCAGACTCATCATTCTCTAGCTGTTCTAACTACCACTAGAGGGTGATAGAGTACCACACCAAGCAGGCATCTCTCTCTCTCTCCCTCCTGCCCCCACCCCAGGTTTGTCCATTTTCTTCACCCCAATAAAGATTTATTTCTGTCTGATAAGGGCACCCAGGGATCTATTTAGTTTTTGCAGGTTTCTGGGTGAGGACTTGAGGCAGTTTGGTTTTGTCAAGAGGGACCCAAAATATATTGAATCTGACCATTTTTGCTGCCAATAACCACCTGATGGAAGGGTTACACACATCTTCATCAGAAGCATCTACGTCTTTACCCATAGGTTCCCAAATTATTCAGTGCCTGTAATAAAACTGGGCCCTTTATAAATAGCTGAATTTCAAGGTACAGTTTAAAAAGTCTCAAACTCATCCATGGTAACAGGGAAATATACTGAGAAAGTGGCTTCCAAAAAGGAGTCATTTTATTCATGGTGCCATTGCATCAGTATGTCTTGCAAGGGTCATTTTTTAGAATGGAGAGAGGTAAATAGTGGTGTCCCCCAAAAGTCTGTACTGGGATCAGTACTGTTCAACATATTCATAAATGAGCTGGAAAAAGAGGTAAGCAGTGAGGTGGGAAAATTTGCAGATGATACAAAACTATTCAAGATAGTTAAGTCCAAAGCAGACTTCACTGCAAAGAGTTACAAAGGGATCACACAAAACTGGGTGACTGGGCAACAAAATGGCAGATGAAATTCAGTGTTGATAAATGCAAAGTAATGCACATTGGAAAACATAATCCCAACTAAATTACTGTTGCCACACACAGAGTTCTTGGAGTCATTGTGGATAATTCTCTGAAAACATCCACTCTGCAGCAGCAGCATTCAAAAAAGCAAACAATGTTAGGAATCATTAAGAAAGGGATAGACAATAAGATGGAAAATATATTGCCTCTATATAAACCCACGGTACACCCACAACTTGAATACTGCGTGCAGATGTTGCCCCATCTCAAGAAGATATATTGGAATTGGAAAAGATTCAGAAAAGGGCAACAAAATGATTAGAAGTATGAGTGCAGTTTCTGAATTGGAGCATTTCAGGCCCCGAGGGCCTTCATTACACGTCTTTTCAGTCAGCAATGAGCACTGGAGCTAATGACAGATCATCTAATGTGAAAGGATTGTAAGGTGACGGCACCATTTTGCATCTTGAATCTGTCACTTCCATGTTGCCTAGCTGCTAGAATCCTGATTCTCTTGGCTCAAGTACTCCATTTAGCAGCTCAGCATTAGCCACCACAGTTGAATGCTATGCATACCTGGCCTTTACATTTACAGCACCACACCACTTCAGAGTGCATCTATGCAGTACTATGCTTATTTTCATTTATATAAGATCATGATCCAAAACGCCATATGCTGGCACTTATTCATGTCAAATATTTTTGCAGAGCAAGGAGTTCATATGCATCAATAAAGCAAATATGTATACAGTTCTGGTGAGAACCACCACACCAGTGTAATCCCAGTATGGCTTTGGTTTGGAAGTGAAGAATCCCTCCTCCAGGGGCATTTTTGTTAAGTGGGATATAGTTAATTTGTGTGAGATGCTAGTCTGAGGAAAAGTGACATCAGAACTTTAATGAATGAGGAGGAAGGATTTTGGGGTTATAAGCCTAAAAAATAAAACACCCCCCAACATCGGAGTGGCCCATAAAAACTACACTGATTCAGAAGGTAGAGAATACTGCATTCCTAACACCTCTCCCTGCAATACCTCCATTTCCCTAGAGATTTCCTCTACAAGTAGTGACTGGAATTGACCCTGATAATTTATGAAAGTTGATTAATTTTCTCTATATCCCTAATAGTTACTGCTGGGATGCATAACATTTTGCATAACCCAGGTACTCTTAAAAGATGGTGAAAGGTGGGATAAGAGAACTCCAAAGTCTGGTTATCAGACCCTTTGTCATAAGTTCAAAGTCATGCCACATCAGTAGTGACCAAAAGTAGTCACCATCTAAAGACTACTTGGGGACCCAGGTGAAGTAAATTGGTGCACTCAGTCTCCTTCTAATGGACAAGCATCCATAAAACCCACCACCCTTGCACTCAGTTTCCAGTTGGTACTTTCAACTGAAAGGCCACTGCCTTTAAGAGCATGAAGATTAAACTTCCCTCTTGCCATTAAAGGTGGTTCCCCTCCATTGTAAGGCAGATGTTCGTTGAGGAGAAGCTAGAGAGAGGCAGGAGCAGTGAAGCTTTCACTACTGCCATCTGCGCTGTACCTGTCCTGTGGATAAATAGATTTAAAAAAAAAAAAAAAAGCTTTCTTTCACCTTTCTCCCCCTGCCTTTTCTATTTACATTTTGTATCTCTGTGTAGATAGAGATTCAGGCACATCCTTTTTCAGTACTTTGGAATTCGTATTCCCTGAATTTTTGAGTTTGATTTGAATGGAGCTGGAAACCTATAATAAAGTTCTGTTTGAGACCATCAAGTTGTATCTGGCTTCAGATCAAGATCATGGGTCTGATCCTGAACCCCAGCTATGAATACCCTGAACTTTCCCAATTCAAGCACTGCCACTCAGGACCACCTCTTGCCACCAAAAAGATTTGTTTTTCATCCATCTCCATCACTTGGCCCAGCCTTGCTCACACCTGGCCTGAATTTTCAAAAATATCTGTGAACAATTTGTCAAACATGCTCTAAATTTTAGGTTTGTTGTGAAACAAGAACCAGGCTTGATTTTTGTATCATACAGACGTGTTAAATGGCTATTACATGGATGATTTCAGCATGCTGTATTGGGCCAAGTCCATACCTGGTGTTAGTCAAATTCTACAATGAGGAAATTATGACCAAATGAAACTGGCCCATTATTTGTTAGCATTTTAATCCATTTGTTGAAAAGCTATAGCATCATTTTGGGAATGGAATCTTAGTGCCCTCTAGTGAGTATCAGAGGCTGAGGCACACTCTATAAACTGTGTTTCCTTTTACATTGTTTCACAGGACTCTGAATGTAAAACAAAAAAAGAC
This sequence comes from Mauremys reevesii, assembly GCF_016161935.1. Taxonomy (NCBI): domain Eukaryota; kingdom Metazoa; phylum Chordata; order Testudines; family Geoemydidae; genus Mauremys; species Mauremys reevesii. Next base: position 55,555,968 of record NC_052624.1, read on the forward strand.
AGTGCCACTAAAATCTCACCACTGTGCACATTCCACTGCAAGTCTATTGGTTACTCAAAATGAAGGCAGCTGTCTTTTACCTTTCAAAACTGATTGGCTGTGTGATGGTGTGGATCCTTGTTAGGCAGGTCTTGGTGTCCGAATACCTAGGAGCCCTCATCTTGGTCACTGTAGCATCCAAACGCCTGTTCCTCAGGTCTCTTTTCTGTTTTCATGAGCAAGTCACATGGTTCCACAGCCTGCCACAAGGGAACAGAAAAGGGACAGTGTCTGCATACATGCATCTTTACATGCCTAAAGAAATCCAGAGCAATGCAAAAACCAAATGAACATCCCAGAATTATTATTTGTATTACAGCAGTGCCTAGAGACTCTAAACAGGGACGTGCAATCAAGTGTGTGGAATGACTGCCCATGGAAGGGGTCTTCCACCCTGTCACCTCGCATGAATGGAACTGACAAGCGGGAGGGAGAGCAATTTGTCAGAGTAACTGGGTGACTCGTGCTGACATGCTGTCGCCATTGAACCTAAGCAGTACCCATGTACTCAGAGTTTGAATCCAGCTCTGGGCAGCTTTCTGACAGCATGTGTGTTGTAAAACATCAGTTACTTTCCACTTACATTCTAGAGAATGAGGATGGGCTAGGAGTCAGGGCACTATTCTGAGACTCAAGTTCAATTCCCTGCTCCATCATAGACTTCTTGTGTGACCTTGAGCAAGTCACTAAGCTGTGTTTCAGTTTCCCCAGGTGTAAAATGGAGATAATAGTATTGCCTTAGGTGTTAAGGATCAATACATTGAAGACTGTGGGGTGCTCAGATCCCTGATGATGGGGTCCATGTAAAAACCAATGTTTTTAACAGAATGAGCAAATGCTCATGCATGGATGTAAATTTGTGCCTGAAACCCAGAACCTAACTGATAGGCCTAAATTTAGTTTTTTTAAATAATCCTTTTACAAAAAAGAGTTCTTGGTCTCTGCCTAAAAGAGAGGTGCATGTTTAACATATTGATTTAAAAAAATGTGGTGACTGGAACTGGTTAAAATGTTCATCAGTTTTTTTTTTAATGAAAAATTACTTTTTGATAAATGGAAACTTTCATAAGAAAATTTCTACTGGGGCTTTGTTTAAAAAACACCAAAATATTCAGTTTTCAGTTGTTGAAAACCTGAAAATTTCAGTGAAAAATTCCTAACGAAAATGAAAACATTTCATTTTCTTCAAAATTTAATGCAGAATAAAATACATTTTTGAACTATGTTTTGAGGTAACAATTAATGGGACACTTTCAATTAAAAAAAATCACACTTTTATAACAATAGTAAGTATTTACATTCATACAGGTTACACCAAAGGTTACTGTAACAAAGATTAGAGAAACTATTTCTCTTTCTTTCCAGTTTCTTCACTTTGTGCATTCAACATTGCTTTGTGGAGATTTAGTTTCACTGTTTCCCTTATACAGTCATCTTCCTCCCTTTTGGTTGTGTGGTCTTTCACACAACAGGGAGGAAAACCTTTATAAAAAATGTGACTGTACTGCCACAAATATGGGGAAAGGGATTTAAGGGCAGGTATAATATCAAACTACTTCAAATTCTACTAGAGTAGAAATTGAGTAGAGCTTAGGAGTTATGAGAGTATGAAATAGCTCAATTGAGAGGCTTAGGACAAAGAGGCTTCTGTGTGAGTTATTGGAATTGTACCATACAGTAACTGCAAGAAATGGGGAAATGGCCACTGTGATCGCATAATCTCCTGTAGACACAAACACAACATCTTTACAACCTAAATCAGAACTGACTTGGGTACGAGGCACAAGATGAAAATATCAGATATACATTGTCAGTAAATATGAATCTTTTTGGTCCTTTTTTTCTTGTATATTACATTCATTTGCATATTAACCATTCTCCCAGAATCTTTATGATATTGCAAAGTGTATCTTGAATTCTAAGGCCCAGAGCATTAGTTCTTTACCTGTGAGTGACCTGTACTCAGGAGTTTTTAAATGTGATTGAGTGTTGGGCTGTATCTAATTATCATCAGCATCTCCAGGTCTGTGGGAATATAGATGTTCAGGGAAAAGACCCCTCAAACAAATAAAAGTGTCTACAGGAGTATGTTATAAACAAAACTGGGTGACTGATAAGGGATAATTGTTATTGCAGATGGGTTCTGTAGTGGGTAAAATAATCGCCCATTGAAAAATGGGTAACTCATTAAGAACTGTTGGTTGTCACAGTTGTTAGTGTATATGATCAGGTTAGAGAGTCCTTTTTACTCATCAGTCAAGTAAACTGAGGATCATACAAGAAATTTCATGAGTAATTAGGAAACAGTACACATGGTAAACTCCCAAAAGCAGTTTCTTGTCTCACACCCTATAAAAGGAACTACTGTTGGAAAGTTAGTTTGAGAATGAACACTATCAGCATTGCACCAGGTACAGAGAAAGGACCAAACTACCATCTCTTCACCATCTACAGGGGTATGTCTTCTTTCTGTATAGTGCTGTATGCATCTTTGATTAATCATCTTTGACTACATAATTCCATCTGAGTCTGCTAGCTGAGCATCTCAAATCCTTATCCTATTCAAACAAGTAACATCATAAGAAACCAACGTGGATGAGTCAAGTTCTTACTGATACCTTACTGAAGAAATGTTAAAGCAGCTGGCTCTCAGGATTTTAAACTGCAGTGGTTTTCACAAAGGTTAGGAAGAATTTTAAATATTTCAAAAGTTGGTAGCAGATGGGTTCTGAGTTGGGCACATGATGATGGTGATATTGCAAAACAATCATGGAAGCTTTTAGAGTTGAAAATTCCCTCATTTTGTATCTCTGGGATAGGTGCTGACTCCATGGGTGCTCCAGGGCTAAAGCATCCATGGCGGGAAAAGGGGGGTGCTCAGCACCCCCCAGCCACAGTTGTTCGGCAGGGCCCAGGGGCTGGCTTCCAGTCAGCTGTTTGATGGCTGGTGGGAGGTGCTCCTGGGAGGACTGAGAGGAGCCAGCCGAAGGCAGGGGGCATCTTGGTGAGGGGGCTGAGAGGAGTGAGTGAGGGGTGGGCGGGGAAGCCTGGGGGAGGGGCTGGAGTGGGGGCAGGAAGAGGCAGAGTGAGGGCCTCTAGTGAGCACCACCAAGAAAAATAAAAGTCAGTGCCTGGGCCTCTGGGTGAATGAATTAAATAATACTTTGTTCTGAAGATGCTGTTTCTGTGTCATTTCAAACATATTGTCACAAGTTCCTGAAAAGAAACTTCACTGGAACCAAATGCAGTTGGGCCTGTCACATTAACATGATTGGAAAACGGGTGGGCTGCAACCCAGAGGGCCAGTCTCCTAGTGGTTGAACTGTAGGTTTCCATGCAGATAGGGGTTAAGATCATGAGGCCTGTCCCTTAAAGGATGCACTCGAGGGATTAAAAGAGGTCAGTGATACACAATAATGCTGATACAAACTTACAATAAATGTATCATTCTCCAAAAGCAGCATGTTTAAATCTCATTCAATTATTGTATGGAGTATACATTGGATGGGGAATAACTCAGGCAATATTGCTCAAGCAAGTGGTCTTCAACAGAACCTTCTGAAAGACTACTTCATCTGGACCTGGATTCTTAGAAATATCAAATGTTCCCTGCAAGATGGATGAGATTTGATGGGGCTCTGGCATCTAGCAGGATTGGGTTTTTAATATCCTAAGAACAGGGGGGAACAGGTGTTAGGTAAGAGAAGCTTCCATCATCACCATGTGTTTGGATCTCAAATTTAGGATGGGGGTGGGGGGAAATAAAAAGGTCAAAACCCTACCCCAAGCAGAACTTTCAATAACCTAGAAAGGAAGAAGCTGCAGTGGCTCCATGAAGTCCAATAGGTAATTTGCTATTACCCATCTAATTACTGTAAATGGCTCTCTGATAGCCAACTATACAAAAGCTCTGTCACAGCCCAAGCCCTGCATGGTGCACTGATTATGAGATGGGAGAGATCAAAAATGTTTTGCTCTGTTATAATTAAAAACACTAAAATGTCAGTGAATTCTAGTAAGATTTTTTTAAAGTCATTCCTGCCTCCAAATTCACACTCAGTGTGTCCCACTAAGAGTTCCCCAAATCTTTCACATGCTTTCATTTGCCTCCTTTCCTCTTTCACACAAACTACAGTTGTGTATTATCCATTTACAGAAAAGGAAGTTTAAACCATATGGTGGGAAGCTAAAGAGCTTTCAGGCTGTAAAGTGCTTCTCCAACTCTGCTTTATTGGACAGCATTCCCCTCTCCCCCTGCCTCAATTTGTGATGTTTTATTTAATGTTAGTCAGCACCAGAGTTGCCACTGCTGTCAGCTATTGCAGATTCTCTTACCGTCAGTCTGTCACCACCAGAAAAAGTGTAGAACTCTACATATATTGCAGTCTGCCTTGTTGTGATCTGTTCTAAGGGATCTGTTACCTGTAAGACAAACTGCTACAGACTTCCAGCTGAATAGCCACAGGTGGTGACAAGCTGACATCTCCCAGAGCTGATGCAGGCCAGTGCTAAAATAAAATGTACAAAAAGTAAAATGAAGCCAAAACACTTTCCAGAGCCCTCACTGCTTTTGAATCTAAACTATCCCTATCAATTACATTTGCTTCAAATCAACTGAAATTAGCCCTAGAGGAATTGTGGCTTCCATTTAGTCTTTTTTTTTTCCTTCAGTGTAGTTTTCTCTTATTGCTCCCACTTCTTTCCTTCGCCTTTTATCAAAATCTCACCAGCCTCATCAAAACAGTACTACACTTAAAGCTAATGGTGGGGGACTTTCAGAAGGTTCTAAATTGTTATGCTCTGCCAAATCTTCAATGCTGTTAATTTTCACCAAATTTGGTGTATTTCTGAACCCTTTAGCTCCTGGACTCAGATGTTCATGTGAGAATTTAAAATAAATAAATTGTTTCTAGAGCTCAACATTATGAAAGAAAGCTGGAAAATGTGACCCCCCCAAAGGCTCAGAATTCAGAAAGCAAATAAGATCCCAGTTGTTTTTTTTTAGTATCATGTTTTGGGTATCTGACTCACGGTTTTGGAGTGAGATGGGGCAGGCAGTGAGGATGCGAAGCAAAGAGATCCTTCCCCACTGCCTCTTCCCACACCTCATATTCCCCCCTTGCCCTTCCTGTCCCCTCACTCCACTCCCCACAGGCACTCACTCTAGTACAGAAAACAGGATGCTGACTTGCAGGGCACCCAGCACATGTAGAAGGGGAAGCTGACCAGCACTAGAACCCAGAAGGCAGCGTCCAGCTGCAGAGGCACCGTTGGCAGAAGAAGCAGCTCCATACTCCTGCTACTCCCATCCCAGGTCTCTGGGGAGGCAATGCCCCCCCCAACCTCAAACTATGCCCATGAACTCCAACCGATGCTGCTAGGCATCATCCTGGGGTGGGAGAGCTGATGCTGCTGGGATCGATTCTGTGCCCTCTGTTGGCTCACCCCCACCCCGCTCACCCAACCCTAGTTACGGCTGGTGAGATTTTCTGTTTACTTCTGATTGTTGGATTATTTTACCTTCTTGTGACCAACACTAATCCTTGAAGAAAAGGCCTTGCTCACTGCAACTGTATTTTTTCTGATTAGTCATTCTGCTGTTTTACAGCATGTTACCATCTTCATTAGTTCAGAAGTATTTATCTTATGTCCCTCACATTCTTATTGTAGCTGTTAATGTAACAAAAATATTCCTTGACTGCACAGAATGGGGTCTCTCTAGAACATCCTATGTTCACAGCTGTCCCACTTTCCAGTGAGTGGGAGCCACATCTTACATGATTTTTTTGCTCACATCTTAAAGATTTTAGTCAGCTTTGTCTCTTTAGGTGCCCAAGACATCCAAAGTGTGTGCATGCCTGAAAAGCTTTCAAGACATCACTTCATGTGCCATGGTGTAGTGGCCCCTTGCTCTCAAACAGGGAGGGAGGCCTCACAGGATCAGGCAGCAGCTCAAATCCTGCTGTTGGGGCTGAGCGGTAAGCAGTCTGTAGCTTGTAGCCTCCTAGCAGAGGCAAATAACTGTTAACTGTCTGGCACTCTAGCCCCCTCGGGCGGGGCAGAGCAATAAGCAGTCTTTAGCTCAGTGTCCCCTCGGCAGCAGCAGCAGGTGGGTCCCCCCTGTTAAGCTGGCCCATCCCCCCCCCAGAACTGGCTGCTGCAGGTACCCCCTCCAGTGCCCTCCAAATACCCCCTCCAGAACCCTCCAACTATCCTTCCCTGTACAGAGGCATCCCTCCAACACCCCACAAATACTTCCTCCAGTTCCTCCTTGCCCCGATTGTGTCCTCTATTTGGGAACTAAAAATATGGTAGCCCTAGCGGTCACTCTCTTCTCCCGGACTTGGTTTCCGGAGCTGGTGGGAGCGCGTACACCCTGCCTGAGCTGCCTGCCCCCAGTGCCTGGGCTTGGCACCAGGCTCACATGACTGAGCTCAGACTGCAATCCTGGAAGCCAGGGGGCTGGGAGTGTGGGGAGACAGGCTGCAATGGCAGGTCCCCGAGCAGTGAGCAGGATGTGACGGGGCTGCTAAGAGGCAGGTGTCCAAGGGGGATGAGTACTGCAGGGAGCACCTCAGGGAACATCTCATGGCAGCCAGGCTCCAGGGGCAGAGCCCAGCTCCATGGAGTGTTTCCAGTCACCACCAGGCTTCTTTTTGTCAGTGGCTTGGGGAGTGTCCGGATGCACAGAAGTGGCCAGCTTGGGGAGCAGGGCAGGGAGGGCTGCTGGGCAGCCAACCAGTGCCTCAGCTCCCACAGCACACAGCCAGGGACCTGAGCGGGCTGGGCAGCTCCCATCAGCTTCCGGTCCGCCAGCTCCTGGCAGGAGTCAACTGTTTTCAAACTGTGGGACTCATTCCCCTGGGGAGGTGCGCCCCACATTTTGAAAACCTCTGTGCTAAATGGGAGGCAGATATTGGAGGGGGAAAACACATAACCCCATGTATCCACTCACACATCACCTGTTGGGGGCACAAATATGATTGCTTGTCTTGGGCACTAAATGCATAGTTAAGGCTCTGCAGAAATCTGTCATTCTCTGCAGCTCCCGGACTAAATGAACCCAGCCTGTTCTGGTTTATATAATTATAGTGTGTTTCTAAATCCCGGCCTAAACTGAACAAACTACCACGGGCTTTGGATCAGGCCCCTGCTGTGTACTATTAGTAACTTGAGGAAGACACTTCCTTAAAAATGATGTGACACTGTCCCTTTAAGCCCCTAGTTGCCTGCCTCATAATATTCTAGGTGAAACATACTTATCCTTATCTTAATCCTCTCTTCTCTTAATTCAAGATGGATTTAAAATGTGCCTAAAGGGAATTCTTATATTCAGATACAAACAAGTTTCACAAAATCTCAAGAACTCATCTCAGATCTATAAAGATAATATTTATTTGCCTCTCTCTCTCCGCCATTCCCACAAGGCATCCTTCTGAAATGAAAGACATCTTAATAATAGAGTCAATATGCATGACTCCATGGATCTGAAGAAGTGGGTTTTTTACTCCACGAAAGCTTATGCCCAAATAAATCTATTAGTCTTTAAGGTGCCACCGGACTCCTTGTTTTTGTGGATGCAGACTAAAATGGCTACCCCTCTGATACTTTATATGCAGTTGGTGTTTCAGTTCTTTTCTCTCTTGCCTTCCACCTGTCTACATACATAACAGCCTTTCTGGAAAACGGGGAGGACAAACTTTATCTTTTGTCTAGCAAATGCTAAGGATCAGACCATTCAAAAGAGAAGGGTATCAATAGAACTATAAATTCTATTGTCCTCCCAACCAAACTGTTACTTTTACCCCGTACATGCACAGCTGGAGAGGATTTCTATGGGGAAGGATTAAAAAGCCAGCCCCAAAATTCAATGGCTCAGTTTGAGCAATTCATTCATTCTTGCCTATAGCTATACTTATTTGAAAAGAGCCTCCATTTTATATAGATTTTCAAAAGTGATTTAATTTTCCTTGTTTGACTGAAGAGTATTATGCAGCCTTGATTTCAGTGAATACGTTCCTCAAAAGCACTAGTATATTTTCAGAATACTGTATTCCCATTAATAAATTTGGAACTACCTGTAATTTCATTAGTAATCAGCTGTAAATACTTTCCAGAATTATTATCCTGAACACTTTCTCTGTTCAGATGACATAACCAGTAGGTCTCCTAACCTTTGGTAAGCTAGTTTCTGTTCTAGGGGTAGGTTGCAAGGTAGGGGAAGGTCTGCAGCAATGGATGCATTTTCCTATCCTCTCACAAACAGGTGGGTTGAGTGTAGAGCATAATCCATTTTGTCAACAAATGCTTCCTATATGCTCCCTTCCTTCTCTTCAAGGAAGAATTTTAACTTGCATAACCGACACACATTTATTTTCTAGCAGAGTTAGCATTTGCTTCTGTTCGATTCAGGTTCTTATACTGCACTCATCCCTGTAGTATCTGAGGCTCAGCTCCACAAAGGTACTTAGGTGCCCAAACCCCCAGATTTAGGCACCAAAGGCCCAAATTTAGGTGCAACTGTGATCCACAAAACTCCTGCTTAGCTGCCACCTAAACTTGTAGGCACCTAAATTCACTCCGTGCCTACATTTTCACTATAAAAGATCCCTAGGCACCTACATTTTGGCTTCTGGGCATGCATACTGCTGCCTCTTTCTAGGCAACCAGATGCCTATTTCAACGGTTCTCAAACTGTGGGTGAGGAGCCCAAAGTGGGTTGCGACTCCATTTTAATGGGGTTGTTTTCAGGACTGGTGTTAGACTTGCTGGGGCCTGGGGCCGAATCTGAAGCCCAAGCCCCACTAGGGTTGCCAGGTATCTGGTTTTCGAACAGAATGCGTGTTTGAAAAGGGAGCCCGACAGCTCCAGTCAGCACTACTGACCAGGCCATTAAAAGTCTGGTTGGTGGCACAGCGGGGTTAAGGCAGGCTCCTGGCCTGCCGTGGCTCCGCATGGCTCCCAGAAGCAGCGGCATGTCCTCCCTCCGGCTCCTATACACAGGGGCAGCCAGGGGGCTCTGCACACTGCCTCTGCCCCAAGTGCCGGTTCCCATTGCCTGGGAAACATGGCCAGTGGGAGCTGCGGGGGCAATACCCATGGAGGGGGTAGCACGCAGATCTGCCTGGCCATGCCTCCGCATAGAAGCTGGAGGGGGAACATGCTGCTGCTTCTGGGAGCTGCTTGAAATAAGCGCTGCCCAGAGCCTCCACCCCTGACCCCTCCCCCGCACATCCCCCCAACTTCCTGCCCCAACCCTGATCCCCCTCCAAACCCCTCAGCCCCACCCCAGAGCTCCCTCCTGGACCCCAAACCCCTCTTCCACAGCCCTAGCCAAGAGCCCTCACCCCTTGCGCACCCCAACAACCTGGCCCAGCCCCCTCCTGCACCTAAATCCCTCATTCCTCTCCCCACCCAGAGTCTACACCCCCAGCCGAAGTCCTCACACACCCCAACTGCCTGCCCCAGCCCGGCACCCCCTCCCACACTTCAAACCTTTCAGCCCCAGCCTGGAGCCCCCTTCTCCACCCCAAATCCCTCATCCATGGCCTCACCCCAGAGCCTGCACTGCCAGCCAGAGCCCTCACCCCCTCCTGCATCTCAACCCACTGCTTCAGCCCAGAGCTCCCTCCCACATTGAACTCCTCATTTCTGGCCTCACCCCAGAGCCTGCACTGCCAGCCAGAGCCCTCACACCCTCTCACACCCCATCCCCATGAGCCAGCCTGGTGAAAATGTGCAAGTGAGTGAGGGTGGGGAGAGTGAGCATTGGGGGGGTGGGGGGAATGGAGTGATCAGGTTGGGGCCTCAGAGAAGGGATAGAACAGGGGCGATGCCTTGGAGGAGGGGCTGGGAAGGGGGTCAAGGGTTTTCGGTTTTGTGCAAGTAGAAAGTTGACCACCCAGGGCTGAAGCCTGAACCCCATCACGCGGGGCCAAAGCCAAAGCCCAGGGGCTTCAGCTCTGGGCAGCAGGGCTCAGATTACAGGCCCCCTGCCCAGGGCTGAAGCCATTGGGCTTCAGCTTTGCCCCCGACACCTGGGGCAGTGGGGCTCAGGCTTTGGTCCCCCCCTCTTGGAGTCATGTAGTGATTTGTGTTGTCAGAAGGGGGTCGCGGTGCAATAAAGTTTGAGAATCACTGGCCTATTACATGCCGGAACTCCAGCATGATCCACACCCCAGAGGAAAATAGGTGGGGGTCACCTATCTTGCCTACTGGGCCCAATTTGGAGCACATCTACTAAATCAAGACCCATTCAAAATCTGGTGGTGAAGCCACCACCGTCCCCTTTATAACTAGAGCCCTGTGTGAAATTCTTTTTACAACTTTTCATTTTATTTTTCAGGAACTTCCTGTTGCTTTATTTTATCCAAGGGAAGGGGGAGCGAATTCACACTGAAGCCCGGGGGCTCCTGTTCCTCAGAGCTGGACACTGTGACTTGATGCATGGGGTCACAGCACCCCTCACTCAAATTTGGCCCAGCTGCCTCTCCATCACAATGACAGAGGGGCGGCTGGGCCAAACCTGAGAGGCACTGAGACCCTGTGTGCTGGGTCACAATGTTTGGAGCAGGGAGCTGGACCCAGCCCCAAGGGACAGGAACTGCGGTTGTGGTGTGAGGTTTTTTCATTTTAATAGTTTTACATTTTATTTCACATTTGTGAAGAACACAGGGCTCTACTCACAGCACAGAGGGTAGAACACTCACCCAGAATAGGGGAGACTACGGTTCAATTCCCCCTTCTGCATGATGGGAGACAGGATTTGAACAGGAGATTCCCATCTCTCAAGAGAGGTGCTCAAACCACTGGGCAACAGGGAATGCATAAGTCCCTTTGTGGATCTGGGCCCGAGCACCGTATTCACTTGTAGAATCATAGAAATTTAGGACTGGAAAGACCTCAAGACGTCATCTAGTCTAGTCCACCCCCCAAGGGAGCAGGGAACAATCCCACACAGTCTCAAGCCTACCTCTCTCCCTATGCTGCTTTCTTCCTCCAAAGCATGTGAAGAGGCTCTCTGAGGGTTGGAATGACACAGGGCTAGTACTACTTTCCTCGGCACAGATCTGCTTTTTTTCTCCTAGATGCAGAGGGGAACACGTGCCTCACTGTATGCAAGTGGTTATGGTGATGCCAAACCTATTACAGGCCAGTTCAAGTAAATATCTAGTTACCTAAAAAAACGATTTGTTTCATGCTGACTGTAATGATCCCATAGTCAAGAAGGAGCAAACTACAGAAACACTAATGACATCTATGCACAGGAGCACGTTTTAAGGGCTAGATCCTCAGGTGGTACAAATCTGTATATTTAAACTAGCTGAGGATGTAGTCTGTCATGTATACTATTGACTGGGAACCCAAATATGAACATCTAAAAAATTCCAATAATGTATCCAATTCTGACAAACTGCAATGCTCCGTTTGTTTTTTGGTCATATGCAATAATCTGTAAAAACAATCGTATGGGGCATTTTTGCAAATGCTGAAGGACATGAGAAATTCTCCAGCTGTGACATCATCATAGCCACAGGTCTGAAATGGAAATGTAAAATCACTGATTTTACCATTCCCATTTGTAGTTTTACTTATAAGAACAGAGAATCCAGGCTGCTGAGACCTGGAATCAAGCCAAACTATCAGAGTCACTTCCACAAAAATTAAACCACAACAGCTAAAGAAGAAAGTTTGCATGAGGCTTCTGTTAACCTTGCTGAAAATCTTAATGGAGTTAAGTAGGATATTAACCTCAGTATTCATTATCCCAGCAGCCCGTTTATCAGAAAATTGTCAGTTCAACAACAAGCAGCCCAAGTCTGATTTATTTTGGATTCAACTAACATCATCAAGCTGTTTATTTTTCCTCTCATAACCAAAACTTTGTTTTTCACTTAAAGGAATAAAGTCAAGTTGAAATCTAGCAATTAAAAAAAGATTTATAATTTAGTTTAAGGTGTTACTCTTTCCATGAGAGCACCTACTAATTTTTTCTGGTCACCTCTTTTTTATTTTTTTCCCCTCCTCCTTTGCTACTGTGTGAGAGACCCACTCAAACAGGGGAAACTGACTAAACTGGATAAAGAGTGGAATTGACTATCCACAAAGTGCTGTGAAATGCTCAAAGTATCACTAGCGCAGGGGAAGGATATCTCTGTCTAATCTTTCATTTACAGTGTTCTTAGCCGTTTTCTGTAATAATAGTAGGCAAAAAAAATTCACACAAACGGCTTTTCAATGTTATGGTTAGATCACTTATTAAATAAACACTGATGCCATGGAGACTTGAATTTTGTACCATGACACTGTTACAGATTTTCTGATCTCATGACTCTGACTTAATAATATTGATTCATAATTAACTGAAAACTATCAGAGTCTTGCCTCATTAAGAACTGAGTTTGCACCTCCTTTCCCATATTGAGGCCCTCAGAATATGGTTTAAAATTTTATTAAAATTACATGAAGATATGCAATATATCAAAATGAATGGTAAACTATAAAAATGGCTTAATTCAAAGCCTGTCCTAAATTGTAAGCAGTGTATTGGCAGTGGGCCATGGTAATTCTGAATTTACCCTTTCTCCTCTGAATAGCGCCACACTATGCCCTGATCTAAACTACAAACTTATGTCAGTACTTCCACACCCCTGAGCAATGCACTTATACTGGCTGAACTCCTGGTGTAGACAGCGCTGTGTTGATGAGATGAGATAAGTAGTGTCTTCACTAAGCACTGCAGTTGCGCCACTGCAGCACAGTAAGTGTAGACAAGCCTTATGTGTAAGTACATTTTTCTCAAGGATACTCACAGCAACTACAGAATTACAAGTGACCAGTCTGAACTGTCACACTGTTGCATTTTCCCATGGAAGAACAACCGATTCACACTTTGTATAGCTTTTCCTATTGCCACTGACACCACTGAAAGATGCCAAAGAGAACAAGGGGAAGAAACAAAGACTATATAAGGAAGACTCAGAAAGAGTGAGTGAAGAAAAAGAGAAGGCAAATTCCATCGTCAGTTACACCTGTATGACCCCAAATTAAGAAAACAGAACTGTGCCAGTGTAAATGAATACGGAAAGACAAGAGGGAGAAGAGACAGGTGCATGCTATTGTCAGCTGCACCAAATGCTTAGAGAAACTAAGCCCAAATAAAAATGTTTTAATTTTTTTAAAGTGGAAGATTTTCCCCCAAATGCAAGGAAAGACTGCTTTCTGTAACAGCATGTAGGGATGCATTCACAAAAATGAAGACAATCTAGGCCCTATTCTCACTGAACAGCTCAATGTACCAGCTCGATCCATGTACAAAAAAGATTACTCAGCATGATTTTGGTTAGCAATACAGACCCAGACCAGTTTGATTTATGAACCAAGCTGGAAGAGCATATGGGACAGACCGCTGCTAGTATGAATTGTCATAACTCCATTTACTTCAGTGGAGCTATGATAGTTTAGACCTGTTGAGATCTGTCCCTAAGGTTTGGTTGCTGGGTGGTGTCGGGTGGGGATGCAAGCCATATTGCAATAAATATGTTTGGACGTATTCATATTTGAAAAATAATTTCAAATGTTGTTATACACCTAAGGGTCTAATCCTGTAGAAACAACTTCATGGCCTGTTAGACATTCAGTGTAGGATTAGATCCTTTATGAGAAACACTGTCATTAATTAATGAAAACTGGAGCATCTCTTAATTATTAACAGAAGAAATGGATCTTTCAAGAAGGAGGACAGTGGGTAATGTTATTGAATAATTCAGAAGTATGACAAATGGAACAAGGATACAGTAACTTCATATCTGTATTTGCATTGGTCCAACAAAAACACCTGAATATCAGTTTTTAAGACTTAGACTTCTCTCCCATAAAGGTTATAAAATCATGTTACGATTTCATACAGAAACAACATAAAGCAATTTTGGAATCCTCCTCAAAACACAGGGTAACTTTCTGACAAATAAAGAACTGTTACATATCTTTCTATTGGGTACTAGAATATTCCCAATGTGGATAAATTGTTTTACATTGGAAAAGCAACTATATACCCGTATAGCGGAGCTAAGAAATTGTTGTGTGATTGATCTGTCACGGGAATAATAATAAAAAAGGAAACTCCTCAATGAACGTAATGACCAAATTCAGAGCTGGTGCAAGATGGTACAACTTTGTTGAAGTCAGTGGATTTACACTAGCTTACACTAGGTCTGAATTTGTCTCAAACTGTGGGTATTGCTAGAAAGGTGGCCCTGTAAAGACAGCATATTGATACAGCAAACATATGTTTCCCATGGGCCAGATTCACCCATGCAACCAGGTTAGTTTACTAGAAAAAGACATTTCACTGGATCATTTTGTCATCTTACAATGGGCATAGCTTCACTCCAAGAAAAAGCTTTAAATCTAAACACTCAATAGCTGCTAAATTTGTGGCCATAAGGATTGCTAGATTTCAACTTGATGCCGGGTTGGCAACTGAAAGGTAAATATCCATCAGTAGGAAAATGGGGAATCATTAGTATTGTCGGAGCAAAACGTGGGCTGTATTTAATTGCAGAAGCCTGGCAAAACATGAAAGAGCGTGGAAAAAAAATGCAAAGAGACTAGATCACAGTGACAGACCAGAAAGACAAAGCCTGCTGCTGTTCAGCCTTTTTGTCTCACTGCTGGCTGGGATTATTAGCTTGCTGTAGCTTTCCTCAACCCGACAGGACCCAGCCAAATTACATAAAACAAAATTATTTGGAGTGCCTTCTTAAAATGCCTTAAGAACTGTTGCAAAATTCATCAGGAGGAAAATGTAATTTTCTATGTTTACCAGGACCTGGCCCTCACACGTTTTTCACCAGCATGCAGAGATGACAGAGTAAAGTTATAGTTCTATCCACTTGTCATTAGATCACTACAACCATGTATGTAGTCACAACTAAGGAACGTGTGACTCCCTTCTTATCTCTTTGTAAGCTCCACAAGGAAGACTAGAAAGCCCCAATCCTGCAATGTTTATGCACATGCTTAACTTTACTGCTGTTAGTAGTCACCCTAATTTCAAATGTAGTAAAGTATGTGCATGAAGTGTTTGTAGGATTGGGGCCTTGGAAAGTATTAATAAAATTGACCTATGCAGCAGCAGGTGTCCCATTCTATTGAACTCTCAGGCAAAAAATCTTGGTTAAACTGAAGTTAAGCCCTAGACCTGGATGAATTTTAAAAATAATTCACTTAACCATCTCTAGTAAATCAATTTTCCCCTTCAGCTACTGAAATACATTTTGCACACTTTAGTGTTCTCAAACAGCCATAGGAAACCTACAGTATTTTCAGGCAGTGATGGGCATCCACCGTGCTTGAGGATGGTCAATGTAAACACTGTCTTGTGGCCTGCCAGCGGATTATCCTCATGCTGCAGGTTGCCCACCACTTTTTAAAGTAGTTAAAAAATAGAAATTATGGAGCTGCACAGTTAATATTGCTACAACAATTTTAAATCAAAACCTTTCCAGTACTCACATGGGACCATATCATCAGTTATGGCATGGTCTCTCTCTCTCTCTCTCATTATTACTGTCAATCACAAAATGCCTTCTCAGGGACCCATGAAATGCCACAGAATCCTACTTTTTAATTTATGAATAGGCAAAGAACAGAACAAAGACAGTCATTCCCCACCATTTAGAAGCATGTTTTTGTTGCCAACCTTAAAGGTGCCATGAGACATATAGTTGCTGTGCTTATGTATACAAATGTCCCATTCAGCTATAATCAAACCATGTCACTTACATTGAAAAAGCATAACTTAGCATAGTTACAGTTTACTTTATAAGGTGTTCTGAGAATGTTAGGCCCCTATCCTATAATACAATGTATTACAGAACCTTATTAAAGTCAACCGGACCCAGAGATAAAGGAATTGGCCAAACACATCAGAGGGAACGATCCAGAACCTTAAAATGATTTTGTACAGCATTTTGAAGCTATAACTTTCTATAAACTAGGAAGTTCTAAATAATTTTATTAATTTTTAAAGGGCAAATAAAATGGATCCAAACACAGTATACAACAGCCAGAAATCTAACATGGAAATTACAAGGATATATTCCATACAGAAAACATTCTTATATATGACACAATTAAAATTATTTAGTCATCCTTTCAGTTTTTACTTCTGCAAACCCAGACCAGGTTTCCCTAGGTACCTTCCCTTTTTCATTTATTAACATACACCGCTTGGAGGCTTGCACTACATTATTTCACACTGTCTATGCTTAACTACTTATTTAGCATCCAGAGTTGTATATTGATAGTTTAGATCTGTGGGCATCAACCTTGTGAAGCTTGATGCCCAAGGGTTGAATCAGGCCTCCAATCTCCTTGCACCTGTGTTTTCAGATCTGCGCATAGTGGATACGCGGGCGGAGGATGAAATTCAGACAGATGCACCCTGCTACTAAAGCCGGGGCGCACAAATGCAAGCCCCGGGGCGCCCCAAGCTAGTGGGAACCTACCAGGGCAGATGCACCCTCAATAGTGCGCATCTGGCTCGCTGCGTGTCCCCATTCGCTCCCCAGGCTGCAGCTCCGGCTCCCACCGCCCTCACCTGGGCTCCCCGCGGCTACCGGGCCGATCCCCTCCCCCTCCCGGATTCCAGCCGCCGCCGCCGCCACCACCCTTCAGCGCTCCACTCATTTGCATATTTTTACCTTTGTGGCCGAAGTGCAGCCAATCAGCGAGCGCGGCCGCGAGCGCAGCTCCCCCCCCCCCCCAACCCCACCCCCCAAGGAGGTGGCATAGCCGGCGTGAGGGCGCGTGAATTCCCAGCGCACTGCGGGCTCGAGCTGCCACCTGCCCAGCCGCTCGGACCGCAGGCACCAGCCCTCGGGCCCTCGCCGCTCCTGCCTGCGCTCGCTCGCTGCAGCCCCCTTCTCCAGCCGCGGCCAACGGCGCTGGCGAGATGGTTTGCGGCGGCTTCACCTGCTCCAAGAACTGTCTGTGCGCCCTCAACCTGCTCTACACGGTGAGTAGCTGCCGCCTCTCCCGGCCCAGCGCCAGCGCCAGCCTCGGGGGGCCCCGGGTGAGTGTAACGCCCCCGCTCGGAGGAGGAGGAGGGCGAGCAGCTCCCTGCTGGTCAGGCTGCCGCCTGCGGCTGCCACAGCCTCGCCGTCTGCAGCAGGAGAGGCTGGGGCGTCGCGCCGGTTCTTCTGCCTCCCCATTAGCCAGGGCACCGCCGGAGCCAGCTTGGATCCACAGCGAAACGGCTCCCCCTGCCTCCCCCGAGGAGCCTCCAGGGATCAGCAGCTGCTCCTGCCTGTGCAGCACCTGCAGGCAGAGCGGAAAGATCGGCCAGGGAGTTAAAGCACCGGCAGCTGCTGGGGTCTCCGTGTCCTGCTTGCTCACAGTCTCCCTGAAGGGGGAAGTCAGCCTTGAATCTTCTAAGAGACAGACAGGATTGTTTGACCACGCATCAGGCTTGGATAGGGATGGTGCAGAGATCTGTGTGTTCCTAGGGTTGGGGGAGGGAAGGAGCTGGGGTTGGCATGGGCATGTGAGCCTATCTTGTGGAGCAATAGTCTCCCAGGGTTCAGCAGAATCAGTCTGGTTGCTAATGCGAACTAACTAAACTGTTTTAAAAACCACCCTGTCATGGTGGTGTCTTGTAAACTGGAGCAACGTGTCTTGTTTCAGATCAAAATCCACCTTCCTCTCCTTGAGACGGGTGCTTATCGTGTTTAGTTAGTAACTGCTGACGCTGACCAGTGCACTTTAGGCTCTGGAAGGTGGTGTTCTCCCTCCCCCCCCCCTCAACTTCCACGTGACTAAATCATCTTGTGTCACCTGGACCTATTACCTTTAGTTTCTTATTATTATGTTATAAAACAAGGCAGACCAAGAAAGTGAGAAAAGAGCACCGCAAAGCCTGAATGTTGTTTGGTTAAAGTTGAGAATAAATGTGCTCACACCTTTTTTACTTAGAAAGATCTCCTTAGCCAGTCAAGGAACGAGGAAGGCTCCTTTTTTACATTTTTGCCATGGTGCTTAGTAAGGTGCTAAAAGAGGGCTCTTTGACATGATAACATATAAAACTTCTGTACTTGTATAGTATGTAGGCTCTGTAAAATATTTTATCTAGGCTGCACATATGAGCAAGTTGATTCAATAGACACTTGTACATGGGGGTGGGGAGGAAGGTATTAAAGAGCCTCCAGCTATTGAAGCAATAGGGGCTTAGAAATGCCTATAATAGCTTCATAAGTCAATTTCCTTTTTTAAAATGAGTAATATTTCAAAGAGTTGTTGTGTAGGGTACTGGCAGGAGGGGGAGGTATAAATTATTTTATTTTTTTACTGGATTTAAAAGTTGTATGTGCAAATGACTGACTCCCTGCAATGCTCAAATTTAAAAAACAACTCTCTAATTTTACCTTCACCTTCCCCTAAGCAGCTATTTCCAACATATAAAAGAAAACAAAATTTGCAACTATATTTTTATTATAAGGCCTTTTGGTGCAGAAACAGGGAGGAGTGTAGGGGGGTGATATAACTGTTTCCTTCCACAGATCTCCTAAAAATCTAAATTTAATTGTTATAGCGTGCATTTAATATTTTTGGTTACTTTAACGAACATTTGACAATAATATACGCAAAAGCCAGGTCAGCCTGGAAATCACTTTTGGAATCACCTCAAGTTCTGCATACTTGCACCTTTCTGGCGATAGCATCTTGTTCTCTAGAATCTCAGCTTTAATTTGACAAACAAAAGTAAGTTTCTAGCTGTTACAGATGTGAAGAAAACCTCAAATATGTAAGAGTGTAAACTGATGCAAAGATGTTTATCAGTCCAACATTGTTAACTGTACATTCCTCATGTAAGGGGGGAAAGAGAGAATCGCAGGTCTATACAATGTACTGAGTGACATCTCATTTTGGTGTCATGTCTGCAGTGGTGTTTGGAAGATAACTCCTACTTTCCTCCTCTTTTCCCTCCCCCTTCATCCCCCAGTCACGTAGTAGCCAAGCCCAAGGAGCCCTGCAGAACCTATGGGCAGATCAGCACCACCAAGGGAAAGCTGAGTTCAGAGAGCTATGTGATCATGGTTTAAACACCTGCACAGTCTAATGTGAGAAGGTTTCATTTTGACAACTTGCATTTTATTTTGTTTGTTTTGTGAAGAAGAGCATTGCCACCCCTATATCCCATCTGACCCCTGCTGGAAATGTAATTGTAGTTTTAAAAAAAACAAATGGGACTTCTCTTTACATTAGTGGTGGGCAACCTGTGGCACACAGCCCATCAGAGTAATCTGCTGGCAAACCACAGCCACTGGGAGCTGCAGACAGGACTGCAAATGTAAACACACACATTTCAGGTCCATGCTAATTTTTGAGGTATTTGCAGTTTCCTTTTTTAAAACCTGTTTTTCTCCTATTGCTATTCCATATGGTAAAATGACTGTCAAGTAGAAATATGTGTGTTTGTGTATAACAAAAAATATGCTGCTAATCTTTCAGTTGGTAATTGCACTAATATTAGCTTACATAAATGAGGATTTTCTTTAAGTAGATAGTCATTAAAGAGGAACTGATTAAGTAAAACTGTTGGTAGTTAATATCTTGTTTAATAAGTTTTATTGGAAGGGGAATATGTCCCAGTTAACAATCAAAAACTAAAAAGGTAGCTCCACTGTGAGGATTAGTTGAACTAAAGACCTGCTGACAACCATCCCACCAAAAACCACTTGTTTTATATCATCTGAGCAGCAGCCTAAACAGTTACATTTCTGCTGCTGCAGGAACTATAGGGACCCAACTTTGAAATTTTAAAAAAGTTTCAATATTGCAACTTTGATTTTTTAAAATTTATTGAATATGTTTTACTTAACTTACATATTTACTGTCGATATGGCTTCCTTTTTTTCCAAAGTATGTAATTTTAGCTAGTACAGAGCTGATTATGTAACTGCACCTTGTTAGATTAATCTAATCAATGGAAAATATCAAATACCTGATTAGAAAAATCTACAGTTCATATAGTAGTTTGCTGGTAATTGAGCTCACGTTTATCTACAGAGGGTATATAAAACTGTCTTATACTTTAGTATTACTTTGAAATTATGTCATGCTTTGCATACAACTATATATTTCTATAACACTGCCTGTCATGCTAATGGATTATGGTAACTACAGCTGCTGTAATTACTGGATTAATACCACCTCCTCTCTCTGTTTTTCAAAAGTGTTCCCTTTTCCTATCTCCCAGTATAACCTGAAAATAAAATTTGCTCTGGATGTCACACAAGATTTTGGATGAGGACAGAAATTCTCATATTGGGGAAGACAACCCTTTGCCAGCCTGGCTGTTAGTAAACCATTAGCCAAGTGGGAAGTGGACATACATCATGGGAAATATCTTCCAAAGCTAGTGAATCTGTCCCTTTATCCTTCTTCAAGGATTCCCTCTCTATAGGAGATCCTAGTGTAGCCAAGAAGAGTCACCATATCAGTTTCTTTGCCACTCCTCCCTTACCCATGGCACAGTGGGTTTTCCCATGGTAAACGGGGCAGGTCTGGGTATACCAATTTCTTGCTGTTTCAGTAGCTTCTTGGAGTCATGTGCTATCAGGCATAAGTTAAAGCAACCAGAGGACTGCTTTAACTCTGTGCCAGGATGGGACAAGTTCTTATGGGGTAATGGGTTAGTGCATAGTCTGTAGGAGAACAGAGCAGCAAATTTGAGTTAATATGAAAATGAATTTTGCAACCTGTGATGTAGATAAGCAGCTACTAAGTGACCACGCTACTTGTTTTTAATGGATTTTTAATAAAAAGTTTGGGAGTGCAGTGCCAAGACAGTAAGGGGAAGTTTATGCAGCAACCGCTTGTACTGAGCGGCCCTACTTCATCTCTTTGATATTCGTAGATATTCTGTTTTCCCATATTTAACACCTCCACCCAAGGTAACTTTTTGAAGGTAGCTTTATGAGATGGACTCAGTTTTTATGTCTATGCAAAATGATTATACAGAAGCTTCTAAATATTTAATACATATTCTTGTTAACCTAAACTAAATCATGTTGATCCATTGCATGGCTCTTGTCACCAGTTTCTTTGTGCACATTTGATAGTGCATAAAATTGGCTACAGAGGGCCTAGGAATATTTCTAAGATTCATGTGACAAACTTGGAAATTTCCTTGGCTTTACCATACATCAATCTATTACAAGGTTTATGTCAATTCCACTTCTTATTTAATTGTTTAACTGGTATGGAGACAGGCAACTTCCAGTGTTTATGGTTCCATATTAATAGCCTATTTATTAATTATTATATTTCATCTTAATAGCTCATGCAAATAACTTAAGCAGAGCATGGTGTCTGTATTTAGGTAGAGAGGTGCCAAAACATGAGATCAGACTTTACTTTGTGGTAGAAAGGCTGCTCAAGCAGGTAAAAAGTTAATCTCCATTGGCTTCTTGTTTTTGGTTTTGTTTTTAAGTGAAATCTGCAGTAAACTGCTAGTGGTAAATGCACTATGACCGTACTGCTGATGGTATAGGTTCTACTGACTCCACATACAGGTCTGGGGGAGCATGAATTGTGGCAAGAATTGTGGAGTTATTAGGACTTACCAGAAGCCTGCACTTTGGTATGGAAATTATGTAGGATTTTCAATAAATCATGGTTTTGTCTATATAGGCAACCATGCTAGAATTGTCTTTCTTGAGGAATCTCCAAATACTTGGATGAAACAAGAGGTGGTCAAAATAAGACCTCAGAATTTGGCTTTGATTTAACAGATGGGTGTAGGTTTGTGATGGTTTGCTTGCCTATTGCTGCTATATAGTCTTCTACACTTTGTGTGGTACTGTACTTTTGATGAGAGTTTGAAGAGAAGATTTGGTTGAGACACAAACAGGGCCGGCTCCAGACCCCAGCGTGCCAAGTGCGCGCGTGGGGTGGCGTACCGCGGGAGGGCGGCAGGTGGCTCCGGTGGACCTCCCGCAGGCATGCCTGCGGAGGGTCCGCTGGTCCCACGGCTTCGGTGGAGCATCCGCAGGCATGCCTGTGGGAGGTCCACTGGAGCCGCGGGACCGGCGACTGCCAGAGCGCCCCCCGCGGCGCGCCGCCCTGCTTGGGGCAGCGCAATTCCTAGAGCTGCCCCTGGTCACAAAAGGTGACTTTAGTTGTAACCAAGCAGTTGTTTGGTTAATAAACTTAAGGTCAAAATTTCAAAAGGGTTCACTAATTTTGTGTGCCTCGATATTTGGGAGTGGAGCATAAGACACACCTGGGCCAGACTTCTGCTGTACTATCCACCTCCTTTATGATGATATAAAGAGGGAGGAAACAGGTCTCTGAGAAATATCCTCGGTGTAAGGAAGTGATTGGTATGTAGCTGCCAGCACAGCTACAGGGGGGAAATCAAAAGTAGGTGAGAGGAGGGAGGGGCACGGAGTGCACTATAGTCTGGCCCTTCTGAACCAGCATAATTTAGAACACCCCTTAGGCTGGCCCCTAGCAAGGCCCAGAATATAGGAGGCACAAAGGTGGCTTAAAGATGCCTTTATGTTACCCCACTCTCCCATTCCTGCTGTGGAAAAGAACATGAGGACTGAGTCCTCCATTATTCTGAAAATATGGTACCAGGTGTCTCAAGTTGGCCACAGAAAACCAACAAAGATGAAAATACAGGCACCTAGATTTTCTAACAGTTCCAAAAAATGAATGGTTCTCTAACACCTGTATACTAAACATCAGAGACATTTTTGTTCCAATTCCTCTGAAAAGGAGATTATTCTTTCAGTTAAAAGCAGCAAACCCATCTTGCTCTGAACTAGAAAGTATTATACATAAGTAAGCTGGACTGTCATGCCAATGGCAGAACCGGCTCTTCTGACTTGCAGCATTCCTATCTCCTTTCACATATATTGCCTGTGTCACATCACAAAGTTGTTCAGTAACTAGGCTTTGATCACTCCTTTAGTTAAACAAGTGACCTACAGGTGAAATTTCCTGTTACCAATCCCCATGAGTCAACCAATCCTTTCATTATAGCTGCTTCAGTGCTCACACAAACTTTAATGGAGAGAAGTTTTTTCCAATATCATAGCTAAAGTCAGCATTACAGGTGGGCTACTATATAAATGAGATGGGAGGCTGCTCAATACCCCAAACCTCTATGGTGTGCTGTGACTTGGAGGTACATGCTGTAGGTTAGAGGACCCCAGAGTGGTGGGATGTGCCCCCCATGAGGGCATGGTGGGGTCTTTGGGGGGCACAGTAGGTTCAGGGCAGCCCTCATAGGGGAAGAGCACCACCCAGCCCCTCCTCACCCCGAGCTCTGCTTTGGCCCTGCCCCCAGCCACAGCCCTGGCTCAGTGCAGCTCTGCACCCAGCTGGGAGCCTGACTGCAACACTGCTTGTTCCAGCCGGGGCTGAGGCAGGGCTGGTCCAGGAGTGGAGCCCCACAGGGCCCCGGCTGCCGGCCCCCACTGCAGCCCATTTGCGACTCCGATCCTGCACCTGGCTGCAGCTTGGTCCCTGGCCCCGCTCCCAGCCTCAGCACCCTTACTCCAGCCACATCTCCCCTCCTCTTTTTTTCCCCACCCCCAGCTGCTCCCCGCTCTGAGGGGTAGGGGTTGTGGACAGGGATAAGAGGGGGGCACTGGTATAGGTGCTTCAGCAGGTAGCGCTAGCCCTGGTGGATCCCAATAGCCACTCAGACACGTGGCTAAGGGAAAAGGTATTTAGCTAGGACTGTCAGGAAAAAGAGGTAGCAGATATCTTTGGTACAGAGACTTAAGAAGTTACAGTTCAAAGTGAGCAAAAGTGGCTCTTGTTTGGGTCTTGTTTGGTATTTAGAGACTTATGCAAAGTCTATCTTTACCTCTTTGAACTTTTCATTGTCTTTCTTTATGAAAATCAATACAAAACAAATTCCCTACCTCCTCCAGAAAAAGGCCTTGAGAGATATTGGGCTGTTTGCCAATGTCATTCAGAGTGTTCCTCACTTAGTTTTATTCTAAGACTAGTTCAGTAAAATTAATTAATCTGGTGGCTTGGATTTTTCAACAGCATTGCATCCCCATGTCGATGCTGTTCAGAGTTAAAGTGGCCTTAGTTTGGCTTCTCTTAATTCACCTTGGAAGTGAATTCAACTAAACTGAATGAAGGCCACTTTAATTTGAATGAGAGTGTTCATACAGGAGTTTAATGTAGTTTAACTAACCCATTTCAAGTTCACACCTTAATTAGTTTGGATTACTTTTCCTGTATGTCCCCCTGTAGACAAGCCCACTAGTCAACCCGAATTAGACTAGTGACATAGTGGATTTTTATATGTCACAAATAGCATTTTGGAGCCTGTGTGATTTTTGAACTTCCATAGTGGGACTTCTGAAAATCCCAATAGGTGCCTAAATACCTTTAAAAATGGCCCTGGGTAACTACATTGGAACTGAGGCTGGGTTGGAAATCTTTTGTTTGGGGTTGTAGAGGCGGCACAAAGGTGTCTTCCTGTAAATTTGTTTAACTGAAAATTGAAAGCCACATGTAGTGCTCAGATTGCATTTATGTGATTAGTAAAATCAAATAGTTGTACTAGGCAAAACACTTACAGCTGCACTTAATTACAAAACTCAATTACTTTTGGCAAGGCCAGAAGTGAGCTCTCCCTCCCCCCCCCCCCACTTTTTTTTTTCTTTGCAGCTTGTCATCGTTTGTTTAGGGCGCTGATTATTTGTAGTCTACTTCCCTCCTTCATATTCCACCCTTGATCTAACTATCCTGGAGTTTTTTCTGGCTCCAACACTTTTCTTTGTGTTAGAGTGAAAACAGGAAAGGCTGGACCTTCCTGCTCATAAAACAATATCTCTAATAAACTGGCTGAACCACAATCTGCATTTTCAGAACACCATCCTTTGAAAGGAAGGAGACTGCTTACTGAGATCGTTTTGAATTTGTTGTGATTATTAGAGTAGTCTTTACTTCATAGTAAAGCTGATTTCCCAAAGGAACATTCCTCAAGGACAAGACTCCTGACTGTTTGTTTTTGCTGTCTGCAGTATTTGACACGCATCATATTTGCATTTGATCTCTGTAAATGTGTGTTGTCCCAACATCAACAATTCAGAAAATGTTGAAGATTAACACTGGTGTAGTGGTGATTGGATTATATGTCTAGAAAGTAGGATATTTTTTTCCAACCTGTTCACATAGCAACGGAGCCAAGTATATCCTGTTTCTTTAAATAGACCTTGCATTTCTCACAAGGTATTTGGAACTCCTAATTTATTTCTCAATCTGTGGTATAAAGCTGTTAATCCTTGTTTCAGATGCATGTTCAACTCTGTTTTAATCCCCATTGTTATATTGGCGTCTCTGGTATGAGACGTTGGTCTTAAACTGGGGATGGAATGTGTTGGAATATTCACAATATTGAAAGATAAATGTACACTTTAAATTATGAACAAGAGAACTTTCTACAGGCGCTTATTTTAAAATTGCTAACCTCACTTTTTGGACTTTTGTTTTTCAGTTATGAGTGGGGGAAAGATGTATCCTCTTTTAATGGCAGGAAACATTAGTGCTAGGAGCACTAGCAATCTAGACCATTTTTTGTTTACATACTAATTGTCTTTTTTTTTTTTTTTCCCCTCCTCCCCGGTAGCTGGTCAGCCTGCTGCTGATTGGAATTGCAGCATGGGGTATCGGCTTTGGCCTCATTTCTAGTTTCCGAGTAGTTGGTGTGGTAGTTGCAGTGGGGATCTTTCTGTTCCTTATTGCTCTGGTTGGACTGATTGGGGCAGTCAAACACCATCAGGTGTTACTCTTCTTTGTATCCTTTGATTGGGAATTTACAAACACAAGTTGTGGTGGTATGGGGGGGGGAGGGAGTTGTGTGTGTGTGTGGGGGGGGGTTGTATTAAAGTAATTCCTCATTGTGCTAGATGCTATACAAACAAAGAACAAACATGTGTCCCAACGCTCCTTCCCAATTTGTGCCACAAAATTAGTTCTCCATAATGCTCCCCTTCATCCACTGTAGATTTCTTTAAACCTCTTGCTTCCTTTTCATTTGTATGATGAAAATGTTACTTCTGTCAAGGGCTCATCTACATCACATCTATAACAGTCGCAGGAGACTTTTACTGCATGTTTGTCCCCTGACCTAATTACAACACAGTTCTAACTCTAGATTAAAGTAAACTCAACTGTGTTGTGGTGGAGTCAGATGACAGTCCTGGTATAACAGGTTTCCCTGAATTTATTATAGGAAAATTTAGATATTTCTCAAGCACCAATTGGGTTTTTGGATCTCTATGAAGCGGGTGACGCATATTTAATTCAGCATCCTTTTTGTTTTCATTCACATCTAGTCCTTTGTCAGCCCGAATTAGAATTGAGCATGTGAGACACTTTCTCGGGGTGCCCAGGACTGAGAGTCTCCTTGTTACCCTCCTGCCTCACTGAGAGGAAGACTTTCCAGTGCTTAACAGGGTGTCAGCTCCCTAACACCACTAACCACAATCTCCACAGGTTAACAATAGGTGTATCCAAGCCCCCGGGAAACATCCCCCTGCAGCATCCAGCCCCTCTAACTGGACACCTACAGAAATTACCAGATTTCCTGTCCCCAAAGTAACAATATACACACAGTTTGTCTGATACAGTTCAGGAGCAGGTCCTTGATAACATCACTGAGATATATTTATAGTAAAAACAATCTTAAGTTTATTATCAAAAGCCGCGACCCAAGACAGTGAGTAAGGCTGACAAGTGGAAACAGAAATGGTTACATATAAAACAAAAAGTATAACACAATCCTTAGAGTCGAACCTTAACTTTAAAAAGCTAAAATCCTTGTCTAAAGCAGTTACCCACCTAAAGCAATCTTCCAGCATCACCAATCAACAAGACTAGGATTCCACTGTTTTTGGCACTTCAGTGAAGGATAAAAAACGTGTCCTCTTGCTGCTTTGTTACACCCCCAAATCTACGTTTTTTTGTCCGTAGAGTCGGAATGACCCCTGTGGTTTACTCCCTAGTGTGCTGGTTCCATGGTGCTTTCACATCTTTGTGTTGATGTTGTGTGCCAACCGACTTCCATTGTGTTGGCTTAAAATGCTTACTTACAATGCAGACAGGTGAAGCTACATCTTTGTCTGACAAAACCTGTTTGTCAGACCTACATGGGTCACAGATTCTAAAATATAATTTCAGTACATAGATACATCCTAAATATCACCCACCCATACATCTCAAAATGATTAAGATGATCAGTAGGACATACGCTTTTATTAGATACTTCACTTGATCCTCTTTGGATATATACTATGAAAGCAGTGTGGTGGGTGTAGTGAGTTTGTCCGGCCTGATAGCAGTTGCTGTTACAGATCAGTGAACCCTTTGTCAGATGGCACCAAGAGGTTCTTGGGGTCACAGCATGGACTTTGTCTAATGCTATTGACAACGTGCCGTGTTGACGCTATGTAAGTAGTTTATGGTGATTCCCTCCATGGTTAAATCTTGATAATAGTATTTAGCTTTCATTCTGGGGTTGGCGAGGGTGGGTAAAGATTCATCAACTCCAACTTTATTTTTCATTAGTGGACTGCACCCAAAAATCAAAGAGTGACTTTTAATTTTGCTAATACAGTAGTTCAGTTTCCAGAAAGATACAAATCTGTCAATGAACGTCAGAAAACTAATTACAAACTTTCAAAATTTGCCTCTTCAATATTTAAAAATAAAGGTTTTTCCTTTCAGAATGATGCATTTTAAAAAACAGATTTAAGAAAACAAGAGATGTTAAGATCCTGTATTGTAATAGTATCTCTCCTGTGTACGTTTTTTTTTTTTTGTTTGTTTGTTTTTTTTTGGTGCAGGTTCAGGTTACTTTCTGTAAGAAGGTGAGACTCTGAGTCATGGAAGGAAAAAGAATGTTTGAACAAAGGGTGCTGCCTACCCACTAAGACTGCCTGGAAAATTAACTGCTTTGTGTACAGGAAATCTGTCATTTAAACCCTTACTAACTTTGAGTCTGGGACTAGCAATGGGAGTATGGAACTTTCCACTTCTAGGTCAGCTGTCTGATGAAAATTATTGCAAACAGTCCTCTGCATCACAAAAAATATTGCTGATCTAAATTTGCAACCTTGTTAACAAGGTCAGCAGATAAATGTTCTCTGAGGCAGGGACTTTTTTTCTTTGTTTCATCTGTAAAGCACTTAGCATGGCTGGGTCCTGATCCATTAGTCAGGTTCCTGGGTGTTGCTATAATACAAATAGATTAAATAGGCATTAAAAGGCAAGTAGACATGCCCTGTTTTGGCTAGATATTTTTCCATTCTGTCCAATGTATTGCAGCAGAGTTATGGCTTGCTATTTTCTCTCCAAACATACCTTTTTGTCAATTTTGAATATTTTTTTCTTTAGACAACCTCTAGGAGCCTCTCCTGTAGTACACAGAAGGCCATAGGTTATACCAGGGTGGATTTGATTACATCAATTTAATTTAAATCATGATTTAAATCACTAGTCAGGAAGACTCAATTTAATCATGGTTTTCTACATAAAAGTGCATTCTTGTTGGTTGTTATAACCTTAATACATATTCTTCATAACTCAGAGATGTAGGTTTCATTTTTAGAAGGTACACACTATACATTTTTAAAGTGATTTATTTTGAAAACTTCTCAGATTAGTTTTACAGCTATACCAGAAAATGAATGATTGTTTGGTTATTTCATTTACCAAAGGTAATTGAAGCAGATATTTCTGAAGTCATTGGGAGGTGAACTATCTCCAATTCAACAGGTTAATCATTAATATTTGGAGGATTTTCTTGCCATGCTGTATTAGGAGGAGAACATTACCAGACAGATAGTTAAATTGTTTTATTTAACTAAAACAACATTAAGTATTCTGGATTTTTTTTCTTCAACAGCAAACATATAATATTTTAACAAAACAAGCATATGTCCCTCGCTTCTCACATTTATCTCCAGACTTCTTCTTGTCCAGATCTATTCTGCCCACAACAGTCTTCTATTCATTGAACTTTTTGAAACTTCTTACTTTTAGAGAGAGGTAAGGGATTGACTCTGTGTACACAAATTTTGCAGAGGGACAATAGAGTTGAGGTCTGTTATTTCTCACCTCTTTTATTTTATTTATTTTATTTGAAAACATTTTTACTGTTAACAAGCATGTTACCTGAGGGGGGAGACATCCACAGTTTGAGAACCACAGACCTAAGCATCTCTGATGGTATCTTCTTGACTGAGCACTGAGTCCCAATGGGTAGATAGATTATTTAGGTTAATCTTTCTATACAGAAGCCCGTGGAACCCCATAAGATTGGGTCCCTAATCCACGATCTATTGGAACTCATTTACAAGATTTTTCTTAAACATTACATGAATATATTGTCTCATACTATAGAATTAGAATTTATAACCCCTATTCCATGGGATCTTTAAAATCATGTGACCTTGTAGAAAACAAACACAAAGCATTGCAATTTTTTTCTTTTAAACTTGTATCATAAAGCATTGTCTGGTTGAGCTCTTACTTATTACTTCCAAAAGATGGCCAAGCCCTCCCATTTAGATGCTCAATAGTTTTTATATTCTTAAGCACCATTTATGTACATACACTGATACCTCGGTATAATGCCACCCGATATAACGCACATTTGGATATAATGCGGTAAAGCAGTGCTCGGGGGGGGGGGGGCAGGGCTGAGCACTCCGATGGATCAAAGCAAGTTCAATATGACACGGTTTCACCTATAACGCAGTAAGATTTTTGGGCTCCCGAGGACAGCGTTATATCGAGGCAGAGGTGTACTTGACTCTGCATGTAACTGTTAAGCACATGCTTTGCTTACCTAAAATTCCTTTGAAAATTTAACCTTAACTGTTTTTTCTTCAGTACATGATTATTCTCTTGCTAGTGTTCATTGTCCAGTTTTCAGTCTCCTGTGCTTGTTTGGCATTGAACAAAGATCAGCAGGTAAGAAATTTCTTCTGAATTTTCAGTTGAACAAAAATGTTGTGTTGTAGATAGTTTTGAGCTATGTACTGCTGCCTAGACAAGTTTGATCAAACTGTAGTATGCATAGTATAGTATATTGATTGTATTATATCTATAAAGGATGATGGGGACCTTCTTCACATGCTTTATTAAGCTAAGGACTACTGCAAAATCAGTGCTCAGTGTCAGCTTCCTAGGAGGAAGCTTATGCCGTTTATATTATGACTCTAGTACTTTTAGACTTTCCTGGTTACATTTCTGTTCTCAAGTATGTCAGTTATGTGATGTGAAGTTCAGCAACTTGAAGCAAGCTGAACTAATATGCACTAATCTAAATTGAAGATAACAGCAAAGGAGACTAACACTGAATTACTTTGTGTATAAAAAACATTTCTATATAATAAAATGAATAATCCAAAAACTATGGCTATTATAGGTATATTCAGTCCAATCCGTTACACCTTAAATCAAATAGGGTTTACATGCTTTGCTTATCTCCTTCCTCTATCCACAAAAGTCAGATAATTGACCCCCTGCTTAGTGACTGTCTAGTAGTACACTGGCATATGGAACCAGCCCCATCCCCTGGCAGGGGCGGCTCTACAAATTTGGCCGCCCCAAGCAATCATGCCCGGGAGGCGCCCCCGAGCCGCGGGAGCAGCGGACCTGCCGCGGCCATGACTGCGGAGGGTCCGCTGGTCGCGCGGCTCAGCTGGACCTCCCGCAGCTGCGGACGGTTCGCGGGTCCGGCGGCTCCGGTGGACCTGCCGCAGTCATGCCTGCGGGAGGTCCAGCCGAGCCGCCGGACCAGCGAACCGTCCGCAGTCATGCCTGCGGCAGGTCCGGTCGTCCCGGGGCTCCGGTGGACCTCCCGCAGGCATGACTGCGGCAGGTCCACCGGCCCAATCTGCCGCCCCCCCCGGGAAAGGGCCGCCCCAGGCGGGTGCTTGCCCCACTGGGCTCTAGAGCCGCCCCTGTCCCCTGGGCACGCAGTCTGCCTCTAAGAGCCAGTCTCTTTTTTTTTTTGTTTTGTTTAAGTTTATACCCTGTTTGAACTGCTAGACTTCACAAATCTGTGCCATTTATTAAAGGTTACCTCCTTGATTCAACTTCATTTCTATAGCCCAGCTTTGTAACCTAGTGAGGTTTACACAGTGGATAAGATGTTATCAAGCATAGTTTGTGCAGGAGCTACTGATGACAGTGATCACACCTCTCAATGTGGGGGGAAAAAACCAGGGACAGCTGTCATGGGATAAAGGGGGGTATGTGGCAGGGCTTTGATTGATGGCTGTGTGTGAGGTGAAAGTAGGAAAGTTGCTCCCTTTGTTCTCTTCCTCACCTTTGCACCCACCCTTTCTGAAAGCTTTTCATCTTGAATTCATTGATTTTTGAAGGCCAGAAGGGACCACTGTGATCCTCTAGTTTGACCTCCTGTATAGCACAGGCCATAAACTTCCCCAAAATAATTCCTAGAGCATCTCTTTTAGAAAAACATCCAGTTGTGATTTAAAAATGGTCAGTGATGGAGAATCCACTGCAACCCTTGGTAAATTGTTCCAAAGATTAATTACTCTCACTGTTAAAAATGTACCTTATTTCTAGTCTGAATTTGTGTAGCTTCAACTTCCAGCTGTTGGATTATGTTTATACCTTTTGTCTGCTAGATTGAAGAGACCATTATTAAATATTTGTTCTCCATGTAGGTACTTATAGACTGAATTGAAACCCCTTAGCCTTCTCTTTGTTAAGCTAAATAGATAGACTCAAGAAGCTCAATCACTATAAGGCGTGTTTTTTCTAATCCTTTAATCATTCTCGTGGCTATTCTCTGAACCCTGTCTAATTTATCAACATCCTTCTTGAATTGTGGGCACCAGAACTGGACACAGTATTCCAGCAGCAGTCACACCAGTGCCAAATATAGAGGTAAAGTAACCTATTTGAGGTTTCCCCCATTTATGCATCCCAAGATCATATTAGCACTCTTGGCCACAGCATCACACTGAGAGCTCATGTTCAGCTTCTCTACCACAACCCCCAAATCTCTTTCAGAGTCACGATTTCCCAAGATAGTCCCCCATCCTGTAAGTATGGCCTACGTTGTTTGTTCCCACATGTATACATTTACATTTAGCCATATTAAAATGGATATTTTTTGCTTGTGCCTAGTTTGCCAAGTGATCTAGATCACTCTGAATCAGTAATCTATCCTTGTCCTTATTTACCACTGCCCCAATTTTAGTGTCATCTGAAAACTTTATCAGTGATTTTTGTGTTTCAGGTCATTGATAAAACTGTTAAGTAGTGTAGGGTCAAGAACGGACCCATGCAGGACACCACTGGAAACAAACCCACTTGATGACAATTCCCTTTTCACAGTTATATTTTGAGACCTCTGTTAGCATCTATGAAATTGATTTAAAAACAGGCTATGTTAATCAAAATGTCATGTCTAAGTATATTACATCAACGCTATCACCTTTATCCAAATTTGTAATATCAAAAACAGATGTCAGGTTAGTTTGATAGGATCTGTTTGCCAGAAACCCATGTTGATTAGCATTAATTTTATTATTTTCCTTTAGTTCTTTATTAATAGAGTCCTGTATCAGCCGCTCCATTATCTTGCCTGGGATTGATGCAAGGCTGACATACCTTTAATTACCTTGGTCATGCTGTTTAGCCTCCTTTAAAATTGGGAAAACATTAGCTTTCTTCCAGTTTTCTGGAACTTCCCTGGGGCTAACTCAGTGCTACTGTAATTACTACAGCTTCTGGCTAACTTCCTGCTGTGGAGGAACAAGAGTATCCGTGCTAGGTCCTAGCTCCAGCAAACTTGCCCATTACATTTACTATGTTTTACTCTATGTTGGATTTTATGGAACATCTTCAGTTAGTGCCTCTTAACTTTTAGCATTAGTATCTGACACAATTCAATCACCCGTCAGCAGCAGCAGGGCGTGAATAAGGGCATGGTAACTAGATGATCAGCCACGCACAGTGTTGGTCACAGTAAAACCAGTGTTTCACTAAAATCTGGTTAATGAGAGATCTGAACATAAGAATGGCCATATTGGGTCAGACCAACCAGATCTAGCCCAGTATCCTGTCTTCTGACAGTGGCCAATGCCAGGTCCCCCAGAGGGAATGAACAGAAAAGGTAATCATCAGGTGATCCATCCCCTGTCACCCATTCCCAGCTTCTGGCAAACAGAGGCTAGGGACACCATCCCTGCCCATGCTGGCTAATAGCCATTGATGGACCTATTCTCCATGAATTTATCTAGTTCTTTTTTGAACCCTGTTATAATCTTGGCCTTCACAACATCCTCTGGCAAGACATTCCACAGGTTGACTACGTGTTGTGTGGAAAAAATACTTCCTTTTGTTTTGTTTTAAACCTGCTGCCTATTAAAATTCACCTTGCCACTTGGCTGGTGATACAACTGTAGATCTGAAAAAGAGTGGTGATAATCCATTAGGACTGTGAACCTTATATACTGGATATTTTTCTTGCTTTAGCTATTTGGGCTATTTGTACACTATATTCATGATATTTGCTTGTTTTAGACTGTAAATATATCAGGGTGGGGCTGTGTCTGTGGGTATCGTGTACTATGTGGACACCAATGAAATACAAAAAACAAGGGTAGCATTTATTAAATGATGTATGTGTTAACTTGTCTTGTAGCGCCAACTTCTAGAGGTTGGATGGAACAACACAAAGAGTGCTAGAGAAGATATTGAGAGGAATCTAAACTGTTGTGGTTTCAAAAACTTCAATTCAAGTGAAACCTGCTCTGCTGTAAGTAGATTACTGAGTTATAACTTTTGTTACTTTCACTCATTCTTTTCTAGAGAAGTGTGCAACCATATTGCCATTGCTTGGCAGCTTAAGTAGATCACATTTACAGGAATACTGTATAGTTTGAAAAATCATTATCGAAAACACAAGACAGAAATTTGTATCAATTCATTTTATGGTACTTACCTCTTTCGTACTCAAGCACTTTGAGATCTTCTGATTGAAAAGCATGACATAGGAATCAAGTATTATTTACAGTCCAATTTATTAAAAATGCCAGTCTTGGACAAAACTAAGCCATCTAAAGACTAGGTGCCTCTGGCTAGCTTCCCATGTTTGTGCTACATTTTTGATAATCTAAAAGCTGTAATTTCTTCTGTTACAGGCTTGTGTTAAAGTTAACCAGTGTGTAACATGTGAATCTATAATAGAAGAATATTCAGGAATGGTACTGAGATTTGTAGGTGGCATAGGACTCTTCTTCAGTTTCACTGAGGTGAGTGCACTTTAGCATAATTGTTTCCAAAAAAAAAAAAGTCCGGTGTATTAGGAATTTACTACAGAAATTTCTAACACTATTATTCAACATCCATTTAACTTTTCTGACTAGCAACTCAAGCAGAATGGATAGCGAACAGACACTGTCAAGAGGCAGGTTTGTAGATACTCAGCACTGGTCTCTAATCTTTAGTACGTATGGTAGCCATACCTTTCAAGTTACATTGTTAATACTGTAGGTAAATGGATAAGCAATAATTGTAGATATTGGTGTGGTCATAGGGAAGTATGTGCCAACACCGCACACGTTGTATATGGAGGTTTTTTTCCTTGTTGCTAGAATGAATCCTCTCGCAAGATATGTCCTCCCACTAGTAATGAAGGGACTTGTGGGGTTTTCTTGTGATTTAAGTGCCAGTGCAAGCATGTCCTGAACTTACATAAAATTTACACATGCATCACAACACTTGGGAAAATATTTTGTTCTTTAAACCAGATGCCTGGGGCCAGGGGGAGATAAAAGCACTGCTAAGTGTCTCTTCTTCTTTTGCAGATTTTGGGAGTTTGGCTGACTTATAGATACAGGAACCAAAAAGATTCTCGTGCAAACCCTAGTGCATTTCTTTGATTGGAAAATTTCTCAAGGACTGAATCTTTTTTTCCAGTTGAAATATGAATTCTCTAGCAATTGGCACTTCTGCATGCTAAGGATCTGAAAGAAAATGATTTTCCTACATGGAGATGTTTGAGCTTGTTATCTTTAGTTTCCCATCTTCACCTCTGCATTCTCTATCTGGAAATAGATATATCTATTCTGTAGCTGAAAAGAATCTGAACAGTTCTGAGATGGTTAAATAACTGTTGGATCACAACAATTCCTGAAGTCTACTGTTTCAAGTTAGTTTTATTGCCTTTCTTAGTGGGTTTGTTTGTTTGTTTGTTTGTTCCCAACCAAACCACAAAAAAATACAACCAACATATATTCTGACATTACCACTTTCTTGTGTGGTGTGTGTGTGTGTGTTTTTTTTAATACAAAAAACCACAAACAGATGCATCATTTTAATGGAAAAAGTATGTTGAATGCCGGTAGGGTGAAATACAGTAAATTTGTTTTTTCTATTGAATCACTGTTTCCCATTCTGCTGTGTGGGTTTAAATAATAGAGAACATCTGAAATATTTAAACTTATCAACCCTTTATTTCGTTTCGTTTCTTTAGATAAATTCAAGATACCATTTTAGATCATGGATATAAACATATGTTAAATGACTTCTATAGGCTTTAGTTTTGACATCTTTAGAATTGCATTTAAAGGGAATAAAAATATTTTTTCATATTTGTATCTAAGCAATTGAGAATAATGAGGAAAACCATGAAAATTAACCTATTGATATTAATTTTAAAAGTACTTTAAAAAAGAAACTTTCTTGATAGATGAATGAACCTGGTACTAAGACAATATCAGAACTGTTATTGATCCATTTTGTTAGTGTAACAAATTTTGATTTGATGTCCAAAGATTTCTTATAAAACTATTTTTTACAGGTAGTTTAAATTCATTGTTGTAATAACTTATAAAAGTGTGATACTGAC
Source organism: Mauremys reevesii (assembly GCF_016161935.1). Classification (NCBI taxonomy): domain Eukaryota; kingdom Metazoa; phylum Chordata; order Testudines; family Geoemydidae; genus Mauremys; species Mauremys reevesii. Next base: position 55,591,948 of record NC_052624.1, read on the forward strand.
ATTCATTGTCAAACCTGACCCACCTTCATCCTTCAGTATCTATTTAAAATACTTGATTTGAAATGTAATTGTAAAAAATATCATTGTGTCATTTTTGGTAGTTTAATAAAAATAATAATAATAAAAGTGCTTGTACAGGAATGCTCTCTAAAACTTCAGAAGAAATCATTGGCCTTGACCAAGTTGTTCATATGCTAAAATAGATACACTGTCTGACACCGTGCACTAGATGATTAGAAGACCTAATCTTTGAAGTGCATGATATGTTTTTAGCATGCAGTCTTTTCTCTGAATTATGATTAAATGTTGTCATGTCTTCAGTGAAGGATTTCAATAGAGCTGCCCCTCTTGGCTGAAATTCCTCCTCTTCTCCTTGTATGACACTCAACATGAAAAATTGGGAAGATGCACAAAATGAATATTTAGGAGAGCAGCTACAGAAGAGCGCAGGCAGCACAGGTTGGAGAGTGTGAGGAAACAAGTATAATGTGGGTTGGGGTGGGATTTTTGAAGGGCCTTCACTGAATAGGAGATAACTGAACTTAGTGTAGTAAGCAGGTGCTCAGGTACAGAGGTGATAAGACCCATATAGGCATCCATATGCTCAGTTTTTTTCTAAACTGAGATTGCATAAGGATATCTAGGTGGAGATTTGAGATGGGACAGAAGGGAGAAGCATTAAGAACTTCATGTACAGAGCTGCAGAGAAGAAGTTATTTGCAGTGCACAAGTTTTTTATTCATTCTACAAAACCCAGCACCGTGCTACATATACTTGAGTGCAGTCTGACATTTTATCTATTAGCTCAGGTGCGGAGGGGTGTGTGCATACTTAAAGGCAAACCTCTCTTTTTATAGAGCACTCCAGTAAGAAGGTGGAAACAAGTGGCTTTGGGAGACCTATTATTGCAAAAGCAGCATTATAAGTTAATAAGATACTGTCAAGAAGGGCTTATAATTTAAGGGTCAGTTTACACTAGGAAAATGGTTGGCAGCAAAGCCCTCTTTCAGCTGGTCCTAAACTGTTTTTTGGCTTAGCTACAGCAGTAGCACAACCATTTTTAATACCACTTCAGAGGGGAGTCAGCAGATGGCTGTTTTTCAGCAACAGGTTAATTTCCGTATGTAGCCGGAATCCATATTTTAGAGAGAACACAGCTAATAATAAATGAGAGGAATGCTGGGAATGTGAAGGTTACAATAAAAGTATGTAGTTGCTCCCATTTGTGATTGTTTGTTTTTTTACAATTCTTGCTTCATGGTAGTGCTTTAAGTAATGTTGCTTACTCTTAGTTGTATTCTTCCATAACTGTGGTGACTGAAACCATGTAATGTAGGTTTCCTGAGAGACTAGCAATTTGCCAAATCATGAGACTTTATCACAAGACTTGCAATATTTCGTGGTGGTTTATTTTTTGTGTGGGTTTTTTATTGAAGCTTCTGTAATTACAAGAGAATCCCTTCATCATTATATAAAAAAGTTTCTATCTCTGGGGGTTGTGGAGGAAAGTCTGAAAACTAGGGCTATCAAATTAATGATTAATTGTGCTGCTAAACAATAGAATACCATTTGCTTAAATATTTTTGGATGTCTTCTACATTTTCAAATACATTGATTTCAGTTACACAGAATACAAAGTGTACAGTGCTCACTTTATATTTTTATTACAAATATTTTCACCCAATACCAATACTGTAGTGCAATCTCTTTATCATGAAAGTTGAACTTATAACTGTAGAATCAAAAATAAAACAATCTAGAACTTTCAGGCCTAGATCTGGTTCAGCCAATTGCTAAGACACAAGTTTGTTTACATATGCAGGAGATAATGTTGCTGGCTTCTTGTTTACAATGTCACCTGAAAGTGAACAGGCATTTGGATGGCACTGTTGTAGATGGTGTCACAACATATTTACATGCCAGATGTGCAAGTATGTCCCTTCCTCCTTCAGCAACCATTCCAGAGGATGTGTCCATGCTGTTAATGGGTTCTGCTCTATAACAATCCAAAACAGTGCAGACGGATGCATTTTCATCATCTGAGTCAATTGCTACCAGCAGAAGATTGATTTTCTTTTTTGGTGGTTCAGGTTCTGTAGTTTCTGCATCTCTTGACTACTGTGTCTCAGAACTGTCTATTTACAGCAGTTGGGACTAATAATGTCCTAAAGTAGTGCCACCCACCTTCAAATCTACTTGCAAGCTATCAGCAGTAGTACCTCCTGATCTGAGTTTTAGACTTCAGAAGCATATCTATTACCTGAGATGGTTAAGTGAGCAGGGGTTCTTTTGTGGTCTTATTTGCCCTTCTGTAAATAAGATGAGCAGTACATCAGCTGTAGACTGCATCCAACTGGGAGCACTGAGTTCCTTGTAAATCAGGTTCCTTCTTTGCTCATAAATCTTTTGGCCACTAAGAACAGAATCAAATTTTGCAAAAAAAATGGTTACAGTTGTTTTAAGGGGGATGGGAGAGTTTGTGTTCCCCCTAAAAACAAAAACTGGCCAGCTCTAGAATCATCTTAACATGGCTCCACCTGCCCATATCAGTTACTCATCTCTGCCTCCCCTAAACAAAAATTCCAGTCACCTCCAATGTGTACATAGTCATCTCTCACTTCTTATTTGAAAATGTATCATACAGCTCACTGGCACACAGTTGCTTTTTGTGGCTGAGGTGGGAGTTAAGGTTTTCTATTGTAGAGTCAAGAGTAATAGGGTAGATACTGTGCTACTGCCCATGTCAGAAGTATGAGACTAGGGTATTGTCACTGAATATTTTGCTTTCAGGGGCTTGTGTGGGTGGTATCACAGCTCCAGGGGCATGCCCTCTCAGGCTAGTCACCAGACTGCTGTGAGGCAATTTAACAATTGAATTCCATGTGCTTTATGCTGTCTATATTCTGACTGAGTCTGCACACTACCCATCTTGGGAGTTCTTGGCTCTCACTCCAGTGCAAGTACCTATCTAGAACTACCTCCTGAGACCTTGCAGTCCAAGTATCTAGTCCCTTTGTCCAGTACTGACCCCTCAGTCTCCTCCCCTGTAGCTTAACCACACATTCTCCCAGAACTCTGGGTGTGGTGGGTCCTCAGGTTAACTTCTTCAAAGGCCTGAGAGGTATAGCAACACAGACTTTACATAGGATTTGAAACCCCTATTACTCTTTAGTTAATTGCATGAGAAATACATTTTTTTTTAAAAGACAACACCTTACACACTGGAGTCAGAGTCCTCTGGGGCTATTCAGGGTCAGTTTGCTACAGTATATGACCTAGGCTGGTCAGTGCCCTTCTTCTCTCCTACCCAAAGTTTCCTGTCCCAGTGAATCCCTTGAGTTGTATATGCCCCTCCAACAGCACCTACTGCTTTTGTTCTCCTGCTGGTAATTTTCCATTATCCAAATGCCAGCTCCTTACAGGAAAGCTGAAGGAGATGGCATCTCCCAGCTCCAACAATACCCTTAGCATACTTATTGTTTGGTCAAAGAACAGTCGTTAAGGTTAACATGTCCCCCTTGTACCTAGTCTGGGAGAAAGACACTTGAAGTCTTGTCAGCAATGATGGATACATACAGCAGTTCCATTAAACAGTTTTTATAAACTAGAATTCATAATTGTACTGACAGGCCCCAACTGTCAGACTGGTGTTCCTCTTACTAAACATGCCAAAAGAGTCTATAAAATTTCTGAAGACAAATAATTTTCATGTTCAACATTAACAAGTATAATTTTATACTATTTAGTTTTAAGTAATAGATCTGGAAATAACTTCTGGGTTAGTATTATGAACTAAATGTACTATGAAGTTACTGCAAATAATAACTGTTTCTCTTACTATCTTAGACATTTTACTATAACTTCCTTAGAATTTGTAAGAGGTGGTCAAATCAGTATTGCTGGCTGCTGCTGTTCTTCCCTATCCTTGCAGTACACTTAAAACCAACAACAAATTTTTAAAGAAAATTAATGTTTGAACTAGGAAATACACTCAACAGGAGCCTGAGGAATAGGAATCTTAGATGGCTGGTAAAACTGTAGAGATGAAGAAGCCTCCCTGGCTTTCAAGTCATAATCTGTTTTAGCATCTGGATGTTACAGTGGGGAAGTTGCAGCCTTTTATAACAAAGTAGCCTCTCTTTTGTTAGTGTTGGATGACTATTTGAATACATTGTTGAGTAACACCACATAAAATAAGACAACATACACTGTGGACACCTTAATGTATTTATTTCTTAAAAAAAAAATCAAGGTTTACAGTTGAAGTATACAGTGTTCTGTCTGCTTTTTTTAAAAAGCAACCAGTACTTAAAATCCCATCCAGTACAAAAGTATTAACAAAAAAACCCATACAGTTAGTTATGCATATAAACCAGTGCTATGCATTTCTAAAATCAACCTAAAACGTCTTCACTGATGCCAGTGAGTAGAGCAGAGCAGGAAGATCAGATATCTTGGCTGCATATGGGCTTTTCTGCTGCCTTATAATTCAGTCTTCAGCAGTTTCAGAGCTTTCTGCATATTTGAATACACTAGAAATGAAACATTAAGAACTGTTACATTTGTGCAATTATACAGCTAGTGACAAATTACTTTAGGGAAAGTGCTGTTACTACTGAAGAGACCTTTGTCACAAGCTCCCTTATTGTACTAACTCTTCATCCATCATACATTTTACAGTCTCTTCCAAGACTTCTAAACAGTCCTGACCATGTTTTAAATTAGTTTCTGCAGAAGCTACCCTACTAATATGATTTCCAAAGAGGAGTGGGAGGAGTCCAGTCATTCCACACAATTTAATTGCTCTTGAACTGTGAGGGGAACACACACACACACACACTGAATTTCCATTACAATGATGGGTCCTCTTCTGCCGCAAGATACTAATAACTCCCGTTAACTTTAATAGGATTCTTATCCTGTGGCCCCACAACGGCTCTGAGAGCACCAGTGTTCCACCTATCATGCAAAGTGAGTGCCAATGAAATAGGCAACTTCCTACAAAAATGTATTATCTTCCTTCCAAACAGGTAGAATTTTAATGCTCTAGAACCATACTGCTGGTGTCCCAGGATCAATTATGTGAAAATAATTTTAATGTAATGTCCCTTTATATATTTAATTTCTTGTTAAAGCTGCTGTCTGTACCCATTTTATATATAAACTATTGAAAAATGAGCTGTAGTTTTTATGAGCCTGATTCTGGCACCTTTATACTGTAAGTGATCCTATAGATCCTATAGATTGCAAGTATTTGTACAGTAAGGCACAGCTGAGTGTGAGGGTGTCAGAGTTGGACCCTAAATAAGCAAGAGGTCATGAAGAATGTAATTAGGTTTGGCTATTAAATCATGTTTCGACCAATATTAAGTAAAACAGGTCTAGCATTTCTCACGGCTCTTTGAGAAGACATTCATCTGTTTAAATGTATATGCAAGCTTCTGTTGGGAAATAAAATACTTACACAATGAAATATCTGAAGGCTCATATGCATAGAGACGGTTTGAGTATCTTCCAGTAATATCTGCTCTAACTGTCAGGGAGGGATCTGGAAAGAGGAAAGGAAAAGCAGTGGAAGAAATTATTAATTTTAAATCGTCTACAATATTAATATTTTATGTATACAAAGTATAGCTAAGCAGGTCAAAAAAGAATTTGAAGAGCAACAAGAAAAGACAAAAACTAAAACAGCTATTTTTGTTTTCTTTTTGAGTACATCAGAAGCAAGAAGTCTGCCAATCAGTGGAGCCACTGCATTATTGAGGTGCTAACAGAGCACTCAAGGAAGATAAGGCCATTGCAGAGAAGCTAAATGAATACTTTGTATTGGACTTCACTACAGAGGATCTGAGGGAGATTTCTACACTAGAGACATTCTTTTTAGGTGACAGAGCTAAGGAACTGTCCCAGATTGAGGTTTCTATAGGAACTTTTGGAACAAATTGATAAGTTAAACAGTAATGTCGTTAGGACCAGATGGTATTCACCCAAGAATTCTGAAGGAACTCAAATATGACAATGCAAAACTATTACCTGTGGTATGTAAACTATCATTTAAATCAGCCTCTGCACCAGTTGATTGGCACATAGCTAATGCAGTGCCAATTCAAAAAACAAAATGAACACAGTTAGAGGTGATCCAGACACCTGGGATTACTAAAGTTAGGCTTACTGGCTTGTACCAGGCAAATTGGTTGAAACTATAGTAAAGACCAGAAGTATCAGTATGTTGGGGATTATTTAGTTGGTGTTGGTCCTGCTTTGAGCAAGGGGTTGGACTAGATGACATCCTGAGGTCTCTTCCATCCCTAATCTTCTATGATTCTATGACTTTTGTAAAGGGAAATCATGCCCCACCAATCTATTAGAATTCTTTGAGGGGAGGTTCAACAAACGTTGATAAGGGTGATCCAGTGGACATAGTGTACTTGGACTTTCAGAAAGCCTTTGACAAGGTCCTTCACCAAAGGCTCTTAAGTAAAGTAGGCAGCAATGGGATAAGAGGGAAGGTCCTCTCATGGATCAGTAACTGTTTAAAATATAGGAAATTATCAGTTTTCACAGTGGAAAGAGGTAAATAGTGGGGTCCCTCAAGGATCTATCTTGGGACCTGTAAGTTTCAATGTATTCATAAGTGACCTGGAAAAAGGGTTAGATAGTGAGGTGGAAAGTTTGCCGATGACACAAAATTTCTTAAGATGGAGTCCAGAGCTTGCTACTAAGAATTACAAAGGGATCTCATAAAGATTGGGTGACTGGGCAACAAAATGGCACAATAAATTTAATAAGTGCAAAGTAATGCTCACTGGGAAACAAAACTATATATAGAAATTGATGGGGGTTTAAATTAGTGTTACCACTCAAGAAAGATCTTGGTGTCATCATGGATAGGTCTGTGGAAACATCTGCTTAACATGAAGTGGCAAATCAAAAAAGTTAACAATGTAGGCACTATTAGGAAAGGGGTAGATAGGATATTCTCTGTCCTTCCACTGTATAAATCCATGGTATGCTCACACTTCGAATACTGTGTACAGTTTTGGTTTCCCATTGCAAAAGTATATGTATTAGAATTGGAAAAAAGTACAGAGAAGGGCAACAAAAATGATTAGGGGTATGGGGGAAAAAAAAAACTTCCATCCGAGAAGAGATTTCAAAGATGGACTCTTCACCTTAGAAAAGAGATGACTAAGTAGGGATATGATAGAGGTCTATAAAATCATGAATGGTGTGGAGAAAGTGAATAAGGAAGTGTTATTTACTCCTTTTCATAACACGAGAACCAGGGGCACCCAATTAAATTAATAGGCAGCAGCAATTAAAACATACATAAGGAAATACTTTTTCACACAATACAGAGTCAACCTGTGGAACTTTTTGCCAGGGGATGTTGTGAAGGTCAAAAGTATAACTGGATTCAAACAAGAATTAGAGAAGTTCATGGCTGCTAGCCAAGATGGTCAGGGATGCATCCCCTTGCTCTGTATGTCTCTGAACCTCCGACTGCTAGAAGCTGGGACAGGACGACAGAGGATGGATAATTTTGTAAGTTACCCTGTTCTGTTCATTACCTTTGAAGCATCTGGCACCAGCCACTGTCGGATGACAGGATACTGGGCTAAATGGACCATTGATCTGACCCAGTATAGCCGTTCTTATGTTCTTAAAAAGTCTATACCTTTACTTGCTGCATATGTACATATAGGAAGATGGAGTATGTTGTTCCAATAGCTGATACTTCATGTTTTCTAAATGGCGTGAATAAAATCTCAGTGTTTCTGAAACCTGATCAGGAAAATTCAGTTCTGAATAGTGCAGTTGCCCAATTTTACATCCCACTTCATTACAGGATACCTGAATTACCCTGATGTGCATGGTTACAAATATTAATAGTTATGAAGAGACACATGGTCCTTTAGCCCCCTTACTTTGGTCAACAGAAAGAAATAAACTGTCTCAACATGATCCACATGCAAGCCCATCCCAGAACTGGCAAAGGCCCTTTTGAGGTTAGGGAGGGAGAAAGAGGATACTGTAAGTGGCTCTGCCAGCCCCATAAGAAATTTGTCTAAGATTAGTGTCATTTAAGGCTGTATTAAGTCCCAAGTGGAGCTACCTTTGCACCTGGAAATCTTCCCTGGGATTTTCGTTCCCCACCATACCCTTCAGGTTCGTGGTTCCAGGGGCAGCAGTGGACAGAGGAGTCCCCAGCAGTACAGACTCTCTGGAATTATGCTGTCAGGGAGCCAGAGAGAGGACAGAGAGTCCTAGAGTCCATATGGCCTCTTGTGGCTGCCTGAAATCTCTTTTCTAGAGCCAAATGCCCTGTTCATTCTGTGAGGGGAGACGGCAGACTCACCCGTATGTATTGGTGTTATCTGATGAAAACTCCATGAGAGAAACCTCTAGAAGTTCTCTCTCACACATTTATCACCCTCCTGACAGGTTTTGTTTTTTGCCCATTAGAGGGGTATTTTGGGTTTAAAAAAACATGGGTTTGAGTTTAGAAAAAAGTGAGATTACTTTTTGTAGTGAGTGAAAGACAGCTATAGCATTAATGATGTTTTTTAGATTGTGAGGTATACATCTAACAATATAGATTTCAAAGCTATGCATGAGCAGTGCTTACACCATTGCTTGATGTGTGGATGTGGCCAGTTATACACCTAAATATTCAATAGTATGTGCATGTCAGGTACTAATGCATATTAATTAGGCACACAATTCAGTACATCTAGCTTTGAAAGTCTGGTCCTTTACGCATATTGGATCATTACTACTTTTATAATCTCAAGATTTTATTTCAAAAGCGAAAACAGTTTACTGGTTATTCATGTTCAGAAACAGCTTTGAGAAGTAAGAGGGGGGTCAACCATCTCTATATCTGTTCTGAGCATCAATAGCTGCCCTACACACTATATGATGCTCCAAATGTCTCAACAGAGCTTAGATCTCACCCATAGTTGGGAAGATTGAAAATCCGAAGGCAGAGCCCAGTCAGGGGCCCATTTCGTCTTCAAGACAAAATAAAGGGAAGAACACTTATATTAAAACAAACCATGCCTCAGGTGACATGGGCCAAAAAGTGTGTTCAGATTTGCTTGCCTCTTCCCCAAGACTCACACTCTACTGCCTAATTCCAGTTTTGGTTTGTCACATTTGTTCCAGCAAAACAAAATGAAAGATTCTATTCTTCTTTTGGTATTAACCCCTGTTAACAATGCAGAGTGTTCCTTGTTTGTATCATGCTGGGGGAACCCAGCCTCTATAGCAGGGGTTGGCAACCTTTCAGAAGTGATGTGCCAAGTCTTCATCTATTCACTCTAATTTAAGGTTTCGCGTGCCAGTAATACATTTTAATGTTTTTAGAAGGTCTCTTTCTATAAGTCTATAATATATAACTAAACTATTGTTGTATGTAAAGTAAATAAGGTTTTAAAAATGTTTAAGAAGCTTCATTTAAAATTAAATTAAAATGCAGAGCCCCCGGACCAGTGGCCAGGACCTGGGCAGTGTGAGTGCCACTGAAAAATCAGCTCACGTGCCACCTTCGGCACCTGAGCCATAGGTTGCCTACCCCGCTCTATAGCTTCAAAATGGATATCATCCTTGGAGGCTGTGTCATTAAAACCAACAGTACTCACCTATAAACAGAATTCTAGGGACATACTGGCCATCAGGTGAAAGATGTTTGTCAGTTGTTTCATACTGGAACAAAAGTGATAAGGTTCTAAGTCAAGATTGCTGCAGATCATGTTGTATAAAAAGCACAAACAGAACATTTTCTTTCTACTTGATAATTTCTTGGCTATCAAACTTAACATGTAGTTCGAAGTTTTAAAGTTTGAGAAATACACTAACCAAAGAACACGGTAAATCTGCAGATGTCATATTTAACAATGTTTTTATTTATTTTAAATAAATCTTATACTGTTGTGTATATCTTCTTGTAATAGCTATAGAATATACTGTATTTATTGTTAAATCTATCCCTGTTGTAGCACCAGACACTTCTAGTCATATCTGATTAAACTGAAAGAAGCCATAAATAATGATATATGTTTACTGCTTCCAACCACTGTCATGAGTAGAGCTAGTTGAAGTTTTAAGTTTTGATAAAATATAACTGGAGAACTTACAACAAGATTCAGAAGAACAAACTTTTCAGCCAATTTCTGTATTTCTTTGTGTTCAGCAAATACTTTCTTCAGTGCTACAATTAAGAAATGTCAAACAATTGTTACAAATAATAAATAAAATACAAACTTGGGGAAAGAGGGGAAAAATCACAAACATTTGCCAAGAAATGATATAGGAAAAGATTCAGACATGATTTGTGGACTTTCCAAAGTTAGGAGATTTTAGCAAGTCCAACGGAAAGAATTAAAATGGAGAGTTTTAAGCCTGTGTGTGCGCGATATCTGGAACAGAGCTGACGTAACAAATAGAAATGGCATAAGTCTGTTCCCCTCTCCCCTCCAAATTCAAACCCCTTCAAATCTCCTGGAAATTTGAATTTTATCCAAACCCACCACATTATTTTAGTTCTGCCTTCCAGTCCAACTCAGACAAGTCTAGTTTGGGTGTCAGGCCCTGATCCTTCAGTTGGCCCTTAATGCCCACAGAGAACTCTACTGAAGTGAGTGGAGTATGCCACTGAATTAGAGCGCAAGGTTGTATTTTAGCAGTATCTGAGTTCATAAGGTAGAAAATAAGATGGCTTTATGTTCAAAGCTATGTTACCTTGACTATGTGGGCAGTCCTCTAAATGGTGGATGATCATCAGGGGCTTGTTGCTGAAATGGAAGAAGACACCTCATTTTAGACTTTCCTTATTGACAACCTTAAAGCCACTGCTGATGAGGGAGATCATCTCAGACTGTGAAGGACAATTAACGAAAGCACAGATTTCTAACCGTCCTCAGAGTTCTTTCCCTAATGCCAAAGGCATCAGGTAAATCAGATAACACTAGATGGCGCCATTGAAACCTGTGGCCAGGATAGAAAAAATGTTGTTTTACCCGGTCTTGGCTCTGAACAAGGCTTCTTCATAGGTCTGAGTCCAGATCAGATTATCACCCCACCCTAAAGAAAAATGACATACAATTACCTTTAAAAGTTGTTAGCAATGAGAATATTATATCTAGGCTTGAAATATGAAGTAAAGGATACTAAGAAGTACTTTGAGAGAATATGCTGCCAAAAAGGGTATTGTAATTGAATGAAGATGAAATCTCTTCTGGGAGAAAAAAGTACTGGGGGGTGGGGAGGGTTGGTTATATTTAGAGGCCATAGAAAAAAAATATTTGTAAATATATAGGCAGGTGAAAGGAGAGGGACTGCAGGCCAGACAGCTATTTAAAAATGTAATAGGATTTAATGGAAGCAGATTGAGGGGTGAAAGAGTTTCATGGAGCTAGGATTGGGAGAATGAACCAAGTTTTTACCTCTGGAGAGAGTTTGAGGCAGTTTTGGTTTGGTCTCTTTTACTTCTTTTGTATCCCTTTTGCCATCGTTCTTAGCCAGGGCATAAGAGACAGCAACAAGCAGCAGGAACACAGAAATACAACTCTTCTCCATGGCTAGTGCTGAAAAGACAACAAACCCTTAGAATTCTGGCAGTTTCTCAGAATGCCAACTAGGAAATTGCTCAGCAGGATCATACAGTACATGAGCCTTCAGTATATAAATGGCTAAGTAACAAATATGAAGCTGGGCTGAGTCACTGCTAGAATGAACAACTCTTCCTAGTTTGCATTTTCAAGGATGTAATGAATAAGTAGTAAAGTTGATTTATTAATAATTTGTTCGCTAAAAAAATCTATCATCTCCCCAAAATCTTTAAAAGTTACTTGCGGCCACTTTAAAATATGCCCGTCTCATCTCAATGCAGTCATCCTAGATACTCACTCTGATGCGAGTTCTTTCTGTTTTTATTGATGGTGGCTTTACATACATTGAATTCAATCAATAAGACAAATGAGATTTGACAATTAGATAACTTCTATAGTACCATTATTTAATGGTCTAAAGGCACTTGCAAATATGAATAAGTGTCTTAGATATTATAAAACCTTTATAACAGAAGTTGACCCAATAAAAGATATTACCTCACGTATTCATTACTACAGTAAATAGGTGTTCTATAAATGAGAGAGACAAGATATCTCCCAACATCCTTGTAAGGGAGGTCAGTTTAGGAGGGCTTACTCCATTTCTCAGAGAAACTGAGGTACAGAGGGGCAAAATTACTGACCTTAGGGATCTCAGAGTGGCAGAGCCAGGGTTTGAACACAGATTAGAACAGAGGATTTGTTTCAAACTGCAAACGTATCAGTTTAAGGGATGCTTTACTACTGACATATCTTCCTCAGCCTGACTCAGGGAGTGAGGATGGAGCCTGGAAAGTTTGATCAAAAGTTCCTTGATCTTTTAAATAATCCTAACAGGGAATAAACTTAGTACTCTTACTCTGTGAGATTCAAATTTGCTCTCTAAGTTCTCTAGGATAGCATGGGGAGGGGTACTACAGAAAACTTAAGATAAACAGATAGGTATTCCAGAACATACATAGGAAAATCAAAATGGATGCATGAGCTTCAGCAGGCATATTTTAAATGCAGGCTGCAAAAGTGAAAGCATGGTGAGGCTACCTCTTTCCAGGGCTTTGGGGAAAACCACATGAGGGGGGCTTGTTAAGAGGAGTTAGAATGCCTGGTAAATCACCCTTTGCTGCTCTAATGCCCAATAGACTCTGGCTCTCTGCTCGGTCATGGCTTCAACAGCCTAGAAAAAACAACAAGAAATGTTTTTTTTTGGAAATAGGCTGATGTTTAGATTAGAAAAAAAAAGTCTCCTTAGAGGGGAGGAAATCTAGTAAATCTTCATTAGGAAGCCCAGTGGAGATTCAGAGCAGACTCCAGAGACAGTTTAGTTAGATCATTATGTAGGAAATATTGCTTTAAAAAAAAAAGGAACTGGTCAGACAGGAAATCAAAGAGCAAACAAATCTCAGCTTGCTGGCTGATGCAGAATTGAAAGCAATGACCAACCAGCATCAAACCTGCTCCTTAAAGCAGCATCTGTACAAAGCTAGATATTGCCATGATAAGGTTCAAGAGGAAAATAAAGTTTCTGGTTCTTTTAATTGAAGAGACAGTATTATTCCACCTGTCCCCTTTATGGCAAGCTATATGCTTTAAGTTGCCTTATTCTTCCCTTTCCATTTCTCACCTGCCACAGCAATAAGTAACTTGAGTCCAAAGCTCACTGGATTCTAACAGGTGCATTTCTAAGCAACAGCTCATAGCCTTACCTTGTTTATCCTCCCACTTGTCGGAGGAGCTGGGCAAGTGTTCCAAGTTTCAGTGTGAACTGCAAAGTCTCAGTAATACCTATTTATGCACCTTGGCACACCTCAACTCCACCCACAAGCTAGGTATTTGAATACTACACCCTGTGAGCTAACCTTTCTATTTTTTCAAAGAAAATTACATTCAGGGTTAATTTTTGAATCAAATAATTTTACCCTTTCATAGCAATTACCCCATACAAAATACATTTTAACACAGAGACACTTATATGGCCTTTTGGGTGATTTTTAAAAGGTATTTTAAAATATGGGCAAACAGCCAAGTCCAGGTAAGCTTAAATCAAGATTCCTGATTTGCCCAAAGGCTGATTTGTCTTTGCGTGATTGGATGGAAGTTTTAGCCTGCAGCAGGGTTCTTTCATTCCTTTGAGAAAGTCAAAATGATGATTCAGAACTTGAGGTTTCCATCACTGTGGTAATTAAGAGATTGTTTACTGTGCATGCTGTAGTCTAAGGCAGAGCATTGATTTTTTTGGTTTTTTAAACCTGAATCAAATAGGAACATTTACAATGAAACTTATTCTAGTGGGCAGCCATACAGACTCTGTAAACGATCACATTATTTGGGAACCTTAAAAACAAACACAGTTTAAAATCTGATATTTTAAATCTCTCTCTGATTCATGTCCTATGTAACAAAGTAATTCTATATTTATTTTAATTATGTCATAAAAATCCATGATTTTATATTTGATATACGTGCAATATAGTGCAACATTTAGGAAAAGTATAGAATCATTTGCCTGCATAGTGTTTGCTCTATATAATTTGCAGAGCAAAATTATATATATATATATCCATGGTGTTTGCTCTATATAATTTGCAGAGCAAAATATATTGTGTTCCTGATCTGGGCAACATATTCTGAAACTACAGTACATGCCATTTGAGGCCCCCTTAGTGCATTTTGGTTTTCAGACGTATTTTAAGGGACCCAGAATAATGGCCATCTCTGGTAGGGAAAGTTTAGCACTATCCAGAAAGGGAAATGAAACCCGTCAGATATAGATGTCGAATTCATTATGATTTCATGTATCTGCTAGTGAAAAGCAATTTCCAAATGCATTTAGACAGAGTATGTTTAAGAGAAAATACTCTTTACCCTAATACACCACTTTTTATTTTTAGTTTTCCCAACATTTTGTAAAGAGTAACTAGGAAAATGCTGAGCACAGATAAGATGATGATCTCATTTGACTGTAATTATTACATTTCTTATTAATGTAGTTCAGCACTTTGATATGTAATGTAATGTTATGAACTGGATGTTGGATGTGTGATAAACAAGAAATCTAAGTGTTCAAGGAGGTCAAGATTTTTTTAAACTCCATATCAAAGTACTTTATGCTATCTTTATGCATAGACTGATTATAGGTAAATGCAACGAGAGGCAGAAAGTAGTAATATAATGAGTGTTTTACCTGAGAGGGCTTTGCTCCTGTGCTTCTCCCATAGGATGCAGAGCTACATCTTACAGATGGCCACTGTAGCATCTGTCTAAATTAAATCTCCTCTAAGCCAAGATTTTCAGAAATGGGTGTCTAAAATTAGGCTCCTAAATCCACATGTAGGCTCCTGAAATCAATGGGAGCCACTGGGTGCTCAACACATTTGAAAATCAGGTCACTTCTTCAGATGCCTAAATATGGCTCTAGGAGCCTAATTTTAGGCATCCCTTTCTGAAATCTTTGCCTTATGTCAGTCAGTATCTAGACTTTCCAAATATTAATTCAGTGTGTGTTTGCTAAATCTCTTCCCTAAACTGTACCCAGCAGCCTTTAGTAACATAGGTAATATTTTAATTCTCACATCTATTTCCCAGCAGACGTTGCTGCAGTCTACAAATACAAATATGGCTGCCAGGAGAGACCTCATTTCCCAGCAACCTTACTTCCTGGAATCTCAGAGAGGCTAGCTGGAAAGTTCCCTGAGCCTCTCTTGTTCCTCACTAATGAAGGGAGAGGGAAGCTCCAGTCTTAGGCTCTAAAACTGGAGCCAACAGTGTGAATTATGTTATACACTCCAGATTGCTTATCTCAGACCTCATTCTCCACCTCAGTGATTATGTTCCTTGTCCTGTAGGAATTGTTTCATGAAAAACTGGAACAGCATATCACTGGTCCAGGTGGCTTTCCTTTATTCACCATAAAGAGCTTGTTACACTCTATGAGAGTTAATATTTAACTGTTTCAGGTACAATAACTGATTGCTTGATTATTCCTTTGACTTCCATTGCTTGTGAAGGGCTTGACACTCCCTTATTTCATATGGTTAAATAGCAATTCTTGTATTTTTGAATGTTTTTTTTCTTTCAAGTCTTCTAAACAATTTTATTTAAGAGCTCAGATAACATGGGGCCACTATCCTTTTCTTAGCATTTCTTACAGAGAGTTTTTACTTTTTCCATGGACTTTGGGTGCAGAATAGAAAATGCATTTAGGAGTGTACTTACAGATTTAGCCCCTTCTTTCCCTAAGAACATATTCAATATATGCTCCTAAGATTGGTGAGTTCTAGATCTGTGAGATACTTTATAATAAATAGCATAACTAAATGGGAGGAATAAAACAAAATATTACATGTACATTATAAATAAATTGAGCTCAAACCCAAAAACTGCCAAATTTCAGAGCCAACAATTTTCTAGTGCTGCCAAAATAGTAAAGCAGATTTTGAGATTAGCTAAGTGGAATTAGGACCAGACAGTGTGAGGTGCTGAGTGACCCCAATATCCATTAACGTTAATTGGCCCTGCTCTGATTTACACCAGTTGAGGATCTGACCCTCTGTCTTAAATATTAATATATACTCCTGGGGGAATTCTGCACCACCGCACATGTGCAGAATTTATGCCACCCGGAGATGTCTTTGCTTCCCCACAGAAAAATGACTTTGTGACAGGAAAGAAAAGAAAAGCTACAAAAGAGTGGTCAGGTAAGCCTCCCCAGCAGTACGTTTCGGGTGCCCAGGGCAGCTAGCAGAGAGGTACATCACGGTGGAGCAGAAGGTGGGACTGGGGAAGACCCGGCTGGTGTCTCCTACCTTGCACTGGGCTCAGCTGCTAGTTGTGGCTGGGCGGGGAAGGATGGGATTTCCTCTTCTCCTGCACAGCATCCAGGGTCATGTCAGACCCGCCCCCAGATTTCTTCTCCAGCTGTAGGAAGCTCTGCTAATTCCCCCACTGCCACATGCTTCCTGCACCCATCGCTCCTCAGCTGCAGTGGGAGGGGGTCACTGTATAAGGAGTTGCTCTCCCATCCACCCAACCCCCATGCATCCAGACCCCCTCATAGCCAGACACTCCCACAGAGCCTCACCCCTGCACCCAGAACCCCCCCTGATGAGCCCTACTCCCCCTTCACCTGGACCACCCTGATGAGCCACCTGCACCCAGATATCCACCTTACTGAGCCCCAACCAGTTGCACCTGGATTTTCACACCACAGAGCCCCACTCCTCCAGCATCTTGACCCCTCCACTGAGCCCTTCATACCCAACCCCCATGCTGAGCTCTATCCCCCACAAACCCAGACCCTCCCCCTGCTAAGCCCCAACCACCTTCACCTGCACCCCCTTGCAGAGTACCATTACCATTGCACCTAGAACGCCCCCAACAAGCCCCTGTGCATCCACATCCCCCCCCCAACCCGGATCCACCACTGAGCCACCCACACCCAGACTGCCCCCCACAGAACCCTCTCAACCCACACCTGGATCCCCCACACACCAAGTCCCTCCAGACCTGGATCCTGCCTTGCTGAGCCTGCCTGCCCAGACCTGGGGTCTAAATTAGCTGTTACCACTCAAGAAAGAGATCCTGGAGTCATTGTGGATAGTTCTCTGAAAACATCCACTCAATGTACAGTGACAGTCAAAAAGCAAACAGAATGTTGGGAATAATTAATAACGGAATAGACCATAAGACAGAAAATATCGTATTGCCTCTATATAAACCCACAATATGCTCACATCTTGAATACTGCATGCAGATGTAGTCGTTCCATCTCAAAAAAGGTATATTGGAATTGGAAAAGGTTCAGAAAAGGGCAACAAAAATTCTTAGGGTATGGAATGGCTGCCATATGAGGAGAGATTAATAAGACTAGGACTTTTCTGCTTGGAAAAGAGACGACTAAGGGGGGATATGATGGAGGTCTATAAAATCATGACTAGTAAATAAGGAAGTGTTATTTACTCCTTCTCAGAACACAAGAACTAGGGGTCACCAAATTAAATTAATAGGCAGCAGATTTAAACCAAACAAAAGGAAGTATTTCTTCACAGTCAACCTATGGAACTCCTTGCCAGAGGATGTTCTGAAGGCCAAGACTATAACAGGCTTCAAAAAAGAACTAGATACATTCATGGATGATAGGTCCATCAATGGCTATTAACCAGGATGGGCAGGGATGGTGTCCCTAGCTTTTGTTTGCCAGAAGCTGGGAATGGCCGACAGGGGAGGAATCACTTGATGATTACCTGTTCTGTTCATTCCCTCTGGGGCACCTGGCATTGGCCACTGTCGACAGACAGGATACTGGGCTACATAGCCCTTTGGTCTGACCCAGTGTGGCCGTTCTTATGTTGGTGCTCCTGGCACAGAGGGGCAGGGCCCTGGGGTGTTTCTGGGGCAGGTCTGGTCTTTGCGCTATGTCAGGGTTGGGTGCAGCCTCACTGCTGAGCCTGTGCCCTGGAGTGTGGGGAGCTGCACAGTGTTCTCCCACCTCTGTGCAGCCAGTGCCCTGTGCTCCCCAATGCCATGCCGGAGCCTCCACATTTATCTGACAACATTTCCAGAATTTTGAAGAATTTTAAATTATTGTGTGCAGAATTTTTAATTTTTTGGTGCAGAATGCCCTCAGAAGTAAGTATAATAATCAGCTTCCAACTTCATGTCAGTCTAATGCTTTCCCATCTGCAGGTGGGGGAGTTCTTCACTTCACGTGTATTATCTACAGTCTAAACCAATACCTAATATACTGTATATACATTTCTTAAACTACACAGCAAATGTAGATAGATAGCTAGATATACATGAATTGGATTTAAAATACCATATTCTTTCAGGCATCTGACCCACAGGCCGTTCCTGCAAAACCAAAACTCAACCAAACCCCTGTCGTTTTGATTTCTCTGACAGGAATTGTTTCCCACTGGGCGTATATGATGCAACTCAGCATTACTTGATATGAAGTGACAGAATGGAATGTACGTATGAAGTTCTGTCGTCCAACTAGTTTGGGTGCCCTGTAGCATTTCAGATAAAGGTGGGGTTATATCATATAACAATTTATGTCCCATTTTGTGTGCTGGTATGTGCTGGGAGCAATGTTTGAATGACCTAGCTTCAAATCATTTGATGTATCAAACAGTGAGTAGCTCCATCAGATATCTAAAGCTTTCTATTGTTATATAGTTTAATAAACCATCCCACCCCACTACCCCAAGGACTTTAGAATATTTCACCACAGGAATAACAGCAGAGAGAGGGGTGAGGCCCAGAGGCATGAGGAGAGCCATAGAGTTTTGTAAGAATTCATTATTCAGTCTCTCAGGGCACATTAGTGAGATTGTCTTTGACAGACATTTTACAGGGGCATGGAATTTTGGGAGGGCGTTTGTACATGGGGAAAGCGCTTATGTACACATTTTAATGTTTTATACTGTATTTTGATAGACAGTATTTTATAGACCTTTTGGTTGAGTCCTTCCTGGAGCAGTAGGACTTTGCAGTCCAGCTATCCCAGGCCTGGGAACCAGTCCCTTAGACTTCCTATGCCCTCTAGTCCAGTGGTTCTCAAACTTTTTTTTTCGTGGACCACTTGAAAATTGCTGAGGGTCTCAGCAGACCATTTAATGATTTTTCCAAATGTTGCTTGTACCGTTAGCTAACTATTGTAAAGCACTTTGGATAAAAGTGCTATATAAAAAAAACCTTAATAATTAATGTTTTTTGTTCTACAAATAAAAGCACACAACTCATATTTTAATATCAGTAGCTTTACCTTTCTAATGTGATGGATGTGCCCTTTATCTCCTGCCACGGCAGCCCCGAAGCTGAGGCTGGGAAGGAAGGCCGTCTCTCTCTGGCAGCTGCAGCTCTGGAGCTGGGGAAAGTCACCTCATCTCTGGCTGCCACAGCCCTGCACATCCCAAATTCCCCCCACCTCCTCTTCTCACCCCACTGCCCCCTCCCACATACCCCCTATTTCCCCCAAGCCCACCACCTCACCTTACATGTGCATCTTCTCAAGGGTCCGGGCACCTAATTAGTGGAGCCACGCCTGCGCAGCACCACTAATTAGTTGGGTGGCCCTTCATTCTCTTGTGTGCAGCTGCCCAGGCTTGCACCTTAGAGGGAACTATCAGCGGACCACCTGAATGGAGCTTGCACCACAGTTAGAAAACCTCTGCCCTAGTCATTTACACACACTCCCCGTGTGCTCCACCAGCTGTGGGCACTCTGGGGTTCCAGTTTATCCCCTTCAGGGACAACAAGACAGGAAAGCAAGGAACACAGGCTTAGCCAAGGGATTTCTTAACTGCAGAAACTTTACTCTTAAAAAAGAACATGAGAGAGTTACAGACATTTGCAAAACAACAGAAGTCCTGAGACATACTCACCCACCCCATGCCTGTCACCCCTTCTGTGAGTCCAAAGTCTTGTCATTGTTTCAGCTGAGGCAGAATCTCTCTGTCCCTACTGCTTCTCTCACTCCAGTTCATTCTTCAAGCATGTGGCAATAGATGGCCACCCTCACAGAGAAGCACTCCCTCTTAAATAGAGTCTATCTTTTTTGCCATGTGGTCAACTGGCAGACTTGTCCATTCTTGTCCCCTTCATCCCTCTCCCCACATGCTCTGGTTGAGAAAACCCATTGTTCTATGAGGATAGACTGGTAATTGAGACAGTCAGAGTCAAGAGCCCTACATTGGCATATTGATGGCTTCTGAGAGACGATCTTTCAATGAAGTATCAAGCACTTTTCCTTGGAAGGGTAGTTGACTGGAATACGTCATAAAAACTTTGCCTCACCCAAGGATAGACGTGAGTTCAGCACATAGTACAAAATGGAGGTCACAATACAAAATGGAGGTCATATTGTGTCCCAGACATATCCCATTCTGTCACAGCTGATATAGGGCCACAATGAGGCTAATCTAATTGAAATGTGACTTCTTGTATTTATATATTGCTGGCACAGAATGGGTATTGGCTTCTACCCGTGAGGTGGCTGCATTTCATCAGCGTGCAGGTTGTTCCAGTATACAAATATAAATGCAATACATCACACTGAATAGCTAGCTGGCTAAGTGAGCTATTTAGAATGACAGATAGACCCGTGTACTTAAAGTCTTGTTTTAGAGTTACTGCCTCCTGGAAAAGGCAAACACACTCCTTCAAGTAGAGACACTAAATAAACACTGTCAAAGTCACAAAGCTGTCATTCCTCTCTAGGAGGAAGGGTGTTATCCCTATTATCCTGTCCAAATTCCAACTTGCATAATTACATAATCCAAATTTCTCCTTTACTTTCAAATAGCGTACATGTTCTTCACTTCTACTCTTTACAAATGGTATTCATTATTGCTGACACAAAATAGGTGCTGACTTCCAGCCCCAGAGTGCCCGTATTTCCCTGGGAGTTATCTTAATATACACTGGCCCAGGCCCGAGATGCATCTGACCTGCGCTTAGCACAGCTGTGGAGGTGGTGAGGCAAAGGTGGCTGCACAAAACCTTTGTGGCCCCTAGCTTCAGGAGCCAATGGACTCTTGATTTAACTTTCTCCTGGCTGACCATGGCCTCAAGGGGCCATTCCATAGCTGGAATAGAGTGGCACTTAGATAATGTCTTTTTGCTGAGCACACCCCTTCCCTGTGCTGGGGGATACAGCTGCTACACTGGTCTATGCCATGTGAAACTTTCTTTTGTGCAAAGGGAATTTCCATATAGTCAAATGAGCTTTGGTTTGCTTGGTGCCGTTAGAATGGGGAGCTACAATCTGATCCACTGTAAAGTGCTTTAGAATTGTTAAGTCCTAGACATAGGTAAGATTATAGTTATTAAGAGCAACTAGTGACTAAAGTGTTCAAAAAGAGAATTTGGGGTAGGGGGGAAGTTTCCTGGTCCCAGACAGATATGTGGCTGTCAGATTTCAAAGCCTAGTTGGGGTAAGATGGATGAACTCTTTGTGAACCCTGGCAGGCAGGGGTTTAAATTCCTGTCATGTGCAGCAGCTGCTGGAGTTGCAGAAGGAAGCAGACAGCTGATGCCCTGGCTGCTTGCAGTCTAGTAGCTAGCCTAATTGATCAGTAGGTGGTACCTGAGGGGAATATTCAAGACAGCAGCTACCTGTTTTCTAGAGGTTGGAAGATATAAACGAGTAGCTGGGATGCTGTGAGCGGTGAAAGGAAAGTGCCTTGTTATTCAAGATGGTTTAAAGGTGGAGAAAAAGACTTAAGTATGTGTAGAAATCTTGAAAAGGCAGAACACTTGGGCCCATTTCTATTCTAGAGTGTGCTGCTTTGACCTATAAGCTAGCATCCCTGAGGCTTGATAACTGCCCTATTCTCTAGCCTATTTGCTTTAAATATCAAATCTTTCATCAAAAGCAAAGGTAACAGATGACTGACTGTTTCACAGAGGTCCATTTCCCAGGGCAAGACAAAAATTTCATTCTTCAATAACACCCAACTGACTGGATACTCTGTAGATAGAGCATAGAGATGAGAGTAAAAAAACCTGTTGTTTCCTCCCAGCTCCGCTCTTGTCTCGCTACAGATCAGTTTCCTCCATCTCTACAATGTAAGTGGTGAGTGTATTATTTCTATTATATGTAAATGAATGTGATAAATTGAATTGAAGCTGGCTCACTAAACTGAAACTGAAGCAGTGAAGGAAGTTCTGAGGCTTTAGAACCCTGGTGTATAGTTTCAGTAAGTTTTATTAGTGGTTCTGCTCTGAACCCCTGAAAAGCTCTGGGGTTCTGATCAGAGAGTGCCCAACAATTTACAGCTTCAAACATATTTGATATGAGTTCTCAGGCTTCAAGAAGTTCTTATATTGGACTAGTTAGGAAGTCAGATATTGTGATTCTAAGGTCTCACCTTTTGTGAATCATCCTCTTCTATGATACCCCCTTATTGTTCTATTTGCTCTTGTTGTTTGGGAAAGCTAAGCACTGAGCTATAGACGGTGGTGAAATTATTTAAATAGTTTTGCAAATTAATGTTTTTTAATATTCAGGCTTTTTCCTTCTAATTTATGAGGTAGCTTATTTCTAGAAACCAGTAAAACTGCATGTCTATTTCACCTTCCTTGCAAACTTTTTGGGTGACGTGTGCAATATCTCTATGGCTAGCACTGTTTGCATTTGTTTCTCGTGTAACTATGATGCAGAAGTAGTTCCTCTACTACTGTTTTTACTGCACTGGCTCAGCCCAGAAAATAAACATTGGTAGCACTTTCATAATTGGTTTCTTTAAGTCCTAGTCATCATTCCAAAGCTTAGCTGGGCGGCTCTCTCAACGGAAGGGTCTACGTTGGCTGTGTGCATACCAGTTACTTACATCTGCTAGTGCTTCATCTTTTTGATGACTGATATTGTTAGCTATGTCAGTAAAAACTTGAGCATGAATGCTTAACTAAAGGCCATTTTAGAACTCACTGAACTGCAGTCAAACCAGTTTCAAATACATGCAAGCTGTTTCTTTCACTAAGTAATGGGATACTGGGCTTTCCATGCAAATAATTCTACTTATTAATTACTGCAAAACCTTTGTTTGGGACTAACAATGAGTGAAAGTGCCATAGTTTCAGAAGGCTTGGATACTGCTGAGCAGGTGTAGAGATGACAAATAACATGAGAAAAATAAGCACTTTATGTGCTTTCTTTTGTTTTGTTTTTGGAATTACAAGGCTTTTCCTCCTCCTGCCTTGTTCACATAAAATTGAATTAGTCTTATTGCTCTGCAGCCCCATCAAATAAACTGGTGGGAGCAATTTTCAGGTTTGGAATCTGATCCTGCTCCCATTGATTTCAGTGGGAGCAGCCCTGTGTTCTTGGAGTTTTTTTTGTTTGTTTGTCTCAGGTTGATGGATACTTAAACAAAAATGAATTTGCCTGACATCAAGGTATTTATCACATATTTAAAGTGCCAAACCTACCCATGCACAATGTAACTTTATGAAAGATGTTAACCAAAAGACACATGGTATTCCAGAACACTTGACAGAAATACATTTTCATGGCGTTTTTATCTAATAAGGTTTCTTCTCCCTTTAAATCAGAATGTTTCACCACGTGTAAAATTTTGTGAAAGCATCTAAATGGTTGCCTGTTACCTCAACCCTCCCATCTCTAATTGTCTCATTGAATTCATCCTCTGGTAAATTTAAACTCTTGCTCGGTATTTGCAGAACTGGCAAACAGGAATAACTGCAAGCAACAGTACTGGGCATTGTCTTGGTGGTGTTTAGTGTTATGATAATTCGGGAGTGGCTTTGTTTGAATAACAGTTGCAAACTCCCATCTCTTGGCTTTAATTATGCCAAGGTGTGAGTATGGGGTTGTGAGTGGCAGCAGTAGTAAGATTGGTTTTGTTGTGCTGGGAGGTGAATGGCAAATACCTTATCTAGTGTGTGCAGGATAATATTTTATTTCCTCTTTTTTTTTTGTATTATAGGATAATCTAAGTGAACAGTACATCATACAGTGCAGTAACTCACTGCCTTTCAGTGAGCACATATTAAACGTGTAATACTCGCCCATAGAATCACATGGATTTATTGAACACTGCAGCTGCTAACTCCAGCAGACACAAGTGGGACTGAACTTCCTGCTAAAACCCTCAAATCAAATACTACTACATCACTTAACGCTAAGATAAAGATATAGTACAATGTATTGGTGGAGGTGCTGTCTGCATTGATCATTATAACTCTTTTCTTTCTCCAGTTAAATAAGAACTTAAGAGTAACTCCTCGGAATCCATGTACCCAGCCATCCATGAAGATTTCCATGTTGATCTGCCTGCCTGAGTCCTATATTCAGTCATGGAGACATCACTTGTATAGCCCCCTTCCCTCCCTGGGTTACTCAGGAGCAGGCAACACCTGCTGTGGGCCAGGATAACTGATGTTGTTCACCAGTAGGATTTCCAGGATCTCCTTTACTGTCATGTTGGATACAGGGCCAGCTCTAGGCACCAGCGTTCCAAGCATGTGCTTGGGGAAGCCCTTTTCAAGGAGCGGCATTGCGGCACTTTACGGGTGGCACTTTTCAAGGGGCGGCACTCCGGCCTTGCTTGCTTTCTTTCTTTTTTTTCTTTTTTTTTTTTTTGCTTTGGGCGGCAAAAAACCTGGAGCCAGCCCTGGTTGGATAGGCTGGAATCCTCTATCCACTCCTCTGCTGCAGTTTCTTTAGATGTAAAGGAAATTAAAATTGGCGGTACCTCCACCTGGCTGGGCCCTATACACATTCAATTCAATGGCATGCCTTGGGAGCCTCCAGGAATTAACCTAAAATAATCTGTGAAATGGGTCTAGCTCAAAAATACCAATTATAAACAATATACACTTGGATTAGAGTTAACCACACCTTTACTTAACAATTTAAGAGAACATGGTATAACAGATGGCAACAAGGGGCAGAATAATTCTAATTTGGGATCATTCCAAGCTGCACAACCCCTCTGAAGGCTGGAGTTGTTTTAAGCAGATGTCAGCAACTCTGGGTTCTGGTTTGATGACAAGACCACTCCACTTCTTCTCAGACTCCAGCAACCCCGTAAAGTCTCTTTGCTGCCCCCCTTTCCTTGCGAGCACTTTTGCAAACAAGGGTGGTGGTTACTCACATTGCCTTCACTGCAGGCAGGGGCGGCTCTAGGCACCAGCAAAACAAGCTGGTGCCTAGGGCGGCAAAATCTAGGCGTCCCCTGCCACCGGGGCGTTAGGCTGGGCCGGCGGCCCTGCCGCAGTCATGCCTGCGGGAGGTCCACCGACTGGACCTGCCGCAGGCATGACTACGGAGGCGCTTGTCCCGGCTCGGCTGGACCTCCCGCAGGCATGACTGCGGCAGCTCAGCCGCCGGACCCGCGACCCGTCCGGCCGCGGGAGGTCCAGCCGAGCCACGGACCAGCGGTCCTCTGCAGTCATGCCCGCGGAGGTCCGCTGCTCCCGCGGCTCCGGGGCGCCTCCCCCGCATGACTGCTTGGGGCGGCTAAAAACGTAGAGCCGCCCCTGACTGCAGGCCCACCTCAGTCAGCTCGGGGCACAGCAATAGTCTCTGCTGTGGCTCCAGTGAAGCCCATGAACAGCCTCTGAGGCTCCCTGCTTGATCAAATGCCCAGCAGGCTCTTAGCAGCTTCTTCTGGCTTCCTATCAGCAGTTTGGCAGCAGCTCCTGGTTTTGACAGAGCTCCAAAAATCTATTTCAGTTCCGCTCCAAAATGGAGCCTACCGCATGCTCTCCCTGGAAGTCTCTTTCTCTCTCACTCTCTTTTCCCCAAAGCATCATGGAAGATGTAGTCTCAAAGCCTGAATTGCAGTACTGAGGATCTTCCCAGTTAAGTTTAGAGGCCCCTCTAGTAAAGTGTGCCTACATTTGTAATAGGATCTACATTATCAGTAAGTGCAGAGCTCATATTTCCTAAGTCAGGCCTATCAACCGTCCGTTGAAGACTTTAGTGTGAAGTCCTGAGGACACCCTGGCAATTCCCCCTTCACAACTGGTCTCCCACCATGAGCCACAGGAACTTGTTGTGGTGCCTCCAAATACTCTTTTTTGCATCCCTCTGGGATGGTGGTTCAGCATCTTGAATGTTTACCCTACCCTTTCTTTTGATGAATTTGTGCACCAGTTCTTGATGCACTAGAAAGGGGTGAGCTCTTGCTGTCTGTATCAGCAAGGATAAGTTGTTTAGTTTTTTAATTACTGTATAAAGTCCCCTCCAAAAAGGTGCAAGTTTGGGATTTTTTTCAGTTGCGGAGCCACACCTTCCATCCTCCCTGGACGGGCACATAATTCTCCTTTTTCCTGTCATGCTTGCTTGTGGCTCATCAGTTTCTCCAACTTCCTGTAATGCTCCGCTCAAGTCACTCTTAGATTCCACCTTGTCTCTCACCTGTGTAGGTGCAGGAAGCTTTGGTGCCTGAACATTGTCACAAGAAAGTGTGGGTTTGCGGAGTCCAAAAATGATTTTCTAAAGGAGAATAATGGATAGTTGAGTGCGATTTGGTGTTATTTTTTTGTCATCTTTGAATATTCTTCATATTCCAGTCTTCTTGATCTTCTCTAAGGCCTGGTCTACACTAGGAGTTTATGTCGAATTTAGCAGCATTAATTCGATTTAACCATGCAACCGTCCACACCAGGAAGCCATTTAATTTGACCTAGAGGGCTCTTTAGTTCGACTTCTGTACTCCTCCCCGACGAGGGGAGTAGCGCTAAATTGGACATGGCTATGTCGAATTAGGCTAGGTGTGGATGCAAATCGACCTTAGTAGCTCCGGGAGCTATCCCACAGTGCACCACTCTTGATGCACTAGAAAGGGGTGAGCTCTTGCTGTCTGTATCAGCAAGGATAAGTTGTTTAGTTTTTTAATTACTGTATAAAGTCCCCTCCAAAAAGGTGCAAGTTTGGGATTTTTTTCAGTTGCGGAGCCACACCTTCCATCCTCCCTGGACGGGCACATAATTCTCCTTTTTCCTGTCATGCTTGCTTGTGGCTCATCAGTTTCTCCAACTTCCTGTAATGCTCCGCTCAAGTCACTCTTAGATTCCACCTTGTCTCTCACCTGTGTAGGTGCAGGAAGCTTTGGTGCCTGAACATTGTCACAAGAAAGTGTGGGTTTGCAGAGTCCAAAAATGATTTTCTAAAGAAGAATAATGGATAGTTGAGTGCGATTTGGTGTTATTTTTTTGTCATCTTTGCATATTCTTCATATTCCAGTCTTCTTGATCTTCTCTAAGGCCTGGTCTACACTAGGAGTTTATGTCGAATTTAGCAGCGTTAATTCGATTTAACCATGCAACCGTCCACACCAGGAAGCCATTTAATTCGACATAGAGGGCTCTTTAGTTCAACTTCTGTACTCCTCCCCGACGAGGGGAGTAGCACTAAATTCGACATGGCTATGTCGAATTAGGCTAGGTGTGGATGCAAATCGACCTTAGTAGCTCCGGGAGCTATCCCACAGTGCACCACTCTGTTGACGCGCTGGACAGCAGTCCAAGCTTCGATGTTCTGACCAGCCACACAGGAAAAGCCCTGGGAAAATTTGAATTCCTTTTCCTGTCTGGACAGTTTGAATCTCATTTCGTGGTTGGACATCGGGGCGAGCTCAGCAGCACCGGCAGCGATGCAGAGCTCTCCAGCAGAGGAGTCCATGCAATCTCAGAGTAGAAAGAGGGCCCCAGCATGGACTGACCAGGAAGTCTTGGATCTGATCGCTGTGTGGGGCGATGAGTCTGTGCTTTCGGAGCTGCGCTCCAAAAAACGTAATGCCAAGACCTACGAGAAGGTCTCCAAAGCCATGGCACTCAGAGGATACAGCCGGGATGCAACGCAGTGCCGCGTGAAAATCAAGGACCTGAGACAAGGCTACCAAAAAATCAAAGCGGCAAACGGACGCTCTGGAGCCCAGCCCCAGACATGCCGCTTCTACGAGGCACTGCGTGCCATTCTCGGTGGGTCTGCCACCACTGCCCCACCAGTGACCATCGACTCTGAGGATGGGATAGTGTCGACGGGCAGTTTCTCGGCGATGTTCACGGATGGGGAAGATGAGGAAGGGTTTGTGGAGGACGAGGCAGGCGACAGCGCTTACAATACTGCTTTCCCCGACAGCCAGGATCTCTTCATTACCCTCACAGCGATCCCCTACCAACCCTCCCTGGCTGTTAACCCGGACTCTGAATCAGGGGAAGGATCAGTCGGTAAGTGCTATAAACATGTAAACATTTATTTTTTAAAAAACAGGAATAAAAACTATATGAAAAGAAGGTCAATACATATAGGGATAGAACAGAAATCCTCTTGGGAGAGTTCCACGAAGCTCTCATAGAGGTACTCGAAAAGCCTCCGCAGGAGGTTCCTGGGGAGAGGTGCCTTATTGGGTGCTCCGTGGAAGCACACTCTTCCGCGCCAGGCTATCCTCAGGTACTGTGGGAGCATTGCCTCCATGAGCATGGCAGCATAGGGCCCTGGTTTGTGCAGGGTTTCACGCAGCATGCGCTCTCTGTCTCTCTTAGTGACCCGCCTCAGGGTGATCTTGCTCGGCGACTGCTGCATCTAATTAGGGGAATTAGTGTAATGTTACTATTGGGAATGCTTCACTTTTCCTTTGCATAACAATAAGCGTCGTTTAACAGCCACGTGGTGGAGGCTGCAGAGGGGAAGCATACAGGGATCTTTCCCGGGGACAGCCGCGAGGGGGTGGAACAGGGTCAGAGTTTATGCTTTCCGGATTGCCTGCAGCAGGAGGGCACTGCTATACATTAACTTTTAAGCAGCCTAAAGTTTACGGCTTACCATGCCTGGCTGGCTGCTACACGGATTCTGCTGTCCTGCCCCTCTTGTCTCATTTCCAGTGCAAGACCCCAGGCAATGAAAGTGAAGGCCGAAAATTCGAACTTGTCCTGAGAGCGCATGAGATAGGTGCCGTGTATGGTCTTGTTCACAGAGACAGACTAGACTGTGTTCAGTGTTCACAAACATGTATCTTTGCAAGGAAATCACTTCCTTTTTCCCATCACACAGCTGCGGCCGTTTCCCGACCTGCCCCGGCATCCCCCTCACAGAGGCTGGCGCAGATTAGGCGGCGAAAGAAAAAGACTCGGGACGAGATGTTCGCTGAACTGATGGCCTGCTCCAGAGCTGAGGCGGCCCAGCAGAGCCAGTGGAGGGAGACCCTCTCCCAGTACCAGCGCTCACACAGCGAACGGGAGGACAGGTGTCGGCAGGAAGACCAGCAGGCGACTCAAACGCTGCTTGGCCTAATGAGGGAGCAAACGGACACGCTCCGGCGCCTTGTGGATGTTCTGCAGGACCGCAGGCAGGAGGAGAGAGCCCCCCTGCATTGTATCTGCAACCGCCCTCCCCCGCCACAAAGTCCTGTCCCCCCCTCACCCAAAATAACAAGAAGGAGGGGCGCTAGGGGCCATGAAAACTGTCACTCCACCCCAGCAGAGCGCTCATGTACCAAACAGCTCTCATTCCCTAAATTTTGAGAAGTGCTTCCCTTCCTGGCTCACCCAATCCCAAATCCCAGTTTCATCCCCCAACTGTGTAGTTGAGTATTAAAAATAGTTTGCTGTTAAGTACTGTTTCCGTCATGTTTCTTTGCAGAAGACTTTGTGTGAAGGGGGGGGAGGGGTTTGTTAATTGCATAGGACAGCCACCATTACCAGGGTACAGACATGGGGGCAGGATCAACAGCAGGTCACACACAGAGTGCAGTCACTAGGCACCCGGGTCAGTCTGGGAGGTGTCTGCTGCCCCAGGTCAGTCTGGGAGGTGTCTGCTGCCCCAGGGTCCTAGCGCCTGCCATCCACAAATGGCAAGGCAGGCTGCCCTTACCATGCCCTTCCACCCTAGCCATGAGCCTCTCCGATGCCCTGAGCCCCAGCCAGAGCCCTCATCCCCCTACACCTACTCACCCTTCCCACACACCCCTCACCCCTTCCTGCAAACCCACCCTTTCCTGCACACCCTCCTGTAACCATCCTCCCCCCCAGAGACCGCTGTAGGAGCAGGAGCCTGTCATTCCTCGAGTGTAGAAGCGGTCTGTACATCACTGCACACCATACCCACCACAGTCTGCGTCCCTGTTTGAACCCTTTAATGCGAATTCATTAGTAAAGAAAACTTTATTAATTAACAATGTTCCATTAACTTTATTTTTAAATTTCTGTTGGAAGGGGGGAAACCTGGTGAATGGGGTATGTAACCGCAGAAGAAAGTCAACAGTAACTGAAACAGGGGCAGGTTCAGCTTCTCTGTAAAGAAACCTGCTCGCTGAGGAACCTAGCTTTCAAAGCCTCCCGGATGCACAGTGCTTCCCGCTGGGCTCTTCTAATCACATGGGTGTCTGGCTGAGCGTAATCAGCAGCCAGGCGATTTGCCTCAACCTCCCATCCCACCATAAAGGTCTCCCCCTTGCTCTCACAGAGATTGTGGAGCACACAGCAAGCTGTAATAACAATGGGGATATTGGTTTTGCTGAGATCCGAGCGAGTCAGTAAGCTCCTCCATTTCCCCTTGAGACGTCCGAAAGCACACTCCACCACCATTCTGCACTTGCTCAGCCGGTAGTTGAAGAGTTCTTTGTCACTGTCCAGGGCGCCTGTATAGGGCTTCATGAGCCAGGGCATTAGCGGGTAGGCTGGGTCCCCGAGGATCACTGTAGGCATCTCCACATCCCCAACAGTTATTTTGTGGTCCGGGAAGAAACTACCTTCCTGCAGGCATCTAAACAGACCAGAGTTCCTGAACACACGCGCGTCATGAACCTTGCCCGGCCACCCGACGTAGATGTTGGTAAAACGTCCCCTATGGTCCACCAGTGCTTGCAGCACCATTGAAAAGTAGCCCTTTCTGTTAATATACTGGCTGGCCTGGTGGGCCGGTCCCAGGATAGGGATGTGAGTGCCATCTATAGCCCCACCGCAGTTTGGGAATCCCATCGCGGCGAAGCCATCTATGACGACCTGGACGTTTCCCAGGGTCACTACCTTTGTGAGCAGTAGGTCAACGATTGCGTTGGCTACTTGCATCACAGCAACCCCCACGGTAAATTTGCCCACGCCAAAGTGGTTCGCTATTGACCGGTAGCTGTCTGGCGTTGCAAGTTTCCAGAGGGCTATGGCCACTCGCTTCTGCACACTCAGGGCTGCTCGCATCCGGGTGTCCTGGCGCTTCAGGGCAGGGGACAGCAAGTCACAGAGTTCAAGGAAAGTGCCCTTACGCATCCTGAAGTTTCGCAGCCACTGTGATTCATCCCAGACCTGCAGCTCTATGCGGTCCCACCAGTCTGTGCTTGTTTCCCGGGCCCAGAATCGCCGTTCCACAACATGAACTTGACCCATTGCCACCATGATCTCCGTGGCGCGGGATCCCATGCTTTGTGAGAGGTCTGTGCCACTCTGACACTTCATGTCCTCACTGTGCTGCCGGAGCTTCCTCGCACGATTTCTCAGCAGCTGACTGTGGAAGAGGTGGATGATAAGGTGCGAGGAATTGACAACGGCCATAAGTGCAGCAATGATCGCAGCGGGCTCCATGCTCGCAGTGCTGTGGCGTCCGCACTGTCACTGACCAGAAAAGTGCGTGAACAGATTGCCCGCCGGCGCTTTCAGGGAGGGAGGGCGGGAGTGACGGTTGAATGACGACAGTTACCCAAAACCACCCTCGACACATTTTTCCCCCAGCAGGCATTGGGGGCTCTATCCAGCATTCCAATGGGAAGCGGGAACTGTGGGATAGCTGCCCAGAATGCACCGCTTCCAATGTCGACGCTTGCCCCGTTAGTGTGGACTCACAAAGTCGAATTAGTGTCCTTAGTGTGGATACACAAATTCGACTTCATAAGGTCGAATCCACAAATTCGACCTAAGTTAAATCGAACTACTCTTGTAGTGTAGACATACCCTAAGTGTCTCAGGGCTTGCCTACACTTAAAATGCTGCAGCAGTGTCATTCTAGCACTTCAGTGAAGATGCTACCTACACTGACTGGAGAGGTTCTCCCATTGGTGTAGGTAATCCACATCTCTAAGAGGTTGTAGTAAGGTCAATGGGAGAATTCTCCCATCAACCTAATGCTGGAGGTTAGGTCGGTGTAACTGCATTGCTCAGGGGTGTGGATTTTTCACACACCTGACTGATGTAGGTCTACACTAAGAAATTAGGTCAGTAGAACAACTTAAGCATGGAATCAGTGATGCACTCTACATTCTCTGCTCATCTGTTACTCACAGGGTGGGATCACTTGTCCGCCCCTGTGTTATTTGGAGTTGTCAGCAAACCTTATATAACAAGTTCACCTGATCACAGCGGATGCAGCTTGGTGGGCCAAACTGCAACACTATGTGTTTCATCAATGCAGCCATAACTCATAGATGTTAAGGCCAGAAGAGACTATCATGATCATCAGGTCTGACCTTCTGAACGTAGCAGGCCACAGAACCTCACTCACGCACCTTGCAATAGGCCCTTAATTTCTGTCTGACTTACTGAAGTCCTTTATCTTGATTTACTGACTTCAAGTTATAGAGAATCCACCATTTGTTCTAGTTCAAACCAGCAAGTGAGCCATGCCCCAGGCTGCAGAAGACAAAAAACCCTGAGCTTCTTTGCCAATCTGACCTGGGGAAAATTCCTTCCTGATCTCAAATATGGTGATCAGTTATACTCTGAACAAGTGGAAGAAACCTACCAGCTGGACACATGGGAAGGGCTCTGAGTTACTACAGAGAATTCTTTCCCATCTACTGTCCCATCTCCAGTCATTGGAGATATTTGCTAATAACAATTGTAAATGGGCCATATGCCATTATAAGCAATCTCATTATACCTTCCCCTCCACCACTGTTCCAGAATTTCACTCTTCTGATGGTTTAAAGCCTTCATCTAATTTCTTGTGCCAGCATTAGTCCTTAAATGACTCCTCTCCATCCCTGGTGTTTATCCCTCTGATGTATAAAGAGCAATGATATCTCCCCACATCCCTAATTTTGTTAGGCTAAACAAGCCAAGCTCCTTAAGCCTCTTTTTTGTAAGGCAGGTTCTCCATTCCTCTGATCACTCTAGTAGCCCTGCTCTGTGCCTATTCCAGTTTGAATTCATCTTTCTTAAACATGAGACCAGAATTGCACATGGTATTCCAGATGAGGTCTCACCAGTGCCTTGTATAATGGTGACAACATTTCTCTTTCTCTGCTGGAAGTACCTCATCTGATACATCCTAGGATTGCATTAGTCTTTTTCATGAACATATTACACTGGTGGCTCATAGTCATCCTGTGGTTGATCAATATGCCCAAGTCTTTCTCCTCCTCTGTTGCTTCCAATTGATACATCCCCATCTTATAGCTAAAATTCTCATTGTTAGACCCTATCTGCAAGACTTTGCACTATTAAATTTCATTCTATTTCTCCAGTTTTCAACATCATCCAAATCTTCTTGTGTGATATTTTGGTCCTCCTCTGTATTGGCAATACTACTCAACTTTGTGTCATCCACAAATTTTAATTGGCGCATTCCCACTTTTTGTGCCAAGGTCATGAATGTATGTGCTAAATAAGATTAGCCCCAAGATTGATCCTTGAGAGCCATTATTAACCTTCCTCCAGCCTGACACTTCACCTTTCAGCATTCTTTTGTCTAAAACAAAAAAGTTATCTTCTCAAAGAAAGAGATCAGACTGGTCTGGCATCAGGAACAGGTTCATTCTATTAATACCATTAATACCCAGGTGTTTTTGTGATTCCCTCAGATCCCATCATTATAAATATTGGTCACTACAACAAAAGTCTATTCTACAGAGATCCCAAGTTCAGTGGAAGCTGGATTTCTCCTGTTGTCTGCAGTGACCGATGATTCTTCTTCTTCATCATCATCAGTTAATTCCCGAAGTACAAATTTTCTTCCTCTTCAGTAGTGTATGTTTCCAATGGATCAGATTTATTTCAGAACCAGAGTCCAAGAACATTGTGGTTTTGTAGCCAGCAGTGTCTCCAGACACCTTGTACTGTAGCAGGTATCTAGGCACCTCTTCTTGTGGGTTGTTTGTGCATCTCAGTATCTTCTGGTTTCCTGTATTACATTTCCCTCTCTGCTTGGAAAATTGCATCTGCATTGCCTGCAAATATCATCTAGTTGGGAGCCCTCTCAGGAAACAGTCTTTCTTACCTGACCCAGGGAATATCTGCAAATAGCTTGCACCTGGGCTGCCTCTATTTTTTTAGCTAGTTCCCTAGCCATCTTTTCTCAAAGAGCTGCCAAGGAGTCACCCTCGAGCTGGGAATTAACACCTAATACCTTTAAGGAAACCCCAAGTTCTTCTACATTTTGAACTGTGTATAATCTGGTCCATAGGTTTATCCAGTGTGATCTTCCTTCACCAGCAGATTATGAATGGTTGAAACAGGGGAACATCCTACAATCCTCTCATGGTTTACTGGGCACAGGCTCCTTTATGCACTGCCAGTTCCACCTTCATAACAGCAGGTTCTGCTTTGCTCAAGCCATCTCCTGCCCAGGATGGTACAGGGAAAGCCTCATCGAACAGTCTTTGTAATGCACACAAATAATCATACAGGGGTTCTGCCTCCTGGCTTGTTATTTCCCCCCCTCCCCCAGTATTTCAAAAGGACCAATCCCTCATCATAGTGGTTGTGTAACTGTCCATAAGAATCATGATCCAGACTGGGAAGCTGCTGGTAAAATGCTTTGGCAACCAGGGCTGGCTTTAGGCCGATTCCCGTGAATCGGGCCCCACAGCATCCGGAAGAGGGGCCCCGCAAGGTAAGACCCCGGAAGACAACAGCTGCCGAGGAAGGACCCTCCACCGAAGTACCGCCAGAAACAGCGGCAACCGATTGAGCTGCCGCCGAATTGCCGTTGCTGTCTTCAGCAGCTGCTCAATCGCTGCCGCTGTCTTTGGCGGCATTTCGGTGGCAGCTCTTTCTAATCAGGCCCTGCACACCCTAAAGCCAGCCCTGTTTGAAACACCATCCAAAAGCACTGCTTGGTCTGAAGAGAGAGCAGCAAAGTACCTTTAATTCACAATGAGCAGCAGTTCAAAGTCCGTCAAGTGCTATCAGATTACGGTCTTACCTGCATGACCAATAAATTTCTTCTCAGGGGAAAGTGCTTTTGCCATCTTGAAGCGCTTATAAGGATTTATTGTAACAGCGCAAGTACCAAGTCCAGCACGCACGGCTATGACTGACTTTCTGCTAAAACTTCTAGAGACAATGCAATAACATATAAGACAACAGCTTAACACTAAGATACAGATACAGGACTATCTACTGGTGGAAGTGCTACCTGCACTGATCATTCCAGATGGCTACAAATTGGTGCTGGGGTTATTACGTTAGTTACACTATTCCTCATAGCTGTGTCAGGCTGTTCTATTCCAGACAAATGGCTAAGCTGCCCAAAGAACCTCACAGAAATTTGAACTGGCAGGAAGTGCGTTGGGTATAAAGCCCAAAAAGTCCTGCCCCAGGATATCAGGTTTTCTGTTTTACCACTCTTCACTTTTATTGGGGTTTTATTCCCTACCAGTCCACGTTGCTCTGTTTAATGTTTAAACATTCATCTTTAACAAAAGGCATTGGCAAAAAACTCCATAGATGTAGTTGCCAATATTTTTGTAAATTAATGGACGTTTTGATGTAAGTAGTAAGGTCACGCTAGTTCTGTCCCCACTGAAATGCACGGGGAGTGAAATTCACCTTGCGCAGAAGGCTGGTCTAAAGACTATCGCTGGGTCTACACTAAAAAATTAGGTTGACCCAGGGGTGTGAAACAACATCTACGCCCCTGAGCAACGTAGTTAGGCTGAGCTAGCCCTAAGGATAGACCATGATCGGTTATGGAAGAATTCTTCCATCAACCTAGCTACCACTTCTCTGGGAGGTGGATTAACTGCAGCGATGGGAGAATCTCTCCCTTTGCTATAGTGAAAGTTGACATTGTTGTAGCGGTTTAAGTGCAGCTGATGGGAGCTGTGGGGGTGGGAGCTGCGGGCGTGGGCAGCTGTGTGTGTGTGTGGGGGGGCCATGGCTGCTCCACCTAGGAGCTGTAGGGACATCCTAGTGGGAGCTGGGGAAACTACCCCTCCCCCCCTCCGACAAGTAAGCACCGCCAGGCCCTAGCCCTGAGCCATCTGCTGCAGAAGTCCACGGAGGTCATGGAATCTGTGACTTCCGTGACCCCCATGACAGACAGGCAGCTTTAATCATGATTGCTTTGTATATTCTCAGCTGCTCCTGAGAAAGGTGTATCTGAATTGTATGTACTCAGGTAAAAAAAAAGATTTCTTCAAATTTGCATAGAATTGCATGCCTAAGTTGCTTTAGCCCTATATGCTTAGGGCTGTATATGGTACAATTTTTAATCTATTAGAAAGAATGACGAGGATTTGAACCCAGGACCTCTTGAACTATTCACCTGCTGTGGAGCTCAACATAAGCTTTTGCAACCTGAGCCTTTCTCTTCTTTAAAGGTCCCTCTCTTACTTTCCCCAGTGCCTACACAAAACCAGCCAACCAAAAAGGAAAAGAAAACAAATGTATTAAGCCTCTCACCAGTGCAGACTAAAATCCATTCCTTCATAACTACAGGATCAGAAAGAAGCTAAATAATCATAATCATGTATGCAGAAATACTTCCTTACAATGGCTGATTACATGTTTTGTTTGGAGAAGTGGTAAGCGTTTCAAAGTCTAATGACGTTGAAGACCTCAAACCAATTGTTAAAAATGTGCTAAAATAATGTAGACAAATATTTCTGTTCCCTCTGTCATCGAGGTCTGTTCGCCAGCTATCTGCTTTGAGTGCACTGCAGTGAATGTTACAAACACATTCTGTTTTTGAAAAGAATTCAATGAAATTAATTATTTAAAAAATTGTGTTTGGACAAACTCCGTTGTTGATTATGATAGAAGAAACACCCTGCTAAGTGCTATATAGTGTCCCCATGCTCTAAGAAAGACCTAGAAAGGCATGGTTCTTGCCCTGGAGAGCATACAATCTAATAAGCAATGTTGCCTAGACCAGTGTCCTAAGATCAGGATTAGAGGGTGATCTGGTCAGTCAGAGCCCCATGCTGCTATCTATTGCACACTACTGAAAGAAGAAGCAGATCACAATTTAGCTATGAGTGTCTGTCTGGGACATTCCTGTGTTGAATTAGGACTGAAATAACTCCTGGCATTACATTACATAAAATGAGATTTCCCAAAGGGAATTAAATCAGCACACACAAAACCAAGGTTATGTCGATAGGATTTCCCATCTATCAGTCTGAGTGGTGCAGTGCATCTGCCACTTGTTACTCAGGGTTCCCCATTTAGGTCCTTACCTGCTCCTGGGTGTAACAAGTATGGCCAAGTACCTTCTTCTTTTCCCCTACGCCTGCCAAGAAGGGTGTGGACCTTGTTACAGTCATGATATCTTTTCTGTCCTCGAGCCTTTATAAAAGGTGTCCTACATGACGCTACATCTTAAATCCATTTGGAAATTTAAACTGGTGCAGAAAGTAGTTACCATTATAGTGTGTGGTGCTTCATGCAGAGAGCACAATACACTAGTGCACTGAAATCTGCCCTGGTTCCCAATTCACTTCCAGCTGGAGTTTAAAGGGTTGGTTTTGATGTATAGCGCTCACAATGGTTTAAGACCTGTCTAGTGAAAACTTGCCTCAGGCTTGCATGACACTAACACATTTGTGATGAGAGGATACACTTGAGCTAACAACTTGGGTTTTTAAGGAAGCTGGCAAAGCAGTATTTTGTTTGCTATCCTGGACTTTTGAATTTACTTCTTCCTCTTGCAACACTAGGCGAGACCTAGGAATGCTTAACCATTAAAGCTCCTAGAGCGTAGGATAGGCATTGCATAGAAATCTAAATAAATCAAGTGTGAATGCAATGGAGTGAGTATGTCAGAGTAGCTGGGCATGCTGGCAGAAGTGTCCAGGAACTACCTTCCTCTTAGTTCCTGGTTTGTGATTAACTCTCGAGGCTGACTGGATACAATTTATTTCCATTTGAGCTGTAGCCTAGTTTGTGTTTCAGCTATGTTTGAACAACTAATCTCCCTACAATCTATATGTACTTTGTCATGAGCTGAACTAGGGCTGCTAATGTAACTGGAAAGTGTTGGCTGCACTGGCAACATAGTTCATTAAGTGATGATAAACCAGTTCAGAATTCCTGCACTCCCAAATCCATTTCAAAATGCCTGCTGAAGCAGTCTCCTTGTGGATAAAATCAATTTGTAAATGTCCGTCTCCCTATTTCATGTTGCTTTGGTGGCCTTCAAGTCAAGTTTTAGGGCTTCAGTAGTTCTAGAGCTGTATTTATCCAGAAATGCTTCAGTTTCTAAAGCTGCTACTTAAAGTTCAATGGGAGTTCCTTTTTTCTGAAGCAATTTGCTATTGATCAGAACTAAAACATTTTTGGGCTCACATTTCCTAAATCTTATTGACTTTACTCCTAAATCATCCTTATCTCTGTTTTCTTCCTTCCTGTGATTGGTAGCTCATCAGATACTTGCTCTATACATCTCAAGCTTCTTACATTTATGCATCATTGTAGTCTTTTTTTTGTTTTTGTGTGTGTGCGTACGTACATACGTACAAGTCTATGGAGAGACAGTTATGATGAAGTACAGTAGAACCTCAGAGTTCTGAGCACCAGAGTTATGACCTGACTAGTTGACCACCCACCTCATTTGGAACCAGAAGTACACAATCAGGCAGCAGCAGAGACCAAAAAACAAATACACAACTGTTAAATGTAAACTACTGAAAAAAAGGGAAAGTTTATTTTAAAAAAAATTGACAAGGCAAAGAAACTTTCTGTACTTAATTTAAACGAAACAAGATGGCTAAAAGCAGCATTTTTCTTCTGCATAGTAAAGATTCAAAGCTGTATTAAGTCAATATTCAGTTTTTTGTAAACTTTTGAAAGGACAACTTTAATGTTTTGTTCAAAGTTAAGAACACCCTCCATTTCGGAGACGTTCATAACTCTGAGGTTCTACTGTAGTGACATAACTGGCATATCTTCAATTAATGTTAGTAAACCGAAACCATGGGATTTATTTTTTTCTTGAGCCATTTCAAATCCTCATCCTCCACTGAAATCACCACTTGCATCATTGCCAGGTCAGATGCAACTTTTTCATTATGAATGATGGAGACAGACCATCTCCAGGGGGCTTTTTTTTAAAATTGTGATCAACAGCTGAGATTTAATGTAATCTACAAATACTACATATTTCCTTATAAGTGAACAAATTTGATTAGCTTTCAAATAACTCGGAATACTGCCCTTTCACTTATCCTATAGATGGTATTTGTGGTCAGTCAAATTCCTTCAGTCCCAATTTGTACCTCTGAAGACCCAAAGCCTCAAAGTATCACGTTTTGATGTTGGATTATATCATGTTACATCCTCTGGATTAGGTTTGCTGCCAGGGCTGGGGCAGAATTTCTGTAAGACACCATAACCTTAATTTGGCCTTAAGCTAGAAGTTGCTTCAAAAGTTCTGTCCTGGATGGGGATGCGACTGTGGAGGCTGAGGGTGTGTGCAGATTCAGCCCATCTCCACTGCAGCTACCACCTGCAGTGCTGTTATGGAGGACAAGTAGCAACCTCAATACCTGCCCTCCTCCTGGTGAATCTCTCTCCGTTGCAGCAGGCATATCAGTGCCGGCAAGAATGAATCTGTGCACCTACAAAACACACGTGTTCTCTCCACCAACTAGTGGCCAAGAATCCAGTTACAATGGCTGGACTTAAATTGCACGTGTGATGCACGTTACTGAACTTAAGGCTCAGAATGGGCTCTCTGTGTTAGAGAGCCTTCAGCTAGACAGGTGGGGGTTGGCCTCAGATACCACACTGCAGGTGAATGCTTCAGTGCTGACTGTAATTATGTTCTCTTTGATGACCCAGCTGCCAGACACAAGAAAGCACACCATTTTATGAGCTGCTGTAGTCCAGCTGGGAAAATCAATGAAGTTTTTACAGGTAATATTCTATCCCACAAAACCCCAAAACATAGTTGTGTAAAATGTCTGTCTTTTGCACACACTTTTTCTCTTTCCATTTGATCATACTTAAGCAAAATGTGAACTGAAAAGACGTCGTAAGTCTCTGGGACCAGATGAAACATGTATCATATAAAACAAATACATAGGGAGCAGCTCGTCTTGAATGATTCATCATTAGTGCTCTACTGTTTACATTCTCTCTTTGCATGGCAAAAAACTCAGGTGGAAAAAAAAGACCTTTGATCACAACAACGCCCCTAAACTCAGCCTATAAATTGGCAAAGTGAGGCGCCACTTCCTTTTTGCACAGATGCCAACTTCATTGAATGGAGTAGGGCAATCGCCCTAATGTAGAATCCTTTTTTTTAAAGTAAAGTTCACGTGTCAAAATCTATTCTGAAAGCTTACTTTCAGTATTTCATGGATTTCAGTAGCCCTGCGTAAGGTCTGTTTTTTCAGAGTAGGGGTTTCTGTCACAGCTTGAGCCTGTTACGTTTATCGAGCTGGATGGTTGCTCTAAGATGAAGGGCAAAAGTTCTCAGGAATGATGATTTTGATTTGCTGAGTGCTGCCGCCTCTTCCTCATGCACCTGTCAGAGATCCCACTCTTAACAGTCACCAACCAGGGAGCGGGGGGAATTCTGCACTTCTCTTGCTCTGCTACAATCATGGGGCCTGATTGACCTCTCCCACCAATTCTGCGTTCACACTCCTGTGTTGGTGTTAGACCTGCTTTATGCTGAGTGAAGGAGAAGAGAATCAGGCCCACCGTGTACTGTATATTCATTCACTGCTTTAATTTTCTGTAGCACTGGGAAGGACACAGTATTTCCTTTCACAAAATGTCTGTCAAGAACCACAGGAACAACTACGGTGAATCTTCACCTTGGGGAACTGCTCAGCAGAATCTATAGCATTTATGTCTGTATTTATGCTGAATTTCAGCTTGCTCATTTCTTAGCAGTTTGTTTCTTATAGGATTTTTCTTGAGTCATCTGCTCAGCATCCTCTCCTGCAAAGATAAATTGCAGCAAGAATATATAATTGTTTGTTTACACACACAAACCTGGTTTTGAAAATGAGTTGCATCTGTTATAGGGAGCAGTGGAATAACTGGCCAAATATTGCCCTTGTTTAGAAATCTGAATCCTTGTTTGAGTTTGATTATTGGCTTGTTGTCTCCAAAATCTTTTTATTTTCTTTGCCTATCAGTACTACTATAACCGTTAGCTGAAGACCAATGTAATTTATAATGAGGTTTTTTTGGGTGCTGAAAATTCTGTGGATTGTATTTAAAATCTGTCATAGTTACAGCATGAGCATCTAGATGACTCCTAGTTCCTCTTATGTGCACCCTTATGGGGACAGGTTTTGTTATGGTTCTACCTCTCAGAGAGAGGTGAATATGTGATGCCACCCAGACTGGATCTCTGGGCTGCAGCCCCCTTGTTTACTAACCATGTTAACCTGTCAGGTCCTGATGTGTTTGGTGAGCCCTTCTCTTCTAGGAGAATGTGACAGCAACTGACTCATAGACTCTAAGGTCAGAAGGGACCATTATGATCATCTAGTCTGACCTCCTGCTCAATGCAGGCCACAGAATCTCACCTATCCACTTCAATAACAAACCCCTAACCTATGTCTGAGTTATTGAAGTCCTCAAATTGTGGTTTGAAGATCTCAAGCAGCAGAGAATCCTCCAGTAAGCGACCCGTGCCCCATGCTGCAGAGGAAGGCAAAAAACTTCCAGGGCCTCTGCCAATCTGCCCTGGAGGAAAATTCCTTCCCGACCCCAA
This sequence comes from Mauremys reevesii, assembly GCF_016161935.1. Taxonomy (NCBI): domain Eukaryota; kingdom Metazoa; phylum Chordata; order Testudines; family Geoemydidae; genus Mauremys; species Mauremys reevesii. The sequence continues at coordinate 55,633,915 of NC_052624.1, forward strand.
ATATGGCGATCAGTTAAACCCTGAGCATGTGGGCAAGACTCACCAGCCAGCACCCAGGAAAGAATTCTCTGTAGTAACTCAGATCCCATCCCATCTAACATCCCATCTCAGACCACTGGGCATACTTACCTGCTAACAATCAAAGATCAATTGCCAAATTAATTGCCAAAATTAGGCTATCCCATCATACCATTCCCTCCATAAACTTATCAAGCTTAGTCTTAAAGCCAGATATGTCTTTTGCCCCCACTACTCCCCTTGGAAGACTCAAACCAGCTTCTTCAAAACAAAGCATTATTTATTCACCTAAAGGTATCTAGCAAGCAGAGCTAAGGGTAAAAACCAAAACCACCTGTACAGATGGGTATTACATACAAGCTTGAAACAAAAGACTAAAGTGTAAGTTTCTTCTCAGCCCAGTGTCCCCCATCTGTGGCTGGGAGAGACAGAGTACCTGCTTGCCGCAGTTTCTTCTTTTCTCTGTGTGTGTCTGTCAGCATCTTCCCTCCTGGGCAATGGCTGGAAACCCATTCCACCTGTTGTTGTGGTTTGTTTGTTGTTTGTTTTTTTTTTCCCCCATAGGCCAGCATTTTTAAAGTGTTAGTACTACCTTTTGATCCCAGGATTGGCTCTGATAAGCATAAACATGGCCAGCCTAGCTGGAGACAGATAGGGGCTGCTGATGATGGGTGATCACTCGTTACCAAGTATGATCATCTTCCATGGGAGTTATGGGTCCTCAGGTGGTTAATAAGGCCAATCCTTGAACAACAAGTTCTATTACAATAAGGGCAGATGTTTTCAGGCTCAGCAGGAGGCTGTTGACCATGACTGGAGACTGGTCTCTCCTTTCTCCTCTGCCTCCTGTCCTCTTCGGCTTGTCGGTGAGCAAGTTCAAAATGTAGGGGACCATCACGCAGGACTTCATTCCATTTTAAGTGATCCTGGGCAAGTGTCTCCCAAGTGTCAATGTCAATATTACATTTTTTTTTAGGTTGTCCTTAAGCAAGTCCTTATAACTCTTCCATTGTCCACCCATGTTATGGTAGCCTTCTTTCAGCTGAGAGAACAGGATCTGTTTTGGGAGGTGATGGTCTGGCATACGGACAACGTGACCAGTTCAGCAGAATTGCTGACAAGATGATCATTGCCTCGATACTAGTGGTCTTTGCCTCTTCCAGAACACTAATATTGGTGCGCCTGTCTTCCCATTTGATCTTCTTCAGAATCTTATGAAGGCAGCGTTGATGGTGCCTCTGAAGGACTTTCAAGTGGTGTCTATAGGTTGTCCAAGTTTCGGACCCATACAACAGTGTTGGGAGAATAACGGCTTGATAAACAAGAAGCTTGGTGTCTGTTTGAATGTCGTGATCTTCAAAAACCAAGTGCTGTAAATGAGAAAAAGCTACACTGGCATAGCTCACGTGATGTTGAATTTCTGCATCAATATCTGCCTTGGATGAAAGATGACTTTCAAGGTAGAGGAAATGATCATTCTCCAGTGCCACTCCATGCCCCATCTATCAAAATCAATGTAATATCTCATTTGGAGAGGGCTGATAGAGCACTTTAGTCTTCTTAATATTAAGAGTGAAACCAAGACATGCGTAAGCATCAGCAAACACATTCAGGATAGTTTGAAGATCTTTCTCAGAGTGGGTAAAGATTGCATTGTCATCAGCATATTCAAGCTCCACAATAGCTGTTGTGGAAATCTTACTCTTTGCTTTCAGCCTGCTAAGCCTGAACAGCCTTCCATCCATTCTGTAAATGATTTCAACGCCAGCTGTAAAGAATGACAGCAATAAAAACCACAGACATGGTTGGAGAAATGATACAGCCCTGTTTGACTCCTGTTTGTACTTTGAAAGGTTCATTTGATTATTGTTTCATTTCCTGTGTGTTTCTACCATTACAACATCATAAGAATGGCCATATGAGGTCAGACCAAAGGTCAATCTAGCTCAGTATCCTGTCTTCCAACGGTGGCCAATGCCAGGTGCCCCAGAGGGAATGAACAGAACAGGTAATCATCAAGTGATCCATCCCCTGTGTCCCATTTCCATTTTCTGTCAAACAGAGGCTAGGGACACCATCCCTGCCCATCCTGGCTAATATCCTCCATTAATTTATCTAGTTCTTTTTTTGACCCCTGTTTATAGTCTTGGCCTTCACAACATCCTCTGGCAAGGAGTTCCACAGGTTGACTGTGAAGAAATACTTCCTTTTGTTTGGTTTAAATCTGCTGCCTATTAATTTAATGTGGTGACCCTTAGATCTTGTGTTATGAGAAGGAGTAAATAACAGTCCTTAATTTACTTTCTCCACAGCAGTCATGATTTTATAGACCTCCATCATATCCCCCCTTAGTTGTCTTTTTTTCCAAGCTGAAAAGTCCCAGTCCTATTAATCTCTCCTTATATGGCAGACACTCCATGCCCCTAATAATTTTTGTTGACCTTTTCCAATTCCAATATATCTTTTTTTGAGAAGGGTTGACCACATCTGCATGCAGTATTCAAGATGTGGGCATACCATGGATTTATATAGAGGTAATATGATATTTTCTGTCTTATGGTCTATCCCTTTCTTAATGATTCTCAACATTCTGTTTGCTTTTTAGACTGTCGCTGCACATTGAGTAGATGTTTTCAGAGAACTATTCACAATGACTTCAAGATCTTTCTTGAGTGGTAACAGCTAATTTAGACCCCATCATTTTATATGTATAGTTGGGATTATATTTTTCTAATGTGCATTACTTTGCATTATCAGCATTGAATTTCTGCCATTTTTTTTTTTTGCCCAGTCACCCAGTTTTGAGAGATCTTTTTATAGCTCTTTGCAGTCTACCTGGGACTTAGAACTATCTTGAGTAGTTTTGCCACCATACTGTTTACCCCTTTTTCCAGATCATTTATGAATACGTTGAATTAGGGCTGGGCTCAGTACAGACCGTTGCGGGACACCACTATTTACCTCCCTCCATTCTGAAAACTGGGCTGGCCATTTATTCCTACCCTTTTCCTATCTTTTAACCAGTTACCAATCCATGAGAGGATCTTCCCTCTTATCCCATGACTGCTTACTTTGCTTAATAGCCTTTGGTGAGGGACCTTGTCAAAGGCTTTCTGAAAATCTAAATAAACTATATCCATTGGATCCCCCCTTGTCCACATACTTGCTGACCCCACTCAAAGAATTCTAGTAGATTGGTGAGGCATGATTTCCATTTACAAAAACCATGTTGACTCTTCCCCAACAAATTATGTTCATCTATGTGTCTGACAATTTTGTTCTTTATTATAGCTTCAACCAGTTTGCCTGGTACTGAAGTCAGGCTTACCGGCCTGTAATTGCTGATGTCATCTCTGGAGCCCTTTTTAAAAATTGGCATCACATTAGCTATCCTCTAGTCATTTGGTACAGAAGCTGATTTAAATGATAGGTTACAGACTGCAGTTAGTAGTCCTGCAATTTCACATTTCTTCAGAACTCTTGGGTGAATACCATCTGGTTCGGGTGACTTATTACTGTCTAGTTTATCAATTTGTTCCAAAACCTCCTCAAATCTGGGACAGTTTCTCAGATTTGTCACCTAAAGTGAATGACTCAGGTTTGGGAATCTCCTTCACATCCTCAGCTGTGAAGACTGATGCAAAGAATTAATTTAGTTTCGCTGCAATGGCCTTGAGTGCTCCTTTAGCATCTCGATCGTCCAGTGGCCCCTCTGGTTGTTTAGCAGGCTTCCCGCTTCTGATGTATGTTAAAAAAAATTTTGCTATTACTTTTTGAGACTTTGGCTAGCTGGTCTTCAAATTCTTTTTTGGCCTTCCTAATTATATTTTTACACTTCGTTTCACAGAGTTTTTCTTTCTATCTTCCTCACTAGGATTTAACTTCCATTTCTTAAAGGATGCCTTTTTGCCTCTCACTACTTCTTTTCTTTGCTTAGCCATGGTGGCACTTTTTTGGTTCTCTTATTATGTTTTTTAATTTGGGGTATACATTTAAGTTGAGCCTCTATTATGCTGTCCTTAAAAAGTTTCCATGCAGCTTGCAGGGATTTTACTTTTGGTGCTGTAGCTTTTAATTTCTCTTTAACTAACCTTCTCATTTTTGTGTAGTTCCCTTTCTGAAATTAAATGCTACAGTGTTGAGCCACTGTGGTGGTTTTCCCCAGCACAGCGATGTTAAATTTAATTATATTATGGTCACTATGACCACACGGTCCAGCTATAGTCACCTCTTGGACCTGATCCTGTGCTCCACTTAGGACTAAATCAAGAATTGCCTCTCATCTTGTGGGTTCCAGGACTAGCTGTTCCAAGAAGCAGTCAAGAAACTTTATCTCTGCATCCCATCCTGCGGTGACATGTACCCAGCCAATATGGGGATAGTTGAAATCCCCCATTATTATTGAGTTTTTTTTTATTTTAATAGCCTCTCTAATCTCCCTGAGCATTTCATAGTCACTATCACCATCCTGGTCAGGTGGTCGGTAATATATCCTGATTGCTATATTTTTCTCATTAGAGCATGGAATTACTATCCATAGAGATTCTGTGGAACAGTTGAGAAGGCTTAACTAATTAGTAGTGTTCCTTCTCTGCTGGCTGGCCTTCCTTTGTTGGCAAAGGTGTCAAGGGCTTGGCAGCACAACCCCACTGACTACTTGATTTAGTTTTTGATTTTTTTTAACATTGGACAAGTTAAGCTTTTAGAAAAGATACATATCAACACAGGTTATTACAATATTCTACTACTGCCCAATAACCCAGACTCACTATTCAAATCAAGGATCTCAAAACTCTTTACAAATGGTTAGTAAAGCCACACAGGACCCCTGAGAGGCATGTGAGTAACACCTATGTGGACACCTGCTTCTCTGCTGAGAAAGGACTGAGATTAATAGCTTCTCTGTGGATCAACCTGTTTCATAATGATCACTGAATAGCATGGCAATAACTTTTGGTCATTCCTCACCTGGGTCCAATTTTGTGACTGAGACCTGGAGGTAACAAGGCTAGAAATACCCAGCTCCCAGTATTCCATATTTTACTTAATCACATTCAACATTTTTGTATCCCACAGAAAACAGTTCTTAAGGATGAGGGTTTTCCTTCCTATGGACTCCGCGTACAGGCTTGTAAACTTGGCAGACTATTTCTAAAATAAATTAGTCTCCGTCCAAGCTGTGATGAAGATGATTTCCCAGATCTTAAACAGGACTTCATGCAACCAGAGTAGAACTTATTTATAAAGGGACCAGTTTGAAATTCAGTTGCTGTATCTATGGTGCAGTAACTGCAATGATATTTGCTTTGATAATTAAGGATATAATTTCTTCCTCTGGGATATGCATAAAGTGGTAATTAGAACTAATGATGACTGTTAGAATTCCTAAATCTGTCTTTTTATAAATAGATACTCTGTCTACTCCCACAATTTAGCTCCATAAATATCTTTATAGTAGGATTCTTCTTTAAGTACACACAATATACAAATCGTTTCTTTTATGAGGAATAAAAGGAACGATAAAAAATATTCACATGCATGGAGCCTAACATTCCAAAGTGGCTGCTTAAATTGTATTCATACGTCCTCTATGTGTGCAAAAAAATTTAGGCACATATATTGCTTGTGCTGCTTGCTTACTTATGCATACATCTGTAGGAACAAATATAGGATTTCCATATGGAGTTTGTGGTCAAAAATTGAGCCCCTTGTTGTAAACATTCCCTCAAAAGGAATTCTTAGACTCAGATGGTTGGTAACTTCAAAAATCTGCTAAGGGCCAAATTCTTCTCTGATATGGCCACTGATCTTTAAAACCTTTGCAAACAGAATTTGGCTGTTTTTGTTTTTTTAAATAATATTGTCATTGCTTCCCCCATTATGCCCTTCCTAAACTCTATTAAAGAGTTGACCCTCGCCTTATTCCCTCTGCTGCCTGCTTGCAGTTATGACTGCTGTCTAATTCTGCCCAGATGTAAACTGCAGTCCTTCCCACTAACTCAGACATGTCAGGGCAGAGTTTAGCCACTAGATAAACTTCTTAGAAGTGCAAATGCCCATGGGACTATTACTATTACAAGCAGATATTGTACTGAGTTAAACATTTCACTACTCTTTTTTTGATGTGTGTTCCCTGTTTATAGACAGTTTTGTAAGCTATCTTTACTGAAAAGAGTACATTGTATGTAAGAAGGCCTATAAGTTTTCTAATTAAAGTGGAGTTGTGGTGGTAATAGAAAAATGTGTGTGTAACACCTTGTACTCACTAGATCTCATTAGCTTTGAGTCATAGCAGCTTCACTGCAGGCTTGTTGAGATGTATTCTATTTCTTATGCATCATCAAAAGCATTGTGTCTAGATTCTACTGTTTGAATAAATGGCAAAACTCCCATTGTGACATTAAAGGGGCAAGAGTGGACCCTACATTTCAGCTACCAGGCCAAGTTGTTCTCTCTGTTACAATCCCACTGAGGACTAAAGGATTGTCCAGTTGAAACTGAGGACAAATGTAGCCACAGACTCTTTATTAATACTGGTGATACGCAACTGGAAAGAAAATACTTTCAAATCCCCAAGAGTCATATTTTGGGTGTACTATGAATTCATGTGGTTAATTTGCCCATTGAAAGACAACACTCCATAATGTTAATTTTTCAGATTCTCTTTTGGTCATAAGACCTCACTTTAGACTGCTCTTGTGTGTACCTTACCTAGGAAGGTAAGGTGTTAGTAGTGTATAATTTAGTGAAAGAAGACTCCTTCTGTTTTTGGGAAGTATTTGCTTTACTGTCACAAATTATTAATTGTGCTCAAAACATAATATCAATTTCAGGTAAAGATTTTTATGACACAAACTCATATTATTCTCTGCTTTCTTTGGCTGTATCAAGGTGAATAATAGACTCACATTTTTGTAACTGAGGAATTTCAATGCACTTTTTTTTTTTTACTCTAGCTCTCTACAGTTTGACACTATCTTTTTGAATAAGTCAATTACTGGGTAGAAATAAATAACAGTTGCTTCATTCATCAAGTATAATTTGAATGATTTAATTATGTGGATGGAAGATTTTAGTTTTTCAACTTTGCTGTTTACTTCCTTTTTTGAGTAAAGATGATCCACCTAGCATCTTTTTTGGCAACGGAGGAATGAACAAACAGAGCTTGTCAACATTGGGATACTCAGGAAATTTAATCTAAATTAATTAAAGTTGTGAATTTAAAGAGGATTAGTTTAGCTGAATTAAATCCCTGTGTGGTCTTTCTCATCAAATTAAAGCCACTTTAATTCTGAATTTAGCTTAATGTACTAAAAAAAATAATCACTGAAGTGAAGTCATACTTCACTGCACATCAACTGGTCATGAAGTCATGAGTGCTCCCTGCCACTCTTGTGTGTTGTGACAGTGAAAAGTTATACTGCATGCGTGTGTGTTCCTGATTGGTGAGACAGACTGTGGGTTTGTCTCTCCAGGAAAAATCTGCTTAGAAGCCCAAACATTTGCTGGGTTTATGCTTATTCTGGCAGAAAGGAGGTGAATCCAAGGGTTCTCGGGACAAATTATTTAGTGGCCTCAGTGTGGCCACCACCTCTTGCTGGTGGCCGTTCTCACACATTCCTAAAACACTTAATTACTGTTAGGAAAAACAAATATTCACATAGACATGTCCAAGTCCATTGTAATTTATTTATTGCTAATCTGTTGTGAAAAGTGACATTAACAAACGTACAAGTATCACTTTTCACAGCAAGCCTGGGGACAAATTAAGCCCTAGAGGAGGGTTGGGGGAGGTAGCAGAGGGCAAGGACGATTGGGGAAGGGGGGGGAGGGCTGAGGCAGCGGGGCCGGAGGACAGAGCAGAAGCCACGCGGATGGAGCCTGGGGCGGGAGCCTGAAGCCCCATGGCCAGAGTCTGCCACCCCAGGGCTAAAGCCCAAAGTCTGAGCCCCACTGCCCCTGGGAAGGTGAGGAACTCGCTGGCTGCCTCCTCCTCCAGTGTTGTGCCCCAGATGTCTCCAGAGGGGGGCAGGGCCAAACCCATGCTGATGCCCTAGCAACCAAGCTGGTGCATCCAGGAGCACCAGGGAGGGGGAGGGGCAAAAAAAAACCTGGTGGCCTCATTGAGAAACGCTGCACTAGAACAGACAGCACTAGGAGAGACTCTCTTATTACCAGTCCTGGAAGCCATATAGACCATATGACTATTAGCATTGTGTATGTTGGCATATTACCAGTTTCTACAAATATTTTTGGGATTTACCCTTTCCTAATGATATTGTTAGTGCTCCTGTTTTTTTTTTTTAATGGCTCAGTAGAGCATGTTATGAAATTATACACCACAGAGGGAATTTTTTTCTCCTCTCTCGGAGAGTCATCTTTTCTCTGTTGGAAGAACACACATCCCTTGAGGTTTTAGTGCAAGAAGAAAGGCCTTATGGCTCACTGCACAGCAACCCGTCTTCAAGACCTGAGTGCCCCTCCCCTTACTTGTATGGTATAACACTTAACCTTTTTTTTTTTAAATTCAAACATAATCTAGGTCCAGTAGTGTACATATTTGTGTGCCCAGAAATAAGAAACTCTCTTTATTTTTAGGCATTTTACTTTGTATATGTGGTACAGACAAATTAAACACATTACATTGTTGTAACACCTAGTATATGCCTAGGTTCATATGCATCATGAAGACTTAGTGGGCAAGGTGCTAACCTGAGAAGTGGTAGACTCCACTTCAATTCCTTGCTCTTCCACAGGCTACCTGTGTGACCTTAGGCAAATCACATAGCCTCTCTGTGCCTTGGTTTGCTATCTCCAAAAATTGGGTTAATTGCACTTCCCTACCTCATGGGTATAGTCAGGATAAATACATTACAAATTGTGAGGCACTCAAATATTATGGTAATGGAGGCCTTGTAAGTACCTAGGATACATACATGCTCACCCTTGCATCTTCTCATTATTCCCCAGAAGATGCAAATAATCTTCATACATTATAGCCTATCTTTTACTTTCTGTACAAGATGAAAATATTTTTTGTATCTTACATCTTTAGACAAAGAGAATTGAACAACCTAACTAGTACTATCGAATCATTAGAGTGTAATGTAGAGTATTTACACTCCCTTTGATTTTAACTATTTATTAAGTAAACTAATGAATGAATAGTGAAATCCTTACAAGGAAGAAAACGTTGAGCGAAATGCCAGACCTACAGCAACTTCTACTTTGAATTCCTTGGGGTCTGATTTTGTGTGTTGAGAACGTACAAGTTAATAAGAAATTAAGCATAGTCTATCCAGTAGAGGCCACAAAAGACTCACTTCTAGAGATAGGCTGATATTCCTTTGAATTAGCCAGTCCTTGACTGTTGCTTGATGTGACGTACATGAGAGAATATTTGCTAAAGGTCAGCTTCCTTAGAATGTGGAATTGCTTTCCAAGCTGGAGGAGTGGCAGGTGCCTCTTCCAAGCTACTCTAAAACAGAGTCCATGCAAAGTCAAAAACTCACCACTTTCCGGGGCGTTAACTTTATTAACAAAGAAAATAACAATAGCATAAATTTCAGCTCAAGATTTCTCCCCAGTTCACATCCTGGATATAGCTCAGTCCATACTCAAAGACCTTTTCCCCTAGACAATCACTCTCATCTTCCTTATATCTGGGTAGAGTATCAAGCCACCTGCCAGGAATAAATCAGCAGAATTCATTTGAACCTCCCACATGAGAATGAACATTTATTTGGCAGGGTAGGGTGTTTCTGAGAAACACTACAACTGGAGTATGCAAAGTACTAAAATACGTAGTGTAGGGAACAATCCTGCATGAATGTGGTGCCATAACAGATGACCCAAGTAGGTCTTTTCCTTTTTTATTTCTTTAAATGTGTGTAGAGACTTGCCTGAACCAATTCGCCAGATTGCAACACCAGGAAGCTGGCATTATTATCTTATGTGGGATGCCTGCAGGTATATAGAAGAAATGATACCTCACACAGTGGCTTCCCCCTTCTTTGAGACAAGTGGAGCACAATTCTGGCTTAACATCTACTTAGCGGATTCCATGGACCTGGGGAAGGAAGGCTGGGGGAAATGTAGAGGCACCCTTTCACGTGGTTCTATGATTCAAGGAACAGTTGCACCAGACCAGGTGCCTTCTGATCACTTAAGGAGATAGAACGCTTTCTCTATTCACGTGTAGCATCTCTTTATCCTAAAGGTTCACAAATATATCTGCCAATAACAGGAAACACTGCATAAGCTACAGCTATTTAACAATGACAGTAGCAGCTTGGGACACAAGTGAAGAGCATCATGTCCAATTGAAACAGCAAAGATAATGTGGTAGTTAATCTGAGTAAACAGATACTGGAGTTGTCCAGACACCAGTACCAATATTCCTACTCTTCTCAAAAGTGCTACAGGATTTTTAATTGCCATGAGGATTTCTACTTTCCATTTTATACTGACCTGAACAAGCCATTACCTCCCATGAAGGAAGGAAAAGAAAGCAATAAGTCTTGATTTGACTGGTCCCCTGGGGGTACAGCTCAGCATTTGGAACTTTCCTTTCACCAGTCTTTTGATAAGAACAGGTTTAGAACATGAAACAATTGAAATCAGGATCGGAGCTCATTCATCCGGTTCACGTTGCTTAAATGCTGAGGTGTCCCAAAGTCTCTGGTTTCCATGGTAAACAAAGCTGCAGTGTTTTTTCTTTTGTTCCGGTTCAGTGCAAATATTTGCACGCTGGGAAATGTTCAGCTCCACAGACTTATACATCAGCCATCTGCTTATAAAAGCCAACACCCTTTTGCTCGAGACGGATATAGGGGAGTATCCTGTTCCGTCAGTTTCCTAATTCCTGGGCCTCAGTTCATTGACTTTTAAAAATCCAAGTTCATTAGACCTTCCCTGTTCAAATTACAGCTGATAAGTCCAGAAAGGAAAATGTGTGAGAGGCAATAGAGGCTGCTGTCACAATGAAGCAAGTCTGTAGCAGCGCTAGAAGAATGCCAATGATGTAGATGCGTCCTCTTATACAGGCTTATAATATACATGTACTATATAGTATAAAAGGACGCATCTACATCATTGGTCTTCCTGAATGATAGCTCTGCTTTCCTGCTATTACAAACTTGATTCAATGTTTTTTAAAGCAGCTTTTATTGTCACTCTCTCTTTTTTTCCTTCCTGGCCTTCTCAGCTGTAATCTAAACAGAGGAGACCAAACAAACCTGGACTTTCTAATGTCAATGAATTGTGGTCTAGGAATAAGGAACTTGAAGGAACAGGATCCTCCCCCATATCACAAGAGAAGGAAATAAAAAAACATTGATAAATCGTTGTTAGCAATGAATAAGTAGAAGATGGGTTGGTAGAGCAGCAGCCAAGAGAGCGGGGGAGACAGGAGGGAGCTTTCTCCCTCTTCTAACTATTCCGTCCCTATCTTTTCAGGGCAGCATCAAAGGGGGAGGAGAAAGACACTGCTGGTCATGTCATGGACTACCATGTTGTTTAGCTTAAAACACATCTCTGAGAAACTACATAAATCTGAGATTTCAGCTTCTTGTTACAGCACCAAGTCTGGTACATGGAAAAGTAAATCTCAAGGAGGGAGAAGGGGCAGGTCAACTGTTCATTTAAAGAGACTTTAAAACTGAAGAGAGAGGAACACGGTGAACTCTACAAATACACAATGTGTTTGTTTTCTGAATACATAGCTCCACCCAATGGACTGGATCTGAAATCTCATTATCTTAAGGCTCCTGAAATCTTTTCTTTTATGCCATCATTTCAGGTCTCTAAATCCTCTCATTTTTTCTACTGCTATGCTCCCTCCTAGACCCTCTAAGTCACAGGTATTTTGATCTACTTGTGTTAATATTTATGGCATCTGATCTGATTCCTAGCCACTTTGTCTTCATGTCCAAGGAGGCTAAATTATCAGCAGTGACCATGCTTGTGATACTGCCTACTTCTCCACTATTGACTGCTGTGCTGGTGATTTGTTTGGGTTTATGCTGGGTTTTAATTTTCATATTCAAACTCTTTAGGGCAGAGAGTATGCATTCTTATGTCTTACACCATTTAGCACATATGCAGGTGCTGCTGTAATATGAATAATAATAGCCCAAAATCTTGCTTCCTGTGTAAATGTCCCGTTAAATATAGCTGATAAATTTTAATGGACATCTAGTCATATCATCAATACATGGAAGAATTAAAGATCAAATTCTGTCCTTGGCTGAAGTTAATGAGCTTTCCATGACTGAATAAATGAGAGAAGAAAGAAGGTGAAATCACAAATGGGATCTTCCAGCTAGTAGGCCCAATAAAGCTAATCAGATATAAAACTAAAATGTTGAAAAATGCTTCATTTTGTGTTGATCAAACCAAAATGTGTTTCAAAGGTTTTTTTGTTTTTTTTTAAATGTTTTAAAAGCAAGGGACATCCTGAAATGTACCGTCTTTCCGAGATAGACATCAGAATCTTTTCTTTCAGAAATGCAGATACAAACTTCTTCAATGTCTGGTTATTTTTCTTTTTCTGCAGAAAAAGTTCATCAAAATGGACTCAAAATCATGAATTGCCTTGGTCAACCTGAATCTGCATTTTTCTGCAAAAAAGTTTTCAGATTAAAAGTTTTGTCTAGCTCTAATAATGACTTATTTCAACTGGGTGAAGTGAGTATTATTGATGAGAAAGGTAGGGTTGAGAGAGGGGGGTAGGGAATTTGAAGGGTTACTCAGAAAGGGAGGAATGGCTTTATACCTAATGAGATGCACCTATAACAAAAATAAACTGTTTCATAAAGTGCTTTTAAAATGCAACAGTAGGGGTTGCAAGGCACCCTAACCAGCAACATGAGTGATTATTGTTTTAATAATCATGGACCGGGAATAGATGAGCCTGTTAAAGCTCAGGAAGCCCCTTGTTGTACAGACAAAACTACACAGGATCTTTTCAGGGGGCAAGACAAAGATGCCACATTTATTATGATAATTTGATTTATGACCAATAACTAATATCTTAATCCTTATACACACACATTATACCTATATATACACACACATCCATCAGATGTTCTGCAGCTGCTGCATAGTTACCAGTCCTGAAGATAGCTTGAGTTCGTGGCTTGATTTTGCAGCTTGGGTTTGTAGCTTATGGCGGCTAATTGGCCAGGAAAGCCAGGCACAAGGATGAGCTGGGTCTCTGTTGGGCATGCACTGATGCCCTTCCATGTTGGCAGTAGAATGTTACCCTCCAAAGTTTTCCATCTTACCCATCCTTTTTGTAGGCTTTAGTTTGAATCCAGAGTCTATAGATCTTGCTGTGTCATGCTGCCTCTGGGTTTGGTGATTGATCACCCATCAATTGCAGGCGTGACTTTCAGCCTCGGGCTTGGCTTTGATCTTCCTTCTATTGTACCTTTTCTTTTTAGGGTGGACTCTTCTTACTTTGTTAGGGCTCTTGTCTGCATCTTCAGCCGATGGTGTTTGAACTCTTGTTCACTTTATCAATATAACTTCTGTTTACTGTTTGCCATCCACTACACTTGTCTATATTGTAACTTCTGTTCACCGTTTGCCATATTGTAATTCAAACCCCATTTTAAAACGCTCACTCCATTTTGTAAAAGCTTCCTCCAACCTTCATTTTTGCAAATCCTGATGTGTGACTGAGATATGTATGGATGATGGAATCAACCTCCAGCCCCAGTCTGTCCTGATGAAATAGAGTTACGAACCCAAGCTGCAAAATCAAGCCACGAACTCAAGCTATCTTCAGGACTGGTAATTATGCAGCAGCTGCAGAACATCTGATAGGTGTAGGGGTGTGTGTGTGTATGTATAGGGATTAAGATATTAGTTATTGGTCATAAATCAAATTATCATAATAAATGTGGCATCTTTGTCTTGCCCCCTGAAAAGATCCTGTGTAGTTTTGTCTGTACAACACCCTCTCCTGTGTCATGACCCTTGAAGAGGCCAGGCTCACTGGGATTCTTTGCATTCAGGGAGCATAGAGTCTCTGCACAGCTGCCATCACTATTAGCACTAGCCTTTGTAAAACAGGTGGATCATGTCCTTGACCCACTACCCCAAATTGGCCACCAGCACTGGCTTGGAGCAGAGATTGCATTGTGGTGCACTGTCTTCTGGGGAAGAGCTTGCTTTAAGCTTAGCACCTGCTAGTGCTGCTTCTGAGGCACCTGACCTCCTCCCCACTTCCAGTATGGGGCTGATACTATATTCCATAAACCAGTCTGAGGGTTGTGCAACTGAAATCTGTACCAAAAATGTGTAACAGCAAATGTTAATCACTTGGCTGCATTGCATGTTTGTGCTATTAGGAAAAACCTTGCTGTTACCAGTTCCATTATTAAATTATGATATAAAACATACAAAGTGTGAAATGTAGCTGAGTTAACAATGCAATTGGAGTCTTAATTGGTGCAATTCTTCTGAAACTGCCCAACCTTAATGTTGCATGAATGCCTTCTTGTATGCATTGGATTTGGGCCCCAAATGTTTGCTGGCAAAATGACAGATGTAGTCTGTGTCCAGAGCTAATGCATATTTTAAGGTAAAATTATACAGATACCTGTCTCTAAACATTCCATGTATGCCCCAGTGGAATGTTTCTGCCCTGCTCCTGCGTGCACCAGTTGCAGGTAGTGGATTTCAATGACATGTTTATGGTTGACTGACTGGAGCACTGAAGGTGTAGGGGAGGTTTGTTTTTGATGGTGTTGTAGCCATGTTGGTCCCAGGATATAAGAGGGACAAGGTGGGTGAGGTAATATCTTTTATTGGATTGGCTTCCAATGTTGGTGGAGTGCACAAGGGGAGCATTAGTAGTCAAAGGATTAATGTTGCAAGGTCTTTGATCTTGGACTATGTGTGGGGGAGGAGTTCTCTGTTTTTTAGTGCTAGCTGTTGTAGCTTCAGCCCTTGAGAATGAAGCTGACAATGCCATTCAGTTTGCATTTAATGGCTCCAAGTACTTGCCCTATAGGAAGCATAGTTATAAAAATGTTACCAAAGACTGGGGGGAGGGGGGGAATTGCCTTGTTTTTGCCTTAACATCCTTGTATTCTTAAAACTGGCTTTTAATGTAGAACCTGAGGATATCCCCTTTTTCAGGATTCTGTTTTGGTTTTGGAATTATGCAAAATTCAGTATACACAAGGTAGGCCTGATTCTCCTTTGACTTAAAGTGGTGGTTTGTATTTTTAAATCATGGCAGAGTTGCTTAGAGCTAGAGATAGGAACTTTTAAAAAATTCTTTATAAATCAAAATAAATAACACCATTGACTTCAGTGACTTTCCTCTCCTGAGGAAAAAAGTGAATAAGTGTCATTTACCCTTTCCCACAATAGAAAAATCAGGGTTCACCCAATGAAATAAATAGGCATCAAGTTTAATATAAACAAGAAGTACTTTTTCACACAACTAACCTGTTGAACTCATTGCTATGGGATGGTGTGTGACCAGAAGTATAACAGGGTTCAAAAAAGAGGTAGATATATTGATGGAGGATAAGTCCATCAATGGCTATTAACCAAGATGGGCGGGGATGCAACCCCATTCTAAGGGCAACCCTAAACCTCTCACTGCCAGAAGCTGGGAGGGGAAGACCGGGGTAGATCATTCCAGCTGCCCTGTTCTGTATACTCCCACTGAAGCTCTAGTACTGGCCACCGTCAGAGACAGGATACAAGGCTAGATAGACTGTTGGTCTGAGGCAGCTTGGCACTTCTGATGTTCTTATATTCTGAGTAACACTGGTGTGACCAAATTCATGTTCCGTGGCTTTCTCCTTTTAAGTTGTATCATTATAACATTCGGTGGAGATGAGTTGTCTGGGTTTATTTTCAACATACACGTGTTTTTGTATTTTTCCAACAAAAGGCAAAGAATAGAATGTTCATACATTTATAAACTCAAATCAGTCTTGCAGCTCAGTGTAGCTGTTTCCTTTATTACTGTATGTATGATGAATGCCCTTTCCTTACTACAAGTTTTACACAGTGTCTGAATACATAGAGTACAAGATGAATGTATGAGTCATTTATGACTGGCCCAGTCACCCTTACATTTACAGTACCAGCTTAAGTAGAAGGCAAGGAAATAAGATTTTTTTGTTCAGACTCTTAAAATACAGTAACATCAAGTCTTCAATACTTGGTTTAAGAAGCCATGCTCTTCTGTTTATTTCATTCACAGCCTCTCACTGTATTTCCAATCACTGTGGGAGTGGAAATCATTATGATTGCTAGGCATATGTCTTGCAGTCCTTGGAATGGTAGGTGGATTTTTGGACTTGAGCAGAGACTATAGAGTATTGTTCTGCACTGAGGAGTCAGTCCTTGATACATGAAGGACACCAGGACTCACAGCTAGGGCTCATTTAAAAATTGAAATTTCATTGAATAATTTAGTTTTAACCGGGGGGACCCAACTGCCCCCCATTCCAGCTGGTTCTAATCATGAGACTTGAAAATTACAGCAAAGTGATCCCCCTTTTATTCTGGCTAGTCTCTGGATTTCCTATGCCTCACACAATTTGAATTGTGTATCAAATGAGTAAACCAAACAGGGTTAGGAGGGACATACTTGACAGTTTATTTTATTTTCAGCATCTTCCTACAGGTACAAAATTCATTTCATTGGGTGTCAAGATAATATACTATTAGTGACTGATGTAAGAAATTGAATTTTTCTTTAAGCATACAGATAATTTCTCTCCATATCTCTCTCAAACTCTGTTATAACAGCAAATCTTTTTATGAACAACATTTTACTTTATAGCTAGGAGTAACTTAATTACTTCTTAACAAATGAGTGTTCAAAAGAGAACTAGATAAGTTCATGGAGGATAGGTCCATCAATGTTAGCCATTGGACAGGGATGGTGTGCCTAGCCTCTGTATGCCAGAAGCTGGGAATGGGCGACAGGGGATGCATCACTTGATGATTATCATTCCCTTTGGGGCACCTGGCATTGCCCACTGTTGGAAGACAGGATACTGGGCTAGATGGATCTTTGATCTGACCCAGTTTGGCTGTTCCCATGTCTGAGTGTTATGGCCCTGAAGTTTATGTTGAAGCTGAGAATTCCTTCTTTCTAATCCATTGCATTAGTATATTTTCCTCAAAGTCAAAGGCCTTTTATTTAGGTTTTGCTGAATTTTATCTGACAGAGCCCATAGTGGTCACTTAGCTCCATTAGCTCCATATTCAGCATCAAAGTATATCTTCTCCTTTTAACAATCACATAGTCGTACAGAAGAATGCTGGACACAAAGACGAGCCACTCCTACACTGCCAACTGAGCTTCTCTTGAAAAGTTACAATGAACATATTATCCTTTTCTGCTTCAACCTCTCTAGGAAATGTCTTCTGATCGGATCCTCTCAGCAAAGGTTATTAACTGGCGCAGGCTACCAAGCAGTCATCAGATGGGATGGGTTACAACTTCTGGTCAAGCTTTACTGGACCAGATTTGAATCAGTGACCTAGAATTCAAAGGTTTTTTTGCATCGTTTTACCATCCCCCATGAATATATCTGTCCAGCTAAGGTTTTACATGTTTTAAACATTCAGTTCACTTTCAAAAGTGTTATATATACCTGGGAATATATTTTTTTTCTTATGAAATTCTGTGTACCACAATTGATTGCTATAAGGTTTAAATGCTAATACAGACAAATCAGCTAATGAGTATATTTCAAATGTGGAAGGGTTCCTTGTACCATTTCACCTCGTAGAGGTTATGGTGATTTCACTGCCACAAGTTACAGTTCAGTCTGAATGAGGCGTAATGCTTTCTTCATGTTCTCTATCACTGGAAGAAGAATAAACCGCAAATTAAAAAAAATATTTGAAGTACACTTCTATCTGAAAATAAAATCTCAATTTATCAAGATGTTTTGCTTGTGAATTAATTGATGTATATTGGGGCACAAAATATACTGTAGATCTTTTATTGTGGGATTTTTGGCACCATTTACTGAAACTGAGGGTGTAGAGTTTCATGGTTCATCACTACTAAGAACTTGACAAGCTCCATTTCATCACTTTTCACTTCCTTTCATTTTTCATATTTTAAAACTGATCCTCAACAGTAAATCTTATAATCATACTTGAAGCACTAACATACAAATCAGTGGTCTTCAGTACATCTAATATTCTATTTGGAGTAAGAAAAATGCTATACATTCTTATAGATGCTGTGATATGAAAGGGACAAGGTTAACTTGAAAAATTACTTTTCTGTCTGACAATGAGTAATCCTAGGTTGTACTTAACAACTCTAAATTTAAAAAGTTGAGAGAAAAATATTTTCTCAATTTTTTCCCTAGGCTGTTTACTTTGTGCATTTGACAGCCCTTTTGTGGATAGTAATTTTCACTGTTCCAGTTACACCCTGGTCCTGTAAACTTTTGAACACATGCGTAAATTGACTCACATTGAGTAGTCCTACTAATTTCAGTGGGAGTATTTGTGTACTTAAGTGCTTTGCTGGATCTGGACCAGAGTGTTCGACCCCTTGCAGGATCAAGCTCCTAATCATATTTTTATAGACTCTTTTAAAGAATTTCCCTAGGTATTTTTAGAGTGCTGAGCAGGAAGGACAATGAAATGCTGTCTGATCCTCAAGCATAGATCAATAGGTAGGGTATCTCTCACTGGTCACAGTGTGAAATGCAAAGCATTCACAATGTGGATACTTACAGAATGGTATGTCTTGTGGTTCATAAGTATAGAGTCGATTAGAATATCTTCCAGTGATATCAGCTCTTACTGTGAGAGAGGGGTCTGAAAAAGTAGAGACATTATACAATTATCCCATTGCATTCTCAGTAACAGCATCTTCAATATCTACTGGTTGTGAATATGAGGCAGTCAACTTAAATATAGTTTTGGATGATACTAATTTAGAGCAAATGGAATAATTACATTCTTTTCCACCCAGAGTTCTTATTACATTGATATGTACTGAACGAGTGAGAGATTTATTTTAAATATTATGTATTAATTGTTAAATAGGGATATATGTTATGTTCACCAGTATGTATATTCTATTGCATGTTTAAAGGAAAATATCTCAAAAAAGAGGCCAGTCTGATTGAATATATATTCAGTAGGGCTATCAAGCAATTAAAAAAGTAATTGCGATTAATCATGTGATTAAAAAATTGTCATTAATAACGCAATTAATCGCGTGTTGTTAATAGAATAACATTTATTTAAATGTGGATGTTTTTTACATTTTTAAATATAATGATTTCCATTACAACATAGAATACAAACAAGTTTGTTTACATTTGCAGGAGATAATGCTGCCAGCTTCTTGTTTACAATGTCACCGGAAAGTGAGAACAGGTGTTTGCTTGGCATTGTTGTAGCCAATGTTGTAAGAAATTTACATGCCAGATGTGCTAAAGATTCATATGTCCCTTCATGCTTCAATCACCATTCCAGAGGACATTGGTCCATGCTGATGATGGGTTCTGCTCAGTAACAATCCAAAGCAGCACAGACGAACACATGTTCATTTTCATCATCTGAGTCAGATGCCACTAGCAGAAGGTTGATTTTCTTTTTTGGTGGTTTGCATTCTGTAGTTTTCACATTGGAGTATTGCTCTTTTAAAACTTCTGAAAGCATGCTCCATAGCTCATCCCTCTCAGAAGTTGGAAGGCACTTCAGATTCTTAAACCTTGGGTCTAGTGCTGTAGCTATCCTTAGAAATCTCACATTGATACCTTCTTTGTGTTTTGTCAAAGTTGCAGTGAAAGTGTTCTTAAAATGAACACCACATGCTGGGTCATCATCCAAGACTGCTATAACATGAAATATATGGCAGAATGTGGGTAAAACAGAACAGGAGATATACAATTCTCTCCCAAGGAGTTCAGTCACAAATTTAATTAACACATTATTTTTGTAATGAGCATCATCATCATCATGGAAGCATGTCCTCTGGAATGGTGGCCAAAGCATGAAGGGGCATATGAATGCTTAGCATATCTGGCATGTAAATACCTTGCAATGCTGGCTACAAAAGTGCCATGCAAAAGCCTGTTCTCACTTTCAGGTGACATTGTAAATAAGAAGAGGGCATTATTATCTGCCGTAAATGTAAACCAACTCATTTATCTTAGTGATTGGCTGAACAAGAAATAGGACTGAGTGGACTTGTAGGCTCTAAAGTTTTACATTGTTTTTGAGTGCACTTATGTAACAAAAAAAATCTACATTTGTAAGTTCAACTTTCATGATAGAGATTGCACTATAGTACTTGTTTGAGGGGAATTGAAAAATACTATTTCTTATTTTTAGTCAATATAATAAAAAATAAATATAAAGTGAATACTGTATACTTTGTATTACGTGTTGTAAATGAAATCAGTATATATGGAAATGTAGAAAAAAATCCAAAATATTTAATTAATTTCAATTGGTATTCTATTGTTTAACAGTTTGATTAAAACTGTGATTAATCGCGATTAATTTTTTTGAGGTAATTGCATGAGTTAACTGCGATTAATCAACAGCCTTAATATTCAGTATGTAAAACTATGCACATACTTTGGATAAGGCATTCATATAATTTATGTGGCGCTTTCAGAGCCAGAATCATGTATTACTGTGATTCTCAGACTTTTTTACTTTCTGAGGGCTGACTTTTATTATCCTCTCTTTGAGAAAGGAAGTGAGCCAAGCTTTCTGACTAAAATTCTCATAACTTGACTTGTATGGTCCGATCACCACAGTATCTGAGCGCCTCACAATCTTTAATGCATTCATCCTTCCCAGAAAAGAAGGAAAATTCTATTATCCTCATTTTACAATAGGGGAACTAAGCCATAAAAAGATTAAGTGATTTGCCCAAGTCATTTAAGGAGTCTATGATGGTGGAGGGATTTGAACTCAGGTCTCCGCAGGCAAAGTTAGGGCTATAGCCACTGCACCATTTTGAAACTTGAAAATGATTTATTCTGAAGACCACCAAGAACACCTTGGATTCCTGGTGATCTACAGATCAGGGGTTTAAGAGCCACATTGAGCTCATCCATCATTGATTCTATATGATTTCTTTCTCTTTGTGACAGTTTATTTTAAAAAAATGAAAATTCCACCTTTGCCATGAAGATATAAAGCTGTGTGTTTGTAACTGTCGGTTTATATCCCCCTCATTGGCCCTTTCCTGAAGGAGGCAACTTGTTTGAAAATAATGACTATAGGGACCTGTCAACAATACTGTGATGTTGCACTCTATATGATTTTATGAAAGTATGCTGATGAGTGTGAATATAATGTAACTAAAATATACTTCATGCAAAAGGTTTCTTGTAAGGTATCATTACAAAACTTCTAAGCTACTGAATGTGTTCATCCTATTTGTATGAATGCATCATTCTTGTATCTGAAATTAGAAATATGAAATATAACTCTGAGGGCCTATTGTAATTATGCAAAGTGTGGGCCATTAATGGTGGTTTGGAATCTTGATGGCTCCCATCAGCCAGGACAATTGACTATAAATGGCTCTGTTTTACTTGTAAGTCTTCCTGTATATGTGTGTGCTGGCAAGTGGGTAATGAAGTCTTACAGTGACATGTGCTCATGTCTCCTGAACTGGAATCCATCTTTAACCTGGTGCTTTTCCATTTAGAAGGAGGGGTGGGAACGAAGAGAGGGAAAAAGGATTCCCGCCTTATGCAAAAGATATAAAGGGGGTTGACCAGAACAAAAGGGGTGGCCATCATGAGAAATCCCTTAGCTACCACCTGAGCTGGAACAAGGGCTGTACCAGGGGAAAGGATTGTGCCCAGACTAGGAAGGTGTCCAGTCTGTGAAAGAAACTTATTGAAACATGTCTGAGGGTGAGATTTTATCTGTATTCAGATAAAAAACTTGCGTGGTTTTTATTTTATTTTGCTTGGTAATTCACTTTGTTCTGTATCGGGGGTAGCCATGTTAGTCTGTATCCACAAAAACAACAAGGAGTCTGGTGGCACCTTAAAGACTGACAGATTTGTTTGAGCATAAGCTTTCGTGGGTAAAAAACTTCACTTCTTCAGATGCGAAGAATTGAAGTTTTTTTACCCATGAAAGCTTATGCCCAAATAAATCTGTTAGTCTTTAAGGTGCCACCAGACTCCTTGTTGTTTTTGTCACTTTGTTCTGTCTGCTATTGCTTGGAACCACTTAAATCCTACTTTCACTTTTTACTTATGAATTAACTCAGAGTATGTATTAATACCTGGCAGGGGCAAACAGCTGTGCATATCTCTCTATCAGTGTTATAGATGGCAAACAATTTGAGTTTACCCTGTATAAGCTTTATACAGGGAAAAACAGATTTATTTGGGGTTTGGACCCCATTGGGAGTTGAGTATCTGGGTGCTAGAGACAGGAGCACTTCTTAAGTTGCTTTCAGTTAAGTCTGCAGCTTTGGGGCATGTGGTTCAGACCCTGGGTCTGTGTTGGAGCAGACGGGCATGTCTGGCTCAGCAAGACAGGGTGCTGGAGTCCCAAGCTGGCAGGGAAAGCAGGGGCAGAAGTAGTCTTGGCACATCAGCTGGCAGCCCCAAGGGAGTTTCTGTGATCCAACCCATCACATCTTCATCCCCCATCTCTCATCCCCCACATGGGGCTTATGGCAGCTGTAAGGGCTGGCACTTAGAAAGAGGGACCAGGATCGACGGGGGTGGTGGTGGTGTCAAACACTCACTAGCATAATTTCCCCATTTACAACCTCTTCGACTTGAGCAGCCCTGGGATTGCATTGCAGCTTCAGAGCACCCCTGTCCCCATGTGGCATTGGATTCAATTCTTTTTGGGATCAGCTGGCCTGGTGCAAAGCTGGGTTATATTGCAGGCTGACATATCCCTTTTTTACCAGCCTAGTGACGAGCACATTAAAAATACACACTGCACTACTGTGAGACTCTTTGCAGGGACATACTATTGTAATGCTGTATGAGCAATTTATTAGACATTCATGGAGATTTCTTCCCAATTAGGCAACTCAGTAAACTCCTCCTCTTACCAAACTTGCCAATAGCTGTGGCTCTGCTTGGTTTTGGAGGGTCAGGGAAATATGTATATAGCATTGATTTCTTTTGTGGACAGATCTGTGGAGAGCTGCCTGGTGGACTGATTTTAAATCCAAGTTGTTTGTTTAAATCACTTCTCTCTCTCTCTCTCTCTCTCCTCTCCCCCCACCCCCCATAGCTTGTGGATACCTTCCCCTTCTGCACTATCTGCCAGTGCTGCACCTTTCATTTATTATCCCCTTTCCAGGATGTGGAATCACTGGCCCCTGCTGTCTCCCTCACCCGAGGGGCCGAAGGAGTCTACACTAAGTGGCAATGTTTTGAAAATGTCACACCATGTTCAAGCTCAACCCAGGAGTGGGAAGAGCCTATGGTAATGGAATTCTAAGATTGAAGGGGGGGACTCAAACCCAAGCTACTTTCACATACACTTCATCCCCAACTCTCACCTATCCCTTACTCCTCTAGTGTGCTGGATGAGATGACCCCTGCTCTTTCTGTGTGCATGTGCGCATCTGTCTGTCTGTGCTATCCCCTGCTGGAGGGGATATTTAGAATTTTCCCTTCTCTAAACTGTTAAGTCTTCAGATATGTAAAAAGCTGTTATAAAGAGGAGGACGATCAGTGCACATGGAGAAAAACTGAAGGTAGGACAAGAAGTAATGGGCTTAGTCTACAGCAAGGGAGATTTAGATATTAAGGAAAATGTTCTAACTATAAGGGCAGTTAAGCTCTGGAATAGGCTTCCAAGGAAGGTTGTGGAGTCCCCATCATTGGAGGTTTTAAAGACAAACACCTGTCAGGGATGATCGAGGCATATTTAATGCTGTCTCAGTGCAGGCGAGTGGACTAGGTGATTTAGAATATCCAAGTTGGAAGGGACCTCAGGAGGTCATCTAAATCCAAGCCCCTGTTCAAAGCAGGATTAATCCCCAAATTGCTCCCTTAAAGGCTGAACTTATAACCCTAGGTTTAGGGGGGCTAATGCTCAAACCACTGAACTATCTGATTTCTCAAGATCCCTTCCAGCCCTACATTTCTATGGTTTTGTTTGATGCCTTGAAGGGGGAAAGGGTTTGTTCTATACCATGCTAACTCAAAAATTAATAAATTAAAATGTTAAATATCCTGTACATCATGAGGAAGAAAATTCCTATAACACATACATACTATTGAAATGAGGTTTTATTTTTAAAGAAGATGTATATTGTGCATACCTACAAACATGATTCGAGGTACATATTGTCCATCAGGTGACAAGTTCTTATCTGTGGTTTCATGCTGACAGGAAAATTAAAAGCAAATTATTAAATATTCATTTGCACTTTGTGAAACTAGCATATAGGAGCATATGAAGCCATGGTAGATAATACTAAAGTGACAACATATGCTGAAATGCATCCATTTAAAATGTGCAATATATATCTCCTTACCATGAGGTTTAGCATGATGAAGTTATTTTGAGCCATTTCTTGTATTTCCTCATTTTCTGCAAAAACCTTCTTCAGTGCTAGAAAAGATGTTGTGATGGTTTTAAAAGCTGTTCTCAATCACTGCTTCCAAAATCTATTTTTCCTTCTATACTGTGGCAACATATGCATGAGACTTTCATGCTTTGCTTTGCTTTCTCCACATTTCTAATGAGACAGGTCCCAGATCTGTCACCACATTTTGGTTTTGTCCTGTGTCGGGACAACCTTCAGCTATACAAATGGAAGCTTTCTCCTGTTATTTCTGAAGCCTTTCATTTCAATGGGTGTCAAGCAACAGCTTGACAAAAGTGTATTATTCTCGGTAAATTCTTCTTAGGTCAATTTCAGCAGTCATGCCCCAGTCTCCTTCTCTGGTTACCAGTTCAGGAGGAAAGAACAATATTAAATCTGTTCAGTGAGTGAGGAGTAAATTCATGCATCTTAATTTAAACCGTCTAATACTGCATCAGGCTTTGCAGAACAGCTTTGTAAGGTATTTTTTCATGTTCTCTGTTGTAAAAGGCTTGTGGTGGGGTTTGTGAGCAGCCTGTTTTCATTATTTACTTTTTGGAAATACTTTCTATTGAATATGCAGCACATCTGAGAAAGTGTTGCAGATAACTATAGTAAGGGGCCATATAACAACCTAGATATTGGCAGATATATGTTCTAAAAATCCTCAAATTAATTTAACGATCAGACAATTGAAATTACCTTGGCAGTATTGACAGTCCTCCAGATGATGAATGACCATCAGTGGTTTGTTACTTTAATAACAACAACAACAAATACATAATTAGATCATCTGATGAGTATCCAAGAGACTCTAATTTTACAAACAGGCCTGGATATGCAACTGCTGTTTTATCTTATGTTACACCTAACTAATAACTAGACTGAGGCATTGGGAAGAATGGAGCATATTTCTGATCTTAGAAACAATAGTGTCATGCAACTCGTTCATAAAAAGGAACGCAACAGAATAGAGGCGCAAGATATATTGTAAACTAAGAAGTTCTCAGCTTGGAGACTGTAGAGGCTCATCTTTTTATTATTGCTTAATATATAGTTCCAGGAAGGCTTACAAAGAGAATCATTCTCTAGCCCAGTCTTGTGGACACTTACTACTGAGTAGAGCTAGTCAAAATTTCCTTGATCTGGTTTTCTACAAGGTTATAGATTTTTTTTTTATGGAAATTTTTTTTTTGATTAAACTGCCCCTCCTTTGAAAATTATCTATGAAAAGTTTCATTGAAAAATTGGTTGGGGTGGGAGGGGGAATTTGAGCAGCTACGAAATTGGCTTAAATTTTTCCCCAAATGAAAAATGTTGATGAAATTTAAAAATTTAGATATCTTTCAACATTTTGGGAGGGGGGAAAGTAATTAAAAAACCCAAATCTTGTGAGACAAATTTTTATTCTTTTTTTTTTTTACCAGTTCTTGTGCTCAGCACAGTGCTTATTACTACGTGTTTTGCCACTATGGCCAATAGCACTCAGTAGGATTTTCCTCCTTGCTTTCACAAGATATGCATCAGATTAGTTGCCCCTTCTTTTAAATCTGAGTTGGCCTGGGACTGTGCTTTCTTGCTGTAGAAAGAAGTGGGTTTGGAGGAGTAATCTGGAGGAGAGTGAGGTTATGAGGTGTACAGGAATCCTCAAGTGTACTTCCCACTAAATCTCAAAATGAACTCATTCTAGACGAGTTGTGAACAGTGAGGAACTGCCCATGTATTTAATACTATAAGCCAAAGGGGAAAGCATTGAGATAACAGTTAATGCAACAGATTGTTGCCTGAGGTTCTATTACTGGCTCATGCTGTTGTGGTAAAGCTGATGAATTAATCAGAGATAAATACCATCATGAAAACAAGTCTGTTTACTTTCTGATAATAGACATTTTTCCTGTGGCAATTTTCTATTCCATAGCACACGCATAAATGCCAACATCTTGTCTAACAGTGCTTGATGCAGTAAGCCACAGTGCGATTACCAAAAAGATGTTGCTTTTATTGATAGAATTTACAGTTTTGTTTTGTTACAAGATGCTTTCTAGATTAGCTAGAGTGGGATTTTTTGTTTTGCTTTTTCTGTACAGTATTTTGACTAGATAGTTCAGCTGACTTGACAACTTTATTTTTTCTAAATGTTCTTTACCTTTTTCTTGCTTGAAAAAGCCCTTCTTCGTAGGTTTGCACCCAAGTAATATCATCTCCCCAGCCTGTAATCACAATGGAGGGATTAACCAACAAAGTCTTGAAAATAATTTACGTTTTGGGCATTTAGCAATATCTTGCACAGAGATAGGATTTTTTTTTAATCTATGGAGCCTTCAAAACTCCATGTAGGTATTAAGTCTCTGAACTTTTGAGTATTACACTAATTTAACAGATAAGTAAACTTAGGCACAAAGGACCAGTGAACAGGTTTACAAAGGTATTCAAGTTTCTAAAAAGGCAGATAGGCACCAAGTTGGAATTTAAAAACACCTAGCCAATTACTTGCCAAATGTAAGCACTTAGGCAAGCACCTAGTGGAATTTACAGTCTTCATTGGTCCTCAGTGAATGTGACTGATCTGTATCTGATGCAGAACCTGAAGTCAGAAGACAAAAGTAGCATGAAAAAAGAGTTCCCAACCCTCATAGTTGTGGAGAAAAGTTTGAAAACGTGACCCCTAAAATTTCAAATACCAGAAGACAAAAGCATTCCAAAATCAGTATTTAAAAAAAGCTCAATTTTTAATCTAAATCTCATAATTTTGGGGCCTGAATCATGATTGTTGAACATTCGGAGTTGGCAGCACTAAATCTGTTCATGCAGTCTTTATCAAGAATTAATATTAAAAATATTTCCAGATGAATTACCAGCCTCTCCACTCATCCCCACCTAGTCATTTTCTGGTCTTGAGGAGGGTATTGTCCAATTGATTCATGTGCCTTATCAGAACCCCAATGTGTAGGTGGTTCTTGTTTAATAGGTTCAGACTCCTCAACAATGTTACTCCCTACTAAAGTTGTGGTGGGAGTACTATTGCTGCAAGGGTTGAATGCCAATTGATTTGGATTTGGAGCCAGCTCAAATCCTGCCTGATTCTTCTCTGCTGAGTATCTTGGTCAATCTCAACCATGTAGGATCTTGTCATAAAGCTCCACCTAGTGACAACAGCCAATATTCAATCTCTTTCCTTACCCAGTCTTGTCAGTATTTGATCTTTGACAAGATTCGGGCTGCATTCTAATGGGTTAAAGAGGAAAGCCTGAGATGTTCTAAATCTGGTATCTCTTGGCTTCCTATCATTTAAGGAGGACCATTTAGGTTAACGATGTATCTCACAGGTTGGTAATATTATTCCGATCTGTTTGATCAATAAGTAGCTGAGCTTGGCTTGATTCAGTGACTGAGGTAGGGGGTTGTTTTATAGCTAAGAAGAGCTAATATAAGGTCTCTTTATTGTAGTAGAGATTTCTTAGCAATCTGGACTGCTGGAAAGAGCAATATATTCCCTTATGAGTTCTGGGGCTGCAAGTTACATACTTAAACTTATACTGTGTCTCAGAAGCTTGGAATTCAGAGCAAGCAAGCTGTGACACGCTGTCAGTGACTATTTCTTCCACATTTCCAAAATAAGGAATTGCAAATTGCTGCAAAATTCAAATGATTCTAACTTCCATTTTCAATCCTGTCCTATGTGGAGTGACATATTAGGGCTTGGTGCTGGCATTTTTTTAAAGCCTTGCTGGTCAAGGACTGCAGGACTTCAGTATGATTGCAATAGACCTTCAGCTACAGAGAGTTCCCCTCTCTTTGCATGGAAGGATGAATGAGCCCTCGGGATACTTGGGATTAGATGGGAGTTATATGGTGCATGTGCCTTGTGCTAAGTCTCTTTGTGTGGGATGAATTTTGCCAAGTGTGAGTTATGGGAAGGGCCGGCACCAGCGCAGCAAACAGGTGCTTGGGGCGGCCACCGGAAAGGGGCGGCACGCCTGGCTCTTCGGCAGCAATTTGGCGGGAAGGACCTGCTGCTGAAAAATGAAGTGGCGGCGGTAGAGCTGCCACTGAAGTGCTGCCAATCGCGACTCCCCCCCAACCCCCGCTTGGGGCAGCAAAAACGCTGGAGCTGCCCCTGGTTATGGGTAGTTGAGGACTATAGAGTACTTAATCATTACATGATAGGGAGAGGCAGGGGAGGTATCTGGAGATCATGCAAAGCAAGTAATCTTATCCAAATTCCACAAATGGAGATGGAGAAGTGGCAAGGACCTTGCAGAGCTCCTAAACTATTCCTGTACCCTGGGCCAGCTCCAGCATTTTTGCCGCCCCAAGCAGCCCCCCCACCCAAAAAAATAAAAAAAGCTGTGGTTGAGAGGGACTGAGGGACCTGCTGCTGAATTGCTGCCAAAGAGCTGGATGTGCCTCCCCTTTCCGTTGGCTGCCCCAAGCACCTGCTTGCTGCGCTGGTGCCTGGAGCCAGCCCTGCCTGTACCCATATTCTTAAGGGAATTAACAGAGAGAAAATCATTGCATTTAAAGTTAAAGACTAGTTAACATTAAAAGTTGAAAATTTTGCATAACAAGGAACTTCTTAAGTGTGAAAATGAACAGCTAAAGGACAGGAGATAGATATGTGAGCATCCTCATTGGTCAGTCTCTAAATGTGCTTCTCTTCTGGAAAACAATTAAGCAAAAATAGTTGGGAGGGATGGGAGAGGAGGAAGTCTGTGATTTCCATGTTAAATGTGTCAAGTTGGGTTATTTGTTTCTACTACATTGTTATTAGTTACAGGTTCTGCAGGCCAAATGAGGCGGTGATGTGCCACACAAAGCAGTGCAGGTTGAGTGAATTAACCTGATAGGCTGCAACTGAAGGAGACACAGAGCTTGAAAGGCTGATTGAAGGTTGAACCCAGCTGAGAAGGAATAGGCAGGGCTGGTATAAAGCCAGGAAGTTAGCAGCAGAAAGCTGCTGAAGGGGAAGTGGTCTGCAGTCATTCCCTGGGAGAAGGGAGTTTGGGCTGATAAGCCTAGAGAGTGGGGAGGCTAGAGCGTGAGAGCAAAGAAATAGGAAGGAGGCCAGGGAAACAGCAGCACGCTCTGGGTGCAAGTAGGCCCTGGGTACTGGACATCGAGTGCCTGACCTGGCACCTGGAGTAGTAGGTGGGCCCAGGTTCCCCTACCAGCCACTGGGATAATGGCATAAACTGTCCCAGGCAGTCTTTGGCTCCACTGTCCAGATGCCCTGGAATGGGAGGGCTGTACGGTGACTTGGCTGGAGGGCTAAGTCACGAAGAAGGAATACCCTGAGTTCCAGCGAGAGACCACGGGGTGAGGAAAGGTGTGCCAGACCAGAGTGGAGCTAATTCCCAGAGCAGCCAGGAGGAGGCGCCCTAGTGGTGAGTGGACTCCCTGAGAGAGGCCCTCAGTGCTATCTGTACAACTCCATTGCTTCCTTGGGTTTGCGCAGGCATAACTTATTGGAACTGTGTAAATTTATTTCATTGCACAAGAAGAAACAGAGCCCTACTCACTGTTAGCTCTGCTGGTTTTGCAGAGCTAAAAGGAAAAAAAAATCAATAAGGGTGAGGGGTGGGAAAGAAAAGTGGTATGAGTGAATGTGCACAAGGGGTAGATCTGTTGAATAATGAAGTGCTCTTTTCATATAGCTCTTTTCAGAGAAAATAAGCACACTTCAAAAAAATTTCATATGCTATCAAATGTCTTAAAGTAGAAGAGTATATTGAATTTAAGCATGTGGCTGCATTTTATATTAACAATTAAATAAAGTGAACATACTGCACCTCTCGACAGCGTCTGGGGAGCTCTTTTTTCCTTTTTGATTGCCATCGCGAGGTTGGAAGAAACTGCGATTAGCAGGAGTGACAAAGCCAATGCTGAATGCATCATTTCTCTCTTTAAGAAATCCCCTTTCAAAGCAGCAGTGAAACTGGAAAACGAAGCAACCTTTTTAGTTGGGTGGGTTCATTGCAAGTTGCCATCTGGAAGATGATTTTAATAGCATTCTAATAATCTACACCACAAGGACCGTTTTGTTTGTTTCTGGAAATAGTGGACTTGCTTGATGACAATAGTCCGGAGTCCAGGGGGTCTACCCTCGTTACCTAAGCATCCTGCAAATTTGTCAGAAATATATCTGGAGAACAATATAGAGTTACTACTACAGTTTTGAACAGTGAAAAATGAATCAGTTTCACTTTTATTTCTAGTCAATTTCACATTCCAGTTGTTATACACTAGTCTATTATTATAATTATTGGGTTGAAAACATGGCAGGACAATGCTTCTGGGTTGTGTTTTCCTTTCCCCAAATTGTATTGTTGGAATTAATAATAATAAAAAACTAATGGCATTGGAACATTTCTATTGACAGTAGGTTTTGTGCTCCAACTCTAGTTGATGATATCCATTCTAAAAAAGTTAGCTGAAATTATAAAAAGCTTGTCTTCTGGTAGACTCTGGTGTAACAAGACACACTGGAGAAACATTAGGAAGGGATTTCCCAGAAAACAAATATTTTTGCAATTTAAAATTACAAAGTGAAAAACACATTTATAACTACATTTTTTAAAAAATTGCTTTTAATAATGAAAGAACAACAGTGCTTCCACTGAGAAAAGTATTTGAAAGTTTGAGTGTTGGTCTGACCTTTGTCCAAAATATCTGAATATCTTAACTCAGAAAACTTCATGGAAATTTCAGTATTCTAGGGGTACTTGTTTTTTGTTCATGGCAAAACTCGTATGAGAATAGCCACTCATGAAACTTCATGATTTCTGCTTCTGGTTAGAAGTGAGAGAGGCAAAATCTGTACAAACAGAATTTATTTATTTTTAAAAAGCAAACACTTTTGAACCTAGTTAGAATTTCAGTTTTACAAAAATGGTGCTTCCCCCCCTCCCCCCCGATCTGGTCCAATCATTGTTGGGTATTGTATCTCCAAAGCCTCTTGTGTTGTTTGAATGTCATTGGCAAAATATGCAGTGTTGGTGGAACTGCATGCTGTAGAAGAGAAAACTGAATCTCTGTATTGGCTCACTATCACTGTGATACTAATTTTAGTGGCAGTGCTTTATACATAATACAGTTTGTTGAGAATAATAATAAACTAAAATATTCCTGTTCCTGCTATAAATAAATCAGAGGGCTAACTCCTCCCCACCCTGGTATTTATTTAAGTTAAACATCAATGTTGACACCAAATTAATGGATATAAACTGGTCATCAATAAGCTTAGGCTTGAAATTACACAAAGGTTTCTAACTATCAGAGGAGTGAAGTTCTGGAACCAGCCTTCCAAGGGGAGCAGTGGGAGAAAAAAACCTAACTGGCTTCAAGACTGAGCTTGATACGTTTATGGAGGGGATGGTATGATGAGACTGCTTACAATGGCGTGTAATCAATCTGTGACTGCTAGTACAAATATCTCCAAAGGCCAGGGATGGAACACAAGATGGGGAGGGCTCTGAGTTACAACAGAGAATTCTTTACTATACCTCTTGCTCCTGGGTCTTGGCCACATGCTCCGTGTCTAACTGATCACCATATTTGTGGATGGGAAGGAATTTTCCCCTGGGTCAGACTGGCAGAAACCCTGGAGGATTTTTGCTTTTCTCTACAGGATGGGGGCCTGGGTCACTTGCAGGTTTAAACAAGTGTAAATGGTGAATTCTCTGTAACTTGAAGTCTTTAAATCATGATTTGAGGACTTCAGTTTTACACGAATGGGTGGGCAAGATTCTGTGGCCTGCAATGTGTAGGAGGTCAGAGTAGATGACAGTCCCTTCTGACCTTAAAGTTTATGAGAGAAGCCTGTGACTAAAAATTAAAAAAAAAAATCAGACCAAGCCAGAATTAAGCCTGTTGTAATGGAGAATACCTTAAATTTGAACTCAGTAGCTACATTCATTGTGGAATTTCACCAGGACCAACTAAGACTGAATCCTATCAGTGTAATAGTCACACCATCATCTCAGGATGGGCAGTCATTAAAGTTTTGGGGGCTTTTACACTGCCTATACGCAAGCCCTTCAATGCCACAAGTATCACTGCTACTAACTCCAGTTCTGACAGGTGCATTCCAGTACTGGTTCTCCTACACCTGTCAGTCTCAACACAAAAAAGCAGATTCTCTTCAAAGAGGCCACAATAGAATTTGCTGCTAACAACAACAACAACAACAAAATCCTTGCAAGTGTTATCCTTTCCTAAGGATTCCATAACTATTAAGAGACTCCTCTGGGTTTCTAAAACAATCAGTAATGTCACCATAATATTTTCCCTCCCAATCCTGGTCCATAGTGGTTCACTTTGTTTCTTCTGGGGCTTTAAGAATCCTACACGTTTTTCTTTGTTTTACATACCCCACCCTCAGTGTTGTGTGTAGCAGATATACACACATTCAGGAATGGATGAGAACCCCTTTGGAGCTCTTTAGCTTGCTGAAGGGCTTGAAGTTCAGTGCTGAGAAATGGGAGGTCTCCCACTGCTCCACAAAGAGGGACTAAGACTACTGCTTTAACCCTGGGACTGAAAAATTATTGGGAACAGAAAATCAATCTCAAATTCTCTTTGGGGCTGTGCAGATCACTACCCATGGCCATTAAAATGATAGGTCTGTAATCTACAGCATAAACTCAACAAAAATATTCCATGTAGCCATTGCATGTGGGGGTTAATAATCCTTAGAATTAGATAGATTTTACTATTAATCTTTGATTAGTCTGTCACTTATATTTTGTTTTATATTTTCAAAGTGCTGTGAAAACATTAATAGTTATGGCTTGGTGAAACAGTCTCAGATTTCTGATGATAGAACAGCTATGAAATGTGCAAATCAGTAATTTCCTTCAAGATGAATAAGATGCTTCTTATAGTCAAGAAATCTCAGGAAATAAACAGTTTTTTTTAGCTCAGGGCCAACAGAAATATTTTTCTCACACTTAAATAACCTTTTTTTTTTCTTTTCAGAAAATCATCATAAAGAAAGCCCAGGATGGCTTCTATGAAAGATAATTGCCACCATTGTTGATGGATGAAGCTTAAAAATCCATTTTTTATATTATGAGATCCACTGCCAGTGTGCTGGTTTAAATGGTGAATTCGTTATAGGACACACCCTTGAAATCAGTCCCACTTCTGTTACATATTCCCTTTAGAAGAATTTTTTTGCCAGTTAACCTTTTTTATTCTTCTTCCCCATCAGCACGCACATTATAGGTAGATTATATACCTTAGAGATAACATAGATTTACTACTAATAAATGCATATAAATGCTGAAAACTGTTCGCTCACCTTAGCTGATCAGTTCTGCTGATAAAAGTTCCTCTTTCTGGAAGTGGCTAGTTTAAAAATTGGTGTGATTTATACACACAAGAATATCTGACCTGCACAGTTCTATGAGCATAGCAACAAGAGTGTATTCACCTGCAAAAACAACAGGAACCAGTTAGTCAGAAACCAAGATTTTTTTTTCTTCCCACACCCCTTTTACCCTCCCCTTTAACTTTTCACTCTTGTGAATTCTCATGCCTGTACACGAAATACTCCGATTTCTCTCCATCTTGGCTTGTATCAGGTGTCATCATATTGGGACGCAAAATAAATAGTGACTTGTGTGTGTCTGTGACTTTTCCCCCCCCAATAGTTTGGGTCTGGCCTCAGTCCAGTGAAAAAAGAAACCATCAGTGAAAGATGAAACTGTATGTGCTATTGTTCCCAATGAATGGCTGGGTTCACTGGTGCTGGCAGATTAGATATGAAGTTAATAGGAAGACACAAGGGTTACTTTGTATGGAGGAATGTAATTAACAAATGAAGGAAACTTATTTCTTTACATTTAGGAGGAATACAGAATGCTACTTTAACTTAAAGAAAAAATATAATCCTTAGATTCATGATCTTTAAAGTTTAAAGAGAGGAGGTTTTTTAGACGTGATGCCTAATATAATTCTGACTCAGCTTGACAAACATAGCAGTATCAGAGGGATAGCCGTGTTAGTCTGGATCTGTAAAAGCAGCAAAGAATCCTGTGGCACCTTATAGACTAACAGACGTTTTGCAGCATGAGCTTTCGTGGGTGAATACCCACTTCTTCAGATGCAAGAAGAATTCACCCACGAAAGCTCATGCTGCAAAACGTCTGTTAGTCTATAAGGTGCCACAGGAAACATAGCAGTGCTTCATTGTCCTTGAATACAAAAGGAATTACCTAGGTTATCTTTGTCTGCTCTGGTGCAGCTTTTGCATAGAAATCGAGATGCATCAGAAGCAATCTCTCGAATCCAATTGGATTCTTTCTCTGACCTTGTATATTAATTAGATCTATATTGTAGTAACCAGTGTAAGATCATGTGTCATAAACCAAAATGAATTCCTCCAGTTCTCTCTTAACTGAATTTTGGCTCCAGCTTTTAGCTCTGCTACTTTGGCCTGTCCTTGGTTATAGCTCATTGATGTTTGAAATTATCACATGAGGACTTCCCTATAGGATTTAAAAAAAGCTCTAGAAAAATTACAGCTTTGTTTTATAGGATTTCCTTTTGGAAAGTTTCTTTCTCGTTGGTATCACCACACATGCATTTTCTCCTTATTTGCAGTTACAGTGAATCAACTATTTTTGCACTAAGCTATGAAAAGGTGACTTATCATTGTGTCTACAAAAGCCATCTTTAATATTTGTAACTGAGTGCACAGAAGTTTGTTTTTCAAGTATTTTTGCATTTAATTACACAATATTTTCACTACCTTAAGGATCAAATACAAAGAGAATGTGGACTGGTTAGAAAATAGGAAGCAAACCTTTGGTTTAAAACAAACCGTTTTATTTTGTGTGTTCATTTTAGACTTTGGTCTAAAGAACCTTCTCTCCAAAGCTCTGAGCTACCTTGACTTACACTTTAAAAGTGTAATCACCCAGAAATGCAAAACATAAAATCATACAAAGCCTCTCTGTGTCTTACTCTCCACCTTACTACAAATTGCCTAGTAATTAAAGAACTGTTTGGAGAAAAATAGAACTGGAAAATGTTGTAAGTGTGTTTAAGGATGTTGCTGGATAGATTTGACAGGCTTGTTCCTCACCTCCTGGAGGTACTCTACTGCTGTTGGGATTCAAGGCATAGTAGTTCAGTCAGATGGAATTATAACTGGAGATGGGCTAAATTCAAAGCTGCTTAAATTATCAGGCATCTGCCCTGTCAGATATCTTCTGCGCTCCTGTCTATATATCCTACACAGTCAGGCCTGTTTCTCATGCGCAACCAGTAAGTACAGGCCCAGGAGCACAGAAGAGAAATATCTATATTTTTGGCATATAGCTAACATGATTGTGATCAGTCAGGAGCTGGAAGTACTTGTTAGCCTTATTCACCTTTTGGCTTCTCCTTATCTCCCTCCACCCACTTGGTCCACTTTCATGGCACAGGCACAATTCTATTCCTCTATAAAAGTTCTGCTCTTATAGCACCTTTCATCTGAGGGTCTTGAAGCACTTTAGAACTATTGAATGAAGACAGTGTCTCCTCACCTCTGTGGGGTAAATATAGTTTTCTCAATTTTACAGATGGGGAAACCGAGGCAAGGAGGCTATATGACTTGCCAATGGCATAAAACTTCATGGTAGTGCCAGGAGCAGAACCCATATTTCTTGACTCTGAATCCCATTCTCTAGCCACAAACTTCTGACACTGCTGTGCTTTTAATGGGCTTTAAAAGCTCACTCTTGGGTATAGCTTTGGCAGTCTGTGTGCTGATTCCAGCAGGACAGGGAAATGTCAGTCAGATATAGAGAGACCTGTCAAAAGGATGTCTGTCATAATGGAGGGGCTGGACACTGGAGGGAATTGACTTGAATGTTACAGAGAGTCATGCTAGGTGCCTTAAGTTTCTAAACCCAGTCACTGCTCATGAGGTGGAACTCTCTAACCTGCTACTATTGCATATATGCAGCATTCAGGTCTGTATGAGTTTGAAAATGGAGCTCATACAAGCAGAGCCAGCCTTCCATCACAGCTTGTCAGCTGGACTTATCTAAATATCAAACAATGACTAGTATAGGTGCAGCAGCAATTACCTACCAGCTATCAAATCCTTACAATGAACATGTACTTGTGCTGACTGCCCTGTCAAACTTGGGCTTTTAACCACGAATGTTGTAGTATATAGATGGTGAAGTGGAGGGGGAGGTACTTTGCTCCCCAATCTAGGGAGGAGGGATAGCTCAGTGGTTTGAGCCTTGGCCTACTAAGCCCAGGGTTATGAGTTCAATCCTTGAGGGGACCATTTAGGGATTTAGTGGGGGATTGGTCCTGCTTTGAGCAGGGACTTGGATTAGATGATCTCCTGAGGTCCCTTCCAATCCTGATATTCTATGATTCTAAAGGATTTGTTTCTGAAGTAGCAGCTAACTAGAAATGTACTATACATATACAAATGCTGCACCTATCCAGTTCTAAAATCAGAACATGTGAATCAGTTATATGGGAACTAGGCTGTAAATAAGCCTGAATAAGGCACACATAGAGGGTTAGCCTGTTAGGAAGAGGAGACTTTTTTGAAAGTTACCAGACAATAGAATGCTATACATTGTCTGAGTAACAATTTAATGAAGGTTTAGATGACTATGGACCCATCTAAGGAATTCCTTGTGAAATGCTACCTTAAAAAGTGACCTTTGAATTGAATTTTGTCATTTTTTAAATAGTGAGAGACTAGTATAACCTAATATTTATATAGAGCTTTGCATGTTCAAGACCCTGTCCAGATGTTAGCTGATTACGATTCACAAAACCTCTAATGCAGCCGGAGATGGGTAAGGGGTGCTATCCCCATTTTACAGTTAGGGAAAGTGAGGCAGAACAGTGAAGTGACTTGCCCCTGGCCATGCAGTGAGGCAATGAAACCATGAAAATAAGAGCTCAGGATTTCTCAACTCCCATCTTGGCTCATTCTGAAGTCCCTTGGCGCCTTGGTTAGGCTGTATACAGTTCTTCAGTCATAGTTTAAAGCCAGAAGGGACCATTATGGTCATCCCGTTTGACCTCCTGCATAACACAGACCTAAGACCCTCTCCCAGTAATTTCTGCATTAAGCCCATGCCATTAAATTGTCATGCTGTGCAGTTGGGTTGTGTAACTTTTATTCTTGAGCTGTTTCACTCAGTTAATTCACATTATAAAGTCAGGGTACCAAACAACTTCTGGAACCTCCCCCTCCACCCCCCAAAACCCAATGATTTCTCTCTGCTGTGTGCTGTTTTGTCATATGCCATTGCTTATCTTCTTAATGCCAAATATATGATCCCTCTGTCACCTTCAGTTGTGGCTGCTAGATATCTGAACGTCTACTGTTGCAAGGAAGAGAGTTAACATTTGATTAAAATGATACCAGAAGTCTCTTCTTCTGTTTTTGCATATGAAAGCACTCCACCCTTCTATTTTCCGTGCACAATTAAAAAATTCACTCTCATAGGATATCACCAAGATTAAGTTCTTTATAAACACCTGACTAGATAGTGTAAACCATGGAAATGAATAGGGTGTGTAGTACCGTAGCACTACACTAATATAAAAAGAAATTACATTTTTACAACCATTTTTCATTTTAGCTTCTGTGATTTTGAATATCTTTCAAACGTGAACATTTCTTATCTCACAAGTGATGTGCTTTTCAACTTGCCAAACTTATTTTTATTCCTTCCTGTTTCTTAGTGGATTTTGTTCAAGCCATAGCTGAGGGCTCATTTCTTAAGTACTTTAACTTAAAAAGAAAGAGGTAGGAGAGAAGATGTAGTGGATTTGTTTCTAAGTAAGATCAGTGATTTCATTACTTAAGTGGATAGCGCCATCTGCTGGTACAGTAGAGCCATGCAAACAATGAGAAGCAATGAGAAACTCAATGGAATCTGGCTTAAAAACTGCCCGCATTTCTTTAACAGCTGAAAAACAACTGCTTGTTGTTTTGTAAATGGGTCATAATGAGTTTCCTCGATGATAATTAAAATAAATCAGGTTTATGAAGGGAAAAGAAAATGTATTACAATAATTGATGAAGGGAATGATCAATTCATGGTTCCACTGATATGTAACTCCCATGTGAAGCTTTTTCTTCCTCTTCTCAGTTCTGAGTTGTCCCAGAAAGATAATGTCATCGAGGCCAATGTATGCCATTGCTCATTTTAGCATGGGAGTGAAATCCTGATCCCACTGAAATTAATAGGAGTTTTGCCATTGACATCAATGGGGCCAAGATTTCACCCTGGATTTTCAAAAACTCCTAATGGAGTTATGCACCCAACTCCCATTGACTTTCAATGGTATTTGAGTTCCCAATTTGCTATATATCACTTAGCCCTAGTACATTGTGAACTCTACTGTAATCCTAGTAAGAATGTACAGGTACGGCCGGGAACACCTAACATACAATACTTACCAATGTTAATCAACCTTGGGCTGGCTGGCTGCCCCAAGAAGACTAGGGAAGGAGCAGAATAGAATTAGGGGCTTCCATTACAAATTATCCAAATTACGTGGGCTGTGCAAGTGGAGAGGCTGCTTGCACCCCTTGTGCCCGGCTCACAGCCTTTTGCACTTAAGGGCCAGTTACAGCTAAGTGAACGTCCCACTTCAGCAGCTCATTGGCCCAGATGGAAGACCTGTCTGAACGTATTCTCAGAGAGAAAGTAGTGATGATAGAAAACAGCATGTATAAAGAGGGTATTGTTCTCCACCCTGCCCAGCAAACCATGCTGCCTGGTCTTTAACACCAAAGAAAGTGCTAAAAACAACCCCCAAGCCAAATTATCCCTCTCATCCACCTGCTGAGAAATCAACTGGAAAAAACTTGTAGAACTATACAGGAAATGCCTTTTTTTTTAATGTACTGAGTCAGTAAGTAACACAGACTGTATTGTTAATTTGTAACATACACCTGCTATATTGCTCTTAAAAATTTAGAAGGGTTGTCTCTTGAGAATTAGGTTTGCACAAGCAGTTATGTGAATAGTTTTACAATGTGTTTAAACTAAAAGTACTGACATTATGTTTTGGTATTTGTTTTTCCTATTCTTTTACTGTAGAAGGTTGAAATCTAAACTCAAATGATTAGTGGTCTTGTAAGAAATCAGAGGTTTTGGTCTTATTTACAAAGACTGAAGTCAAATGTCTTTGGACTTTCAATCTGTGTAAAGTTAAACTGAGTGCAGTTTTGGTTTCTGAATCTGGTTTTTGTATATTTAGTTTTCAATTTAAATCAAGCTAGAGACATTCTTAACATAATGGAGTAAGTGGAAAGTTTCAGGAGTATCACTTTTCAAAGTCTTTAGAAAAAAGAAGGCATAAATATGATCCTCAAAAATAAATAACAAATACCAAAAAATGATCTTGTTACTGTGACTGTTTATATAACATTAGAGAAGACCAGACTTACTTTTAGTGGTTACAAAACTTCTCTGGTGAAAGCCACAGAAATGAATGTTTGTGAAATCTTTTAATCACTGCTAAATAACATCTACTAAAGCTCTTATTAGTATATATCACAATGTGGTGTATTAGTCTTCCATGGAAAAGGGTCTATTTCCTCTGGTACCATTCAGATGTGAATATAACCAAAAGTGTTCTATTTCCACTTGACATCCTGAGAGTCCAATCTCTGAATGGTCTTTTCCTGCTGTTGTACTTCCTCAGCTCATTGCTAGAAGACCATCATAAATACCAGAGAACACATCGACCAGGTGCTATAACTGTATAAAACTGAGAATTGCATATGGGCTAAGGAGGATTTGGGGGATGGTGAATGAGGGTCCATCAGACTCTGGGGGTGAAAACTGGAAGCACACATCACTATTCTTCAAAATGCACAGCATGACTTGCATCTGTATCGTAGCTTCCAAAGGCCAATCCACTGAGCTATGGAACTGAAGATGCTAAACTACTAACACAATCATATTAACTTGTATGCTAATAATGTTATGGCCTGCCTCTCAGCTTTATCCATAGAAAGAGAAGTATTTTAGAGTTACATGTGAATAATTAACAGATAACAGATATTTCATTTCCATCTCTTTCTTCTGTGATCTTTAAACACTTGCACATTGATAGCTTCTCACTGAAATGATGATACTGTAATTCTGCATTTTTCTATATTGCTTTTCATCCCTAAAGGTCTGGCAAGTTGATATAAACAAACTATACACGAGGACTACTTTGCTTTGTCAGTGAAATGCATCTGCATCTGTGGGGAAACACATCAGTGGCTGAACAGCACCAAGCCGCACTACACAACATTTTGGGACAGCAAGTAAGTGAAGATAAATATTATATTTCATTGAAACCACTGTAGAGTACTACAGTGGTTGGTAGATGACTATCCAAGTAGCAATTCAGTAAAGGCACAAAGATTAACCCCTCTGTCCTTACAACATGTGCTGTATTGACCACAAGTGGATAGGAAGGTCCTGGCTTTGTCTTCTCTGAAAGATGGCACCTCGAACAGGACAGTGTTTCCTACCACCATGGCTGAGTATTGTTTGAGAGCTGGTTCTACAATTTGGCAGGCAGTGCTCGCCATTCAAACCCTACTTTGTGCTTCACCCAGAAAGGAATCTGTCACCTAGATAACAAATCAGGTCAATCATACTTAGATTGTGGGAGGTGAGGCACTCAGAGCCCAGATGGAGTAGAAGCAGTAATTCAAAACTGCTCTCTCAAAATCTCTATATACTTCTACATAGGGATTTGTAACAGGGTGCTGGCTTAAGAGGCACTGAACCAGCCTCTGTTAGCTCAGAACCTGCTAGC
Organism: Mauremys reevesii; assembly: GCF_016161935.1. Classification (NCBI taxonomy): domain Eukaryota; kingdom Metazoa; phylum Chordata; order Testudines; family Geoemydidae; genus Mauremys; species Mauremys reevesii. Next base: position 55,675,298 of record NC_052624.1, read on the forward strand.
ATAGCTCCCATCAAGGGGAACTGGCTGGAGCTGGCAGGGTGTGGCTCATTAAAGGAGCCTGAGAGCAATCACCTGTGAGCCTGCTGAGAGGAAGGCCTATAAAGCTAGCAGTAAGGAAGTAAGGGGACAGGAAAGTGAGGATCTGTTACTCCCAGCTGCGGTAAGAGCAAGCTGTTCCTTCAGGGGCTACCTGACTGGTATTGAACTGTATATAGCTGTATATACATGGTGGTCAGAAAATACTGGGAAATAAAAGGGCACTGGTGTGTGAAAAAGTGGTCTCCAGTGAATTTGTACCGCGAGCAACGAAGCGCTCATCTACAGGATTAAAAAGATTTTAATAACTCCAAACATATAGATGCATTTTAAAAGGTATTTAAAACACCTCCTTAGTTAGATAACTAGACTACGGAGCACAATGCCCAGACAGATTATACACTGAACAGGATGAGAATACTTCCTAAAACATTTATGGCCTGATTTCTTCAGAGATGATGAACACTCACAGTGCACACTGCTGGCAGTGATAACAGCAGGTGCACATCATCTCTTGGCATCAGGCCATTAATAACATCGTAATCAGGTAAAATGTGTATTAAAACAACACAGTGCAGGATCAGCTTTCAGAACAACTGCATACTAACTTGCAGAGTTTTTCCATCCATTCATCAGTGAAAGTGTCTACTTGGCTTAGGGGTCTGAATGACAACCAGAAAATCTCTGATTCATCTCAATAAAGTAGCTGAATGAAAACTAGATGATATATGCTTTGTGTCCCCCCCCAGGGGGGGCCATTCACCATTGTGGAAACTCCACTTCTGGCATTACAAGATGGTTCACAACAGATGTGCACTTAAAAAAAAAAGTGCTCCAGGTGATGCTAGAATGATTAAAATACAAGTTTTGCTAGTTCTGAGCCACAGTGATTTTGTTCCTACTGAATAACTGTTCTTTGTTGGGTTTGTATTCTAGTTACTTTCCATAACAATTATTTACAGTAAGTCTAATACCATAACTGGAAGAACACTTATTGAATTACTCCTCTCAGTGGTTTACATTGGCTGTAAGTTTACTCTGTTTCCCAGCCTAATGCCTAAGCTCCCCTGGCTCACATCTTGGCCTTCATCTTGTTTCAATACTGTTGTCTCCTACCCTCTCCAGTTTGTCTGCTGCTTTGGGTCACACTGACTCCTCCATCTTTGAACTATCCTGCAGTGTAGCCCTTGCTTCCTTAATCTTTCTGCCAGGATTACTTTCTGCCCCTTCTCAGCTGCTCTGAAGTTCTAAGATTCCCTGACTCTCTGCCGTCTTTCCATCTGCTTCCCTTTGCCCAATAAGATTTCCCACTCACTTTAGGCCTCCCAAAGCTTATAAGGAAAAAATGGAACATATCACTGAAAATGTGTGTTGATGGATATGATCAGATCATCCATGGATGTGGTTGACTAATTCCTTTAGCATAAAAAAGTTGGCAGATACTGTATTTAATATTACTTAAGCAGCTCTAATAGATACAGCCAGTGCGCATTGTCTGTTGCCAGAGCTTTCTAGGATGTTGGACTTTCACATATGACTGTGTGTAAAATAATCCTGTAAAATATCACTAAGGGAGGGGCAAGTTTATTTAGATTGGGTTTAATATTCTTAGGGCTAGATCATGCTAATAACATTGAGCAGTACTAAGGAGTGGCGTGGGGCAGCACTGCTCCAGGGGGAGCACTAGGAGGCATTCTGCCCCCCTCCCCATCTCCCAGGGGCTTCCTGGTGTGCATGAGAACACACACACTGCTACGCTTTAAGGACAGCAGCTGTGATGCACTGGGGTTCACCCAGACCAGTAAAGGGTTCGGTCATCACCTGTGTTCCAACTCTGGATGCTCACAGCCCTGACTCCAACAGCCAGCATACAAGCATGCAGGTCTCAACCTGGCTTTCACCACAAAGAGTAACATCTTTCTTCAGTGTCCACTCCCTCTCACTTGAACGCTCACCCAAGTGTATTAAGTTCTCTGCTCCTTTGAAAGAGATGGTACACAACAGGCTTACTGAGTTGACAAACCCACCATTTCAATCAAAGCACTGAGTTGGTTTATGGTAAAAGTAAAATAACTTTATTAAGAAATGATATCAACTATAAGAAATAAGGATAGAAATTGTTACAAACAAACCAAAAGTAAAAGAATACACGTCTAAAACTAAAACTCAACCTAACAAATAGTCTTTCATTCCAAGAAGTTTTTCTCACATAGTAATTCTTCCAGCATGGCCGGCCTGTTCTTTAGCAAGGGCCAAACACACTGGAGTCCTCAGGTAAAGGATAACTTAGAGGTTCTCTCCCCTTCTTTTTATAGTCCAGTAAATTTTGAAATGTGTTCTTTGAAAAGTAAGCCCAGATGGAACTTCTCTCTCTCCCGCTAGGATATAGATGCCATGCTATCTTCTTCCCTCACTTATTAGCCTAAGTGCTTTGTCTACCTTACATGTAAACTTCCTTTCATTGTCTCTGCCTGATGGCTAGGGTGGTGAGATAAGCAAATATGCATTCCTTTGTCTAGGAAGGACTGGGCTTATGCGTTTGCTTGCCAAGCACATATCTATATCTATATATATATAGAGAGAGAAACTTTTTACACACCCCCTACATCAGTTGTGGGCAACCTGTGGCCCGCAGGCTGCACGTGGCCCAACAGGATAATCCACTGGCGGGCCACCAGACCATTTGTTTACATTTGCACGGCCACCCGCAGCTCCTATTGGCTGGAAACGTTTGTATGCCCACTGGGAGCTGTGGGCAGCCATGCAAATGTAAACAAATGGTTTGGTGGCCTGCCAGCGGGTTACCTTGACGGGCCACATGCGTGCGTATTTTGGGAACCTGCGTGTTAACAGTTTGTATATAATACCTTACACGACACCTTTTAAATACAGATTATGCCAACAGTGTGTGAGTGTAGTGAGTGTGCCAGGCTGACACAGAGCAGTGAACCACCAATGGGCTTCTGTTGTCCCATGGCAAACCAGCTCAGATCAGAGGGTGAATGGGTGGTGCTATAATTGCACCTGCTTCCTTTGGGCCATTATGCTTTCTGGGGGGAGCAGTTTGGAAGCAGCCCTTGTATTATCTAAGTCCAGTAGCTGCAATTAGACCCTTAAGTAGGCCATATATGGCTTTATTTCCCCTTGCATTGAGCTGCTATGTAATGGTGAGCCACAATCTAGTCCACTGGAATAAGACTACAAAACCTAGAAGCATTGATCATACTGAATCTGTTCTAATGCAATGATACAGTAAGTTTGTATAAATCAGAGAATTAAATGCAGTAAGGTGATAATTAAACCCCTTTCTTTTGGGGTATATGTTGTCTGTACCCAATTCCATATATTTCCAGTTTAAAAGTGAACGACTACCTTTTTCACAAGGGTGTTTGTGGGTATTGCCTAAGGTGTATCCGGCAGCCATCCTCCATGTGGAATGTGTGCAGGATTGGGCCGAATATATGAGTAGTCTGAATAGATTACAAACGGTTTTAACTGTGAACCTATCAAGGTTGGGTAAAGGTTCTAGTATGTCATCCAAGTAGTGTGCTGTTTCTTCACAAGCTATTTAACGCTTTAGTGACTCTTGTAGGAGGCAGAAAACAACACCGTCTTGTGGTATTATTTGCATTTCTAGGTGGTGGAACTATTGAGTGAATAACAGAATTTGTGGTGTTTCTACTCCATATGTGACTTATTGAGACAACAAAAGTCTAGAAAAAACGAAGGCAAGCACCAATATATCTGGGAGTTTGGCAGGTTGGCGTTCCTGTTGAGCAAATATGGAATTTCAATATTTATATCTTTACAAATCCTTAAAGAATACTGATGTGGTCCATGAGATAAGAACTTGATAGATACAGCTCCTCTAGTTGGCAGTGTTGCATTGTTAATAGTTAAAAGATTGATGTTTTTGTTTCAACTTCTTTGGAGCCTCCTAATGTGTTCAGGACAAAAACTTTAAACAAAAAACTACATGTAAATATTCACAAAGCTAAGGAAAAATGTTAAAAATGCATTTAAATAATGATTTTAGGGTTTTTTTTGTATTCATTTTTTTTTGTGCATACAGTAATTTGAGGCAGGACAGGAACAGAAACTCAGACCAGATTTTAGGGAAGAGAGCCAGGAAATTCAGCATGTATTTGGAAGAGCCTGAGAGCTCAGAAATATTCAATGAAACTTTCTGACTGCCACAAGAAATGAAAAGCGGCTGCATTCCCCTACGGTCAAAGTGTCCTATTAAAGACTTCACAAGCAAGATTGCTCTCCAGAAACAGATTGGAATACTTTTCTGCAGCTGTGAAAGTGAGTCAACCAGGCATCTGTTGAAAGAGATGTCTGTTGCTGCAGTATTTTTATGATTTTCTGCAGTGACATCACTCTCTGCTTTAAAATGTAATACTATATAAATAAAAAACACCATAAAGGGGAAGTATTTGGGTCTTGAGTACAGGCATTCCTTTACCTATTATAACTAAGGGTCCATCCTAGGGCTTAACTCCCATGAGGCATTGACTCAGGAGGACATGAGAACTCGGTATGACTTAGCATTGGGCTCCCTTTTAGCCCACTATTCTTCTACCAAACCTTCTTAAGGCTTGATCCTGCAAGCTGCTGAGAACGTATTTACCTTTAAGCACCCCCACTGATGTCAATAAGACAATTAATGTGCTTAAAGTGTGCTGGGTCAGGGTCAGATGGTGCAGGATCAAATGCTTAGTAAGCAGTTACGAATGCAGCACTCATGCTATGAGCTGAAGCTGCCTTTTCTGTCCCTGTTGGTGTTTGGCTGTTAGGAAGATGTTCTTAATGAGCACCCCTCATCAATCTAAAAAACCAAGGAGCTTCATTAAGGTCTAGATTCCAGCTCTGATTTAGAATTACCTCCATAATTCAACAATATTATAACTTCAGTGTGATACAGCCTTAAGGTCGCTGCATGGGCCTTGTTTCTGATATACAAAAATTAGAGTAAGTTTGAGTTCTTTCTGTACAATTCCATGAAGTAATCATTCATCAATCAATCAGTTATGATATCATAAAGCATTTTTAACTCAAGCAGGGAAGGACAAAATATCAATGAATTTCGACTCTCTCTTCATGAAGAGCCTGTTTTCACACAGTTATTCTCTATAATGTAGACTAAATGAAATTCAGAAAGCAATCTAGAAGAAAATGTTTCAAAACAGATTTTTTTCTCCAAAGGTCTTAGAGGAGTCATGGTCTCTCTAATTATATGTCATGTGTCAGAAGCAAAACAGAGATATTAGTGTCTAAGTGAAGACAACATCACACTAAATGGAGGACACTTTAAAGATGGGAATATCCAGGAAAGTGGACACATTCACTGGCATCAATTTATTCTTGTGATCTTCAAAATTCTATGAAACAGGAAGATCAGACTCCGGCATCTATTGCTTAAAACCTCACCTCTACAGTTACACTGAATCTAAGGTAGGAATAGAAAGTAATTTTTTTCTGCTTTTTTATACTGAAAGCCAACATGCCTGACACAGAACCAGTTTTAATTCTGGACTGGCTTCTATCTGGCTACAGATAAAAAAATTAAGTCAAGGACTAATAAGAGGTAGATAATAACCTAACCCAATGCTCAGCATTACCATAGGTGAGGCCTGGGGTCAGCCTGGGATGCACAAAGATGATCCATCAGCTATTGCACTGAAATCACTTGGACTTTCCTATTTCATTTCTAAATTACCTCCACAAATTGGGTGCTGCATCAATACAGATGTTAGTAGTAACTTACGGCCTCAAAAACACAGGAGAAAGCTCTCTTTTTGAGCTTAAATGGGCTGAGGTGATTTGAATAAGAGCATTGTAGATCAGCATTAGCAGGAAGAGTGCTGTATAGTCAGTGAGGCTGGGCTTCCAAATTTAATTAGCCAGGATGTGGTTATTTCATGTGCAACTGCTTCACAAGTTGTCATTATAAATACACATAATTTTGCAAGTGGTCTGAATATGTGAAAAACACAGTGAAACTAGATGCTTTTGGCACCTACGCTGCAATACCCTGATACTATAATAATATTGGTCGATGAAGGGTTTCAACTTTTTTTTTTTAAAGGTTAACTCACTGACTCTCTCTATCCTATATTAGTCTTAGACTAAAGAATATGCTTCATTGCTTTACATTCCTACTGCATTTGAACAGAATGTTTTCAGATTGCTCAAGCACTGTGAGATGACATCTTCATCATTTAATTGTCTCTGCTTCTCTTGGCAGCACAACACATAAAAGCCTCTTCCAATTAATTGCCATCTCTCTGTTTAGTAAAATATCAGCACGTTAATAATGCCACATTTCTGGTTTTGAACACGATTCCAGGAAATACATCACAGATGTTTCTGTCAGGGAAGTGATGCTTTGGGAATGGTGGGATAACAATAGGGGATGTGATTTAGGGTGTTATCCCATCCTATTACTGCTGATCATCAAAGCTTTGACACCGGAGTATCAAGAAGAGAGCTCAGACTTGGCAGGAGAGATATAATAAGCACAAAAGTGAATAGGTGAACAAGGGTTATAATAGTCTCAAATGCAAACCCATTTCTGTTGGACTGGATACAGAACAATGGCTGAATTTTCTCATGTGTTGGGGACAGTTTACTCAAAGCTCCATATATTTCAACATATGGTTAAATACCATAACCACATTACTGATACATACATTAATCTTACTAAACTCCTAAATCTATGACACTGGTTAGAAATGACCAACAGGATACACCTGCTCTGGTAACTGTCGTTTCACAACCCTAATTGTAATAGCTTCCAGATAGCACAAGAAGCATGCACTCGGCTCTTCATAAATGGTTTTCCAGAATAGGGGATATTCTTGCAGTGGAGCAAGTGAGACACCTCAGAAAAAGACATTTATAGATTCAGGCTGAAAACATGGCCGCTGTTCATTTATTATGATGAATATTCAGTTGTGGTAGAAAAACCAGAATGTTTCTTCTTCCTTTTCCTGATGTTATGAAGGCTGCATCACTGTTTTATACAAATCTAGCTCTCTGCAATTGTAATGCATATTGCTGGAATAGTTCTATCCTCCTGCCCTCCTTTTTTTTTTTTTTTTGGACACTTATGCTGCCTTAAAAAGAACTATTTTGTGGTTAGGGTATGGGCCTACTGGCTGAGACAGCGGGGTTCTGCCACAAATTTCTACACTGAGCTTGGGCAAATTATTGAACCTCCTCTGTTTTCTACAAAAGGAATGATTGCCATTTTGCAATCTAATAGGGATAGCCTGAGATCGTGAAAGCTTTATAAAACTGAAAACAAATATGGATCCAAATATGGATCATTTATATCAAGTACCTCTCCTAACCTTAAATTACCAAGAATCTGAATCTATTTTCCAGACCTTTCCCTCACATAAAAGGGTGAAATCATGGCAACTGCCTCGCTGACATCAACAGAGCCAGGATTTCACCCAAAGTAGTCATCTTTTTAGCACATTGCCATTGCTCTATTTTGCTTAACAATCAGTTTACAACTGCAGTTTTGTCCTGGAAAGCAGTTCCCTTATTATGAGTCACTGTGATGATACCAAGTCTGAGTATTTAAGTTCCAAAAGCCCGAGTCAATTTCTTGACTGCTTATCCACAAAGTTTCCTGCTGATTCATGATCTCAAAACAAATAACCTTTGCTTCTGTTGGGCCTATATTGCTGTTGGACATAATGAAGTTGATTTGTAAATCCTCTCCTTTAATGCTTTTTCTATGGGACAGAAGCCTCTCTTATTATGACCTAGGTGAGGTTTTGAGGACTGGGAAAACAAAGTTTTTGTTTCCTTGACCTTTGTATAAAATGATTCCCCTTTTCCTAGGTTACCAATATTCCCCCCCCCCACACACACACAAATATAAGCCTCCTAGATTTCATTTGGCTTCAAGCAGTTTCCATGTAATCTGGGTTTTACTAATACACTCACTTAATGTCTTCAGAATGTAACTCTTTTTCTTAATTATTCCTACCTACTTGTTCCAGTGGTTCAGGGCTCCATTTTATAAAGAAAACAGCTTAGGCTCTTGCTCCCAGAAGCTAGAAAGAGTTTCTGTTATTTGTGAAGAGAAGACCTTAACCATCTCTAAGAACCTCTCTAGTAAATTATTTTTTTTCATAGACATATTTTCCACTAAAATATGATTCCACACTGAAAAGTGACTGTACAAATAGCATCTTTTTTAATGTTTATGTGTATTCAGTTAGGCCACAGATGTTCTTCTCTTTTCATACCCTTCTTTGCACTAAGGGTCCAATAGAGTTATGGGAAAAATGAGTGAGTGAGATTCTGGCAACAAACGTGCTTACTTTGGGCTTGTTTATACAGGTACAGCCAGTAAATTAATCTGAATGAACTAAAGGTGTGAATTTGAAGTGGATTAGTTTAAACAGCATTAGAATCTCAGGGTTGGAAGGGACCTCAGGAGGTCATCTAGTCCAACCCCCTGCTTAAGGTGGGACCAATCCCCAACTAAATCTTTAAACGGCCCCCTCAAGGACTGAACTCACAACCCTGGGTTTAGCAGGCCAATGCTCAAACCACTGGGCTATTCTCCTTCCCCTTAACCCTGGTGTGAACATCCTTATTTGGAATTAAAGTGGCCTTAATTCAGTTTAGTTTAATTCACTTTGGAATTGAATTAAATTAACAAAATTAAGGCACTTTAATTCTGGGTATGTCTACACTGCCGCGCGCACATGCACACACGTGCACACACACGCACACACACACACACACACACACCACTACAGCAGGCAATCTCTGAGCAAGGGTTAACTGACTCAGGCTTGTGCTATGGGGCTAAAAATAGCAGTGGAGATGTTCCTGGTCAATCTGGAGCCTGTGCTCTGAGACCCACCTCCGTTGTTGGGTTTCAGAGCTAGGGGTCCAGCCAGAATGGGAACATCTATACTGCTGTTTTTAGCCCTGTAGTGCAAACCCAAGTAAATTTGACTTGGGCTCTGAGACTAGCTGACAGTCTCTCTCTCTCTCTCTTTTATTCCCCTCCTCCCCCCCCACCCCAGTATAGACGTACAATCTGGTCCATACAGGGTTTGAATGTGGTTTAAGTAATCCACTTCAAATTCACACCTTTAGTTCATTCAGATTAGTTTTACTAGGTGTCTGTCTGTAAACAAGACTTACGTTTCAGATTTAGAACCAAATTCTGCCCTCAGCTATACTTGTACAACCCCACTGAAGACAGAAGGAGCCTATTTCTTCCCCAGGTTATGTGGGAAGGACTCTCACCGCAGTAAATGAGTGGTGCAGCCATGTAACTGAGGGAATAGTTTGTCTTGCAGAATATTTTAGTAGTGATATGTGAGCCAGAATGATCGCAACCTGATTTTTAGATCGAGGTTGTGTTTACAGGGCTGGCGGTTGGAGGAGTGTGGGATACATTTTCACTTGTAAACTGAGCTAACGATGTACAGTGTACCATTTGAGAGGCATTGAAAACTTGCACTTTACTCTGACATTCCCTGAGTGGGGCAGGGGAGGAGAGGAAAATTACTTTGTTTCCATCAGTGGTTATAGGATTAGAGTGATGAGACTATGAAATGAAAATAACAGCTGCCAATGACTGAGTTCGCTTGCCCATGCTGACAGAGTATAGAATTCCAGGAAAGGCAAGTTCAAATAAATTTAAAAAAAAAACCCCAAACCCCAACAATCTTTAGTTGCAAGATCTAATTAGAGAAGGAAAATCCAACACAAATGACACAGCTGTGGTCAATGGAAAAAGAACAACTGTAGCATATTGTTGGAGAACACGAGTTAGAGTGAGTACTCAGTTCACAATGAAACATTACAACATGAGCTGGTAAAAGCAAGTTACGGAGAGGGAACTGGACTGGTAAGGAGACTGTTAGTAGGATATGAAGACTTTGAACTTCTTGAGGTCCTTGTCTGAAATTCTGCTGAGGCTGGCAGTGATAAAAAGCAGCATATGTGAAAAGAGATTAGTCTCAGTACATTTCATCATGGACTGGTGTCCAGTCAGACACTAGACCCACCGCTGCAGTAGCTATTCAGTGGGTGTGACATGGATACCGTACATTTCATGGCTAGTGCATTCAGCACAGGATTAAGACAGTGTGGAGACCAGTACATCCATACTCTACCTGCTCTGTGGCTATAAAGCTGACCACAGTCTCCCCTGTGGCAGCATCCTATTAATTGCGGGGGGGAGGGGGAATAGGAGTAAGACATGAGTCACAGAATTAATATCAAACATCAGTGGGTTGTTGTACCATGCTCTGACCTAAATGCTGTACTGAGTTCTGTTCATCATGTGGGAAAAACAAAACCTTTCCCTGGTTATGTTCTGTTATGAGAGTTCTGTTATGTGCGGTGAATTACTCATCATGCTGGGATAATGCCGAGAGAGAGGTAGTGTGAAAACCAGTTATTTATTCCCTGTTTTTTTTAATTAATACATTTATTTGGCAAACAGTTTGAACTGCTTTGACTTGTTTCAGAGCTTGCTTTTCAGAATTAAGGAATCAAGTTTTTTAATTGTTCTAAGAGAAGTTTGGTTCCTGGTTCCTAACTGAGCCAGTTTGTATTGATCTATAAAAAATATTTATATAAAGGTAGAATTACATCAAATTACATATAATTCCTCACCACATTCAAACCACAAACAAAGCAGGGAGGATTAGAATAGGATGACGCCACATAGTTTGACTCTGAAATTGAAAACAGCCATTGACCTAAAAGGTCTGGGTGATCTAACAGTGCACAACTAGAGCTGTAATTACCAATCGTAGTTTGTTGCCTTATGTATGGCATCAATCTCTTTCAACAACTGGGCCGTGTAGGGTGGGCAAATAGTTCAGGAGTAAAACTGATCTTTTGCCCATGGTGCCATCTGTAAGTGAGCTTTTTAACTATATTTTGTCGTAAGTATTTTTGTATGCCTCTGCACTTCATGGAAACTACGTGTGGAAATGGAAATATTAAAATATCACCAAGAGGTGATTCTCAAAGTATTTCCAACTTGGCCAGACATGGGAAGTACTAGAAAAGGTCACTCACCAGGCGTCACTGAAATTGGTGGTGTGATTGTCATTGGGGGAATGTTAATGCCCAGGGGTTAATATATGTAGAAGGGAGAGAAAGAAAGAAAGAGAGGGAGGAAGGAAAATTATATTTCTTCCAGGAAGCAGTGATGGTTAATCAATGAGACTACTTAATTATGTAACTATACCTATGTTTATTGTACCTTGTCTTCCATCCTACCTTGCCCCTGTTCCATCTGACTGCATTTTAGCAGAAATCTAGCTAATGAGCTCTTTGATGAGGGGACTGTCTGACTTACTCATTTGTAAAATGCCCAACACAATGGGGCCTGGTCCTGGACTGGAGCGTCTAGTCACTACCATTGGGTGAATAACAAATAATAGCTGCAAAACAATTGAGCAACTATACAAGTAAGAGGAGTGGCAAAACTTGGAGGAGGCTACAAAAACATGAAAATAAAAGAGGAGCTGCAGACAGCGGGTTTTGGCAATGGAGGAGAATGAGAACAGAAATACCCTACATCACAATCAAGTTTGGGACCACAGGTTGATTCACTGATGTGTTTTAACTACCCTGCAGGTAAGTATGGATCATCACAGACATTCCGAAGTAGTGCAGAAGGCAAAGTCAGGATACTAAAATTAGACTCCAACTAAACGAGAACGCATCCTAGGCCTACTCCTTATCAATATGGAGGAATTAATGCTAGGCCTCCTGGACTACAGTGCTTGAATCCACCATATCCCAAAGTTCTGCCTGGGGAGGGGAAGGGAAATCAATGTAGCCAGATCCTTGGCTACAGCCAACATGCACAGAAAGGAAGTGTTTCAGAGTAGCAGCCGTGTTAGTCTGCATCCGCAAAAAGAACAGGAGTACTTGTGGCACCTTAGAGACTAACAAATTTATTTCAGCATAAGCTTTTGTGGGCTACAGCTCACTTTCTTCGGAAAGGAAGTGGTGTGCAAAAGGGGTTTTAAAGCTTTCCTTTGCACAGCCCTGATTCTGGTGTTTTTACATACCATTTCCCTCACTCACACCAGCCTGTAATGCCATGGAGGACTGAAAATGTTGCCCAAAATTGGCACCTTGTGAGCCTGACCATGCCTCCTTTTTTCTGGCCATGCTCCCTTCTCCCCTGGAAGGATCTGACCTGCACTAGTGAAGTGTATGGAACTTCTAGAACAGGCCTTAAGCTGGAGGTAAAGAGTGTGTGATGTGTATATAAGCCCTTATGTCAGCTCAGTGTCATTTCAGGATCACTGGGGTGAACCACCCTGAGCTGGCTAGGCTGAGTTTATGGTTTACACACGACAAAAGTACATACAGCATCAAGCAGCCTCAGTACACCCACGGACCTGGCCCCATATTTCCGCTGTCTCTGAAGTTCATAAACCAGAACACTGCTTATAAAAACCATCCTCCAGATGTCCCAGAAATATCCTTCAGAGGAAGAGTTTTACAACCAATAAAGCGCCAAAGTACAAAGACTGAGATGTATTGCCTCACTGTCAAAACTACTGTACGTTTCTGGAAAAATGTTTTATAGTGTAGCACTAAGGGAAAAAGACGTTTCATTTGACTTGGAGATGGGAACACTTGGGGATAGCTATATAAAAACAGACACCAATGAAGCAAAATATTATTCTGTCTTGTGGACTTCTTCCCTGTTTATTGGTACTAGAAAGAGTTATCTGTCTTATGTGATTATTAGGACTAGAAAGATACATCTACCTGAGTGATTCGGGGTTGGAACTTCCCACTGTGGCTTATATGCACTTGGTCTACTTGATCTTGGAAGAGAAAACGGACAAGACCCCTGAAAGAGGTCATGCTAGAAGAGAGAGGTCAAAGGTCACCTGAATTAGACTGTGAGGGTGGAAGCAAGGATGAAAATTCAGCAGAAGACTGTCAATGGAGAGTCTGTCCACTAAACAATGGAGAAGACTGTCACTAAACAGAGAACCTCCAATAATGGCCCATAGTCAGTGAAATAATTCAGGAATTAGGGTTCTTCTGGGTTCCACCTGCTGGCTAAAGTATGGGAATAAAGGAACGGAGCTGGGTGAGAACTGGATTTTCTGTTTCATGGGAAATTCTAAGGTTTCAGTATTTTTTTTTCTATTCCCAAAATGGAGTAAAACCAAAAAATGTTGTGCAAAATTAATTTTTGGGGGGGGAAATCAATCAAAATGTCTAGTTTCAATTAAGTGAAACAATTCATTCTAATTTTGGCTTTATGTTTATAAATTTTAAAAAAGTGGCAGTAATTTTGAAATGGAAAGCCAAAATGTTTTCATTCTGAAAAGGTCAAAATGGAACACTTTGACTTTATTGAAATGCTTAATTCTGGTTTTGTTTCTCAGTGAAATTTTATTGAACTGGACATGTTTCTGCAAAACATTGAGCTTTTCACAAATCAACATTTTCCAATGGAAAAACATACATCAAAAAATTCCCTGCCCCTACAAAGGAGTGCATGGGAAAACATCTTTTTAAAATTATTTTTTTCCTGCCTCTTCTCTTTGCAAGTCTTTGATAATGCCTCATCCTTTTTTGCCTTAAAAGTGAAGGTTCACAGTAGATGATTTTCCAACATCCTCTGTAACGAAGACTTGCTGCAAAGAAATTATTTAGCTTAATCCCTGGAATGTCCTTATTCTCTTTAATTGCTCTCTTTTACTACTCTGATTTCAGCAGACATGGCATTTATCTCACTCATTTTTATCACTTTGGCTTTTTGCTCTTTTAAATTCTTTTAAAAATCTCCTTATGTGCCTCTTACACTTTAACTGCCATGGTGCTTGCTCCTTCTATTGGCTTAATTTGGGTTATTTTCCATTTTCTGTTAGATACCAGGTTGGTTTAAATGACCTCTTGAGATTTGAGCTTTAACCAAACCAGGTATTTGGTGCCTTCCTACTGCCTTTATTGTGAGAAGATACACAGGCCTTGTCTGATGCTGTTACAGGGCATGTTCGTAGTGTTCCTGCTGAGTGTAAGGATTTTAATTTCCCCATTTTTAACTCCTAGTGTCTTTTTGCTTCTTCATGTATGTTTTTGGAAATCCCCATTTCTAAATGTTTACTATCCCAATGTTTTTGGTATGAGTCCACCCAAAATACATTGTTTTGTCTTATCTTATGGTCACCACTGTGTAGTGTAAGTCATCAAGTAGGAACGGAACATTGAGCAATGTAAAACTCTGGCTTCCTACAAAAGGTGTTAGATCCTGCCCACCAAGAAGGCCCACTGAAACTAAATGAGCCATTGTAAAACATCAGAGAACAAAGACTTTGTTAATTGCTCTCCCCACATCCTGAAGAGGAGACATTTATGGGGACTTGTCCTATCATCTTCAACTCTGGGGAAAGGGAATAAAAATCCCTGCCAAGAAGCTGGAGCTCTGTGCTGCTTGGACTTTGGGAGGGCAAGATTTCTAAACATAAGTAAGGGAACCCCAACTGCTTAGCCTGGGTTAGCCCTAGAGGATATATAGAGCTTGCATAGTACAGGAGCCTCTATTGCCTTTTGGAACCTAAGACTATAACACATTTGTGTGTGTATGTTTACCTGCTTTAACCTTGTAACTAATTTCTTATTTTTAGTAAATAAATCTTAAGTTAATTTATTAAAGGATTGGCAACAAGTGTTGTCTTTGCTATAGGACCAAAGGTGCAACTGATCTGGAGTAAGTACTGATTCTTTCGGACTGAGAGTAACCTGAGTCCTGTTGTGATGTTTGGTGTAAGGGACCATCTATCCCAAAGTCAAACTTGCCTGAGTGTCAAGATAGATCAGAATACCCCAGGGGACTGTCTGTGACTCCATAATAAGGCTGTTATAGTCCTTGAGGAGTTCACACTTGATATTGGGTTGGTAAAATCTAAGTATAGAACTCACAGTCAGTTTGGGGGTTGTGCCTGGTTTGTAACAATCTGCCCTGAGGTTGACACTCATGCTCCTGAGCCACTCCAGACAGCCTGAAACTGCTAAACTGGTACTGGGCTTAAGAGCCAGTCTTCTGATTCTTTCCACCAGTCAGATGGTGTAGCCACGTAGGCAGCTACTCTCATTAGGCCATCTGGAGACTGGGTCTACTGCAGATCCTTATTCCTGACAGGATGTTTACTATCTTCCATAATAAACAACAAAACAAAGGAAAACACTGTAAATATCATCCAGATCAGAGTAGATTCATAACTGTTTTAAAAAAAAATACAACCCCCCCCCCCCCGTTTCTTCGGTCATTTGTTGGGTTTTACCTGAGCCCGAACGACAAGAAAGTGTTATGAAAATGCCACAACCACCCACCAAACCTGGTAAGTGAATGCTGTGGTGGATATAACACTAGCACAGCAAAGTAATTATAAATGAGCTACTCTAGGGGTAGGCAATCTATGGCACATGTGCCAAAGGCAGCACGCAAGCTGATTTTCAGTGGCACTCACGCTGCCCGGATCTTGGCCACCGGTCCGGGGGGCTTTGAATTTTAAATGGAGCTTCTTAAACATTTTAAAACCCATATTTACTTTACATACAACAATAGTTTAGTTCTATATTATAGACGTGTAGAAAGAGACCTTCTAAAAATGTTAAAATGTATTACTGGCACGCGAAACCTTAAATTAGAGTGAATAAATAAAGACTCAGCACATCACTTCTGAAAGGTTGCTGACCCCTGATTTACACAGTTACAGAGGTTTACAATGCAAACACTCAATGTAACCTTATAACATGGGGTACAGATATTAAAGTGAGATTACTACATGCTGCATCCTACAAACATTTCATAAAATCTGAACACATTTTCATAAACTTAACACCTATTTTAACAGGACTAATGCACAGGTGAGCCAGTCTGGTTTCCAGCTACACATTGGTCAGTGCTCAGTTGAGGCCTAGAGGCCGTGGCATGAGATCGTACCTGGTATGCCAGCGTCACAGGCGGCTGCTCAAAGCATTCACCCATGGCTGCGATAGCACCTGCCCCTGCCTCGCCTCACTCCAGGTAATCTGGCTCTGACCCTCCGTTCCAATTCCTGACTTCTGACCCTTGGCTTTGGCCTCTGGCCTTTGACTCCTGTTCTGATCCTCGCTCCCCTTCCTGATTACCGACGCCTGCTCCCCTCACTAGGCACGACTGCTGCTGTCCCAGTTTCTGACACAAACTCTTTTCATACAAAGAGTTCAGTGTGTCCCACTTACTTCTCTGTTTTGAAATCCTAATTCTACAATAATGATGCTGTTATAATTTCCATAGCAACTAATTGATATAAAAATGACTCCATACAGGGACTAAGCATCAGGAGCAGACGAACTTTTAGGAAACAATTATATTTTCATGCAGGTAGTCAGTAGTACTAAAGAACATGGGACAAAAAGTAGACTATATTACATTAGCAGAATGGTTTCTAAATAGATTGACATTTCAAAGAAAGCACTGAAAAATAGTGTCCCCTTAAACTTAGAGTGCTGGGACTTGCACGCACAGTCAGTATTGTTAGCTGTGCATCTCTCCCCTGCCAATTTGGTTGTGGCAGAAAATGTACCCACTGAAGTGTTTCATGTTACTTTTTATAACTGCTTCCTTGTTCATCATTTCAGAGAACAGGATGTGTAAGAAAAGACTGACAAACCTCTAGCTGGTATAAACCAAACTGCTCATACCACAGCACCTAGACCTTTTTTCAGCTATGAATAAAATACAGATCTGGCTAAAAGGGTCTAGACAGGATTTCCTTTATGGAGCACTAGCTGTTTTGTGGTTGGAAAGCAGTAACATAATAGAAACAACCCCTCCCCCTCATAATAGATTGTCCATTTTCATTGGCAATTTTATAGTTCTGTTAAATTTTTATTTGTATTACAAAATAGAACATGTTTTAAATGTGACAAGGATCCCCGGAGTTTGAGGTTTCTGTGTACAAGGGAGGGCAGATTTTGGGTGGCTGAAAAAAGGGGCATGTACCCCAAGCATAGTCCGAGTTCAGCTTCATGGAGACCCGTTGCACATGAGATGAGGATGGGAAACAGGTGGGCTGGAGACCAAACACGAGGATCTACTGTTATATGGATTCTCCCATCCTCGCCCCACTGCAGAGAGCATGCAAGGAGCTACAGGGACTACGCTGTCCATTAGATTGGAGAATGTTCTGTGCGGCTCCTGCATCGAGGTTGAGGGAGTAGTCTTAGGGAGGGTATCTGAGTGCTTGAATTCACACAATGGTAATATAAATCTATTGCTGGCAGATAGATTTGGGATTTATGGTGCACCGTGGTGGGGTTTCGTGTCCCTGTCTTATAGCTTCCTCTGCTCTGCTCCTCTAACCGCACCCCACACCGATACTAAATTTTGTAGACTGAAACATAGGGAAGAGTCTGGCTAATTAGCACAAAAGTATTGATAAATGTTAGCTCTCCATCAGCAATACCTCCCATTTCCCAAAGCATGGAACTCTGGGAAATTTTTTGCAGGTACTACTTGTGGGTCAAAGATGAATAAGATCCCGACCCAAATCCCATGGTAATCCAAGATAGTGTTTCCACTGACTTTAGAGGTAATTGGGTCAGGCCCTAAAAATCACACAGATTGATGTAGAACTTGGTTTAATGGGAATATTGGAATGGTTTAACTGTAGATCTTGTGCTGCTTTAAGCTACAGCCACATGTGTCAAATAAAACCCAAACTGACAATAAACACATCCTGCTAGGGTTCTCATCAGCTTAGCGAAAGTTTGCTGTTGTGTGTCTGAGGTAATGTGTTTTGGTTTGGTTTGGTTTTGTTTTAAAATGATTGCTGTTTGAAGAGCCCTTGTTTTACACAGGCAATCTGCCCTTGCTCACTTTGAGACTGATGCAGTCAGAAACTTTTAATAACCAGGAAGTTTGGCTCTTAAAGTGAAATGTGACCCAAGCAGCTGAGCTGCAAATAAGAAGTTGATTGAAAAGGCATCTTCATGAAATGAATAATTGGAAATATCTGGCCTCATTTTAGACATTTATGGTAGCATACTGGATCTTTATAGTAAACAAGAAGAGATGACAAGAAACACTTTCAGATGTGGTCACAGAGCTCTGAATGCAGTTAGAGGAAAGCAGAGTTCATTCTTCCATGTGGAAAACAATTTTTTCCATAAATTTCTGTATGTACAAAAGTAAAATGCATTACGTGTCTAATGTAAGACACATGGCAATATTCAAGATCTGTATTTAAAATGCTGTAAAGCTGGATAAAGTAAATTAGTATTTATATTAGGATAGCATTGAAGGACCCAATCAGGATTGGAGGCTTAGTGTACTAGGCATTGTACAAACACATCAGAGTCCCCACCCAGAAGCACTGACAAAAAACAAAGGATGAGGAAAATGGTTACAACATACAAGCAAAAGGTCAGAGTGCCATCAGGTGTGTGTCTCATTAGTTTGAGGGTGGGATAAAGACACTTGGGGTTAAATTAGGGCAGAGGAAAGGATTGTTGGGTGTCTGCAAAAAAGAGAGGAAGACTGACAAGGCGAGGAGATAGGAAAGGGTAAAAGAGAGTAGAGATATGGAGGGATGAAGATGGAAAAACACAGTGGCCTGTGAGAGTGAGGCTGGGTTGCTAAGGGCTGCAGTGGCAGGAGTGGGGTGAGATGTAGGTGACGAAAAGCAGCACTGCAAATGAGAAAAATATCTTGAGACTAAATTACAGAGTTGGGTGAGTGACGCTGCCTTGAGGCTGCTGCTACTCTTCTCCATGTGAAGGAGGGCAGGGGAGTCTGTTAGGCCCAGTGCCTTGCGGGTTCATCTGGGGATGGAGGGGTTTGCTAGCCAATTGTTATGACATGCACAATATAAAATGGAATAGCTAAGTTGGTTGTTAAAAGTGAAACGTGAATGTAGAGGTGAGTATTTTATAGATGGTAGCATAACAGCCCTGGGGCGGAGGGCATGCATCCCCAAGGAGTTACTTTGCATGGGTGTAAGTGATGACAACACAAGATACAAGGCAGGTGGAATCAGGTCTATTCTGCCTGCCTTCCACAGGAAGAATACCTTCAGGTAGCCCCAGGCAAGAGTGCTCGTCCTCCCCCACTCATAGTTCTGTGCTATAGAGACTTAACAGAGCCCTTAGGGACTGGTGGTTGAGAGCTCAGCAAAGATATTTGGCCAATACACAGCAGCAGTTTAAAAAGCAAATGAGATGCTTGAGTTCATTTAAAAAAAACAACTATAATATAATGGAGAAAGTGTTGCTCTAATGTAATCATGCAATGTGAATTCAAACTACAGTGCTTCATGTGTTGACGTGCAGCGACTTTCTGCTATTGTGGTAATTACAGCAAGTTGTTATTTTTAATATATTTTTCCAGATTTGGGTAATGCTGAATACAAAACTTCAGAGTGTTTTTAAGCTGATGGATTGGAGAGGCAGTGGTGCAGAACATACTGTAAGAGCAAAAAATAAAATTAAAGTGAAAACGTTTTACATATTTTCAGTGACTTTTTAAAAAATGTGTATCATTTGTGTCACTTGAAATACCTACCAATTATTTTAGTTTAAAAATATGCTAGTTTCAGGTAGCTCAGAGGCAGGGACTTTAATCTTTTTTTTTTTATACAGCACCTAGTACGATGGAATCCCAATCCTTATTGTGGTCGTGGGGTATTATTGCAGTATAAATAGTAACTAGTAACAATAGAGTGATGTTTAGACCATCACATTCCTTTTTTCCTGAAAATCTTCCAGGACTGCTTGAGTTAGAATGTGTTAAAATGCAGCAACCACCTAATGTTCTAGTGGACCCACTTTCAAGAAATGAGACCTTCAATGAGGCGATGAATATTCATACTTTATTAGAGAGGATCAGCATTATTTGTTGATTTTTATTAGCTGGATAAGGAAGAGCCTGCATCAGCTCACAGATGACTCTTACAAAGCCCTGGCTGGGATGATTTAATTGGTGTTGGTCCTGCTTTGAGCAGGAGGTTGGACTAGATGACCTCCTGAGGTCTCTTCCAATCCTAATCTTCTATGATTCTTCAAAATTAGGTGGGGTGTGAACCTTTTAATAGGAAACCAGATTTCTGTGTTGTCTGTAAAAATGACATCATTGCATATCTGACTATTTTAATCTGGATTTTGCTGTTAATTCCTCTTGGGTTCAGGGGCGGCTCTACAAAGTAGGCTGCCCCAAGCAGCGCGGAGCGCTGCGCCGCCCTTCCCCAGTCCCGCGGCGGGTCCCCTCTTCCCGTGGCTCCGGCATCCTGGGGAGGGCGGCATTTGGCTCCGGTGGAGCTCCCGCCGGCATGCCTGCGGCAGGTCCACCGGAGCGCGGGACGAGCGGACCTGCCGCAGTCATGCCTGCGGGAGCTCAACCGGAGCCCCGGGAAGTCCGGACCCGCCCCCCGCATGACAGCGGCAGGTCCGCGCGTCCCGGGCTCCGGTGGACCTGCCGCAGGCATGCCGGCGGGAGCTCCACCGGAGCCAAATGACGCCCTCCCCAGGATGCCGCCCCAAGCGGGCGCTTGGCCCGCTGGTGCCTAGAGCCGCCCCTGCTTGGGTTACATCCATCTTCGCTGTGTTGACTCATAATAACAGCACTATACAAAACTTTCCAGGAGCAGCTGAAGACTTTCTAAAATCACTTTAAGACAAAATGATCTTTCAAAGAGGAAAGCACTTAAGGAAAGCTCAGGAATCAGCAGATTATGAGGGGAAGTACAGGACAGGGCTAAAGGAGGTGATTGGGGAAAGGATGTACACATAGTTGCTCCTCCTCCAACCCCCCAGAGATCGACAGAAAAGGTGGTGGATATTTAAGGTCTGATTCTCAGAGTGCTGAGATCGAGCAGGTCCCACTGATTCTGGAATTCAGGGTGCCCAGTTGCATGTTATGGAATCATGACATATTCAAAGGCTATTGTTTTAATTGGATAAATGTTATATATATCTTTATGGTCTTGTCAGGAACACAAGCACTGATTAATGCTCCAGATAAAGAATGCTTCCTGCAGGAACTAAAAACAAGGAGGGAAGGGGGAAATTAATACAAATTCCCAATACTGAAACAATGCTGGTAACAAGTCTTCTGAAGTTTTACCCACCGGTGGGAAAAATCACATAGATTGGTCTGGCTTGGTTCAAAGGCCTTAGTGGACAAAGAACTTGAAATCCTAAACTGATGGTGTCAAATTTGCAAATGAACTGAAGCTCAGCAGTTTCTCTTAGAAGTCTGGTCCTAAAGTTTTTTTGCTGGATGATGGCCACCTTAAGATCTGCTATTGTGTGGCCAGGGAGGTTGAAGTGTTCATTTGCAAATTTGACACCATCAGTTTAGGATTAAACAAAGACTGTGAATGGTTTGCCAACTACAGAACCAGTTTCTTCTCCCTTGGTTTTCACACCTCAACTGCTAGAACAGGGCCTCATCCTCCCTGATTGATCTAACCTCGTTATCTCTAGCTTGCTTCTTGCTTGCTTATATTTACCTGCCCCTGGAAATTTCCACTCTTGCATCCGACGAAGTGGGCATTCACCCACGAAAGCTCATGCTGCAAAACGTCTGTTAGTCTATAAGGTGCCACAGGATTCTTTGCTGCTTTAATATACAAAGAAAATGTAAATGAGGAGGGCAGGAAGAAATCACAAGGGGAGAGCAATTGGCTGTAAGAATATAATTGTTCAGTCTGTGCATCCTAGAGCTGTCTGAAAGTTTCCCACTGGAACAGTTTTTCCATCAGAAAATGCTGATTTGATGGAACTGTAATGTCCTACAGGAGTGTGTTAATTGCGACAAAACTTTTGAAGGAAACCAAACAAACACACAGGGAGATCTTGAGGGTGCCTGGCTCTCCAGGCTGTCCAGCTTTCCACTTGCCCAACTTCCCAGGCTCTTTGTCTGGCAGGTGAGTGGGTGGGTTGTTTGACTCCCCAACATATGCTGCCTTGGTTCTGATTAGGAACACAAATATTTCAGAAATGCAGAATGGAAATAGCATTTCCCACATAGCTCTAATGTAATTCTTATATACTTTGCTTAGATCTGCTCCAATCAAGGCAAGTGTAATTCATGTAAAAGAGAGAAAAATGGAAAAAAAAATTATTTAAAATTTTTTCCAGTTTTGTTTGAGAAGTTTCACTTAAGTGGAGATGGGAAAACACCCTCTCTCTCTCTCTCTCTTTTTTTTTTAATCCCACCCATTATCCTCACTCCAGTCAATGATTATTACCACTGGATAAAGGGAGGGGTAAAATGTAAAAATGAGAAAAAGTAGGTGGCATGCTTTCCTTTTTTTAAATTTCATTCCCCCAAACCAAAATGAATAATTACTAACTCGCTCGCTCCCTCCAAAAATACTCCCCCCAAAAGAAAAAAATAAGTGAAAGTAGAAATATTCTTATGAAAATTTCCATTTAGTTAAAGGCCATTTTTCATTAAAAAAAATTGTTTTACGATGGAAAAAATGTTAACCAACTCTAACTATGCTCTTTTTGATCCAAGTGCATTGATTCAGTTGAGAATTTTTCCACTGATTTCACTGGGCTTTTGAATCCAATCCCATATGAGCAAATGTTGTCTTGTTGTTTCCACATTATGTTAAAAGGAGATCCAAGGCTTTATGAAACTTTTTCTTAGATGTATTATGCTACATCTAGTTTCATTTCTGCATGTCTTTGATTTGTGTGTATGTGGCATCAAAAGGTATGAAGTAGAGAGAAGTATGGGTTTACTTCCCTTTTAGAGTGGTTTCATGATAACGTCTCTGTTGACTGGTGTTTTAATATATAACAGCCCATTGGGCTGTTTAGTTTTCAAGATGGAAGAAAAGACTTATATTATCCTATTTTCATGGCAACCTTCATGGAACATTTTCCAGACTCGTGATGAATAAAAAAGGTTTGCAGCCATGGGATCCCATTAGAAAAATTGATTTAGTAATATTTTTAAAGAAACCTGGCTATTTTAAATAGTTTTTCTAAGGTCCTGCTGAGGCCCCCGACCAACACCCTAGCTGCCAAAAATAAACTCTCTCTTCTTGTCTCTGCTCTGGAGCTACTTCTGTAGATGGCTTGGTGAAAACGGGAGGAGCAGCCATGGGGCGGGGGGTCATTTAGCGTGACCAGATGTCCCGATTTTATAGGGACAGTCCTGATTTTTGGGTCTTTTTCTTATATAGGCTCCTATTACCCCCTACCCCGGTCCCGATTTTTCACACTTGCTGTCTGGTCACCCTAGGGTCGTCAGTCACGAATGACACTTCCTGTGCCTGTGGATATGCTTGAGCAGAAAGGATGCTCTAATGGTCAGTTCTAATGACAGGGAAGGATGTATCTGGAATCTGTTGCTATGTCTTTAAACCAAGGCATTAATGGTCCTATTAATTGTGCAGGCTGAATTGATTTTTTTAATACAAAACTTATTTACTTCCTTTTGGCAGAAAACTCAGAAATACTCAAATTATTGGATAGCTATTTAACTACCAGCTGGCCACTCCAGTGGTATCTGAGCATGAACTGAATTTAACATCTTAAGACTTTTTATCATCTGTTAATCACTGGGCCATGTAGTGTGTCTGATGCAAAGCCGTAATAGAAGATATTGTACCTTAATGACACTCCCTTCTTGTGGCCAGAGCAGAAACCTGGCCATGGACTTGCCTCTTCTTTCTTGCCCATATTGGGATGGTCCAATAGTGGGAAGCAATCCTTGCACTCAGGTCTTAAATAGTAGCCAGCCTATTGTGGGACCTAAATTTGAAGCCATTTTTTTATACCCTCCCTATCTTATGCATTCACACAAAGGATGGCCACAGTATGGCTCATAATCACTCAATCAAATAAACCAGGGGTACGTTGTAAGGGACACACTGTAGCTGGAAATATTCATAGATGACAGAATTTCTTGGTAACTTTTGTTGTGCTTAGTTAAGTGCAGTTGTCTACCCCGCTCCTTCAGGAGGTGCAGAATGTACTTGCTACCTTTATGGGTAATTTTACAGTGAATGGAAATAAGGACAAAAATGTTTAGACCTGATTGAGGAGGACATTGCACATGGGCAGACTGCAGCCCCAAGCCCCACCGAAGATGCAGAGGTTTCATGCTGGCCTAGCAGCCTGTACACATGCTGTCAATTGCAGGATTGGGTCCTTGGCCTGTTCCACTTTATCAGAGAACATCCTGTAGGTATTTTAGTTGTCTTCTGGTGTAATATCCAGTTAAGGTACTGGAATAGTCTAATATTCAACACATAGGGGACAGGAGTTACAGAGTTTTATTTATTTATTGTGAGGGAGGGGAAGTAAAAAGAACGGTGAAATAATACAGTAGCAATTTCAGCAGGGAGTTGTTAAAAAGGATATTATATGTTTAGAATTAAAGGGCTCTGTTGATCTACATGTGGAGGGGACTCTCCTCACCTGGATATGTCCTTCCTGTGCAGAAGAGGGATCAGTGCTCATGGTAAAACCCCTCCTTATTTTGATCTGGTAGTCTCTGTGGGATCCATGAGGATGAGAGGAGTATGGCTTATACATGTCATCACCCAGGTCCCACAGTGAATTGTGGGAAAATTAATGCAGCCCCTTTAAAGAAAATTACAAGGATGGTCCTCTTTATGGAAGTCCCTCATAGCTTGACTCCAGAAATAAGGACCAGAATAAAAACACCATAATCTTCCCAGGAAGTGGTGTTGATTTGCTTGTCTTTCATCCTCCTCCTCCTCTTTATAGTTTCCTTTAACCTCTTCATCTAATGAAAATACCTCTGTGCTAAGGTCAGCTGGTACCCACAATCTACTTTGGTCACTGCTTTGAGCCTTTGCTGCGATTGTAGTAGTCATCCAGCTTTCAAAATCAAGATGACCCAGAATACACTGATCACCTCAATGCAAACATTGATTGTCAACTTAAAAACATACATGGGCTTTAATAATGTGTAATAGCCATGGTCATCTCTCTCAGTAATAAAATGCTTACTGTTCCTATTCTTTCCTTGCTGTGATGCACTCCCAGGTAGCATTGCCTTCCAGCAGCACATTTTTAATGGAGAAAGATATGGCTGGGAAAAAATTTGGAGTGGCAAGGGATATGTTATTTCAGTGAGAAGAGATGAATATCACCACTCAAGCAAAGCCAGTTCACTCCAACATGTGATGACCAGCTGCTGGAGCACATGGATTTAACATAAAGGGAAAGTTTAAAAAAAAAAAAAGTTCAGCATGTTTACTACTCACGAAAGGAGGTACATTGATAGCATTGGAAATTCTTAGGTCAATTACCTCCCAGTGTAGACCAGGGCTAAGGGAAAGAGGCAGGGCCGGCTCCAGGCACCAGTGAAGGAAGTGGGTGCTTGGGGCGGCCAATGGAAAGGGGCAGCATGTCCAGGTCTTCGGTGGCAATTCGGCGGCGGGTCCCTCAGTCCCTCTTTGAAGAATGCAGTGGCGCGATTGAGCTGCCGCCCAAGTACTGCCGATCGGCATTCTATCTGCTTTTTTTTTTTTGCTGGAGCCAGCCCTGGAAAGAGGGCAGATAATTCGCTAGGCCTGTTTCAGTGTTGGCCTTTCAGCTGACGTGGACAATCCAGTTAACTGTCACAGTAGTTTGCCTGTATGGATACTTGTCTGCTAGAAGTTAGATTGAGTCCACCAACTCATTTCACATAGGCCAACAAATTAGCAACACCATTTATTCACTATTGACCTGAGGCAAATTTAAACCAGCAGCCTAGAGATGAAAGGATGTATATAGTACATGACTGGTCTCTTGAGATAAGGAGAGGAAAGTTTAAAGATGAGAAATTGTAGACATTGATTATTTTTCTACTCTTCATCAAACAAAAGGGGTTGTTTTGAATGAAGAGATTCAGAGGGATTAGGCTTCTAAAATAATTATTTGAGGAAGTAAAGTACTTGGCTTCAACAGGTTATCTGTAGAATATCTAATTTATGCATTAAAATAATAGTTTGTATTTGCACATATTTTGTGTTTATGGTGACATTCACTCTGAATGTGCCAACCTGGCCTTCCTGTGCACCGCTGATGCAAGTGTGAGAGATGCAGGTGTAGAGCTTACACAGTAAGCAAGTTTGAAGGGTGGTTCTTGATCAGTTTGGCTCCATCCCTGCATACTTTCATCAATACACCTACAATTTGTGAACATTGTTTTAATTGACTGGCCATATTTGCATACAGTAAGCTATATTGTATGTTGAGGAACTGGTCTGGCCAGCAGAGGACACTAGTGTTAAGTTTTTAGAGAGATTACATAAGAAAATATAAAGCTGGGAAAACATTTCAGGGAAAAAAAGGTCAAACAAAAATATGTCAAGAACCATTACTGTACATCTATTTATATTAATTAGTGAGAGAGATAAATGAACCCTCGTCATGTGATCTATAAAACTCCTTTTTAACAGCCATATTAAACAATATAGTTCCTTATTTATGACAGTGTAATTACCAGTCTCTTTCAAGACACACAAATCTAAAAAAAAAAAAGATACTCTCCTAAAAAAGGGCAAACAGCTTAAGTCAATAGCTAATAAAACTTTAGCTCCTTAAATAAATTCTGTTTTATTGGTCTGTTCTGGAGAGAAGTTGTTTTGTTTAACTAGATAAACATGTCAGTTTTTCCAGGACAATCAAGTGATTAGAAAAAAATCTGTAAAAGGAGAATAAAGGCCAGTGTTCCTCCAATCTAAGAACAATTGCTTTTTTCATACTGATGTGGTAATCTTTTATGTAGATATTTGTCCTGGATTCTGGAAGTCAGGTGACGGTATGGCTAATGCACACTTTTGGCAGACAATTTGCTCCTGAACCAGCAGGGCTAAGAGTGCTGCAGTGGTACTGTACTTAGACCAAACTTTTTAAACATGAGTGACCAATATTAGGCACCTATATCCATATTTAGGAACCCAAATAAAGTGGCTGATATCCAGTCAATGGTAGCTGCCAGTGCTGCACACCTTTGAAAATCAGGCTACGTTTATTCAGATGCCTAAATGTCCAGATGACTGGAAAAAGGCTAATGTAGTGCCCAGCTTTAAAAAAGGGAGGAAGGAGGATCTGGGGAACTACAGGCCAGTCAGTCTCACCTCAGTCCCTGGAAAAATCATAGAGCAGGTCCTCAAGGAATCAATTCTGAAGCACTTAGAGGAGAGGAAAGTGATCAGGAACAATCAGCATGGATTCACTAAGGGCAAGTCATGCCTGACTAACCTAATTGCCTTCTATGAGGAGATAACTGGGTCTGTGGATGAGGGGAAAGCAGTGGATGTGTTATTCCTTGACTTTAGCAAAGTTTTTGATATGGTCTCCCAAAGTATTCTTGCTGGCAAGTTAAAGAAGTATGGGCTGGATCAATGGACTATAAGGTGGATAGAAAGCTGGCTAGATTGTTGGGCTCAACAGGTTGTGATCAATGGGTCCATGTCTAGTTGGCAGCCGGTATCAAGCAGAGTGCCCCAAGGGTCAGTACTGGGGCCAGTTTTGTTCAATATCTTCATTAATGATCTGGAGGATGGCGTGGACTGCACCCTCAGCAAGTTTGCAGATGAAACTAAACTGGGAGGAGTGGTAGATGCGCTGGAGGGTAGGGATAGGATACAGAGGACCTAGACAAATTAGAGGATTGGGCCAAAAGAAACCTGATGAGGTTCAACAAGGACAAGTGCAGAGTCCTGCACTTAGGATGGAAGAATCCCATGCACTGCTACAGACTAGGGATCAAATGGCTAGGCAGCAATTCTGCAGAAAAGGACCTAGGGGTTACAGTGGACAAGAAGCTGGATATGAGTCAACAGTGTGCCCTTGTTGCCAAGAAGGCTAACGGCTTTTTGGGCTGTATAAGTAGAGTCATTGCCAGCAGACTGAGGGATGTGATCATTCCCCTCTATTCGACATTAGTGAGGCCTCATCTGGAGCACTGTGTCCAGTTTTGGGCCCCACACTACAAGAAGGATGTGGAAAAATTGGAAAGAGTCCAGCAGAGGGCAACAAAAATGATTAGGGTGCTGGAACACACAACTTATGAGAAGAGGCTGAGGGAACTAGGATTGTTTAGTCTGCAGAAGAGAAGAATGAGGGGGGATTTGATAGCTGCTTTCAACTACCTGAAAAGGGGTTCCAAAGAGGATGGATCTAGACTGTTCTCAGTGGTAGCAGATGACAGAACAAGGAGTAGAAGGGCCATGGCCTCCTGGACCCCCGCCCCATTCCGTCACCAGAGTCCCCATCTCAAAAACGTTCTATTGGAATTGGAAAAGCTTCAGAAAGGGGCTACAAAAATGATTAGGGGCATGGAACAGCTTCCATAAGAACAGAGATTAATAAGCCTAGGATTTTTCATCTTGGAAAAGAGATGACTAAGGAGGGATATGGTAGAGGTCTATAAAATCAGGTGGAGAAAATAAATAAGGAAGTGTTATTTACTCCTCCTCATAACACAAGAACTAGGGGTCACCAAATGGAATTAATAGGCATCAGGTTTAAACGAACAAAGGGAAGTATTTCTTCACACAACACACAGTCAACCTGTGGAACTCTTTGCCAGAGGATGCTGTGAAGGCCAAAACTATAACATGGTTCAAAAAAGAACTACATAAATTAATGGAGGATAGGTCCATTAATGGCTATTAGCCAGGCTAGACAGGGATGGTGTCCCTAGCCTCTGTTTGCCAGAAGCTGGGAATGGGTGACAGGGGTTGGATCACTTGATAATTACCTGTTCTGTTCATTCCCCCTGAAGCACCTGGCATTGGCCATTGTTGGAAGATAGGATACTGGGATAGATGTACCTCTGGTCTAACCCACTGTTGCCAGTCTTATGTTGTATTAAACATAAAAACTGGAAAGTAAAATATTATAATGGTAGCATGGACTGACACAAATAAAAGAAAGAACATCAAAGAAATTGAGAGTTAAGTATTTGAGCCACCCATGATCATGAGTCACCCATCTTGTCCTCACATGTCATGGATTGGTAGCCAATCATCTGTTGTTATACCTTGGAACAATAGTATATGTTAACAGCAGTGGTAATTAGAAATGAAACTCTCAATTTCCCAGCATATTTAAATTGGACTATAGAACATGTTACATTGTGTCAGACACAATAAGGAGACATTAATAAGCATGTTTTGGAGTATGATGTAACTGTTCCTTCATGAGTTTTTATGATGTCTCGCCAATTAATAGGCATCAGGGTGACGCCAGTATGGCTATACTGCAGAATCCATCTGAAGAGGAGTTAAATTACTGGCTTGGTGCTGCTGAACTAGGCAGGAGACCTGAATTTAGTAATAGATCTCTTCCTTTCAGAGCCAGTGGATCAGGGTATATTAGATCATATGTTTGGGCTTCCACTGGAGGGAGAGCGGTGATTTCTCCCTATACAAGCTACTCCTGGTGCTGAAATTTTCCTCATAAGGAACCTAGGATCACCATATTAACCTACAGATGGTGTTCTGAAGGTGTCACAAATGGTGTCCTGAGAGTGGAAGGTGCTTAATATGAGCCAAAAATGATGTCCCACTATGAATGGGCTGATGATCAACTCATTTTGACCTTTTGGTTAGGAAGGGATATAGGCAGAAGGGGAAACAAAACTCAGGTCTGAAGATTGGTTTTTGTCTTGTTTTAAAAAAATCTATTACGGAGTCCATACCATACTTCAGAAATAAAACAGGTTTTTTCTTGTTTGCTGTGATTCTCCTGTCTTCTTCCCCCTCCAAAAAACCCCAAACCAAACAACCACCCACAATTAACTGTTATGATTAATTTGTCTTGCACTATCTATGACAACTTTTGTTTTTAACTGTAAGTTTAGAAGCCAGGTGTCTCCTTCAAGTCTTCACACTGTGAATTAATCACCTATTCCCAAGACATCGAGCATTCAGAGGAGACATACAGCTGTCGTATTATGGACTGTAGGAAAAATAGTGCATCAGGGGCTAGATTTTCCAAAAAGCTCTGCTTCCATTTACTCACCAAAATTAGTGGCCAGATTGTTCTCCTTGGGTGCTGAGCTCTTATGAAAAAACCTGGCCATAAATTTCAGAACAGAGCAGCCAGGGCTGAGTTTCTATGAAAATCTGTCTATTAGATGGGTGCCTAAAATGAGAGTTTACCTCTTTTGAAAATTGGACGTGGCTGTGGGACCTGAGAACTAGAAAATATGATCCTCACCTTTTTTTAAAATGTGGTCTTATGTCAATCGGTGTTTCATAGGCTGCCACTTGTACATATCCAATTGATACAACAGTGCATTCATTTGGGCCCGGATAGTCTCCTTTGTCAGTGCAGAAAGTCCCAGACACAGCAGAAGAGTTGTGATGCGTCTGCTAAAGTAAAGGATGATAGGATACCACACAGCACAGTGCTGCCACTGCTCCATGTATGACCACATAGAGAAGCTGCCGGCGGGGAAAGAGGCTGTGGAGTCAGAGGGTCTACTGCTCTGGGGAACCTTTGGACTTTCTCTTTGGAGGAGAGTAGCCCTGTTCCTGTTCCACTTCATCAGGGAAGAATCCTCCCCTTGACTGTATGGCATTCTCCATGGCTAGTTGAGGCCTAGTCTACACACACAATTGTAGATCAATTTAACTGACGGTCTGACTTATTTAACTAAGTGCAAAGTTGTGTGTGGACACACTTACATCAATTTTAAGCAGTGGCGATACGCTAATTTAACTAATTTAGTTTCTAAACTGATTAAGTGAAATCAGTGCACAAGTTGTATGTAGACAAGCCCTGAATTAATCTGCCTGTGATTTCATGGATTCACAAAGTTTAAGGCCTGATGGGCCATTAGATCATCTAGTTTGATCTCCTGTGTCACACAGGCCATAATTTCACATAATTACCTCTGGCTCTGTGGGCAGGATCTGGGCCTTAAGGAACAGTCAAAATTCATTGTGTCCACTGAGCTGGGTAAAATACAAGCCCCTCCAACCCTTTCCCATTTCTAGAATTGAACTCACAACCCATTTCTGAAATGTTCAGATAACTTCACTTTTGTTGCTAGCTACCACAGGAAATGAAGACCCAACATCCCAAAGAAACACTCTTCTTGTAGTATTTCTCGTGACCAGAAATAGAAGTACTAGAAGTTTCATAAAAAAGTCTGTTCTGGTGAGGTTCAAGCCAGTTTTGAAGTTCTAAGAGTATGGATAAGAATGTGAATTTTGAATGCTTATCTGAACTTAATCCAAACTGATGCTTTTAATAGAAGATGGTCTAGACATTTGAGATGTGATTGGGGATCAAACTCCTGAGGTCTAAGTTTGGCTCTGTCACTTACTCCTGCTTTGCCTTTTGTAAATCACATACAGCCAAATTTTCAAAAGTATTGGATAATTTTCTCTGCCTTTATATTTGGTTGCCAACTTGAGATACCGTGTGCCTGATTTTCAGAAGGACTTGCAAATCCTCAGGACCATGTAAAATTAATCACGAGGGCCCAGATCCCCAAAGGGTTTAGGTGCTAACTTCCATTGATTTTAATGGGAGTTAGGCACATAACCATATCTTTGAGGATTTGGGCAAAGTATCTAGAGCTGGGCATTCACAAATAAAGGCACAGAAAATTAGTAAACATCACTAGTTTGCAGGACTGTGTTGCTTCTTTTGGGAGTCAAAATCTTGAGGATGAAGAGCTGATCTCCTCTTCTTTTATAAGCCTCCTTTCTCTCTGCACCACAGCTAGATTAAATGCCATCTGATAGAAAAAGGGTAGACAACAGGAAATAAAGAAGAATGTGTCCAATGTGGATGAAATCTTTGTGGTTTGCAAATTAATTGGAATTGGAAATAAATGAATCCATGATAACAGAAAACTTTGGAAATAGTGCAAAATTGAGTACTGTTAAATTAACAAGAACGACTGCTTACCACTTATCTAGTGCTTTCCATCTTCAAGGTGCTGTGAAAATGTCAGCTAAGTGCTACCTGCATCATATGGCTAGAGAAACTGAGGCATAGAGAGGTAAAATGATTTCCCATGACCACCCAATGAGAGCTGGGACTAAAACTTGCAGTTTCCTGGATTCAAAACATTTCTAGTTTACCCAAACTAAGCTTCAGAGGGGTAGCCATGTTAGTCTGGATCTGTAAAAGCAACAAAGAATCCTGTGGCACCTTATAGACTAACAGACGTTTTGCAGCATGAGCTTTCGTGGGTGAATACCCACTTCTTCGGATGCAAGTGGTGGAAATTTCCAGAGGCAGGTTTATATATGCAAGCAAGAAGCAAGCTAGAGATAACGAGGTTAGTTCAATCAGGGAGGATGGGGCCCTGTTCTAGCAGTTGAGGTGTGAAAACCAAGGGAGGAGAAACTGGTTCTGTAATTGGCAAGCCATTCACAGTCTTTGTTTAATCCTGAGCTGATGGTGTCAAATTTGCAGATGAACTGGAGCTCAGCAGTTTCTCTTTGAAGTCTGGTCCTGAAGTTTTTTTGCTGCAGGATGGCCACCTTAAGATCTGCTATTGTGTGGCCAGGGAGGTTGAAGTGTTCTCCTACAGGTTTTTGTATATTGCCATTCCTAATATCCGATTTGTGTCCATTTATCCTTTTCCTTAGAGACTGTCCAGTTTGGCCGATGTACATAGCAGAGGGGCATTGCTGGCATATGATGGCATATATTACATTGGTGGACGTGCAGGTGAATGAACCGGTGATGGTGTGGCTGATCTGGTTAGGTCCTGTGATGGTGTTGCTGGTGTAGATATGTGGGCAGAGTTGGCATCGAGGTTTGTTGCATGGGTTGGTTCCTGAGCTAGAGTTACTATGGTGCGGTGTGCAGTTGCTGGTGAGAATATGCTTCAGGTTGGCAGGTTGTCTGTGGGCGAGGACTGGCCTGCCACCCAAGGCCTGTGAAAGTGTGGGATCATTCTCCAGGATGGGTTGTAGATCCCTGATGATGCGCTGGAAGGGTTTTAGCTGGGGACTGTATGTGATGGCCAGTGGAGTCCTGTTGGTTTCTTTCTTGGGTTTGTCTTGCAGTAGGAGGCTTCTGGGTACACGTCTGGCTCTGTTGATCTGTCTCCTTATTTCCTCGCATGGTACTGTAGTTTTGAGAATGCTTGGTGGAGATTTTGTAGGTGTTGGTCTCTGTCTGTGGGGTTAGAGCAGATGCGGTTGTACCTCAGTGCTTGGCTGTAGACAATGGATCTTGTGGTGTGCCCGGGATGGAAGCTGGAGGCATGAAGGTAGGCATAGCGGTCGGTAGGTTTTCGGTATAGGGTGATGTTAATGTGTCCATCAATTATTTGCACCGTAGTGTCTAGGAAGTGGACCTCCCGTGTAGATTGGTCCAGGCTGAGGTTGATGGTGGGGTGGAAGCTGTTGAAATCGTGGTGGAATTTTTCCAGAGTCTCTTTCCCATGGGTCCAGATGATGAAGATGTCATCAATGTAGTGTAGGTAGAGAAGGGGCGTGAGTGGACGGGAGCTGAGGAAGCGTTGTTCCAGGTCAGCCATAAAAATATTGGCATATTGTGGGGCCATGCGGGTGCCCATAGCGGTGCCACTGATCTGGAGATATATATTGTCATCAAATTTGAAATAGTTGTGTCTGAGGATAAAGGCTGTTGATCTTTCTAGGTAAATAAAAGCTTATTTTAGTAAAAGGACTCCCCAAAGCCTGATAGCCAGAGTTGGTATCTGAGACTCCAATTTCATAAGTTTTTTTTTAAAAAATGATGTTAGTTCAAAAAGTATATGTTCGATGCCATGAGCTCTTAGCCAGATCTTTTTCAGGTTTGGCCCCAATCTCCCCTTTCATCGCCCATCTCTCTTTCCCAGTATCCATTGCTCCAAACCAAAAGATGGCCAGATATGAAATGCTGCCAGTTAGGATGCCAAAGCTTCAAAGGGATCTCTCATCAGGGAGGGCAGACAAAGACTCTTTTGTACAGTTTTTGGACAGAGATTCTGGATGCTTCCAGGCAGACAGCGACCTTTGAATTTGCCTTCGCTTCAGTCACTGACTGCACCATCTGGATGTTGCATAGATGTTTGTGTATTTTCCCCAAGACTGCATACAAAGCAAGAGTGCAGTTAGTGAAATGCTTCTGCAGTGTGTGTCCATATAAAATGAGACATCATTTTATATGGACACACACAAACAAACTGATCTCTGCATTTCAGTTAATTCTGCTAGGAAGTTTCTTGACCAAAGCTGCTAGCTATCTAACATGTTGCCCCTCAAACTAATGTCAAAACTACATGAAGCAAAGATGATAAAGTTGTATTAGAAATTCAACAGCACAGTAAAGAGGCCATTTGATTTCTTGGGTGTTGGGCCACTAGACATAGTGATTGATAAATTTTTTTAAAAGAGTAACAAAAACATTTATTTGACACCACTGTGAATAGTAAAAACAATGAGAAGTCCTTGTGGCACCTTAGGGTACGTCTACACTACCCGCCGGATCGGCAGGTAGTGATCAATCTATCGGGGATCGATGTATTGCATCTAGACGAGACGCGATACATTGATCTCTGAATGCGCTCCCCGTCGACTCTAGAATTCCACCAGGGCGAGAGGCAGAAGTGGAGTCGACGGGGGAGCAGCGGCCATCGATCCCGCACTGCGAGGGTGCTAAGTAAGTCGATCTAAGATGCGTCAACTTCAGCAACGCTATTCTTGTAGCTGAAGCTGCATATCTTAGATCGATCCCACCCCACCCCCCCCACCCCCAGTGTAGACCAGGCCTTAGAGACTAACAAATTTATTTCATGGGTTATATCCCACAGAAGCTTATGCCCAAATAAATTTGTTAGTCTCTTATGTGCCACAAGGACTCCTCGTTGCTTTTACTGATACAGACTAACATGGCTACCCCTCTGAAATCTGTCACTGTGAATAGGTCATATAAGGCTGGAGTAGAGCTGGTTGAAAGCTGGAATTTTTGTTGTGTTGGAAATCCTGAAACTCTAAAAATAATTATCCCATTTGGGAATGAAAAGTAGAATTTTTGAAATTTCCCATAGAAGGAAAGATGCTGAAAAGTTTCATCTAGAAATAATCTAAACATTGTGTTTAGAAAGATGAATTTGAGCCCAGATTCCAAAACTCCTAGCTCAGTCATGGTGATCAGGACTTCTAAACCCCCACTCCACATGAATGTGCTGGGAACCTAAAAGCCTTGGAGTCACAGCTGAACCAGGAGCCGGGGAGCTAGGGTTCTCAAGGCTTCCAGAGTCCCTACCACAGAGCTGGGAGTTCAGCTGGGACTTCTAGGCTACCAGCTACCTGACGGGGAGCCTGAAAGCTCTCCATGAGATTAATGGTTTCGTTCCTCTTCCTTCCCACGGCTATGTGGAGATAGGAAACTGCAACCTTTACTTGTTCCAGGGCCACATCTCAACTTTCTCCTTTGAAGAGATCAGTCAGATTCACTTCATAGAGAGTTTCTTCGGCTGCTACATTCCTCTTGCAGGGATGTCCATGGCAAGGTACAATTTGGCCCTTACTTTCCAGCATTTAAATTAAAGAGGAACAAAATCCTGGTCCAAGAAAACATGCAGTGTGACCTGTGGTTAGGGATGTCATTACAATATGTTCTGACTTCTTATGAACATGTGTGTGGAATATTCAATCTCCGAAGAACCTCGTGTCGCCTCTCAAAACCAGCACATCCTTCTCTGATGTGCAATGACTTTTAAAAGAATGGGGTTGGGGCAGGCGCAAAGGCAAGTCACAGCAGAGCAAGGAGAGTGGGAATTTTTTTTACATGGGTTTATGCTTACTGTATGTTGTGCTTAGTTTTGCCTTTCTGGGATTTTTAATATCTTTATTAAAGATTTGGCAAGAACACTGCTGCTCCCACTCTCTTGGCTACGGCAGCACCTCTGGGTGATGCAGGCTGTCACCACCACAGTGGTGGAAGTGCTCTAAGTATATTGCTTCCTGTTTTGCTTTGTACTTAATGGGATGGGTTCTTCTGATAGCTGCTCTGATGGCCCCAAGCTGACATCTTCCAGAGCAACTATAACAGCTGTAAACACAACAGCAGTGACGCTGCCCAGTGTTAAAATGAGTTATAAGAAAATAATTGAACTAAATAGAAGCAAAGGCCTTCCCAGTGGCTAGAGTGAAAACAGATCTTGGCAATACCATTTAAAGCTAAAATCTCTCCCATTCCGCCCTCCTTCCTCTGACTGAATTCCCTTTGAAACAATTATAACTGCACCCCAGCCAGCTTTCTATTTGTCTAGATTCATGAAAAAGAAAGTTGTGAAAAAATAAAAATAAAAATACCGAGCTCTATTTGTCATTTTTGTTTTATGGTGGGACTCTCACCCTTTGTCGGTAGCTCAGCAAGGATGGTGAAGCTGTTTTAGCAGGTGTACAGTAAGTGTTAAAAGCTTAAACTAGGTCTTAATTTACCTTCAGTTACAAGTGCCCAACCACAATGAGGATGAAATCCTGTCCCCTTTGAAGTCAATGGGAATTTTGCTAGCATTCAGTGGA
This sequence comes from Mauremys reevesii, assembly GCF_016161935.1. NCBI lineage: Eukaryota > Metazoa > Chordata > Testudines > Geoemydidae > Mauremys > Mauremys reevesii. The sequence goes on from NC_052624.1 coordinate 55,711,858, forward strand.
GCTAAGACTTCACTCTGACAACTTTGTAGTTCGATGGGCTAACTGATTGGAAAATTTTGCCCACCTAATGTAAATGAACCAAGAGAACTTTTTTAAAACGTCCTAAGGTCAGAGTGGACTGTGACGGTTTCAGTCACAGAGACTCCTTTGGGACTGTCACCTGATGTGCTGAAATTACCTCTGCATGACCGAACAAAGTAAGTCACAAAGCAAAATAAAACGAAGTGGGTATTCACCCACGAAAGCTCATGCTCCCAAACGTCTGTTAGTCTATAAGGTGCCACAAGACTCTTTGCTGCTTTTGCAGACCGAACAAAGTAAGTCACAAAGCAAAATAAAACAAAAACATGCAAGTCTAAGCCTAATACATTAAGAAACTGATTTCAGGTAATATCTCACCCTCAGAGATGTTCCAATAAGCTTCTTTCACAGACTAGACTCCTTCCTAGTCTGGGCCAAATCCTTTCCCCTGCTACAGTCCTTGTTCGTTCCAGCAGACATCTCAGATGGTAAGCAGGGATTTTCTCAAGACTGGCAGCCCCTTTTGTCCTGCTCCACCCTCTTCTATAGCTTTGGCACAAGGTGGGAATCTTTTGTCTGTGCTTGTTCCCCCCCCCAATCAATGGAAAAGTACCAGGATTAAGATGGATTCCAGTACCATGTGACGTGGCCACATGTCACTGTAAGACCCCTAGTCTCCATTCCTCCTGGATTGGTCCACATGTACATAGGAAGGTTTGCAGGTAAATAAACCATTTACAACCTAGTCAATGGGAGCTATTAAGATTCTAAACCACCATTAATGGCCCACACTTTGCATAATTACAATAGGACCTCCGAGTTATACTTCATATTTCTAGCTTCGGACACAAGAATGATACATGCATACAAATAGGAGGAATATATTCAATAGTTTATAACCTTTGTTATGATACCTTACAAGGGACCTTTTGCATAAAGCATATTCCAGTTACATCATATTCACACTCAGAAGCATATTTCCATAAAACATATGGAATGCAACATCATATGGGCAAACTCTCTCTTCTCCTCCCAACATTGTCACTGGCATTTCTTGATGGTATTCAGAACTGATGTCCAATTTCTCATGTGCTAGCCACACCAGGGCACATATGATTCAATATTTTGTCATGCCTGTGGGCAACTGGAGAAGTTTGGTACTTCTTGGGGGCATCACTGAAACCTATGGAGACAGTCTAATTTCCATGCTTCTCAAGTCCTGCACAGGGAACAGTTAGAGTGTTGTAGCTTTACTTTAAGGATGATTAATATCAAACTTAGAACACAAGTCTGTCACATATTATCTTTATCTAGCTGTCTTGAAAATGAGCAATAGTGATGAGATAATAAGCTGTAACAATGTTTCAAATGTCAGGAAATTAATTCCCTTATCATATAGAAGATTTTTTTTAAACTGAAAAGTAAGGTCTATAGACTAAGATGATTTAGGTCTCCACTTTTAATGAACACATATAGGAAGATTACATTCATGGCACATTTCATAATTAACATTAGCTCTGGAAGCAACATTCAGTATTAATATGTCATTGTCTTAGTAGAGCGGTAAATCCGAAAGCATTTTAGTTATAGAAACAATTTTAATTACTTAACTAAGTAAGGTATCTGGTGGGTGGATAAGGTATGATGATGATGATGAAACTGAAGTACATCAAAACTGTCAGCTTCAGCTTCCAAAACTATAAATGGTGCTCATTGTATGAGCAATAAATATACTGAATTAAAAAAAAATAACCAAAACCCCTGATACAACAGAGTTGATTAATCTTGAGACAGACATAACTTGTCCAAATTACCTAGACCAGGGGTTCACACAGTAAAATTTTTCGTGGCCTCACAGTGCAGCCACTAACTCTTGGTAGTGGCTGCTCTGACAATTTTTCCTAAAATACTTAATTAACTTTAGGGAAAATAAATAAATAAATATGCACATATCCATGTCCACATCATTAGAATGTATTTATGTAGGGTTTTTTTCAGATTCAATAATAAAAATAATGTACAGTTGTCATTATTCTTTACTGGACCTAAACAGAATAGAAACACAAATAAGGTGCTTTGCCTGTTTTGCATTTTTTGGTTGATTTTTTTTTAAGACTTGCTACCTAGTAAGTCTGCTATTGGGAAAAGTGATATTTGAATATTTGTTAATATTTTTCACAACGGATTTACTCATCCCTGGCAAGCTGGGGGACAAATTAAATCCTGGATGGGGAGGTGGGTAAGGAGGCAGGAGGACCAGGGGCAATGGGGGACTAGTGACAGGGGGGTGAGCTTGAGGAGACAGCGGGGGTCATGGCAATGGGGTGGGATGGGTCTGGGCCTGGAGCCTGGGGTCCTGCTGCATGAGTCGGGGCTGGCGGAGGCAGGAGCCAGCGGCGATGTGAAGGGGTGAGCCTGGGTTCAAAGCCCAAAGCCCTGCAGCTGGGGGACAGAGCCTGCTGCCCACCCACCATCCCAGGGCTGAAGCCCAAAGCCCCATCCCCTCCATCCCCAGGAAAGTGGGGAACTCGCACTGGTCACCTGGCTCCTACAGTGTTTGTGGCTCCAGAAGGGGGCGGGGGCAGGGACCAACCCCTGCTGGTGACCCAGGGGAAGGAGCCGCTGCTTTGCCCCGTTCCCTCCCCAACCACCACCCAGGAGGCTGTGGCCACAAGAAAAGTCCCTGGTGGCTCCATCTGAGATGCACTGATCTAGACAGACTGGGGACTGGGGGTACGTCTTCATTACCGGCCGGATCAGCGGGTAGCAATCAATTTCTCGGGAATCGATATATCGTGTCTCATCTAGACGCGATATATTGATCCCCGAATGTGCTCCTGTCGACTCCGGAACTCCACCAATGTGAACGGCGGTAGCGGAGTCGACATGGGGAGCTGCGGACATCGATCCCGTGCCGTGAGGACGGTAAGTAATTCGATCTAAGGTACTTCGACTTCAGCTACACTATTCACGTAGCTGAAGTTGCGTATCTTAGATCGATCTCCCCTCCTAGTATAAACCTGCCCTGAGAATTGGATGAGAAGCCTGGATAAACCCACTGGTGTTTTACCTGAGTAAAGACGTAATATTTGGGGTCTAGGATTAGAAGCTTCTGTCCAGATATAAAGCTAACCACTGTCATTGAAGCAACTTTTTATGTAAGGCCAAAATGCTCAGTGCCTGAAATTTGGCTCCTAAATTGATATGTAAATAGTAAAAGTAAGTAAGTAAAAGTGGCCTGATTCTTAAAGGTGCTTGCGCTCCTGCAGCACTCATGGGCATCTTCCATGGGTACACAGCACTTCTGAAGACCAGGCCACTCCGACTTAGATGCCTACATATGTACTTAAGAGCCTTAGTTTATGAAATCCAATGTCAAATTTTTGGTCTAAATCATTCATATTAATGAATAGTTTGGAGGATTTAAATGCTAACAACTTTAAACCAAAATAATATAGATTTTCCCCCCTTGGTCATTACAACTAAATTGTGTAATTAATTACAAAACATACTTGGTGTCTGAACATGATACTGCACATTAAATGCCATTGCAACCTTTAGAAACTCAGGCAGCTGGATACTTCAGGGTCCTATACTATACTGGGTACACAGGGTAAAAAATGCTCATAAAGTGTTTTCAGAATAAGCATGAATAAGCAGGTCAGTTTGCCTGTCCAGTACTGTCCCTTAAATAAGGCACATTATATTTCTGTTGCTCATTCATTTCAGAATGTGACTTCAGCAGTTTTACAGAGTGACAAATGGGTGTGAAATGTACTGACAAAACGTATTTAACTTTTAAATGGTGGTGGTGCCTAGAGACCTTGATTGGTGCTAAGTTATGGGAACATGTAGCAGCCATGAAAAGACTGATCCAACGATACACGAAGGAATAAAGACATCGTTAGCTTTTACAGTATGTTATACTTTAACACACTGTAGCCAGACCCATTGCCAGTAAACACAGATGTACAGTGGTCAATTTTAGCACCAAGGTAAGATCTGAGATACCACAATATTATATACTTAGAATAGAAAATAGTTTATCTCTGCTACTGAGGAGTCATAACTGTTAGTAAATATTGACTTAGTAATAGTGAGCACTGAGTGCCAAATGAGCATGAGAAGATGTGATTGTGAGAGTTCTGAGGAAAATCGTGCTTATAGCACACCCAGCCCAAGGGATACTTACGTATCTATTGTTTAATCAGGAATTTGCTGCTTTAGAAGATTATTTGGGTGAAAATCTGCACCCGAGAGACCATTTGAACAGAAATGATCCTGGAGTCTATGACCGGGAGTGATGAAGCATATTGGCAGTCAGCATTTTAGCGGCTATGGAAACTGATTCATGTCATTAGTTAAAGTGCCCTTGGCTCACATTACATTAGGAATTATCGTTGTTGGTAGGGTTTGCATATTAGGGCTCACATAACACTATATAGGCACAAGTAGGCCTCCAGGAGAGCCCTCAGTTTAGTTGTGTGACGTCCTTCACAGAAGGTTTTTTAAATTTGTGGGTAAGACCCATGGATGCTCCATTAACCCACTGCAGAACTACAGGGAGCAGTGTGTATGCACCTGCGTGAGGTTGTTAGTAGAGATTCCCAACGTAGGAGATATGCATGAGTGGGGTGGTTTAAATTCTGTCCTAAGTCTGCAAATTCTACAAAGCTAACTATAACCCTCACAATTTTTTGGCACAATGGATGGACCCAGAAAACTGACTTCTTCCTGGAACATATTTGAACTTGGCTATATATTCATTTGGACCTGCAACCTTTCAATCTTTGTCCTCTAAGACAATATCATTCCTCTGCCCTGAAGATATTTCCCATCAATATTGGGACTGTCTCACAAAAAATGGGATGAGCAGTAACTCTCAGTTAATAACTATATAAAATGTAATTTGCTTCTCATTACACAGTGTGTGAGACTGAAAGGAAAATTTATTGTCTTCAGGATTCTGTGAAAGTCTTTTAAAATAATAATAAAAATAATTTCTTAGTAAAATTTTGAAGGGAGAAGGTATGGGAGCAGAATATAATAGAATATGTCTCTCTCAACCACTGGTGAGTATGAATTACAGCCTCCCTCTCCCCTGCCAGACGTTGCCATTTCCAGCCCCACTGTGTCAACCAACATGGTGGCCATTTCTTCTACTTTACATAGGCATATTTTTGCAAGGCCATTTTTGCAAGGCCTGAAAACAGTTATTCATCCTTTTGATTTCTCTTGAATTTATATTACTCTACTTAACTGGCATTAGGAATTTAACCAAAAGAGGAGGAAATCTACAAAGGAAGTGGGGGGAAAGTACAGCTTAATTTAAAATCCCAATCTGACTCTAAAATAATAAACTGAAATCCAATCAGTGTTAGAAATCATGTCAGCCTGATCTGAAAATGCCCGGGTGGTAATGAAGTTCCTATTTAAGCAAAGAACAACGCTCCATGAAGAATGGGGACAGGGCATTAGATTAATACACTTAACCTGATAAAGGGCAGGGAAGTGCAGTGCATCCTTTGAAGGGTTGTTCCTTCAGGAGCACTCTATACACCTGGGGGCCTCCCTGAAACCCATGCCTATACTAAGGGAACTAAAACACCTAAGGTGCTCTAGCTATGCTGGCAAAACCCCATAGTATAGATGAAGCCTACAGTGATGGGAGAGGTTTTTCCATTGCTATAGGAACACCACCTGCCTGAGTGATGGTAGATAGGCTGACTGAAGCATTCTTCTGTTGACCTAGCTGTGACTATACCCAGGGTTATGTTGGCATAGCCACAACACTCAGCAGTGTGGATTTTTCACACTCTTGAGCACCATAGCTATTTCAACCTAAATTTTAAGTGTAGACCAGGCCTGAGATTCTCTCTGGGGTCTCTCTGGTGATGCAGACCTGCAGCCTCTCCAACTCAGTGCTGTGATTCAAAGCCCCCTGTTAGCAGTAAGAAAGTAGGACCTGCACTTCAAAGGTGGTGCCAATCCTAAATCTGTCAACCCAGACCTTAGCAACAGAAATGATTTCCCATTAAAGAGGAATTGGGTGAAGGTAACAATTCAGAAGTGATTTTTTCTTCCAGGCTCAATTAGGAATGACTTATGAATGCTCTTTAAGGTACAGACTGATTTTTTGTTCTGTGTTTGTACAGCACCTAGAACTTTGGGGTTCTGGTTCATGGCTGGGGCTTCTAGGAGCTCCTATCATACAAATAATGATACTCCCAGTTTTCTCAGACAGCTCTTTAATCTTTGATGAGTGATACAACAAGGGAAGCCGGACAAGACTGATAATCAACTTTGAATAAGAGAACTGATGTCTGACGGTTGCAGGTTTCAAGGACTTGTCTTCTTTTATGTATAGACATTTCCAGTGATGCAGTGCAGATATGTTTGTTCTCTCTTGCCCTTCATGTCGATGAGGCCCGGTTTAGTAAGATTGTTTAGAGATTTATAGATGGCTGGAGAATCTAATTCTTGATTGACAGACCATTTCGCAAGCAAGGCAGGGAAATGCTTTCATTGTTGGTAGCTGTGTCTGTAACTCCTTTCCTTTCTGCTTGCACAATACCTTGCTTTCCTGTTGACTATACATCAGGCTTCAAAATTTCCTGCACCAGATGTTACTTTGCGTCACCCAGTTCACAGGAATGCTGATGTAACTGTTCACCTGCTGATGCCTCTGTTACAGTTTTTATGTCTTCCCTTTTGTGCATCTTACTGTTTTCCCCACTTACATTTCTTTGGGCGCCTGCAATCCTCCACGCAGATTAGGCGTCCACTCCATTACTTTGAAGATGCTTGTGCAATATCTTTGCAGATCCTCATTTTTTTATCTTGCCATTTGATGTGCATAATAACTTAGAGGCTGTTGAGTAAATGATTTTAGATCTTTGATGTCCTGGTGAGAACTACAGATGGAAATCACTACAGCATGAAAAACAGGCACCTCAGGTATTATGTCACTACTTGGATTACAAACCCTTCAGGGAGGGGACTGTGTCATCCTATGCATTCATATAGGGGCACAGACCTTAGCTGAGCCTATTGAGCACTGCAAAATGATGATAATAGTACACTGGTTCCAGACCCCATGCTGCACTCTGCCATATTCAGAATACGCTCTTTTTAAATTGGATAATGATCTTTGGAACAAGGACAGCGTTCCACAACGTTCTTCTCAGGGAAGTGGCGTCCTTTACCTTTAGCACATTGACAGCATCCCCAATGACAGTGAGGCTATGTCTGATGTATATTCTTCTAGGCATGGGTTGGTATGTGTTGATTTTCTTTGCACTAATGGTGTTGTAAGAGCATAGTTTTAGATGCTGCTACAAGCTAGAAGTCCTTTGGAGCTTGGGCAATAATAGCCTGCTCTCATTGGATTCAATGAAATTACCCTTGTTGAGTTCAGTGGCAATTGGCTCATATCCTAAGAACACAACCCTACAACCTCCTCAGCTGCCTTTCTGGGGTCTTTAAATGTGCTCAGGTTAAAGAGTTTACCAGATGTCTGAAATTTAACAAAATGTCTGGCATATCTAGTAGAATCGTTAACCATTGCAGCAACAAAAGAGTCCAGAGGGTCTGTGCCAAATCCATAACACGTCCCTTTGATGTGTAACGTGCATGTGTGACTCTGGCAGACCAAGCACCAGCTGATGCCAAGGTCCCCATGTTTCAGGTGAACATTGACAGATACATGGCTAAAATCTGTCTGGCTCGCACACGGGTTAATATTGGTAGGATAGGTGTTAGAATTGTAAGAAAGTGTTTAGTGCTTAGACTCTGTCAAATGCTTGTGAGTTCCTGCCTGCATTAATCTTACTGTAGTATTATATCTGACCGGGTGCAGTGTGAGCCTCTGTGGCTGTATGGATGGCCATACAGGAGAGGGACCTCCCCAGGAAGATGAGTCATGCAAGTGGACTCCTCCCATCAGCCGAGAAAACATGGCAGGAGCGGGTTAAAAACCCCAAACAAAAGGAGCTAAGGATCTCTGTGTTGCTAGGACTTAGGGGAAGAGGGGCAGGCATGGAGCTTCCTAGGCATAAGCAAAGGATTCCCAGCTGCTTAGCCTGGGTTAACCCTAAAGGATAAATCGAGTTTGCTGACTAGGGAAACCTCTATTACAGGGGTGGGCAAACTTTTTGGCCTGAGGGCCTCATTTGGGTATAGAAATTGTATGGCGGGCCATGAATGCTCACGAAATTGGGGTTGGGGTGTGTGTGAGTGTTTGGGCTCTGGCTGGGGGTGTGGGCTCCAGGATAGGGCCAGAAATGAGGAGTTCAGGGTACAGGAGGGGGCTCGGGGAATACAGGCTTCAGCTAGGGATGCAGGCTCTGGGGTGGGGCTGGGGATGAGGGGTTTGGGGTGCAGGAGGGTTGGTGCATGGGGTGGCTCCGGGTGGCACTTACCTCTAGCAGCTCTCTGAAGCAGCGGAATGTCCACCCTCTGGCTCTTACGAGGAGCTGTGGCCAGGCTGTCTGCTGTGTGCTGCCCCATGTGGAGGCACCAGCCCTGCAGCTCCCATTGGCCTCAGTTCTCCGCCAATGGAAACTGCAGAGGCAGTACTTGGGGCGGGAGCATTGTGCGGAGCAGAGCCCCTGGCTCACCCTACACGTAGGAACTGGAAGGGGACATGCCACTGCTTCCAGGAGCCACGTGGAGCGGCCCCCAACCCTGCTCCCCATCTGGAGCACCAGAGTGGGGCAAGCCCCAGAACCCGCTCCCCAGAGAGAGCTCAAGGGCCGGATTAAAATGGCCGGTGGACTGCATTCGGCCCACGGGCTGTAGATTGCCCACCCCAGCTCTATAACTTTTAAAATGCAAGACTCCTTTGTGTGTCTATATTCACTTGCTTTACCTTGTAAATAACTCTATAGCTTGATTTTTCCTATTTAGTAAACCTTCATATAGTTTATTATAGGATTGGCTTCAAGCTGTCCTTGGTGTGAGACCTAAGGCACAATTGTCCTACGGCTAAGTGACTGGTCCTTTGGGACTAGGAGTAACCTGACTATTGCTGTGATTCCTGGTTTTAAGGGCCATCTGTCACAGAGATATGATCAGCTGGGCGGAAGGACAGACCAGAGCATCCAAGGAGACTGTCTGTGACTCTGTTTAAGACTGTTCGTGTGCCTGAGCAGTCAGCATTTGGTGCAGTTGGTTGGTGAAGTCTAAGTATAGAACTCATGACAAATTTGGGGTTTGTGCCCTGGTTTATTAAGATTGTCCTGAAGTTGGTACTCACACTCTTGTGCCACCAGGAGTGCCCTAAAAGTGTGTATGTGGGGGCCCCACAGGTACCTGAACCATGGTCCTGCCCCTTCCCCTGAAGTCCCATCCCTATCCCACCCATCCCCCAAGACCCTGCCCCCACTCGCTCCTCTCTGCCCTCCCCTGTCACTTGTCCTTACAACCTGTAAAAAGTGTGGGGTGGGGGCATGGCCCCCTGCGCTCCCCCCATTCCGGAGCCCCATGTGTGCCACCTTTGGGAGCGTGACACAGTGCATAATGGTGTAACAGTGCACTGATAGCAGCATTTTCCCTCAGCTCATAGAAAGATAAAAACGTGGTGGCTGATACAACATTTACCAATATTCAAAACTCGAACAATCCAAGGCATCAGTAAATATTAGGCCTATTGAAAACTGCTTCACGTATGACACAATCTCCTAATAGTGCACTAAAGAAGAAGAAACTTAAATATAAGTGAAAACTTAAAAGCATAATCCTTCCTAGGTGTTAGTGATGGTTATTTCCATCCCCAAGTGGCATTAGTAGTCAAAATTTTTAAATTAAACTACAGGCTTTGTGCCGTTTCATAGTAAACAGGATCCTCTGCCTGCATAACACTGTTAGTGCTTCTGAATCCACAATATCTCCTTTGTGATAATAGCCACTATTTTACAGCCTGCTCTCGCAGAGGCAGGAAATGGTATTCAAATTTTGCCTGTTTAGCCCACATAGAGATTTAGCCAGAGATAATAAGATGCTAGCTCAGTGTCTATTATCCGTTCAAATCGGTGGCCTGCACAAAAAAAGAAAGCTGAAAGGAATATTTCAGTAATTTATAAAATCTCGCCAAAGCCATTATTTGGAAATCATTAGCACTCAGTCATTTTGCCTGCTAATGAGGAGTCACTGAAGCCTCGACAATCTGTACCTTGTATCAAGCAATTATGACTGCAAGGGAGCTCAAGGAATTCAGTTATTTGTTGTGAGTTGTTCTCACAACAGATTCTCTAAATAGCATAACTAAGTCTTTCAAATGTTAATTTGTTAAGAAAAATATAATGGCTAATAAAGACAATCAGATTTGTACTGTAAATATTGGACTGCGGTACTAAGGCTATCACGGCTTGTGAAGAAAGTGTGGTGGGACTCTATGGAACTATTAAGGCTGTAGTAGTGTTTTCTTTTTTATTAGAATAAAGAGGTGTGATATCACTCAACTCAATTGGAATATAGGGCCAAATGGAGATTGTGCCACACACGAATGGGAGTCAACATTAGAACATTTGCTATAAATCCCCAGCCTTCAGGAGATGTGTACCTACCTTGTTAATAGAAAAACTGATGTAGTGTTAGACAGAGAGAAGGCTCTATAGCTCTGATGGTGTCCTGGCCAAAATTTCAGAGCACACCTTTTTCACCACTGAAAGTTACAGGAAAATTCCAGCCTGGAGCTTCATTCCTATATTAAAGGGATTTGTTCTAGGAATTTTAAACAAAAACTTTTGTAATAACACAGAGACTTAAAACAACAACAACAACAACCTCTGCCCCTCCACCATTTAAGACCAAATTCTGCCACATGTTTATATCTCGCTTTTGAAACTCCCCAGCTCAGGTGGTATGGGTAACCACAAGTGACTTTTTCCATCTGCATTTGACTAGACGTTTGCAACAGTTTCTCTCACATCCAAATGCCAGTGTAATTATTTATGATTCACTGCCCAACTGGATTATTAAAATGCACAGGGTGTTGGGCTATCCTTAAAGGTCATTCAGCAACTTCAGCTAGCTCATCTTGCATCTGCTTGCTTTAGCTTCAAACTGTTTTATTACCTCCTTTCTTTGTCAGCTGCAATGGATTCCCATTCCTATTTCCAGTGAAATTCAAGATGTTGATTTTGATCTATAAAGCTCTGTACAGCTTGGGTCTGAGCTATGTCAGAAATCTGTTTCTCCTTCTATGTACGATTGTGATGTTTGAGATCAGCTGGAATGAACAGACTAACAGACACCAGATTTAAACAGGCATTCTCTAGAGGGCCTAAATTTGTAATGACATCATAGGGTGTGGTTCTGCGGGTCTCAGGCTTTTTCTGGAGGGATAGTTGAGCATGAGATATAGTGGGTGATTTTACTTCCATTTAAAAAGTGTTTGATGTTTTGACTTAATATATTTTTTTAACCTGAAAAATGCTCAATTTGTGAAGTCAGTGATTACATGTAAAAATGCAACACAAATGACTTCAAAACAAAATTTTTAAAAATCACAAAGCCCTAGATACCTAAAGGTTTCTTATAATAGTCCTACATCATTCAGTCACGACTGTTTTTGTCAAAGGAGCAGTTAACTTTGTCCTCTGAGTGTGCAGACTTCCAGTGCTCACAGTTTCCATTTCATCCAGAAACACTGTGAGAAAAATCTCAGCACTTCCTCTTCCAATTTCAGCTGGAACCAAAAAGTTCAGAGAAGTGAATACATGGCAAATGGGTAAAGGAAGGGAAGATAACTAGACTGCTTTGAATCTGAAAAAAGCTTGATTCAGGTTTGATTGGAATTTGGGTTCTAGGTCGGTGTTTGTTCATACTAGTTAAACTGGGTCACTGATAGCAAGAAGAGATGAGAGGGTGACTGAAAGCAGCAAAAAAAATAATGTGAAGGCTGCCTATAATTTCATAGTTCTTCACTATTTGATTACCCTGTTAATAAAGGACAGTCCTGTGAAGAGTACAGGGTTCTCTAGAATGGGGTGGAACACAAACAATCAAAACCGCAACAGTCTAGTTCAAGATAAATATGCAATGGGCACTTCATCTCTTGTTAACCTGATTTGCTCCCTCTGTGGTCTTCTCCCCACAGTGGTCTCACATATTGTCTAGGCACATTCCAAATCCCGATATACATCTCAGCAAAGTAGAAATAGTGCTAAGATAGCACATACCATCTTACTCCAAACAGCAGGTGTCAAAAGCCCAACTCACTACAGGCATATCAATGCTTTACATTGGTCATCAGTGACTTCCTGAGCAAGTGCTACCTAGTGAGAGGAGGAAGGGCAGAACATATCAAATCTGACTACCTGAACCACTGCAAATAAACAACTTGAGAAAAACAGCCTGGGATACAGCTCAGTCCATCCTGTTGGTAGTGAAGCAAAGCAGCAGAAAATGCTGCAAATGAATATGAGGGGCGAGCCCCCAAGTGTTTAACTTGCACTGATCTCTAGGGAAGTTGTCTAGACCTGATGATCTGAAGAAGCTGTAGTACCCAACACAGAATTTTAAAATTAGCTGCTTTCACAGATTGGGCCTCTGTAAAATCCACTATTAAAGCAACAAAAAACACAACGCCTACTAGGACCCAGTTCTACCCTCCTTACCTTGATTAGAATCTTACTTTGGACCACACTAAGACACACACCACCCCTCACATTGGAGAGCAAGTATTTACACAAATAGTCACAGTGTGAGTAAGCAAGTCAGAGTCTGGCCATTGGCCACTAGACCCCTTTCCTAGTGCAGCTTGTGTCAGCTCAACTGTGTTGCCTGGTGCAGTGTAGAGGCGAAGCCAACATTCCACCCACCCTCTATCCAGCTGTGTGGAAAGGAAAGTCTCCATCTGCTGGGCTTGGCAATGCAGGTAGCCCATACCTGGGCGAAAGGGCATTCTTTATGCCCTAATATATATCCCCTGTGCATGTGTGGGGCCAGGCTACAACTCAGCTCACATTAAGGTTCTACTTAGGATGAGTGTGGGTGACAGAATCCTGCCTGTACATTGGAGAAGCTGACAATTACAAAGACTTGAAATACATCATGATTTAAAGTATATTTCTCAGCGACGCTATTTCTTCTGTACTGTGAAAATAAAAATGGAAGTACCGTATCTCTATCTACTGGGTTCTAACTAAAGCTGTGTTTGTGCTCTCGATTCCAGGGCACAGCAAATTCTGTGACCTTTTGTTTTTTTCAGTTTGCGCATTTGACAACACTTTTTGTATGGTCATTTTCACTGTCTTCCTCTGTTGTTTGTGTAAGTCTGTCATTCAAGAATAGGGGTGTTAACGGTGTCTCTGTAACTTGTCTGGTGCATGGCAACTCATTTTGGTTATGTACTGCACATGGAAACAATGGAAAGAGGCTATGGGATGCATGTGATTATAATCCTGAGCTCCATTTCCCCCACTGTGTACCCCTACAAATAAGGGATCAAAGCTCTTGTCACCCCACAAACACAGCTACTTTTCCCAGTTACAAATGTGAGTACTTATAGTAACTAGAATAAGTGCTGTGATGGCACAATCCCTTAACCCTAGGTACAGTGCTAATCTGGAGACAGACCAACAGATTTGTTCCACCCCAGCAGGGACGAGAGGGCTTCCTACATTCAGCAACCAGACTTAATGCACATGGGGCCAAGTTTTGGTACCTGGAACTCAGGAGAAGAATTCCCATTAAATTCACTGGGACCAGGATTTGACTCAGAATGGTAGATGATGTTTTGTTGCATTGACTATCAATCTAAATGACCGCGTTTTGCTTGGTAATAGCCCTCTTTACTGATTATTTGGACATTTTAGTTTGTCTGTTAGCCTAGCCTGATTCTAATCTCAGTGGTACTGGTGCAGTTCTGGAGACACTGCACTGACTTCAGTGGTGTTATTTCTGATTTTTTGCAAGGATAACTGAGATCAGAAACCTGCCCTGAGACAGCTCACCTTGTTTTAAGGAGGAGATATTGTCTATATGACTGCACTGCTGCTGTGATTCAAAACTCTCTCTTCAATTAATAGCCTTTATTAACTCTACTGTGCCAAGAAAATAACACCATGCATTAAGCAGAGTACAGCTGAAAATGCTTTGTTTTAAGGAAATTAAATTTCTGATGAAACAGTGAACAAACTTCAAGAACCAGAGGGGTGTTCCAATTCCCATTGAAGTCAGTGCTGAAAGACTCCCACTGACTTCAATAGGAATTGGATCAGGCCCAAAGAATGGAATAATTTCCTATGGAAAATGGAAGTCCCACTTGGGCCTTTTGAAGTATACTTCAACCCCAATAAGTATCAGTGTAAAGATTAAATTTCCTTACTCAACTATTTGCAGCATGTGTGTATTCACAATGAAATCTATCATACTGACAAAAATAAAGCGTTATTCCTTTTTTACTCCTCTTAACTCTGCAAAGTCAACACAGCACAAAATAAAAAAATTAAATTCCATCTGCAGGGTCAGACGTTGCATATATATAAACAAGGACATAATTTGAAAACAGTAGGATTGCATAAAAGTAACTGAGGGCATATTTCTGGTAGCAGTATCTCTAATTACCAGTACTTGGTGCATGAAAAGTAATGGACATAGCTTGACCTTAAGATCCTAAATTAGGTTTTTATTTAAATGGGAAAACCAAGTAAATATGTATTGAAATAGTTCATAAACAATAAACATGAAATTTCATTATGTCACCTTTCAGAGTAGAAACACACTTTAAAGCTAGACAGTATGATAGTGAACAAGCTAAAGAGGCAGAGACATGGATTGGATGATCTGAATTCTAGGACGCTAGATTATGTATAAAATAAGATTCCTCATTACAAATTCTTCACATACCCTCAGAAGTTAGCACAGGTATTTGAGTCAACATCATGGAAGCCAAAGAAGATGTAGTGTCCGAGGGAGGGAGCTACTAGGAATACTTCTCTAGGGGCCGTGATGGGGTATACAAACCCCACAGTGGCCAGGAAATGAGCTGTTGCGGGCCAAGTCAGCCCTGTCCTTCTACACCTGTAATTGGTGTCAGTCCTTGTGGGAGGGGTTAAAATGGGAGTGCACAGCTCAGCTGGGTACTGGCTGGGAGGCGGAACAGATCTCCAGCTCTCACTTGGTGTTAGAAGCCTGGTTGGGTACATGAATTAAGTAAAGTGCTGACTCCAGGAGGGAAGGTAAGCATGATGTGGAGCTACTGTTGTAGTGCACTATCTATGCCCTGCTTGTGATTGCTGCGTAAGACTGCTGCAGGTGATGCCTTGCCCGAAGGGGCCGACAGCTAAATAAAGACCCTTTGTCTGCCACACCTGACTGGGGACCCAGTAGTTCTTGGCCATAAGCCCAGGAGTGATCCTGTCACAGGGGCATATTTGTTAGAGAGTAAAAAGAACTCTGCACTTCCCCATTATGAAAATCAATCAAAAATTATGCCTAATTAAAAACCATTAAAGATGTCTCTGGTATCTCCTAGAGAAGATGCATCTGAGATAATGTAACCCCCATGCACCCCAGCCGTTGGTGGGGGGGCTTGAATCTGTGACCTCTGAAGCTTAGTGCATGAGCCTCTACTGCATGAGCTAAAAGCCCACTGTTTCTTAGCTAAGGCTGTAGAGCAGACTCAAAATCTCTCTTTCTAAGTGGTCTCAGTGCCACTAGATGGGACGGAACACCATCCCAGGAGGTGTGTGGGTTACAATAATTCAGAGTTTACTACCTTAATGTTGAGACAGCTAGTGTTTACCCTGTGATGCTCCCAGATTTAATATGGGAAAGGGCAGGAGAGATGCAGCAACAGTGGATATCAGCACGATGAGGGGGCACCTCATGCTGATACTGTTCCAACAGCCCAGAAATGTTCTTGTGGGGCCCTGGTGAAAATTCCACCAGCCTCAGCAAGATGTGTTCATACGGAATGTTTTTCGTTAATAAGCTAAAGCAGTTAATCATTGTAGGCTGAATCCTACTGTCTTCAGTATGGGCCCAAATCAGCAGAGTTCTTAAGCATGTGCTCAACTACAAACTGCTGGACTCAGTGAAGACTACTCCCATCCTTAAGTACTTTGCTGGTTCAGGGTCTTTGTCCATAGGAATTTTGCCTGAGAAAGGACCACAGGAACTACCACATAAAAGTCAGCAATTAGCAAGAGCGCCACATAATCCATTGTAAATTTGCAATAGAACTACTAGCTGCAAAACATTTTTTAGCACTGCACACAGTGTTGTTAGAGGAGAGGTAGCTGGGGACTTAATAGCATAGAAGGTATTTAATGGGGATTCTCAGGTTGTTCACTGAAGAACATCATCTCTGGTATACAATATGAAGCAAAACACAGAGATAGAAATAAGTAATGGGATGGTTACTGTAAATCACAAGTTATATTTGGTGACTTGAACACATTTGGGAACTGCTAATGATTCATTATTTGTATTCTAAAATTCAGGAAAGTGTGATCTATATAAATCAGAATGTGATGACAGTCTCTCAAGAGGAAGTGGCCTCTTCTTTTAAATTACCAGATTTTTAGCTTCCTTTTTCTTATACACAATCTTTTTCTTCTAGCAATCTAACACATGCAGAATCGAAGTGTGATTTCCTGTGATTTTTTTTTTTCAAAACTGAATTGACCACAGCGCTCAAAGTTCTTGTTTTACAAGTCAGTGTTGATTTTGGAGAAGGGGATGGAGAATTAGTGATGAGATTCTGACATCCCTTCTATTACTCCACAGTGACTTCAGTGGGATTATGTATGGAGTAAGGTACTATAAAATATGAATAAATTGGTTTCAGAAAAGGTAAAACTCAATCTCAGCTTTGTATAACTCAAACTGAACATTATTTCTGGTAATCCTAATATGTTCAGATAACTCTTTTCTTGTTCATTGCTTTTTTTTTTTTTTTTTTTGCATTTCCACAGGAAAGCCAATACTGGAAATCCTGTAACACTACAGAGAGAGGCTGTTAGAACATTAGGTAAAATGGGGCAATAATATCTGGTAACATTGCCATACTTATCTTTCTTAGCAAAAGCCTCCTGTCACCACTAGATGTTGGTAATCTTCATTTCAATTTGTTCTCTCCATTCCACAGCAAATAAATACAACAGCAGTTTTGTGATGTCTGCTTTTCTTGTTAAAACACCCAAATAATGCATAATTAGAGACACCTGAGAGAGTTTCCCAAAAATTATTCCTGTTTCTGACAGGAATTATTATATTTGAAGGAACACTTATTTGCAAAACTTGCACTAGAAGGTTTAGATTGTGTTGGATTTATTGCCCCAAATATTTAGTGGAATTGCAGCTCAGAGGTTCCTTTTATCACCCACTTTCACATACAAACACACCCCATGTAGAGTTCTCCATCTGGCTGAACACTTCCCAAGCTGTTGTAGTCAAGCCCATCTCACTGGGCCTCATGTGCTCTCATCACCTCACTATTTCTGTCTGGATGGGATGGCCACTGGAGACTTGGCCCCTGTGAGAGTGGGTCTTAACACCCAGTGCCTCTGGGCAATAAACAGTCCCAGTGTTGTTGGGGTGAGGTGGAATCTCCCCACTTTTCTCCAAGCCAAGTTCCCTTCTTCACACCTGCTGAGGAGAGGTGAGTTGTCCTTCATCCTCATTCACCTTCAGGTTCAATTACTTCTCGAATGACCTCCCTAAAACTGTAATCTATGTGGAAAACATCCCTCTCCTTTCTCTGCATTTCTCCAAGTAATTGTTTTACACCCATATGGGACTTTTTTTCATCCTCTGCTGGGCATCATGAGATTAGCAGTACTTTACCTCCTTCAGTTTGCCTTCTCCCAGCAGCACCTTTGAATCACAGCACTTTCCAGATGTGCCTCATTTTCCCTCTTCCAAGTGAGTTTTGACTCAGCACTATTCAGTTGTGCCTCTTATTCTTTGCTTCCAGCAGGATTTCTGACCAAAACACATTCAGCATTGACTTAGTTTCCCTAGTAAAGGTAGGCAGTGAGCTCTCCTTCTAGGTCACTGAGTCTGGCCTAGGTGGGTTTGCATTTGAACTCTTGGGAACTAACCCTGTTGCATCATTCCCCAGTAATGCCCCAGAAGGAATATCCTCCAGTTTTCATAATGTCAGCATCCCAGAACCTTCTTTGGTGTTCTCATTGCCCAACCTATAGCCTGAATCAATGGGGTTCATCAAGGGGATCTTACTCACATCTGTTTCAAATTGCTTTACAAAGGTAGGTAACTATTCTCAATCCAAGTAGCATAAATGGATGATATAGTGGTAATCCCCAACAAAGGTGTCTTGTTCTCATGCCCATATTCCCCATGTGGCAGCTCTTTTTTGTTGCTGACCAGTCTCTTCCTCCATCTGCAATCCTCAAGGAACTTCTTGTTGCTGGTAAAGAGGTGGTAACTATTGCCTCAGGTTCACTCCCTCATGGCTTTTGGATTGGATTTAGACACAATTCTCTTGGTCCTCTCATGGAAAGAAGGAGTATTTTGTCTTCCTCCTTTTCTCCTCAGTTCTTCTTGAAAGATGGGGAATTCCTAGTTCTTCCAACTGTTCTATATGTTGACATAGGCCAACTGGTTTAGTGGTTGGAATCCCCATCCTGTGTTTGGCCTACATGCTCTCTGATATTCCAAACTTTGGCTAGGGCAGCCCATGTCTGGCTGGAAGCCATATAGGAACCTAGACAGACAGACGACAAGACCAGAAACATCTTCCATTGGTTCCAGCTATTCCAAGAAACAAAGGCTAAGGCTGTATACATAGCAATGCATCGTAATAAAGTCTTGCTCAGACTTTGATTTGAGCTTTAGTTTGGGTATTAACTGTTCTTGTTCAGTTTTTTAAAAACATAGTGTATCTTAAAAGGTTATTTCCAAGTTCTGACTGCTTTTAAGCTGCAGTGTATAGTAAATAAATGTTCAGTTTACATGCACAAAAGAGGATGAATGCATATTTAAAAAAAACCACATGAAAACATTTGAGGAATGGGACATATTTGATTTAAGAAAATAATAATGTTTCTTGAACTCTCCCTTAAAACACAAACCAAATCTCTTCTGAAGCTCAAAAAATAGTTTGAATAATCCCCCTTACCCATTACAATAAATGTTGTATACTTCTGCACTTTTTGGTTCTGATCAGAAGCAGAAGTGCTGAAATGCTGCAAGAAATGCTATTCTCATACTTTTCCCAAGCTTAGTTCAAATAAGGAAGTACCAGAAATCTCATTTGAAAGCCTGCTGTTGCAAAATTTCTAACACAAGTTTGCAGACCAAAGAGGTTCAGAAAATTTGGATAAATTATAAATAAAGATAAAATTTCTGGATACATTTCCCAATACAGCACTTTACTGAAAACTAATTTGGTAAAGATTTTCAAATGTGACTAGTGGGTTTGGGTGCCACAATTTTTGGGTGCCCAATTTGAGACAATTTTAAAAGCCTGATTTTTTTTCAAGAAATGCTGACCACCTTCATAAAATCAACCCCTTTAAGTGATCTCAGACAGAGCATTTGAAAATTGAGGCAACTCAAATCACTACCAATTTCTGGAAATCTTGGCCATTGAAAGCAAGAAGAGTCTTTCCCTTAACTTCATTGGGCTTTGAACCAGACCCATAATCTGAAACTCTGGCTGATCACCAGTCACTATAAAATCTCTGGAAGGTTTGAAACATGGAATTTATAAGTATGAATTTTATGTTGCATATTCTCTTACTCTCAGATGCTGATAAATATATTTTTCCTGGCATAGCTAGTGAAGACTTACAAGAATCTTTCCATGTAACTTCAAACCTTTTTTACATGGTACAGAAAAGAAATTCTGTTAGATGTAGTTAACTGGAGAAAGGTCTCTGACTGTACTCACTAAAGTTCAGTGATTCTGGATACATTTCCTTTCTCCATCTAATCAAAAGGATAAGCCACTGAAACAAATGACTTTTAAGGTAACAGTGGAAGAATGTAATAGATGCTTAAGTCTAGTGTTCATTAGTCCCTTACTCAATGTGTAGCAAAGTTTGCACAATATTTACATCGCTCATATAGGAAATGTTGCTACATCATATTCTATAGTCACATTACAATCATTTAAAGTAAATAAAGCATGATACTTGGGATTGCTAAAATATCATATAACCAAGACACTGCAGTAGATCTAGTGGAACCCTCACAAGTGTTTTAGTAAGTGTCAGTTATTTTAACTAATTAGTAATATTTAATTACTTTCAGCTTGAATTTTCATACTGGTATACCAGTTTCTCAGTTATTTGCATGCTATGTACACAATATCCATGGATTACCATACCACTAACTACCACTAGCCAAAGATTGGGGCTTGGTCTCTGTGACCAGGAGCTGCCTCCTAAGCACCTAGGACCTGATTCTCTACTCTCTCACACCTGTGTTTTTCATTGCCTTTGGTAAAGTTCCTCCTGATTTATACCATTGTAAGTGATTCAGAATTAGGCCTTTGATGTTAAAGAGAAGCTTCTGGACACTTGAGGAAGTGGAGAATAAGAACCAATTCTCTGTTTATAAGAATGTCAGTATCTGTGTTTCCGTATGACAGAAATACATCTCCAGTGCCATGGTTATTGCCTATTATCTATATTTGTTTCCGGTAGTAACTACCATGTGCTAGGTGCTGTATAAATACCAGAAAGAACATGGTCTTTGTGAAAAGCTCATGCTACAAAAGAGGCAAAGCAGACAGATATGCAGGGTAGAGGAGAAGGGGAGCAAAAAAGCAAGAAAGGTGAAGGATTGGTGATTTAGCACCTCCTGATAACTCAAAACTAAGGATGCTTAAAAAAGAAAAAAAAAAACGACAATAGGTTAGGAAGCAGCAGGGAATGTGTATGAGGTGATGTAGCCTCCCTCTGAGCTAGATGGGGAGGAACCACTCTCTCTGCCCAACGGGGGGGAGTCAGGTGGGGCAGGACGTACAAAAGGCAGAGCCCCCAGCTCAGTTGGAGCAGAGGCCGGGAAGGAGATAGATGTGTCTTGCTTGCTACAGTCTGCTGACAAGCCAGGTGGCACCCTGGATCTGGAGAGGACTGAGGCTGGGAGGGAGCTGGTGGCTGAGTACCCTAATGAGATAGAAGATCTCAAGACCATGGAACCTGATCTGGATTTCTGGTGAGGAGTAGCCCAGAGAAACCAGACTTCAGTTTGGTGTTGTTGTGGCTGAACAGCTGGTCAGTGTGTTGTGAGATGATCCCTGCTGACCCAGTGGTGGGACACCCTGCCCTGGTCTGGGATGCGGTGGAGTCGGGTGGGCCCATGTCCCCCTACCCCTGCCATCCCACACCATAGGCCATGAAGCTTGCATTTGTCTGTTGCCTGCCAGAGCCAGAACAACAGACTGCTTGTTAGTGCTGTCCTGCCTAAGGGTTGGATCTTATAGACTGCTTGGTAGCCCTGCCCTCCCTAAGGGTTAGAGCCCACAGACTGATTGCTTGTTATGTCCCTGCTTGAGGGCCAGAGCCTATAGACTGTTGTTTGCCCTGCTCTGCTAGAGGGCAGAAGCCTATAAACTGATAACTGGCTCTGCCCTGCTTGAGGGCCAGAGTAGACAAGATTGCTTGTCAGTTCTGCCCTGCCTGTTTGGTGTTCCATCTCCTGAGAGGGTTGGGTGCTAACCACTGCCTTGCTAATTCTCCCTATTAGACAATGAACCCAGTGATGTAGCGAGGCACCACTGCCTTACAGAGTGTAAGAAAAGGAGAACCTTCATTTCAGTTAGAAGAGGAGAAGGAGAGGACAAGGTGTAGGTGAGGGAGGGGGATGTTGCTGTGGATCTTGTCAACATTCTCTCAAAACAAGTTGTCAAAATCCTCTGGGGAGCAGGAAGAGGTGTGGGACAGGGGCGAGGGAAGGGCTAAAAATCACTCACTAGATGAGCAAGTATAAATAGTGTGTCTAACAACTTACTGTAGTATATGTGTAGCCTGTGACATTATTGTTTGCTGGCCTTTAGCTTCGCCAGATAATGACATCTCCCAGTTTGGGCTGTGCAGTTTTACCAAAGGGTCACTGTGATGTGGTATATCCAGACTGGCAGTGAAGGGGTTAGCCCTCTCTTCCTGTGGAATTGAAAGACCACAGCTGCACACCCTCTGAACAGGGACAGCCAGTGCTCTCCTCTGGCCATAAGGGAAATAAAGCTGGCCTCAGCTATAGTGAATTGCATCATCCTCCCAGGCACCATATGAGGGGATGGGCCCTAAAGCTGAAGAGTTGGCTTGTACTTTGTTCCTTGTGTGAAGGTATTTTCTGAGGAAAGTTCTTTTTATGCAGTACCTGAACTGTGGCTGCGCAAAAACCACAGTTCAGAGAGTGAAGGGGGAAGCCCATCTTTGATGCTGAGTTAAGTCTGGATTGTTATAAATAGGGCTGTTGATTAATTGCTGTTAACTCACGTGATTAAAAAAAAAACAACCTCTGATTAAAAAAAATAATTGCGAATAATCACACTGTTAAACAGAATACCAACTGACATTTATTAAATAT
Source organism: Mauremys reevesii (assembly GCF_016161935.1). Lineage (NCBI taxonomy): Eukaryota > Metazoa > Chordata > Testudines > Geoemydidae > Mauremys > Mauremys reevesii. The sequence goes on from NC_052624.1 coordinate 55,734,391, forward strand.
TTTGGATGTTTTTCTACATTTTCAAATATGTTGATTTCTATTACAACACAGAATACAAAGTGTACAGTGCTCACGTTATATTTATTTTTTATTACAAATATTTGCACTGTAAAAATAAAAAATAAATATAACGTGAACACTGTACACTTTGTATTGTGTTGTAATAGAAATCAACATATTTGAAAATGTAGAAAACATCAAAAAATATTTAAATTATTATTATTGTTTAACAGTGCAATTAATTGCAATTAATTTTTTTAATCGCTTGGCAGCCCTAGTTGTAAGACTTATTTCTCCTGTTTGTTGGTTATGTAGCCTTGGCTTGGCTGATCTGTTTTAAGAACACTCTTCTTCCATCAAGACCCCAACGAGGTATTGTTGGCAGGAGATGTGGACATGATCAACAGCAAAGTAATACAGATGATTATTATTTGCTATATTTCTTAGTCTATATTTCCTAACTAGCCCTTGTAGTAGAGAAAACCTGGAGTACTGGGCCTCGTACAAGATCTGAGGCCTGAACCAGAGGCCGTGAATTAAAGATAGGCCAACTGTTAAAGTAGATGTTTAAAAGTTTATGAATTTAGTAGAGTTGTTTATCTTAGACACAGATCATGATATACTGTGTAGAGCTGGTCAGAACACTTCAAACATTTTGAAATCAGTATGAAAATGTGTTATCGTATTACGTATTAGATATTTATGTAAATGTATTTTAAGGCTGGTACAGATAAAATGGTTCCCCAGGATAATGAATAGGGATGTTTTGTTCAAGAAATCAGGAATCGAGGAGGTAGCAAACAGATGTCATAAATACCTAAGGTGGTGTGTAAGTTGTGTATTCCAGACGTTTGCCTCCACCTATACATGTTGGGGTACTTTGCCTTCACCCTTTGCCCAGCCTAAGGGGCAGAGGAAAATCCTGCTGCTGATTGAGCTGAACCATTGTAACAAGCATAAAATCATAGAACTATAGGGACTGCAAGGGTCATCTAGTCTAACCCCCTGTCAAGATGCAGGATTTGTTGTGTCTAAACCATCCAAGACAGATGGCTGTCCAGCCTCCTTTTGAAAACCTCCAGTGAAGGCTGGTAGTCAGAGGTTTCAGATCACCCCAAGCATGTGTTTGCATATCTGAACACTTTGAATAATATCCTCCATGAATTTATCTAATTCTTTTTTAAACGTTATACTTTTGGCCTTCACAGTATCCCACAGCAATGAGTTCCACAGATTACTTTTTCATGTAATCCACAGCTCCTGCTGCTACTTGTTTGTATTAAATCTGCTGCCTATTAATTTCATTGGGTGACTCCTAGTTCTTGTGTTATGTGAAGGAGTAAATAACACTTCCTTATTCACTTTCTCCACACAGTCATGATTTTATAGACCTCTATCATATTCCCACTTAGTCATCTCTTTTCTAAGATGAACAACCCTCATCTTTTTAGTCTCTCCTCATATTAAAGCTCTTCCATATACCCTTATCATCTTTGTTGCTCTTTTCTGAACCTGTTCCAGTTCCACTATATCTTTTTTGAGACAGGGCTACCAGAACTGGACACAGTATTCAAGGTCTGGGTGAACCATGGATATATAATGTCATTATGATATTTTCTCATTTATTTTCTATCCCTTTCCTAATAGTTCCTAACATACTGTTAGCCTTTTTGACCACTGCTGCACAATTAAACAGATGTTTTCAGAGAACCATCCATTGTGACTCCAAGATTTTTCTTGGGTGGTAACAGCTAATTTAAAACCATCATTGTGTATGCATGTATAGTTGGGATAATTTTTCCAATGTGCATTACTTTGCACTTATCAATGTTGAATTTCATGTGCCATTTTGTTGCCCAGTCACTCAGTTTTGTGAGATTCTCTGTAATTCCTCAGTCTGCTTTGGATTTACCTACCTTTAATGATTTTGTATCATCTGCAATTTTTCCCATTTCACTGTGCATTCTCTTTTCCAGATCATTAACGAATATTTGAACAGCACAGATCCTTCGGGACTCCCTGTTTACTCTCTCTATTGTGAAAACTGGCCATGTATTCCTACCCTTTGTTTCCTATCTTTCATGGATCAGTATCTGGTTGAGAGGACCTTCCTTTTTATCACATGGCTACTTAGTTTATATTTATATGTATTTGTTGATTTGTTTTATGTATAGGTATTTGTGTGGGTGTTTTTTAAAAACCTAGACATACTATGAGGCTGTAATTTTATCTTCATTCTTGTGGTACATCATTTTTGTCATTATGACCTCTCAGGTACCCCTTCACACTTGCTTAAGGAGACAGTGTGTGATTATACAGGCCTAATATTCAAAAGTCGCTAGTGGTTCTGAATGTTTAAGTTGTTGGGATCCCTACATGAGGCACCTTAAATGGGTCTGATTTTTTCATAAATTGGGTGGTCGGCACATCCTGAATATTAGGTCTTTTAAAGGTGTTTCAAGTTGGGTACCCACCATCACTACCCATTCTTGAAAATGTAAACCAGGGCTATCTTTCATGGAGCATTAACAGTTATTATGGTGCTGTCTAAACAATAGAGGAAAGTATAATTCCTGCCTCATTAGGCATGGCATTTTTAATTAGTCAGCCCATGCTATTCAGACAAATATATATGGGATGATCAGGTGATGGTCTAATTTTAAAAGTGGTACAAATGTATATTTTAATGCTCTTCTGTCGGATTAACATGAATAGGTTTAACAGGAAAAGTGTAAGGAGGGATTTGAATGAACAATGGTATTTGGCACATAAAGGAGGGACAGAGTTACAGGAGGGTGGTATGGAAAAATCATGAAGATGAAAGTGAAAAGAAGACACAAAAGGAGCATTGAGCAGGGTGTGTTAAAAGCATAGTCAGAGCATGGGAAATTTGGAAGATGTGAGAGCTAAGATGATGGTTGGGCATCAGTATCTTGACATCCATACAGAGGGCCAGAATGTCAGCTGGTATAAATCTCTGTAGATTCAGTATCTGGCTCAGAACTGATGAATCTACACTCACATGGGAGATGATAAAAATCCCCCTCCCCCTCAAAAAAAAATACTTCACAGCATTTCCTTCCAATTTTCATACAGATTTCAAAATGTTTGAAAGTTTCTGACCAGCTCTACATGGTATATCATGATCTGGGTTTTTAGACATCTGTGTTCCTTTCAAGTTTTTCTAGATGAATGAAGCATTGTATTTCAGTACAGATTACACTGCTTTCGGGGCATTCCTGTAAAATATCATCGAGTTTCTCACCTCTTGTCTTGCACTATTTCTTTGCTACAGCATATTTGTTGATCCCATAACTATTTAATATGGGAGACCACCTACATTGCATCATGCCTTCCAGCACTTGCAGCTTTCCAAAAAATGCATTCACTGGTTTATCAACACTGAATAATAGCATATTGTGTCTGAATGAACACTTCTATTTTTCCTCCAACAAAGCTTCTATTCTTCCTCTACCTAAATTCAGCATCTGGTTCCCAGCACAGTCATATTTGACTTTGACTTTTTTTTTCTTTTTTTTAAGAAGAAGCGCCCAGAAACAGGAGAGTGAGGAAAAAAATAAGGCAGATCTTTCTGTTGGTCATGGGTGTAAATACCCTGGGCCTGATCCTCAGCTCGTGTAAATTGATATAAACAATTGTTATAGACTTCAGCGGAGATATGTTGCTTTATACCAGCTGAGAACCTGGCCCATTTTTAAAATTTGCTTTTTGAAGTCATCCTCTCAGTTAGTTTTTTCCCTTATGTGGCTTCTATCTTCACTTAAGGAGAGTTCTAGGAAGTTTGAGATCATTTGCTTTTGAAGTGGACATCACTGGCTCATTTCTGCTATGGGCTATCTATTATAGTAGAGCGTCAAACAATGATGAAATTGTTCAGAGTCTCACCATTTACCAAGGTATTTCTTTTCTCATGATCTACATCAACATTGGAGTCTGGAGAGGGTGGAGATGGGATGTCAGGTAGTTTTAGGCTCATGTGTAAAATGAGCTTTTGGTTTTCCAACCCACCCCCCTCAATAAAATGTTCAAGGAAAGCAAACAGTTTCCACATAGCCCCAATTTTTTTGTTGGAAAAAAGTGTGGATGGAAAATTTGACAAGCCCTGATGTAGGTGCCCAAGTTCTCATGGGTTATTTTGAAGTTCCCAGCCATAGTAAAACAACCCCCCCCAACAAACAAACAAAACAGTTCCCACCTCGTAGAGAGCCTCTGAGGGCCTGTTCCAAAACCCAGCAAAGTCAGAATGTTTCCATTGACTTCAGTGGGCTAGTATCACAGCTGAAGAGCTTTCTCCCTAAAAGATTTCTGAGAGGAATTACCGGTAATTTCCTCCAAACAGAATTAAAATGGGCACACACTTATTTCTTCCATCTTTGTTTCTGGAATTGTATTTTTGGTTTTTGTATGTCGCTTTTCCCCTCCTATCTATTTGTGGCAGAGAAACAGTTAGTGACTCACTGCCCCTTGCTTTTTTCTGTGGCCAGTTCTTGCGTTGTCCAATATATTTCTCTTTACTATTTCCTGTGGGTTTTGGGGTTTTTTTTTGTTTCATTCTCCCTCCCCACATTCATCTTTCTGGCAGCTCTTTCCTTTAACCACATTTCTTTCTAATGCAGGTCGGTATCCCCCTCCTAGCTTTCCTGTGTCACTGTGTCCGGTATCTTTGTTGTTTGTGACCCTGTTACACCATCCGGGAGACCAGAGAGATTGCTGACACAGGCTGACTCTTTCCTACCTGGGATCTGTTGTCTCTTGGCAACGGGGGTCTGTCAAGATAAGCATTTGTACATTACTGTTGGTACCATGGTGTCAATAGAACTGAGCATGTTCCCAATTTTTAGTAAAACATTATTTGAGGAGAAAAAGGCAGCTGTTCACATAAAGTTTTTAACAGCCAACACCCTGATTGATCCTGAGTTAAACTCCCAAACACTTTAAATGTCACTGGATGGCTTTGTTCTAGATTCATTTCTGGCTGCATGCTATAGGTTGCTGATGGTATGAGTCTATTGAGTTTTAAACAAACCCAGGTTGTCTGTATGCTAGATAAATACAAGAATGTATCTTTTGCTCAGTATTTGGCACAGTATTAACCATACTAGCTGGTTTATTTACTACACACAAATTATAACATGAGTCAGAAGAACAGATGACCTTAAACGAGAGCTGCAGTTGCTGTGCTGCAAGAAGGATTAGAGCACTGTAATGGCAGGCTGCAGTCTATCCCACTGTACTCTGAGTGCATTTTATTACAGCTCTTAGCATAGTCTGGCTGTCAGGTTTATGAGATCATTGTAGCTTTTTAATGAAGGTTCATCACCAATCATGTCTCCTCTTTTTGATTTAATAAATATCAGTGTCTGATGGCAGACTGGCAAGTTTAAACCTTTCACCCTCATCAAGTTTCCAAGGGTTAAGGGGGGAAATCAGCTGTCTGTGTCAGTATATAAATAGCTTGTTAAGGGGGAATTATTGATTCTTTACTGAGAGGGCCCGTTTCAAATGTTTTCCTGATTAAAAAGGAGAGCACGTCCCAGTACTTGAACCATCACCTGGGATACCAGGAGGCTAAGATTCCTGGCTCAGACCTAGCAAAGCTAATGCAATGTATGTTTTCAAGGTGAAGAATAGAAACTAGGAAGTCTCTTCAAGCCGCCTCCATCCAATCATATCTGGATGTGGGGAGGCTGTCACCTGTCTCCAGGTCTGTGCCCTCTTACTGGGTCTACCCAGAGCCCACTTAATCCAATTGCATTTTTAATGTACTGAATATGTTGGTGTAATATGGTATCTCACTCTTGGCTGTTTTTTCTCCCCAAGGCTTCAACGCTAGTTTGTCTCTGAGAGAGAGAGACAGACAGACAGAGACTTACCCCTGTGTCAATTAGGGGCAAAATTCAGCCATGATGTGCAAGTTGCATGTCAGTCAGTGAATGTAAGGTAATCTAAGGAACAGCCTTGAAAAGTTACAGGAAAAGCAACTACCAGGCGGGCTTGGGAAATGGAGGTAAAATAGCCCTTCCCCCCTACTTCAGCTTCACTCTCTTACACCATCTGCTCTTCATTGACTAAGTTACAACATCTTACTCCCTTGGCCTCCATTACACTCACTGAGGGACCAGGTCCTGATCACTCATGTCAAATGGGAGTTTTGCCATTGATTTCACTAGGAACAGGTTCAGACTGTTCAACTCCTTTACACACATGTGTGACTAACTTTCACCACCTCCCACATCATCTCTGAATTTGGCCGTAAGTCTCTATTGACTCATAAAACTGACAATGTTTTGAGTTCCTAAAGGCCAACTGTGGCTGCAAATAAACCGTATGCTGTTTCTTTCTTATCTATTGGCCAAAGTAATCTACTGCAGCACATGATTTTCTAGATGACATTTAACAGAGCTAACCTTTTCAGTCCTACTCTCCAAATCAGCTGCAGGAATAAAGGGCATTCAGCCCCCTCATATTTTTGTTCCAAAGTACACATAAAATAACCAGAGTATTTTAGCATTTTACCTCCAGCATTAGCCAATATTGGGGGGAAAAAAATCTTGGCCACCACAGACCCAGCAGAAATAGGTTAAACTTAAAAACATTGGAAAGTAATGTTTGGAGACTGCTCTTTGTAACATGAACACATCAAACACATTTCACAATTTTAAAAAATGGTTTCACTGGAGAATGTTAGCTTCACAGATGTGTTTATTTAGGTGACCTTCTATTTCATCTGTGAATAAAGGCTACAGTATGAGAAAAGGGTACAAACATCATTAGTACTCTTGCCTAATTCAGTCTTCCTTGGATATAAGAATTGGGTGAATCTTCTGCATCAAATGAGAAGTGACCCAAACATTCATCCAAAGTTTGAACCCAGCTAAAAGCCTTGATTACATTTTTGTTCGTATTTAATACATAAAAACAAAACTCATGCACAGATTCTGGGCCAGATTCTCTCCTGCAATGCATCCCATTTGCGCCACTCTGGAAATATGACCAGAAAAGAACAAAAAACCATCAGATCTCCCCAGGTGGAGATTTCTCCAGCTCTTATGCTACATACCTCGTCATAAGCCCCCAACATAAGGAATATGGCCCGAGCACTACTTTGACTCTTGCCATTCTTCACTGTGATAATGGATCCTTGGGGCAATAGCTGGCTTTTTTATCTTAGAGAAGCCCCCAACTGTTCTAAATTACTCCAGTGCTGTATACAAGCCCTAGAACCAAAGTGCCTCCAACTGGCTTCTTTGGGCTGCCTTTCCCCACTTGACAGAAGACACAGCTTAGAATCTAGCCCCCTGTTTTCAGCCAAGATTGGAAACATAAATACCAAAATTCATTGTGAGCTTCTCTTCCAGCACTACTTGTGGTAAAAGTCAAAGTTTCATGATGCTTCCAACCCAAACAAATTAGGTTAAGCATCTGCATCCCGTTCTGGATCCTCAGCTGCACCATCAAACCTACTTGGCTTAAACCGTCACTGTATAGAGTATTAAAAATTGTACTAGCTCGTCATGATTGTTATTGACTATCTCTCTTTTTTTTTTCATAGTCAGGATCATAATATAATAACTGGAATTGCTATCCTCACCTGCTTGTAGAAAATGAAGACATGAAAAGAATTCTCACTAATTTATATTCCCAAGTGAAATATAATAATATGGAAGAAAACAGCAAATATGGTTTGTGGTTGTTGTTTTTGTTTGTTTGGTTGGTTTGTTTTAAAACTACTTATTTGGTTTAGATCAAGTTCCTGTGTTCACAATGTTGGGTTTGGACAGTTCATTTCAATTTCATTTTAAATAAATATGAACTAATAAAATAATCAGGGTAACCTATGTCAGTGGAGGGTTGAACTTTGAATTCAAAGCACTGAAGCTCCATCATGGAGTAGCTCTTCATATTGGCCCTAAACCAAAGCCCACTGAAATCAAAGGGGCCCATCCAGGGACTTCAGTTGTCTTCAGGATCCATCCCCTTGGCATTAAGTCTAACACTCATTTGTTCTACTTCTAACACAGGATGGATCCATGTTGGCAAAAAAGCAAGCCTTCCTGAAGGATATGCAATTTTCCTAGTGCCTGTGACCCTTTGGTTTGCACTCTCAAAATCTTGCTTGTTTGGTGGTTTGAATTTGCCTAAACTTCATTTTTTGAGTAAAACTTTAAAGAAAAGAAAATTCTTGCCTCAGGTCAATTCTTTGCTGGCTTAGAGAAGGACTCACAAAAACTATTTCACGACAATATGCTCTTTTGTTCAGAGCATTGGCTCTTTTGCTAGCAGCTTCTTAAGTATACACCCAGCGTGGGGGAAGAAAACTAGGGCTGTGCCAACGTAAAAAGTCATGAGTGGCAACAAGTTCTACCAAGTTTACACAGCTATAATTCTAGAAGAATTTTTCTAATGCGAGCCATCATCTTCATTATATGAGGCTGACATTTTAATTACATACAGTCTGTGATTCAAGCACTACCTATAATTGGCATGTCTTGATTGTTGTGGCTTGGAACCATAAAGCCTAGATTTTTAGCCAACATGATGGGAAAAGGGACTCATGTGAGGAGCCTTCATTAAGCACTTCCCAATAAGGTTAGGAACTGTAGCCATGAGAGAAGCTAATTCAGTTTTCGCAGTTCAAATATGCCAAGAGAGGAGATAATTTTTTTAACATAATTACTGTCTTGAAGAGTGAGAGAGAGGGTTCCTTGCAGCCCCCAAAATTGTTATTTCTGCTATGTGTTACTGCTTCCTCTCTCTCTTTTTTTTTTTCACCCTGTAAATCTGGAGCTGAATTGTATGCATACAGCCATTACCAATGATTGTCGTCATAGGCCCATAGCAAGATAACCACAAAGGAAGCAGAATGAGACCGAAACAGGGAAAGAATGAGAATAAAAATACATTAGTTCCTCCAGGGTGTCTTGAAGCAAAATAATACATGTCCATCACACTGTATCCTCATTATATCACCATCCTTTGGAACCAAGCATTTTGCGTGTTAGAGGATGTAGTTAATGAGGATAATTTTAATAGGGTTTAATTTAGTTGGAGCCAAAGTCTTAGTAGCCTTTGTGTTAAAACAAAGAAATGGGGTAAGCACTGGAAGTCTTAGTGGAGCCTCCCAGTTTGTCATACGGTTTTAGTTTAGTAGTTTATTATAGCTGTACCATTTGCCTCTATACAGTTAAATGTTAGCCTGCAATGTTATTGCAAACTTTGCTTCACAGGAGCTATAATTTGATAGTGAAAATGTGCTCCATGCTAAAACTTCAAACTGGGACATGCAAGGTTCAAACTCCAATATGACGTGGGGTTCTTTTCCCTGCAAATTTTTTGGGACACTTCCCCATTCTCTGAGTCATGAAAGGGCAAAAAACCCCTCCAGCCAAAAGCTACTTTCACCAGTGGAAAACCAATCCTAGATAGAAATGTTAAGATGCTGTCAGTATAAAATGACATTGTAATGAAATCTAACTGTCCAAAAATAGTTGGCAGTGTCACTTTAAAAGTATCTTTGCTTTTCAGACTGAAGCTAATTTTGAAAGCCTTTAGGCTCCAATCTAGCAAAGCACTTCAGTATGTGCTTAACTTGAAGCATGTGCTCAAGTGCTTTGCTGAATTGGGGCCTTAGTCTATAATATAGCATAATGTCTTTCAATCTTTTAAAGGGGAAAATTCCTGCAAGCATGGAAAATCCCAAATTAACTTTAGAGCCATTAAAAATGGCATTTGGTTGTTATATTTCAATGCTACAGAGGTGATACGATGAGATACAGCAAACTTGTCCCAAAGTAAAGCTTTTAAACATGGTGACCCTGCATCCCAGCTATGATCAGTCAGCTCCCTGAAAGGTCAACCCAGGGACTGCTTTAAGCAGTAGGCTGATGATCATGAGACAAATTTGCAATCCACTGCAATAATGCCAACTGTAAAAGTTCAAAAATCATGAGTTAGACCCTCCAATCCAAATAATGAGATGTAAAAAAGAAAACCTAATTAAATCCATGGGCTTTTGGGGTTTTTGGTCTACCTTCTGATTTTGAACTTCCTACCCACAACAGCACCAACTGCTTCCACTTCAGCTACAGGAGTAGCTAGTGGGATGGGGGTAAGTGTGTTTCCCTAAGTGGACCAGCAGATACAGGATCATTTACAAACATGTAATATTTTATAGGAGAATAATACATAATCTTTATGGGCACTGTTACAAAGGAGCTGTGACAAGTAATAGCAGAATTTAGTCTGCCTTAGTACCATAGCTTGTGATGTCCTAAATCATCATAAGTAAGGATAGTTTTGTGGTTGTCATGGACCTCTTCTATTCCTGGCTGTGCCAAAGACTTCTTGTATGATACTGGACAAACCACAAAGGCCAGTGTTTTCCAAAATGGCTTCTGCTTTTGTGCACCACTTTTGTGTGTGTGTGTGTGCACCTGAATTTAGATGTAACTTGTGATTCTTCAGAATTGTTTGAGTTCATATGGCTTCTTTTAAAGTCAATGCAACCTCCTTGTGATTGGTATGCCTTAAAATCCACATTTAGATGTCTAAATTTTACAACACAAAAAATGGAGAACTCAAAATTAGAGGTATATCTGGAAAATATTGACCCTCATCTTTTAAATTCAAATAATACCTATCTTAAAAAGTCACCACGAGGCTTAATGTATTCATAATTGTAAAATGCTTTGGGAATCTCAGATAGAAGGATCAAATATATCCTCTAGAGTGTCAAAATTATTAAAGTGATGTTTGACATGTATGCACAATGTTCAGCTAACCATTTAGACGTTTCCTGCATGACACTCTGAAAATGTTCCTCTTGTACTCATCTTTGCATTATGTGAACAGCTTGCTGTATATTGTGTTTGAAAAAAGGTGATATCTTCATACAAATCTCAGATTATGAAGGGTGACAAGAAGAGGTAGCCTTGCAGTCACTACGTCAGAAAAAAAGATAGGATCTCTCAGGAGACCTGGTTACCCTTCCACAGCAAAGTGGATTAAGAGAACTAGTAGAAAAATCCAAGTGGAAAAAAGGGGTAATTAAATGCATGCTAGGAATAGAAAATAAGATTACAGGCAATGTTCTGGAAATAAGGTGGTCTTTACGCTGTGGAAAATAAAGCAGATCCACAAACAAACATCAAATGCTTTTTCTGAACAGTTTTCAGATTTTGACCATTATAATATCATTAGTTAAGCATGTCATGAGATCTAAATGGACAGGGCTAAGTTCTGTTTTTTGAGATGTACGTGGAACTCCCTTTGACTTCAATGAGATCTGCACCTATACTAGTTCATAAGCCTTTTTTTTTTTAGTAAAAGGAAGCACCAGAGAAGGAGGTCAGCTTATGAATGGGTATAGAGAGGGAGAGGTGGGACACAGCCCCTTCCCCCAACAGAGGGAGCAAGGAGAGGCAGCACAGCCAGCAGAAACAGAAGGGAAGAGGCGGGGACAGAGTCTCTCTGCTTCTGGCCATGCTGCAGCCACGCCGCCTGGTCTGGCCTGCTGAAGCAGGCTGTGTCCGCGCTGCCCAGCCTGCCAGAGCAGCTCCAGCCAGGCCAGAGACATCCTCCCCAGATAAGGTGGGAAGGGATGGGATGGGGAGAGTGTGGGGGTCTCGGGCTAGGGATGGGGTCATGTGGGGGATGGTCACAGGGGTTACTCCCTTGACCCCCAGCTTCTCCCCCACAAAAAATTTCCCCACCAGTTGCTGTCCTGGCCTGTCAGGGTAAGCAGCTGGCGCACCGGGACACTTTGTTTACTTAGGTTTACCTCCATGCCTGCGGACGCTCGAGGTAAACAAACCATCTCATCCCACCAGCGGCATATCCTGAATTCAGCCAAAGTTTGCTGACTACTGAATTATAGGGTCGGCTTATGAATGGGTCATACATTTTTTCCATTTTTACTTATCCATCTTGGGGAGAGTGGGGGGAGGTCAGCTTATAAATGAACCAGCTTATGATCGAGTATATACGGTATATACCCGAGGGTAGAATGTGAATCCGACAGGATATTATAGTATTACTTTATTAGTAATAGCCAGAACTGGAACCCTTGATTGTAGCAAATCAAAATTCTGGGGGTGTTTGAAACTGATCCGTACCCAGTCTGACAAAGAGCCACTAGTTATATATCTCTCTAATTGACTGAACCAAAACTATATGCCAAAACTCTGAAATTTAAAATCTGGATCCAAATTTTGCATCTTGAGACCATCTTTGAAGTTCGTTATTACAGTACAGTCTTTATAATTACTATGAGGACAGGCCACATTCTGTGTTGCACCCAGAGTGGTGGGAGCTGTCTGGGAGCAAGATACAGTGATTCTTTGCCACAGCCCTAGGTACCAAGCATCAGCTCAGGATAATAGGAGCATACTGCATTCCAGCCACTGTCTTTCTTACCCCTCCCAAATACTGTACTACAGTGATTGATTGGTTCGGAACTGATTCAGAGGAAAGACCTCTAGCTACTGAAATGCCATGAGTACCACTTCCTGCAGCACCATGGTTTATCCTTGGAGGTCCCCAAACCAAGTACTGTCCAACATTGGAGGTCTGATGAGATCACCACCAGACGTGGAATAGCTTTATGCTTAGGGGTTGTTTCTCCTTCAGAAGAAAGTAGAAAAATCACTGGAAAGTGTTGTCCTGTTTTAACTTTCTAATTATCAATATATTTTTTCCTCTCAAACAAGAAGGAGGGGATTCCCTAGTCTTTGTTTTTAAATCTGGTCCCCGTCTCTTAATGAACTTTATTTTCCTGTTTCAGTTTATCATGGATTAAGGCAAAACAGCAACAGAGTCATCTGAGATTACTTAGTTTACTCATACAAATCATTCTTGTGTAATAGATCAAGGCGGCTGACTCCAGACAAGTTAATGGAGGGGAAAAAAAGTCATTTGTTGACAAACATTTCAGTTAACATGTGGAGAGTGTATGCTTAGTCATCTCAGTCTACAGCTCCCAGTGGTCAGTCTGAGGAGGGAGTGGGGGGAAATAGCAGTGAAATTAATCATACTGACGCCTCTTTGTCTGATATTTTTTGGCATACTGTGGAAAGTTAGCTACAGTGAGATTTGGCAAGAAGTTCCGATTTTTAAGGAAATCGGTGTTTTGTAAAGCATCATCTTTTAACTGGTCATTAATCTTTGGCATGCACCATAGTCACATATTAAATCTTCTAATTCAAATATTAATTTGTCACCCAAAAGCAGTTACAAAATCTGACAAGGAAGAAATCAAGTCACAGACAGCACTTCCAATGCAGGCTGTGAAAGACTGGATTGAGAGCCAAACATGGGACTGATCAGGCCTATGTATAGACACCCAAGATATGTATTAAACGCAGTTTGATGAGAACACACCCCGGTGCATGTCTTTCCTTTCACTGTCATCTGCTGACGTTAAACTGCAAAGCTGCCTGTGACGTCAGTTCTGCATTATTCTCTGCTGACTGAAAGATTCTCCCTAGGCAGCTAGCCAAACGTTCTAAGAATCACTTTTCTCTCCGCAGCAGAAAAATGTCACAATTATGAATATCTCTTTGGGTAATTTTCTGACTCACGTTGTCTCTTTGCGTGCTGTTCATTGTATAGCCCCAGTAACCTTTCCTCTTGGAAAGGCGTTCTTGTTGGTTCTCTTAGAAGAAGGGCTATTGGGACCAAGTCGACAGATTAGCCATTTAATATTGGACACTCTAGTTCTCATGATTTGGTGGTCTCTGGCTAAATCTCTGAGGTAATAGAAGATGCATATAATTTTCTACATATTTAAAGTACTTTAGGTAACTTCAAAATATTCTGTTCTGTAGAATATTAAAGCAGATTAAAGCTAAGGGACACAAACACCTGAAGTAGCTGAAATAGCTCAGGCAAAAGACCATTGAAAGTATGTCCCTAATCCCACAAAGACATAGTACCAATGAATTCAAGTTAGTATCTGAACACAATGTAGTCTCAGTGGCCATGGCCTCTAGGTGCTCCTATAATACAGATAACAAATGACAGGGACAGGTTTTAAATGCATGTTTGCTGCTAGCATCCCTTGGGGAGCTAGTGACCACAAAGGGGGGAAGAAGAAGAGAGGCCATAAACCCACATCTCTGCTCTGACCAGCAAAGCTGGATTGCTGCACAGAGGAGAGCATGCTGCACCCTTTGAATGGGTGATACTGTGTGTGTATTCTCCTCCATGGGTTGGTGAGCTCTAGGAAGCTTTAGGTGGGATATACAGTCGGATTTAGGAGTTACAGCACTGAGCATCAGCATATTTTAGGCACCTAGAAAATCACAGGAACAACACTGAGATCCACAAAGCTGAGTTAGGTATGGAGGGTCCCTACACAATGACTGTTATTACACAATGAATGAGGAGAGATGGGTGTCCAAGCATATGATCCAAAAAAGCCAGCACACTTATTTGAACTGCCTAAGCTAGCCACTGGGAAATGCCAAGGAGAAGTTGTGTGCTACACCCCACTTCTCTCTGAGACAAACACCTGAGTTCAAGCTGCAGGGAGGCACCAACTCTACTTAGCAATCCATGAATGGAAACCTACTGCAGCTTAGGTGTCTAGGGCATTTCTTGAAGGAATGAGCTAAGTGCAAGTGTTGCTCCAAGCAAAATGGTTGGGGGAGGTGGTGCTGCTACCCCCCTTGTCACTTTAGCTGTGGTTAGAGCACTCACCTGGGATGTGTGGGAGACAGGTTCCACTGTAGATAAATCATTGAATAGTCATTTTGCTAGAGACAGTGAGTCTCTAGGACACCCACCTGGAATACTGGAGACCCCCACATCCAGTCATTCTTACAGAGTGGAACAGCTTCAACAGGTGAGATTTAGGAAGCCCACATCAGAGTATCCCATAGCTCAGTCATTACAACATTCTCTGGAAATGTGGAAGACCCCTATACAAATCCTTGCCCCCTCTCTGCCAGAGAGGGGGCTGCTGGGCTAAAACATGGTGAGATTTAGGAAGCCCACATCAGAGTATCCCATAGCTCAGTCATTACAACATTCTCTGGAAATGTGGAAGACCCCTATACAAATCCTTGCCCCCTCTCTGCCAGAGAGGGGGTATTGAACATGGGACTCTCACCTCCCAGGTAAGTTCACTAACTGCTGGGCTAACAGTTATAACATGGTGGGTAGCAACAGCAGCAGCACTTCCTCCTCCTGCAGCATTGGGGGAATTTTGAATGGGACCCAATCTGTAGGTGGCTCAGAGGCTGCCTACTGGATTGGGCTTCTCACATAGGACTGGTGACCAAGCATGCATCTTCCCCCAGTTCATGATTCACTTCAGGGCTTAGGCAGAATATAGCTGTCTGAAAGCTTAGAGAGAGGCAGAAGCATGCATGCCCAGATGGAAAAACTTAGGTGCCTATAGGGTTCAGCAGGATATTGGTGGAGCCAGAACTAGGACTTCAGTGCCTAGGTCTGGAGCTTAGGTGTTGTGATAGACTCAGGCCAGTTTGGTATAGCAGACGGCAGATATACTGGCCACTGGATTAACAGTTTTCTGTTCCCTGACTGACCAGAGCAGGGGCTGCTCCAGACTAATGAGAACACCTGACTGTAATTAACCTGCAAAGAGTCAGGTGAGGCCATTAAGTTAATGTGACCACCTGACTCTAATTAAGGCCCTGCTGATACTATAAAAAGGGCTCACTCCAGTCTGGCAGAGGAGAGCCAGGGGAGAGGAAGTGTGGCTGAAGGGCTGGTTACTGAAGACACCTTCAAACCATCATTAAGGGAGCCCTAAGGTAAGGGTGAAGAAGGGAGAAGCAGGAGATCTGTGGGGAAGTGGCCCAGGGAAATGTAGCAACTCTGGCAGTGAAAGGTGGAGGGATAGCTCAGTGGTTTGAGCATTGGCCTGCTAAACCCAGGGTTGTGAGTTCAATCCTTGAGGGGGGCCACTTAGGGATCGGGGCAAAAATTGGTCCTGCTAGTGAAGGCAGGGGGCTGGACTCAATGACCTTTCAAGGTCCCTTCCAGTTCTAGGAGATTGGTATATCTCCAATTATTACCTTTAGGTTGCCTGCCAACAGCTGCTACCATTAGGGTCCCTGGGCCGGAACCCGGAGTAGAGGGTGGGCCCGGGTTCCCCCCAACCCATCACTACAGGAACATCTCCTGGGAGGGGAAGTCAGGCACCTGTCAGGACAGGAGGCTAAACAGAGACTGTGGGAGTTCTCTCACCAACCCACTTCCTGGCCTATGATGAAAAGGGCTCAGTAGACTGTAACCCTGGCTCTAGAGAGAGAAGGGCTACGTGGAGGGTCACAGTGAGCCACTGAGGCTAAGCATAAACCGCCTAGAAGCGCAGGACCCACGGGAGCAAAGTCAGAGCTCCACCACAGTGTCTAAGAACTTTTGTGGATTCCATACATTGTGCTTTTATGCAGCTGCTGCAGCATCATCCCCCAACTAGGGAGCTATAACCATAATGAAACTACTATAAGGTGGGTGAACAACTGGTTGGAAAACCATACTCAGTAGTTATCAATGGTTCACAGCCAAGCTGGAAGAACATATTGAGAGGGGTCCTGCAGGGATCTCTCCTGTGTCTATTCAAATTCTTCATACATTTTATGACATTATCCAAATAGAGTACACTTACAAAGTTTGTGGATGATACTAAGCTTGGAGGAGTTGCAAGCAGTTTGGAGGGCAGGATTAGAATTCAAAATGATCTTGACAAACTGGAGCAATGGTCTGAAATAAACAGGATGAAATTCAATAAGGACAAATGTAAAGTACTCCACTTAGGAAGGAATCATCAATTGCACAAATACAAAATGGGAAATGACTGCCTAGGCAGTACTGCAGAAAAGGATCTGGGGCTTACAGTGAATCACAAACTAAATATGAGTCAGTGTAACACTATTGCAAAAAAAATGGGCATCATTCTGGGATATATTAGCAAGAGTGTTGTAAGCAAGACACGAAGTAATTCTTCCGACCTACTCAGCACTGATAAAGCCTCAATTGGAGTACTGTGTCCAGTTCTGGGCAACACACTTTGGGAAAGATATGGACGAAATGGAGAAAATCCAGAGGAGAGCAACAAAAATGATTAAAGGTCTAGAAAACAAGACCTATGTGGAAAGACTGGAAAAAAATTGAGAAGGCTGAGGGGGGACATGATAAGGGTTTTTAAGTACTTGAAAGGTTGTTATAAAAACAGGGATGATAAGGAGAAAAAATTATGCACTAAAGACAGGACAAGAAGTAATAGGCTTAAATTGCACCCAGAGAGGTTTAGGTTAGTCATTAGAAAAAACTTCCTATCCATAAGGGTAGTTCAGCACTGGAACAAATTACCTAGGGAAGTTGTGGAATCTCTGTCACTGGAGGTTTTAAAGAACAGGTTAGATAAACACCTGTTAGAGATGGTGTAGATAATATTTAGTTCTGCCTCGTTGCAAGGGATTGGACTAGATGACCTATCAAGGTCACTTCCAGTCCTACATTTCTATGATTTGATAAGAGTTTAGACTACAGGATGTGCAACCTGACTATAAGGGAATTAGGCAACAACTATCTGATAGACTCAGGACTTGTCTCCACTATGGGGAGATCAGATTGATTTAGCAGATCTAGTGAAGTCACACTAAATCGATGGCAGAGCGCTCTGTGGTTGACCTGGTACTCCAGCTCTCCGAGAAGAGTAAAGGAAGTTGACCAGAGAGCGTCTCCCGTCGACACAGCGCGGTGTAGACGCTGGGGTAAGTCGACCTTAATTAGGTCGACTCCAGCTATGTTATTCAAGTAGCTGGAGTAGCGTAACTTAGGTTGACTTACCCCAGTAGTGAAGACAAGTCCTCAGAATGAACCAGATCATGCCTCTGGTTGCCTGAGGTGCGTTTGTCCTGGTTGCAAGGCTAGCTGCTCCTCTGTCCCCTTCTGGTTTCTATGTGCACGCCCTGAGGTGTCAGGCCTTATGCTGCAGTACCCTGTGTTTCAACTGTTCTTACCCAATGGGTCTGATTGATTTTGGACACCTTCTGTTCCTCCTTTTGGAAGGCTGCGACTTAGTTCAGAGTGACAGAACAGCCTTCTCAAAACTAAAGTACTTTTGATTTTTCAGTAAGAACAAAGCATAGAGGAAAAAGGATTTTAAAACAACAAATAGTCTTCACATATGTCTACCTTACCTAATGCATCACCAGCCCCGTGATGGTAATATAGGTGTGGCCTAACTTCTTCAGACATCCCAGTGGGTGCTGCTCTCTGTCTGGTTCTCTGGACAACTCCCCCTTCTTGAGAGAGTGTTCCATTTTAAACTGCTATAATACTTTTGATCTTCTGGTTCTCAGATTTTTCATGTCCTGGCATTGTCTTTTAACAATCCTCATGTGTTTGTAGGCTTATTTTGAATTATTTTTTTACTTTCCTGATTGTTTTTAATTGATTGTTAAATCAATATATTCATACAGTACACATCCCAATAACCAGGTCAGTATAAGAACGGCCATACTGGATCAGACCAATGGTCATCTAGCCCAGTATCCTGTCTTGGACCTAGCTTAATGAACTTATCTAATTATTTTTTGAACTCAGTTATACTTTTGAGCTTTTCAATATCCCACAGCAATGAGTTCCATGAGTTGACTGTGCAGTGAGTGAAGTACTTCCATTGGTTTGTTTTAAACCTGCTGCTTATTAATTTCATTGGGTGACCTCTAGTTCTTGTGTTATTTTTCTCCACACCATTCATGATTTTTAGACCTCTTAGTTGTCTCTTTTTCCAAGCTGAAAAGTCCCAGTCTTTTTAATCTCTCCTCATATGGAAGCTGTTCCATATCTTTAATCATTTTTGTTGCCTTTCTCTGTTCCTTTTCCAATTCTAATATATCTTTTTTGAGATGGGACATACGCAGAGGTGAAAGTAAGCCGGTCCAGCATACCGGCAAGAGCCAGTACACTGTGCTGGACTGCACTGGCTTCCACGGTGGGAATTTAAAGGGCTCAGTGCTCTGGCTGCTGCGGGGAGCCCTGGGCCCTTTAATAATCTCCCCTTCCCCCCTGCAGCTCCGGCAGCCAGGCTCAGGCGGGAATTCAAAGGGCCCAGAGCTCCTGCGGCTGCGGGGAGCCCCGAGCCCTTTAAATCCCCCCCCGTAGGTCCGGCAGCAGGGCTGGGGCCGGGATTTAAAGGGTGCATGGCTCCCTGCAGCTGTGGGAGCTCCGGCCGGGCCCTTTGAATCCCGGCCCCAGACCAGCTGCCGGAGCTGTGGGGGGATTTAAAGGGCTTGAGGCTCTGCGGCGGCCGGAGCCCTGGGCCCTTTAAGTCACCCTGGAACCCCGGGGGCTCCCAGCTACCTCTGCAGGGTGATTTAAAGACCCTGGGGCTCCCAGCCACAGCCTGTGCCCCAGGGCCTTTAAATCTTAAAAGGCCCCGCCTCTTCTGGATGAGGCCACACACCCCCCTCAGGCAGGGCCGGCACTTCCATTAGGCGACCCTAGGCAGTCGCCTAGAGCGCCAGGATTCGGGGGGCGGCATTTTGTGCGCTCCCCATGGGGCACACGGGAGCTTCTGGTTCCACTCCTGTCGCACCGCCAAAGAAGGACCTTCTGCTGACGTGCCGCGGAAAACAGCGGCAGGCAATTGAGCAGCTCAATGACTGCCACTGTCGCCTGCAGCATTTCGGCGGAGGGTCCTTCGTCGGCGGCCCATACCCTCGTTATTTTATCTCCCAGTTAAGTCTTGTTTCCAACACCAAATTTTGTTCACTGATTTCTGATTTTATGCATTTCTTGTTTGAAAAGCATGATCTTAACACAACCCTTCAGTTATGTTATTCAGTAAGACTTCTTGTTTGGCCTAATTCAGTCGTTGTCTCTCTTTCATACCTTTCCCCATCAAGGTTTATTGTTCTAGGTTATGATGACATCACACTCATTTTTTGCAGTTGATTTCACAACTAAGGTAAATTTGTAGCCCAGTTATCACAACACTGGTGAGTGTAGCATGAGGCTACAGAGTCATTCTCCATTACCCTCTTTGGCCCAGAGGCTATTCAAGTATTTGATATAAAGGGCAACAGCTTCAACAGGAGAGACTGAGAGACCTGCCCCAGACTATCCTATACCCCAGTGATTAGGGAACTCTCAATTCTTTGCTCCCCAAGTCTCCCACATCCCAGTGAATACACTAACCCCTAGGCTAGTGGTTGTAAGGAAGGCACTAGCTCCTCCGGGTCTAACACCACTTTCTCCTCCTCCAGCTGTTTTCTGAATGGAACCTAAGATCTAGAAAACAAAATTTGGTCAAAACTATTCGGCAAATTCATGAATCATTTCAGATTGATGGAAACTACATTTTTCAGCAAATGTACTTTTCATACAAAATATTTTGCCCAGCTATATAGATGGTAACTGTGTCACTTCAGACACTGTTGTGTTACAGCTGTGAGTAACTGTTGCCTTTTTATAGCTTGTTACTGTAATTGTTGCATGTACTATGGGGTGAGTGATAAAGGAGATTAGGAGAAGCACAGACAGGGAACGAGTAAAGATGAATGAAGAGGCAAAATAAGGAAGAGGAAAAAGAAATAGTGTTAACCTTTTTGTATCTTTTGAACTAGAAAACCAAATGCAATATGAGTTATAATTATGAAACAAGTGCAGGAAATTAAAAAAACAGGATTTGAAATGAGCAGAAAAAACAATAGAAAAATATGTAAGTGCTTGGAAAAAACCTGAATCCTAGGAATTTATGGATAGTGGACAGGGAAAGTATGTAAACACAAAAGAAGCAGAACAGAAATTTAGAGAGCAACAAGGGAGGGACTGAGGTGAAATGGTAGGGAGAAAATGAGAGCCAAAACATACACTCAGGTTAGACTAAAAATATTTATCTAACATTAATTAATAGGAAAGCAACTATAAATCTCTTGAAATGTGTAGAATGCCAAATGTTTGCTATTGTACTTCATGCTGTTTATTTTAATGCTGTTATGCTTCATGTTCTTCATGCTGGCAAGTGTATTATTTCTAATCTCATGATTGGAAAACTTTCTGTTGCAGGTCACTTTGCTGTCATTGCTGAAGGATATAGCTCTTCAGCACTGCTGAGCAAGAGAGGCCAGACATGGAACTGTTTCCCTCATCTGGTGTTCAGATAAAGTATAAGAAAGATCCAAACAGTTCTGGTTTATAGCTGTAAAACCAAACTCTAACAAGACTTTGCAAACTCCAAGCTATCCCAGTTCTCCCATTATACAGGGGAGTCTATACTGAAACCTGATCAAACATCCTGAATGTTCCATGGTTTGGATAAAAACAACCCATATCCCCACCATCCCTGATAGAGGTCGGTTTGGCAAAGGCAAAATCTGAATAGGTTTTTCAATACTAATATAGAATACAGCTTCCTTGGGTCATCTCTGATAAGTGTTTAGGATGCTTGCTTGGGTCTGGGATGTAAGGGCTTTTGGTCATCATGCTTCGTATATCAGATATGTCCTCTGTTGATGGCTATATGTATTTGTTGACCATAGACCACTGTCTTTTGCAAAGTGTATCTGAGGTAACACAGAAAAATAACTGGGAAGAATCTACTGTAGAATAAGGACATGGCTCCAAATTCACTGCTGATGCAACTCCATTAAAGTCAATGAAGTCATGTCAGCTGGAAATTTAGCCCATGAATGTCTTTCTGGTGTTCAAGAACCTGGACTTTACAAGAGAGGCTTCTAAATTGCTGACATGAGTAGAGAATCCTTAAGGATTTGATTCAAAGCCCACTAAAGTCAATGTGACTCGATTAACTTCAATCAGCTGTGCATCTGAGAGACCACATAAGTTTCATTTAAGAATGAAACAAAAATAATGATATATGGCACACTAATGAGCAGTTGTTCCCTCTCTTCCTTTCACTATGGCTAGGACAGGTTGCCTTTGGAAGTTACTTTGTTTCTTGTGTTAAAGATGTAAAAAAATTGCACTCACTTGGCCAGAATATAATGTGTTTCCATCTATTTGGCCCCTGCCACTTGGAAAAAGGTACAGAGAAGGGAAGCAAAAATTATTAGGGATATGGAACAGTTTCCATATGAGGAGAAATTAAAAAGACTGGGTCTTTTCAGCTTGGAAATAAAGATGACTAAGGTGGGATATGACTGAGGTCTATAAAATCATGACTGGTGTGAAGAAATTGAATAAGGAAGTGTTATTTACCCCTTCACATAACACAAGGAATTAAATTAATAGGCAGCAGGTTTAAAACAAACTAAAGAAGGTACTTCACACAACACACAGTCAACCTGTGGAACTCATTGCCTGGGGATATTGTGAAGGCCAAAACTATAACAGGATTTTAAAAAACTAGATAAGTTCATGGAGAATTAATCCATCAATGGCTATTAGACAAGATGCAACCCCATGCTTTGAGTGTCCCTAGTCTCTCTTTGCCAGGAGCTGGGAATGAGTGACAGGGGATGGATCACTTGATGATTACCTGTACTGTTCATTCCCTCTGAGGCAGTTGGCATTGGCCACTGATGGGAGACAGGATACTGGGCTAGATGGTTCATATGGCCATTCTTAGTAATGGCTCATTTCAATATCTTTATGTTGCCAGCAATACACTGTATTTATTTTATGGGGAGAGATATACAATAGAGTTTCTTACAAAAGGACTTGCACATTAAGCCAGAAATAAGTCTTTGGGAGTTAAAGGATTCAGTGCTTAGGTCTTTGAACCCTGCCATGTTCAGACTTTATATCAACAGGTTCATTCTGCAAGTATTAAGCCTGACATTTTAAGCCCTGTGAGAGGGAGGGAAATGGGTTAGGGTTTCAGTGCTAAGTTTTTTCAGATATATTTTTAGATATTTTATGACAGCAGTGTTGGCATGCTACTCAGTGTGCATTGTTTGTCTGGATGTTTATTCCTCGTGGCTATAAATGAAGGATACCACCTAAAATAACCCATAAACTTTTGCTGCATGGTAGGAGACATTTGAACTTTTTTATATCAGTAAAGATGGTCTACAATCATTACTATTGTATTTCAGGATAGTCTTACTTTGACAGTTTCATTCAGATTATTAGTACATGAATGAGCTGAGCAGCACAAGGGTTTATGGCTTTATTTATGGGTCAGGCATGAACATTTACAAATTACACAGAAAGAGGATATTAAATGTTAAATATTTTTTTAAATAATTTTAATACAGATTTCATCATGTTTTTAAAAAAATACCTAAACTCTAAATATTTTGTAAAACTGGGTGTAGTGATTTGTGCATAAATTGGTTGAGAAACTCCAAGTAAACTGAAAATTACTCACTACTTTGCAGTAGGCCAGATCCTCAGCTGTTGTCAATTGACTTCAGTGGCGCTGTGCCAGTGGAGCTCAGGCAATTTACACCTGCTGAGAATTTATTTTCAGTGTTCTCAGGGATCCTAGTGCAAAATGGCACTTTCTGAAATTGAGCAGACATGGGACCTGGAAAAGTATTTTCACACACAAACCTATTTGCGGTTTTTAATATCATGAGCTAATATTAATAACTCTGTTATCGAGGATGTTATTTAAAATCTGCAAAATATGCATGGAAAATCAAAGACAGATTACAGGTAGCCACGCTTTTTTTTTTAAATGAACCAGAATTTTAAAATGATTATTTAGAGCATAAACAAATACTGGTGAAAAAGAGGGCAATTTTTCCTCTGTTTTTCAAGGAAAACTGAGATCTAAATCTTACCTTTGCATATTGGCCAGATGTTAACACTCATGGCAGGACTAAGTATTAGCTAGACCATTCCTGACAGGTGTTTGTCCAACCTGCTCTTAAAAATCTCCAATGATGGTGATTCCACAACTGGCAATTTAGTCCAGTACTTAACTACCCTGACAGGAAGTTTTTTCCTAATGTCCAATCTAAACCTCCCTTGCTGCAATTTAAGCCCATTGCTTCTTGTCCTATCCTCAGAGGTTAAGGAGAACAATTTTTCTCCCTCCTCCTTGTAACAAACTTTTATATACTTTAAAACTATCATGTCCCCTCTCAGACTTCTCTTTTCCAGACTAAACAACCCCAGTTTTTTTCAATCTTCCCTCATAGGTCATGTTTTCTAGACCTTTGATCATTTTTGTTGCTCTTCTCTGGACTTTCTCCAATTTGTCCACGTCCTTCCTGAAATGTGGCACCCAGAACTGGACACAATACTTCAGTTGAGGCCTAATCAGTGCACAGTAGAGCGGAAGAATTACTTCTCCTGTTTTGCTTACAATACTCCTGCTATACATCCCAGAATGAGGTTTGCTTTTTTTTGCAACAGAGTTACACTGTTGACTCACATTTAGCTTGTGGTCCACTATGACCCCCAGATCCCTTTCCACAATTCTTCTTCCTAGGCAGTCATTTCCCATTTTGTATGTGTGCAACTGATTGTTCCTTCCTAAATAGAGTACTTTGCATTTGTCTTTATTGAATTTCATCCTATTTATTTTAGACCACTTCTCCAGTTTGTCCAGATCATTTTGAATTTTAATCCTATCCTCCAAAGCACTTGCAACCCCTCCCAGCTTGGTATTGTCAGCAAACTTTATAAGTGAACACTGTCATTATCTCAATCATCGATGAAGATATTGAACAGAAATGGACCCAGAACTGATCCCTGCAGGACCCCCCTCGTTATGCCCTTCCAGCATGACTGTGAACCACTGATAACTACTCTCTGAGAATGTTTTTCCAACCAGTTTTGCACCCACTTTATAATAGCTCCATCTAGGTTGCATTTCCCTAGTTTGTTTATGAGAAGATCACGCGAGATAATATCAAAAGCTTTACTAAAGTAAAGAAATACCATGTCTTCCACTTCCCCCCTATCCACAAGACTTGTTACCATGCCAAAGAAAGCTGTTAGGTTGGTTTGACATGATTTGTTCTCGAGAAATCCATGCTGACTGTTACTTATCACCTTATCGTCTAGATGTTTGAAAATTGATTGCTTTATTGTTTACTCCATTATCTTTCTGGGTACAGAAGTTAAGATGACTGGTTTGTAATCCCCCAGGTTGTCTTTATTTCTCTCTTTATAGATGGGCACTGTATTTGCTCTTTTCCAGTCTTCTGGAATCTCTGCTGTCCTCCATGACTTTTCAAAGATAAACTTGATAATGGCTCAGATATCTCCTCAGTCAGCTGCTTGAGTATTCTAGGATGTATTTCATCATGCCCTGGTGACTTGAAGACATCTAACTTATCTGAAAAAACAGGAGTACTTGTGGCACCTTAGAAACTAACAAATTTATTTGAGCATAAGCTTTCGTGGGCTACAGCCCACTTCATCACAAGTACTCCTGTTCTTTTTGCGGATCCAGACTAACATGGCTGCTACTCTGAAATCTAACTTATCTAAGTAATTTTGAAATTGTTCTTTTCCTATTTTAGCATTTGATCCTACCTCGTTTTCACTGACATTCACTATGTTAGAGGTCCAATCACCACCAATCTTCTTGGTGAAAACCGAAACAAAGAAATCATTAGGCACCTCTGCCATTTCCATTTTTTCTGTTATTTCCCACCCCCTCCTTGAGTAAGGGGCCTACCCTGTCCTTGGCCTTCCTCTTGCTTCTAATGTATTTGTAGAATGTTTTCTTGTTACCCTATATGTCTCTAGCTAGCTTGATCTCATTTTGTACCTTGGCCTTTCTAATTTTCCTTCTACATACTTGAGTTATTTGTTTATATTCTTTGTAACTTGACCTAGTTTCCACTTTTTGTAGGACTCTTTTTTTGATTTTTAGATCATTGAAGATCTCCTGGTTAAGCCGGGGTGGTCTTTTGCCATACTTCCTATCTTTCATACACAGTGGGGTGGTTTGCTCTTGTGCCCTTAATAATGTCTCTTTGAAAAACCTGACAATTGTCTTCAATTGTTTTTCAACTTAGACTTGCTTCCTATGGAATCTTACCTACCAACTCCCTGAGTTTGCTAAAGTCTGCCTTCTTGAAATCCATTGTCTTTATTTTTCCGTTCTCCCTCCTACCATTCCTTAGAATCATGAACTCTGCCATTTCATGATCACTTTCACCCAAGCTGCCTTCCACTTTCAAATTCTCAACCAGTTCCTCCCTATTTGTCAAAATCAAACCTAGAACAGCCTCTCCCCTAGTAGCTTTCTTCGCCTTTTCTTTCATCTTGTTTCTTAGTGATAGTTAAATTCATTAATATGTACTATTTGCCTCCACAATCTATTTTTGTATTGAAAAATAAAACTGCACACACACATATTGAAAACATTTCACTTTAATGGCACATTCCACAAAGCAGAAGGAGCTACCAGCTTGTTTCTTGATAAATATATTAAGTTTTAGGATGAAAACGTGGGCAAGTGGGAGTGATTTAACTTTCGTTTCCTGTTGTAGGTTTCGGCAAGGCTGGTTGTGAAACATGTTGGTACAGATGATTTTGATAAAAAGTTTCCATTTTTGTGTGATTTGACCCAGCATGTTTTTTGGGGTGACCTGCTGGATGGCTCTCTCCCCAATCCAGCGAGGCATTTAGGCACAAGTTCAACTTTAAAAATGGGAGTAGCTCCAATAAAAGTAACATTCAAGTTCACTTCAGTGTGACTATAGCTGCTTTGCTGGATCAGGGCCTTGGATAGTATCTCCAGATCATGTCACCTGCTCTGACCCCCTGCATGCTGCTCTGGTAGGGTGCAGGGGGTATAAAGAAGGAACTCTGGAGGGAATCCCTCTGGCCAGGGCCGGCTCCAGACCCCAGCATGACAAGCGTGCGCTTGGGGTGGCATTTTGCCAGTAGGCGGCTCCGACGGACCTTCCGCAGTCATGCCTGTGGGAGGTCCACCGGAGCCGCAGGACCAGCGGACCTCCCACAGGCATAACTGCGGAAGGTCCGCCGGAGCCGCCTGCTGCCCTCCCAGCGCACCCTCCGCAGGCGTGTCTGCAAGAGATCCCCCGGAGCCGCGGGACCGGCAGCGTGCCCCCTGCGGCATGCCGCGCTGCTTGGGGCGGCCAAATTCCTAGAGCCGCCCCTGCCTCTGGCACAGGAACTGATATGAGTTACCCTACACTATCTATGGTGTGAGCAGCAGCCCAGAATCTCCTTAGTGCTGTACCTTTTTTCCTGCCTCCAGCCCACACCTGGCCCATCCTGCAAAAGTTGTCTTATCTCTGGGAGAAGGGTGGGGCTTAGCACACACCTCTTAGCTTGGCACCTCCCATTGTGCTTTGGTGAATCCCTTTCACCTATGTCTTCCCATTCATTGTATAGGGAGCCTATGCACTGAATTCAGGCTTTGTGAATTCCACTGATTTTCCAGGTGCCTATAAGTTAGTGACACTGAGAATTGTGATACCTATGCCCAAGTTTCTTTATGACTCTAGCCCAGGGGTCGGCAATCTTTCAGAAGTGGTGTGCCGAGTCTTCATTTATTCACTCTGATTTCAGGTTTCGCATACCAGCAATACATTTTAACGTTTTTAGAAGGTCTTTCTATAAGTCTATAATCTATAACTAAACTATTGTTGTATGTAAAGTAAATAAGGTTTTTTAAATGTTTAAGAAGCTTCATTTAATATTCAATTAAAATGCAGAGCCCCCCGGACCGGTGGCCAGGACCCGGGCAGTGTGAGTGCCACTGAAAATCAGCTTGCATGCCGCCTTCGGCACGCATGCCATAGGTTGTCTACCCCTGCTCTATCCCATGATGCTAATTTACTGAATTCTGCAAAAGAGGGACAGAAGCTTAGCCTAAATCTAAAGGAGGGTGACTTTTATCTGTAGCACCCTTCCACCCCCCAAAGTTCAATCTTCAGCAAGAAGACAATGATAGGGTGTGAATAACGAATGACCAAGCCAGTTCCAGAAAGGAAGACATTTTTCTGTGGAGTTGCTACAGATTTTGCTCTCCAGCAATCCTGGGTGGAATAATGACATGAAAAAGCTGAAAATGGGAAATTGAGGAGATATGCATTCCAGCTGCTTCTGGAGTCTACACAGGCTGCACCTTGACAACTCTGTCACAAATTATAAAGGCTGCTGAAAGTTAAATGCTATCAAGGAAGAAGAAGATTCCAGGGATGCTCTGGGATAGCTTTGGAATGGCTATTATGTGGGTGAATTGGAGAAGAGAAACTCACAAGAAACACCCTTGCACAGTCCATATAAAAGTCTATCACAAGTGCTAACTGGTTTTCAGGAAGCAGATGGCCTGCTCCCTCTGTGTACCCCTCCAGAGGCAGCAACTGTGGGCACTCTAGCGTAGACAAGTCACCAGCGGCAGCTGTTGTGTTGTTTGTTTGTTTGTTTGTTTTTACCACTGTGTCTTTCTGTCCTTTCCTGGCATTTTGTGCACATTAGAGTTCCCAGCATTGCTACCATTAGTAGAGCTACTCTGTTTGTAGTGCAGTCATGGGAAATTTTGAGAATACTTGAATGTGGATAGCTCTATAGAATAATTTCCAAATGAAAATCATTGTCTGGAATTCTCCAGAAACAATTATATTAAACAAATCTTAAAAGTTGGGCCAATTTTAATGCAATTCCTGACTTTGTTTTTTGTTGCTCCAGGGTAAGAGTTGTAGGTAAGAAAGCCAGAATTGGAATCATAGCAATTTTAAAGAGGATTAATTAATCTAATATAATAACACATCATTACTGAAAAATGGTCCACATTAAAAAAAATCATACAGCTTATTCAAGCAATGCAAAGCTTTTCGATTTATTTGGTTAGCTGCTTGTGTGCTTATTCTTGAGGAATTAGTTTAAGACAGATGACAATGATTCATAAATCTTGCTGTGCTTCTGGACTCGTTTGTTACTGGCATCTAATTGCAAATAGAGATTTTGGGTATGTGGGTGTGTATGTGCATCTGTGTATGCATACAATTTCTGGATGCTATGGTAAAGACATCCAACATCAAGTTACAGGGCACCTGACTCTGCATGTCACCCAGAAAGTGTAAAAATAATTCACTGTGTAAAAAGTGAACGCACAGTTGTTTAATGCAACATTTAAAGTCCATGAGAAGGACTAGATGTCAGTGTTCTAACCTTAGTAGAGAAAGGTACAATTTTCTTCTCATCAAAAGCCGTTTGGTGATTGAAGGACTGGGATACAGTGGGACTTAGGAATTTGGGCACTGTGTTAAGGCATTATCTGAACCCATGTGGTGCTGAGCAACTTTAATTCCCACTGATCTCAAGCCTGAAATGCAATGTGATTTGAATATGCTGCCTATACTTCCGCTCTAAATCAGGTTGTTTTTTTAAACCGTATGGCTGCTTTCCTCAATTATGGCTTTTTGGGCATCTAGTAAGGGGTTCTTAAATGGTTCCCAATTATCATTCACATTTTTCTGATGAAATTCTTCCTCCTAACTGATTTGTCCCATAATTCTTTTCACCTTTGTGAAACTGGTCCTACTGAGGCACCAAGTGTATATTACTGGTCTGGACTTTATTCTGCTTGCACATTATAAATGTGATCAAGTCATGATCATTTATACTTAAGCTACCATTAAGTTTTAGTTCTGTGATCAGTTCCTCTTTATCTGGTAAGGCTTCCCTTACTTGTTTCCATTAAATCAAATGTAGGCTTTGATGCCCTCTGAATATGATAAGTATTTGTTTATTAATCTATAAAAACATCTATGTTTTCTTACTGACCATTTTTCCCATCTGTGGTGGGAGTAATCAGTCTGCTCCTTGGATTTAGTTATTCAGCATATCAGATTTTGCTGGGGTGTATTTGATTATTCACGACTGACAAACACTAAAGAAAGATGCAATACTCTGGCTGTGTCTAAACTACAAATTTATGTCTTCTGTATCCCATAATTTTTTCATAATCTCACAAGGCCGCACAGTCCTCCTCGCTGTCTGCCATCTCTGACAGAAGCATGGAGCTTGTACAGCTCTGCACTATTGTTATGAGCATTACAAGCACAGGATGCATGATCCTGGAATGTTTGCAGAGCCACGAGGAACATGAGGATTCCTTGAAGGATAGATTGTTGTGGGACATAGCAAGAACCAATTCAAGATTGTTGGTGGCATTCATGGAACAGCTGCAGATGGTGGAGCACTGCTTCAGGGCCCAAGATACAAGCACTGACTGGTGGGATCACATGTTAATGCAGGTTTGGGCTGATGAGTTGTGGCTGCAGAACTTTTGAGTGTGCAAGGCCATATTCCTGGATCTGTGTGCCAAGCTCTCCCCAGCCCTCCAGCATAAAGACACCAGTATGAGAACTGCACTGACAGTGGAGAAACAAGTGGTGATCGCACTGTGGAAACTTGCAGTGCCAGATTGCTTCTGGTCAGTTGGGAATCAATTTGGAGTCTGGAAATCCAC
This sequence comes from Mauremys reevesii, assembly GCF_016161935.1. Taxonomy (NCBI): domain Eukaryota; kingdom Metazoa; phylum Chordata; order Testudines; family Geoemydidae; genus Mauremys; species Mauremys reevesii. Next base: position 55,764,764 of record NC_052624.1, read on the forward strand.
TGTGGGGGCTGTTGTCATGCAAATGTGCAGGGCCATTAATCTCCTGCAGGACTGTGACTCTTGTCAGTGTGCAGGAATAGTGGATGGATTTGCAGCAATGAGGTTTCAGAACTGTGGGGGAGTGATATTGCACACACATTCCTATTTTGGCACCAGACCACCTTGCCACAGAGTACATTGACAGAAAGAGCTACTTTTCTATGATTATGCAAGTGCTGGTGGATCACCAGGGATGTTTCACCAACATCAATGTGGGCTGGAAAGGTGCATGACACTTGCATCTTTGAGAACACAGAACTGTTCAGAAAGCTGCCAGCAGGGACTTTCTTTCCTGATTGGTGGATTACCATTGAGAATATTGAAATGCTAATAATGATCCTGGGTGACCCAGCCTACTTCGTGCTCCCCTGACTCATAAAGTGGTACACTGACCACCTCAAAAGCACCAAGGAATGATTCAGCTATTGGCTCAGCAAGTGCAGAGTCACAGTTGAATGTGCCTTTGGTGGTTGGAGAGATGCTGGCATTGTTTACTCACAAGATTGGACATCAGTGAAGAAATGGTTATAGCTGTCTGCTGTGTCCTGCATAATATATGTGGAGCAAAAGGGGAAAAGTTTCTGCTGGGGTGTAGGGTGGAGGTGGAGTGACTATCTGCTGAGTTTGAACAGTCAGATACAAGGGGTATTCGAAGAGATCAGTACAGAGCTATGAGGCTAAGGGAGGCTTAGAAAGACCATTTTTAATAGTGAACCAGAGTAGTGTGTGGTGTTGTAGTGTGCTCTACCTGGCCCTGCTCTTCTGTGGCCTGGTTTGAATTGTGTGGTGATTGCTGTACATGTAGGAATATAACATTGTTATGCACCTATTCATTTTGTTTGTGAATGATCCTACGAATTGTGTGACGCTGTGCAGTAACAAGCAATTGGCTACTTTCAGAACTGTTGAGCATATGTTGTAAACTAATAAAGATGAATTATGTTCCAAATAACTGAATTTTATTCTGTAACAAAATCAGTGCAAAAAACCCTCTGGGCAAACTTAAAAACGTATATTTAAAACTTCATAAATTAAGAGAACAGAACTTATTGAGGGGAAAGAACATGCATGTCCATTTCCTCTACACATACACCAACCATGGCTTTCACAGGTCAGTGTATATGAAGCTGTGATTGTCTTTCATGTTCCCTGGGGTTGAGTGGTTATAGTGGTGCAGTGACCCTGATACCTTGGGGAATGTTGGGGGTGGGGGGTATAAAGAGGTCCTTATATTGAGTTCTCAATGGATTGCAGACTGAGGTGAGCATGGGATTATTGAATCTGTAGGTCCACAGGAGTCTGCAGCATGTGTTTGTTGCCTGAGAAACCCCATTATGTTGTGGTGCATCTCCCTCTTCTTTTCCTGCACCTTGCTCCTCTCCACTCTCTTTCTCCAGGCTCGCTGCAATGTTCATCCTCCAGGCCCTGTGCTCACTGTCCGATGCAGCACTAGCTTGTAGGATCTTGCTGAAGATGTCATCCCGAGTCCTCTTCTTTCTCCTCATCTGGCTTATGCATTCCATGGGTGTCGAGGGGGAGACCTTGAAGGCCACGGTGACAGCAGCTGCAGATAAAACACACAGAGGAATCATTGTCAGTGTATTCACTATGGAAAGTGAAACTTAAAATGCTGAAATCACTCCTCAGCATTTAAGCGCTACTACTTTAAACCACTACATTCTCGTTTCTGCTTGGGATTGCTTGTGCATGGCACCTGTCACAGCACCAGCCATGGTGAATATGGCTCTCATCTATCACCACTTCCTCCTCACTGTTCATGGCCAGGGCCTATGGCTTGGGCACCTTGGAGCTAGCCACAGTGCTGTGGGGGGCAGGGAGGGAAACCAACTCTTCGTAAAAGTGGCAGGTCTGTGGCTTGACACCAGATTGATTGTTAGCCTCGCTGGCCCTCTGGTATGCCTGCCGTAGCGCCTTGGCTTTCACACAGCATTGCTGTTGGTCACTATCATACCCCTTCTCCTGCATCCCCCCCAGCAATCTGCTTGTAGATGTTGACATTTCTACATCTGGATCAGAGCTCTGCCTGAGCAGCCTCTTCTCCCCACAGGCCCTGGAGATCTAATGTCTTCTGTCTATGCCAGGCAGGAGCACATCTGGAGTGTGCAGCTGGCATGGTCAGTTTGGCAGTTGCAGTCATCAATGGAAAGCTACTAGGTGTGCTCACTAAACAGGGCAATCAGGAAAAAGAATTTCAAAAATTGGCAGGGCTTTAAAGGGGAGTAGGGGGCTTCTGGTCTCTGTGACCCCTGGGCAGTGAACTCACCATGATGACCAGAGCAGTTAGTGTGGGGCATTATGGGACAGCTGCTGGAGGACAGGTAGGATCAATATAACTAATGCTGTGTCCACATTCACACTGTGTTGACCTAAGTACATCAACCGTGACTCTACACTGCTGGGGGATGTGGTGGTGTTAAGTCGGCATAACAAGGCACTTATGTCAGCAGGAGCCGATTTAAGTGTAGACACGTACAAAACGAGGTCAATACAAGTTGCCATGCTTTGACCTAATTGTGTAGTGTAGACCAAGCTTGACTGCTTCACGGTGCCTAAAACAAAGCTTGTAGCTCAATTCCGTCCTCTAACACCAATTAATTAATGTCCTAATTCAAGAGAGCAGACCCTAGCTCCATTCATTTAAGAAAATTACCTCTCAGTTGTTGAGTCAACTTAGACCAGGCTTGGGGCCATGCCAAGATACGGGCAGTTTACTGTTTGCTGAAAGAGTTTCTGATTCTTCCCTCAAGAACAGCATGTGAACCTGCTTTGTGTTTGACTGGAAGTTCCTCAGAATTGAGCATATGTGGTTTGGCAGTGTTTAGTGGTAACATGTAAGTACCAGTAATTCACTCCATCTTTCAGCTATGTCTCAGCAAAATAAAGGCCTGTTGGTTATCAGGTACGGGCCTGCTAGTCAGGGGCTGTATTTGTGTGTTTCTTGGGAATAAATGAGAGACAGATGCCAATAAAGCATAAAAAGTAACTAGCATCACTCTGCCTGAAGTCCTGGTCTTCAATTATTATTATAAAAGGAAAAGAACGAAAATAAGAGTCTTGTAACAATGGTGCTGCTGCACTTACATGGTCATAATTCCCTTTTTAGCTGAAATTTCATTTTCTAGTGCTGTGTAATCAATTGTTTCATCTTTGGTTATTTGAAAGAACCTTTGACCAGGTGGCTCGTAAAAAAGACACCAGATTGCATATGCATTGAAATGTTTCTCTCAACTAAAGAAAATCTTTCCATAACTGGAAAGTTCCTGTACTCTAAACCCCCAAAGGGGGATTTTGCATTACGTTATTAGATTCACAGACCTGTTGATTTTAAGGCCAGAAGGACCCCTGTAATTACTGAATCTGACCTCCTGGCTAGCAAAGACCATGGAATTTCACACACTAATTCCTGCAACGCCCCCCAAAACTTTTAATTGAACTAGAGAAATGGCAACTCTTGATTTAGAGATTTCAAATGATGAAGAATCTACCACATCCCTTGGGAAGTTGTTCCAATGGTTACTTAAACTTACTGTTAAAAGTTTGTGGCTGGGCTTCTACTACTAGAGGCTGAGCTGGCTGTTGCCAGACCTGCCACTGGAACAGGGGTTGTAGGTACCTTGTGGCTGCTCCAACTAGACTTCCACCACTGACTTTCATCAGATGGAATCGTTTCCCCACTGGCCAAGATGTTGATCAACAATGCAGCTGCTATCCTATAGGTTATTACAGTGGCTATTGTTCCTTTGTTCCTACTATGAAGTTGTTTTGGCCAGTTAATCAATGCAGTCACAAGATCATCAAACACACCCCTACTCCATATGTTTCCCCCCTCCCCTTTGTGTTTCTCAAAGGAAAGTCACCATAGAAAAGACTGCCCACTAAATAGCAGACCCACCGAGTTCTGTTGTTTCTTGAGGTTTTGCATGCCCAAGCAAATTAGGATCAGGTTTGACCCTAGCTGTGTAAACATGTTAGTGACAGCAAAACAATTCAATCGTAACCCTCATCTGAGTTCATCTGTACTGAATGAAATATTTGCTTACTAGATTTTAATGCACATGTCACTGTAAATTCAAAAAAGTGAACTTGTTGGAACATATCTGAAACATGACAGCTGACTTTTATTGCCTCTTCTTATGATCAGCTGGAAAATTTAACCAGTCATACTTATTTGTCAACAATTAATATAAATGTTTTTGTCAGAACACTTTCAAAGAACCCTCCTCTCTTCTTATTTTTCAACTTGAAGGCATTGTACTGTTGATCCTCACTATAGCACAGAGTGTTATGTTTTTAGGCTACCTCATCTCTTTGTTTGTGGCAGCAGGTATGGCAAATCATATACCTGTTTTTTGTGTCCAGACATGGAGATGAAGGGAGCTGTAATAAAGTATCCACTGCTGACAATAGAAATATATAGTTCCAGGATATCTGATCAATAAATTACCTTCATGGATTTCACTCAGTGTATAACTTCACGGGAAAGTGTTTTTGGAAGCATTTCCAAGTGAGAATTGGAAAACACTGAGAATCCAAAAAGGTCCACTGCAGCATCTAAGTCTGGGGCAGCATTGCTCCAGAATAAAGAAAAATGACCTACAGACAGTAGAGGAGGAAAATATTTGCTCTGACAGTTAGATTGCATATAGTGGGACAGTACATCTGGTGTACAGAGTTACTGTTTTAATTAAACCTTGCAGATGGATTTTTTTGGTAAATGCAGGGGGAAAGCATCCTTATCTAATTTAGTTTTAAATACAAGTGGATGGAATATCACTAATAAAAGTATAATTTCCTAAATACATTGGTTGGAGAAAAGAAACGTGTTTTACTCTTGACACCTGTTGTTACCTCTAATAAAATAAAACAAACAACTGAAAACGTTGAATAAGTTAGACTGAATATACACCTCTACCTTGCTATAACGCGGTCCTCGGGAGCCAAAAATCCCTACCGCATTATAGGTGAAACCCCATTATATCTGGGTAGCGGCGGCAGGGCTCCAGCAGTGATTTAAAGGGCACGGGGCTCCCCGCAGCGGCCGGAGCCCGGGCCCTTTAAATCACCGTCCGAGCCTGTAGCTGCAGCCCCGGGGTAGCGGCGGCAGGGCTCCAGCAGTGATTTAAAGAGCCCCGGGCTCCGGCCGCTGTGGCCAGCCCGGGCCCTTTAAATCGCCAGCCCAGCCCCGCTGCCGCAGCTCTGGGGTAGCGGCGGCAGGGCTCCAGTGGTGATTTAAAGGGCCCGGGGCTCCCCGCAGCGGCCGGAGCCCGGGCCCTTTAAATCGCCAGCCCAGCCCCGCTGCTGCAGCTCTGGGGTAGCGGCGGCAGGGCTCCAGTGGTGATTTAAAGGGCCAGGGGCTCCCCGCAGCAGCTGGAGCCCCAGGCCCTATAAAGCACCACCAGAGCCCCACTACTGGAGCCCCGGGGTTACCACGCTATATGCAAACCCGTGTTATATCAGGTTGCGTTATATCAGGGTAGAGGTGTAGCATGATATCCTATTAAAAGGGTAACCCTAATTAGCAAAACTATCATATTTTTTATTTGAAAAATAAAGGATGGTGTAATAGGGTAGTCTACCCATGTTTTGGTCAGGGGGCTAGCTTTGTTTTGTGAGTCTTATATTAGAGGAATAAAACTATGACCATGAGGAAAAGCCTAGACAGACTTGGGTGTGGTGGTAGGCTAGGGAAACAAGCCAGCAGCTTGAATGTGGTTGTGTCCTGTTCTCCTAATGATATTGTCACAATTAAAAGACTGAATATATTTAATTAAAATAATTAATGGAGTAAAGTGGCTCTCAGAAAAATAGGAATTTGAAATGGAATAGTCATTTTTTAGGTCTTTAAGGACAGCTTCTTGCTGTACACTCTTTAGTTCTATTTTAAATACGTGAAATGAAGCCACCATAACTTCCCCAGAAAAGCCATTCCCCAGGTTAATCATTTAGGATTATTCATATGCAGCCTATATTTTCATCTGCTTACTTAATAGTCCAGTTCCTTTTTACCAGCTTCCTTTCCCTCCTCACTCTTCAGATGTTTGTAGGTGGTTCTCACCCCCCGGTTAGTGATTCTTTAGCTAAATGATAAATATAAAAACATTTCATCTGAAATCAATCCTTCCTGCCCATTAATTTTAATTGCCTTTGGTTTATCAAACACCTTCTGTCCCTGTCTGCCTAGAACTGATTGCTTCGTTCTCTAGTTGGATAAAATAAAACCAGACCTCCAAGTCTGCCCCAAATTCAAACTAACCATCATTTGCAAATTACAAAGGTGTTTTATTTCCTGTTTTTTATTTGTGTGCACAGTCCTGGGAAGAATGAAAACACAAGCAAGAAGGCTCAGAATATCACAAAAGAGGTTGTAGTGTTTCTAGTATGAATGACAGTAGCACGTGCTGACAGTACCAAGCACTCTGATGATGGTGGGATGAGCACAGTATAAATGCTTACACAGATACAACAGGCTCTCACTAAACTTCTCAGGTGGTTGCTAGCCTCTGCCTGCACAGCCTGGAAGGCTGAATGGCACAGATTGGATATGGCTAAGCAGCATGTTTTGGAATATTTCCCTGTTTGAGCTGGGTGAGATTTTGGGGGTGTGGAGCGGGGATAGTTTATTTGCCAAGAAATTTGGTTTTCTGTCAGCCCAAAACCATTTGTGAATTTAACATGAATTCACTGAATAGTTTCAGACACAATTTTCTGGGTAGGGACTGAGACACCATTCACAAAATGGCCAGAAGAGGAGGAGTCCTCCTGATAGCCCCCAAGCCTGGTGGCTAGGGCACTTACCTGGTTAATGCCTGATGTGGAACAGGGATTTGAACTTGGATCTCTCAAGGTATGACTACACAGCAAAGAAAACCCCATGGCTGGTCTGTGCCAGCCCTCATGTCCCAGAGCCCATAAGTGTACAGTGCACTGAAATAGCCCCACAGCCAAAGCCCCATGAGCCTGAGTCAGCTGACATGGACCAGCTGCAGGTTTTTCTTTGCTGTGGAGACATACCCTCCTAGTGCAGGAGTGCCCTAGCCACTGGGATCTGCTGAAGCAGGGCTCTCTCCATCTTTCCTGTTGAAGCTCTTCGACTTGTATTCATTGGAGCAGGGATTTGAACTTGGGGCTCCCACCTCTTAGGTGAGGGCCTTACCCTGCCTTGGGCTACAGAGTCAGTCTCACCCTGTCTATGGACCAATGACAATTCATTGTCATTAGGAGCCGCTATGAATATAGTCATTGGGCTGAACCGGTTTTTTCCCTCCTGATTTTTCAGAACTGCCAGTGAATTTTGGTTTTAAATCAGCTCTTCTCCCAGCTCTACTTATTTGGACTTCTTGCGTTTCACCCATCACTACTTACAATCCACTTTGCTCTGCAGATTGCAGTATGGGGATGACATGCTGGGCTACTGAGGCAGCAAAGGTTTTTCTCTGCAAAATAGTGACCTGTTGAACTGCTCCAATACAATTATCTAAAGTGTTCTTATAGGTCCTTCGGTTTAAGGTCCCAAAGCGGACAGTGGTAGGCGTTTGATCGAACCTTAAATTAAGGCCAGGAAATAAAACTGGGACCTGTTTGAGCTCTAGAGGTGCCTTTTTTTAAACATTTTAAAGCATTATATACTGGGGGCACTGTCTACACTGAAGAAAAAATAATGGGACAGGGAAAAGAGACTGAGGTAGCAGGGGAAATTTTCCAACACACTCATCATATTTCACCAGTTGCACCTTTTTCAGGTCTGTGTCTTTGCGCGCATCACATGATCTAAAACCAGAGGTACAATGAGACCAATGTTTTGTTTATTAGTTGTGGGAGCTGAGATGTTTGGGAAGTGTCTGTTGAAAAATTCACAGAGGGGCAAAGGGGAGAATGAAGGAGGGCCTTGTGGTTAGCATCAGGCTGGGAGCCATGTTTGGGAAGATGGAGCAAGTGACTGAAGTTTAGGTTTTCAAAAGCATCCACCCATTTTGAGGGCCCAATAAGAGTCACATAGCACCCCTGAAAATCTAGTTGGAGAACCCAAAAGTTCCAATGAAAATCAGCATCTCTGAAAATTGCGATGTAGGCACTAATATTGAGGTGGCCAAAATTACTTTGGTCCTTAATCTTTTTGTGTCTCAGTTCCCCCATCTGTAAACTGGGGATATACCTACCTCCTAGGAGTGTTGTGGGGAGCTATTTTTTCATATCTGTAAAATGCTTTGAGGACCCAATACATTAAATAATATCAGAATAAAAACAGAGAGAGAATGAAACTTTTTCAGCTCTTCGTTAAACTACTGGTTTGATGGCTTGTAAGATCCTGGTAACTATACTGCTCCTACTGCAAAAAAGATAAAATAAGTACAAATGCTGTATTTTTTTTCTTCCAGGGCCTAAAACATCTGCTTTAGTAGTTTCTAGCTAGAACTTGGAGAGAGCAATCCCTGAGAGTCAGGCTTGCCTGGAATCCCCAAACATGGAATTCACTTATTGTCCTGAATTTTTGTTTTCTTTTTCTAAAGAGAAATCAAGAAGAGAGAAAGGTACTTACTGGGGTCAAATGAAGTTGTGGAAATTGCATAGTGTATGGATTTAAGATTTTTCTGCATTGAATGATTTCTGGTCTGTTGGAAACTTTGTCAAAGCTAAATCAGAAAACCTTGCAGTTTCCACCACACCTACAAATTTCCCCCCATGAAACACACAAACCAAAAAACATGAATACACATGAGGTGGAAAAAACATAGGCCTAATTCTCCTGTTCTTTACACTGGTGTACATCAGAAGTAAATCTATGTACCTGAATGTAGTTACTCTTGCTTTATACCTACCTAAGGGAGAGGAGAATCAGACCCCTTGGGTTGTAATTTGAGTCACTGTACTTCCCCCTGTGGAGGAAAGAAGGTTTTGAAATGACGATGCTTTAGCTAGACAACCCCTTGCTTAAGGCAAATATCAAATATCTTCTCTTTCTAGCATGGGTATTTTATTTTGCACTATGCAGTAAGAAGGAGTGGAGAATAGTGAGAAAGGGATTAGAAAAAAGTCTGATGTTCCCTTACCTGTGCTTGGTCCAAAAGACTTTATTGTCTCTCCCACTATTTAACTGTCCCCTTGTGGCCAGAAGTTGCTCATCAGAGAAGCTGCTTAATTGCTGGTGTGGTTTGCCCCTCTCCCCGATACCTGTCCCTTCTGCGGTGTCAGGGAGACCCTGGTGTTCATTTATCTGCAGTGCACCAGGTTGCAGCCCTTTTTCTGGATCCTCCAGAACCTTCTTCTTAGGTTCTGGCTGCACTTTTCCCCTCACCTCCTGATTTATGCACACCCTGTCCATGGCCCCACAAAGTCGTGGACCTCCTGGATGACCTCCTTATCATCCTCCTCCTGCTGCTGGCCAGAGTGGCCATTTATAAAACCAGGACAAGGATGTTGGACAGGGAGGTGCTCTGCGACTATGGGGCCTATTTCCATTCCTTCCTTCAATCTCACATCTGGGCAGAGTTCCTCTGGGCCAAGTCTGCTGGCTCCTTAAACACTTTTGAGGAGCAGTGGGCACTGTCCAGGGTTTTCTGTTCGGTGTCCCCCTCAGGATTCCTGCTTATGGCCCTGTGATCCTCACTCCCATTCTTGTTTGATCATTTGTTGTCCCCTGTATTTAGTTGAACCCTGGGTTTCATGGTTTCTCCCCTCAGGCTGGGGGGAGGGGCCTTCACCTTCCTGGGACTTCAGTAGCTGGCTGACAGCTAGGGGAGGGACTCTGTGGTGACCCTAGTACTATCAGTAGTAGTATGGGTAGGCAGCAATTGCTAGGATGGTCAACTGGTCCTGGTACCTGGAAAAACTGAGGTTTCATGGACATAAAAGCCATGTCTGGGGATGGCGAGGCCTGATGGGCTGTACCAGAATTTTGTGGGCCCCTGCTGATGGCTTTGCACTCCTACTACATCCCACCACCAGCAAAGAACATGAAGGTGGGTCCTCCAGGCTGCCTAGAAAGGCCTCACAGATGCAGCCAATCAGAACCTAGCAGGGTCAGATAAAAGGAGCTGCAGACACTTTGCAGCTCAGTTCCTGGCTGGGAACAGAGGGGTAAGGCATAGTGTGCCTTTCTGGCCAAAGGAGCTTGAGGGACAGCCAGAGTTTGGTTCTTGCTGAATTTGTTTAAGATGGAGGACTTGAAAACTGTAATCCTGAGGAAGGGGGAGAAGGTAAAGGAGGGAGGAGGAGGGAGGCCCAGGGAAATAGCTGCAATGAATTGAAGTGAGCAAGACATGGCTGCTGTTTGTAGGGTTGCTGGGTTATAACCTGGAACAGTGGGTTGGATGTAGGTTCCTCCACCAAGCACTGGTGAAGTGGTGTATGACCCAAGAAGGGGACAAGCCTCTTCTGGAAGCCTGAGCAAAAGTTTGAATTTAAAGGGCACAGAGCTGGAAGTGAAGATTTTGTTGAGGGCAGATAATTTTTGCTGGGCTCTTTGCTACCCCAGAAGAAGTTCAGGTCACAGTCAAAATGGCCAGAGTCTGAGCCTTTGAAGACTACCCAATCAAGGCTGAAAACCTACTCGGGGTACCAGAGTGGGAAAAGGACTGTAATACCATACCCAGGCAATTGGAGGTGCTCAAGAGGTTAGTCCCCCTGTTACAGTGGGTTATAAATGTCATCTGAGTTTCAGAAGAATTGTAATGACAAACTTGCAACTTTACATTTTTCCAGGCTAACTTTGCAATAAAAGGGGCTATAGAACTACAAATTCCCAATGGAAGCTGAAATCAGTCTAGTGCCAGTCCTAAAAATCAGTCAGGTTCATGGCTGCATGTTTCAGACTGTTTCCTATCGCGTCACCTTACCTAACCCAAGCCTTCTAGAATAGTTAGAAAGGAAATACACATTTGCAAGTCCTATTGGAATCCATGGCACTAACTCATGCCTATCAGAGGGTTGAGTTTGGCTTAAGGTGACAAACCCCACTGCCAAGATTGAAGCTGAAACAATGAGTAGAAATATCTTCAGTTCTGAAGTACAAAGAATCTGTGTGATACAGCAACACTCAACAAAGGCTGCTGTATCGCACACTGATACTTTATATTTCATAGTATTCACAAAAGCCTGTAAGTAGATAAGATATTAGCACCATTGACTTAAGGTCGTACAACACTTGGAGTCCCGTTCACAAATACACTGTTTACTGACTTCTGTGTCAGCAAACTGGTGGCTTTTGGGCATAAGAAAAACTCGGAGTGACTGGGATGTGTCTAAGCAGACTCACTGCTGACTTATTCTCTCTGGCCTGGAAGGAGTGACACTATGCCCTGAGTCTGATGCAGGCTCCCTTTCTCAGGGATTTAGCTTTCTTCCACATGATACTGGTAACACAAACTCCCCCACTCAAACCTCTCTCTTCCCCTGACTCAGGGGCTTCCAATGATTAGCAGCTCTTCCAGAAGCCTATCTGCCTGGGAGTCACCTTGCTTCCTCTAGTCCCCCAAACCCAGGGGCTTCCTGCTCGAACATCCATGCTAGGCAACCACTTGCTGGTTTTTATCGTGATCCCTAGCTGATCAGTCATAGGTGAGAATGGGCACCCACTCCTCTTAATGGGCCAGCCACTTGGTGACATTGCCTTAGAGTATTTCCCATAAGAAAGATGAACAGGGAATAAAGAAAGGGAAACAGCATTTTCTTTCTCAATTGTTCATCAGCATGCCCTGAGACTAGCCGTTTGTGGGTGTGTTGGTGTGTATTTTTTTTTGTTGTGTGCAAACACAGTTCTAACCCTTACATTCAATATTGGCTTGTAAATAGCAACCATTGGAAGATGTGATATATATGCACAGCTGATAGCAATAGCATTACTCCTAGAAAGGAAGAAATAAAAACAAAAGGAAGAAGCTAGAGTCAAGAATACCCCCTAGGAATGAGACAGAAACAATTAGAACTGAAGGGTGAGTTCCAGTTACAAGCAAAAGCCTTGTTTACGTTGGAATCTCATGTTACTAATTTCCCTTTAGAAAAAGGCTGCTGTTCAAAAGAAACATTTGCCTATTGTCATTTGGTCTCAGGTTACCAGCACATCCGCAGAGGTGGCCTTACCACAAAAGGTTCATTGCAGTTTGCTGTGGTTTGTTTAAAAAAAAAAACCCAGCAATCACCATGAAGTACAAAGGCTTAAACACGTATGCCATTAGTTAAAAAAATAGTCCTTGATTCTCATTGTTGTGCTGTATGCCCTAAACTCTGAATTTCCTGACCCTTGATTTAGATGATGGTAAAGTTTATTTTGTCTTTGTTGTGGTGACTTTTTTTCTTCAGGGTGTTTCAACTGTTATTCTCTGTTACTATTCAGTCAACATTGCTATGAACTCCCTTTGCATAAACTGAGCCCTCTGCCTCCATAATTCTAGCAGTTGTAGTTTGCAAACAAAGGAGTAAGAGATGAAATGAGGAAACAATGTAGGATCCAGACTGAGATATTAGAGGTAGGCTAGAGAGTAGAATTCAAGTTTGAAGTGGTGTCAGGACAAAGATTTGGATTCTAATTCAATGGTGCTGAAAACTTGTGAGCTGTTCTCTATCATATCTGGTCCAAATTGTTTTCCACACAATATCGCATTTACACTTGACGCAGAAAGGGGTATTTTCTGGGGCAACCTAGAAAATGTCTATTCAGTGCAGTAATAAAAATCATGTCAGTGGTTGGAACTTCATCTATTTCAAACTCCTAATATTGTTAATACCAGTTCCATTGACCTGGTGTTAGTGAGATAAAAGTTTTTCATACATTGCCGTAGTGCAAACAGAGCTTAACTGGCACTCTTGCTGGAAATATCAGCAGAGTAGTCAAATACTGAATGGACTTTGAGACTAAACTTCTCTAGTAGTAGTTTTTCTTTTAGGATAGAGTTAAACACTTCTGTAAGAAAATGCATACAGCTACTGCTCATGCTATACCTCACCTGTGGTTAGATGACTTCAGTTGACAGGGCTTTCAGTAGAGTTTAAAACCCTGGCACAGTCTCTACTAATTTAGATCCTGATCCTGCAAGCTGCTCTGAGTGCAGAGGTCCACTGCATGGAACCACTTTCATGGCCAGGATCTTAACATGAATTATATTGCTAAAGGACTCCATAGTCAAGCAACATGAACCTTATATTTTCAACTTTAACCAGACTGAGGTGGTTTGGGCTTTTTATTTATTTATTTTTAAGATGCTACTTGCTGTTTCACCATAAATGGGTTAGTTTTTATTTTTAAATGGAAAATCCATTAATTGTTTGAGGCCACCATTTGGTTTCCCTTATATTTCCAAATGAAGTTCCCACTTACATTTAAGCTGTACTGCGGAAACATTATGAAATCAGCTTGCCCATCCAGCCTAATATTATGAGCTCACTTTAAAACATCAGTGGTAGCTGAATGATGGAAAACATATTAATGTAACAAATTGTTCAAATCTTTAGGAATCTTTTATGTCCCATGATGGCCTTGTAAATGAAATAATTAAATGTAAAAATGCATATACAGAGCAGGAATCTGGTTTGAAAACTCACTAGAAGATTATCTTGCAAGCACAGCAATCCAGCAGCGTGAGTGCCACAAACCAGAGGGTGATGGGAACTCTGAAAGGAATCAAATATTCCAGAGGAATGGACTATGGAAAACAATCTGCAAGCTGGTTGTGACATTGATGTCGTGGGAAACTTCCCTCTGTCTTGAAATATTTTTATTTGTCTTTGACAAAAGAGTGGGCGTGAAATAGAAGAAGGCATACATACAGGAAAGTAACTGTGGGCCCCAGAGGGGAAGTGCTCTCCCAGGATTTAGTCAGGTGTAATTTCCATTGAAGCCCTTATGGGGGAACCACTCTCCAGGCAAGACAGCCTGGGATGAGGGAACAGATAGTTTCTAAACAGAAGGTAGAGAGTCCATAGGCCTGATACAAAGGCATTTGACATCAATGGGAGTCTTTCCACTGACTTAAATGGACTATGCATCAGGCCCAAGAAGTAAGTAAGTGTGCATGTGCGTGCATGTGTGTGTGTGTAAGAGGAACACTGCAGGTACCTGTGGTAATAAAAGGGCCACCTTTCAGATAGGTTGCTGACAGCATCATGCTGGGGAAGGAGGCCAGCAAGCCGCACCTAGGAGGAAAGATGGTCAGGTACAAAAATAAATCAAGGGGAAAGTATTAAGGAGAGTTTGACAACTTTGAGGTGTGAAGTTCAGCTTCAGCCACCTGCCCTCATAAATGTCATCTGATAAATAATGGGGTTTTATATTAGCTGAAAACATACCTGGGAGCAATAGCTTTACTGCAAACAATAGTGAAATACTTGAAATATGCTTTGCCCTGAGACATTTTTAATAGTAAAAAGCTTACAAACTATTGAAACATATTAAAATGTTGTTTATTTCATGAAATGCCAACAAAAAGTCCCTCCAGCCCACTCTTTCCTCTCTCAATCACTTCATCAGCATACTGAAATGAAATTAATCATATACTCTACCTGATCTTGAAAAACACTCCCAGCAAGGAACATGTATTGAACTGATTTTATCAAGTAGCGTGAACACAGTAGGTGGACACAAGAAGTTGTGTGGCCAGCTGTTGAAACATGGGGTAGAACATTGTTGCTCCTGGTCTTCGTTTTTCACAAACCTCTGGAGCACTAATACCACAGGCATTATATGCTTCAAATGCATGTTTCGGGGCTAGACATAGATTTCTGGTGCCATGATCCAGTGGTTCAGGCGTTGGTCTGGGAAGGATGAGACCTGGGATTCTATTCTAGCCTCTGCTATATTACGTAACACAAGTCATTTCCCCTTCTCAGTGCCTTTCTATTTAGGGGAGGGTTTTTGTCTTTCTGTGGTTGTGCAATGGCCCCAATTGCAGCACTCCAGTAACTTAATAATTGCCCAATATGAACCACCTCTGCACAGCCTGCGGGCAGGTTATTCAGTCTTGGCCGTGTTAATCTGAATGGGCAAAGATTGTGCGGCGCATGGAAAAGTTAATGCTGTATTTGTAGTGCTAGGCTACTATGTATCCATTTAGAGATTGGAGAGGAGCTAAGACAATCAGCTACTCATTCTTTTGTTCTAGGTGTTTGTTATCTCTTTCCTTCCTCTTCATTCTCCCCAGAGCCCTCATAATCACATTGCACACTGCTAATCATGTGATTCATTTCAGATGGAGACATGTGATAGTCACCTAGAACATTACCCTTTGGCTTTTGGCTACTTGTCTGCTCTGATGCCTAACTTGCCCAGTTTTATCATAAAAAGCTGATCCTGTTTTCACCAAAAATACCTGTCCCCTGAATTTTTTCACTGCAAAAATTCAGAAAATGATGTTATCTAAAACTAATTGCAATTTTGTGAAACCTGCACAAAAGCAAGGTTAGCCTTTTTTTATTATGCAACATTCTCCTCTTTGCAAATTAGGCACTGGGCCTTTATGGTATTCCGTGTGTCTTTATTATCAGCTGTGAAGTCTCCTGTACTGTGTCTTTATAAACCTTTTATGTTCTTGGAGGCAGTGACCAAACAGAGTAAAACATGTAAACAGCCATTGTTGTGTCACTCCTATTGTTTGGAGTACAATGCAGTCTACTGATCTAATTTCTCCAAAAGGAAGGAGATTAAGTAGGAGCCATATAAAGTAGACACATCATAGCATTGAAACCATTTTTGGCAGAAATATTCTGACAAAGATAGAATTGAAGGACCCTACAAAATCTCTGATTAAAGTTGAGTTAGTGTTGTTGACCTGATGGATGGGAATTGCATCATTGTAACTGAAGTCAGAATTTGGCCCAGTATTTTCAGCAACATTTGGACCCTAATTGCTTATCCCATTAAAGTTGGTAGTTTGCTGGGACTTGAGGGAGTTCATAGTCTTCTAATACTATGTGACCCTCCAGCCTGGTTGTCATTAAAATTCTTCAGGGGATGTGGAACTCTTGGTACACCTGACTGATATGTAATGCATCACTTCACTCCTCATATTCCAGGAATTTTGTCTCAAACCCAGGCCCTCCAGGTTCATGGGAACAGACATACTCCAACTCTGGTAGCATGCTGTCAATAGTTTACCTGAAGGAGGCCCAGAGCAGCTCACTGGCCCTACTGAAGTCAGCAGCAGGAACAGGAAGCTGTCTGAAAAGCTGGACTCCATCCTGCTCTAGATTGTTTATCTTATGCGTCCTGATCTCTGCTTCTGTTTCCCTCGCTTGATTTCTTGGCATTGTGACCCAGCTTGAATTCTGGCATCTGACTTATAGTACCTGACCTCCAATTTGTCTCCTGTCTTTGGTTTCCCCTGGTATCCTGTCCTGGCCTGACTCTGGTTCGCACCTGTGATTCTGATCTTCAGTTTGTCTCCTGGTATCCTGATCCAACCAACGCTTGACTTCTGTCTCATCACTGCGGACTCTGGCTCAGACTACTAGTCCTGGCCACCCATGACCTGGCTGTGACACTTTGTTTTAGAATTTGGGCCTAACAAGGTCCTTTCTCTGCCCATATAGTTCATAGAACCTTCACTGATTCATTAATCTATATGTATTTCTTAGAGCCACCCTGCTCTGCTTATTCCAAGAGCTATGAACGGTAGAAGAATCCCGGAAAAGTTTGAATGTTTGTCTTAATTTTTTTCATTCTTGCCAGATTATGTCTGGCCCAGCAAGGGTGGTGATGAGCAAACAGCATTTCCATCCCCTTGCCCCCTGCAGAAAGACTGGGTGATGTTTGGTCTCTGTGCTTCCTGAATCTCAAAGACTCTGCCAACAGTGGTTCTAACCTCCTGAAATTGGCTGAGGTGCTATAACCATCCCCTCTACCCACCATATTGGCCAGCAGAAATAGCTTTACAAGAGGGAGTGCACACCGCATCCTCCCGGACGACTGGACAAGAATTGTGCTTTCCTTGCATTCTCAGAAATTTGAGGAAGGAAAAACAGACTTGTGTCTTAAAGGTGCATAATAATCCCAAATGTCCAGACCTCTACAGAGAACATATTTTAGGTATAGTTATTCATGTGCAGAGGACAAATTCTATTTTCAAAGGATTTGGGGATTTCAAAACTTTTTTTCCCCTGATTTGGATCAAACACCCAAAATTTCCAAACTCTCAGGGAGAGGAGGACTCTCCCCCCACTCCCTCCCAGTTTCAGATCAATCTTTATTTTCTTTGATGTCATTTTTATTTTATACTATAGAAATTATCACTCTTTTATAAAAATTGTACTATACATTATAACCAAAAAGTTACTTCAAAATAAATGGACAGTTTGATAAAAACATAAGAACATAAGAATGACCCTACTGGGTCAGACCAAAGGTCCATTTAGCCCAGTATCCTGTCTTCTGACGATGGCCAGTGCCAGGTGCTCCAGAGGGAATGATATTGTTGGAACTCTTTTCCTGAAACAAATTTTGGAGAACTCCTCATGATTTCACAAAGCATTTCAATTTTGACAGAATTGCATTTTACATTGGAAAATGGTTATGTGAATGTTTTCTTCAACCAGCTCTAGTTATACTTGATAGCCTTGCTTTTGCCCTAGGAAGGGAGGGACAGATTGTGGCCAAGCATAATATGCCTATGGAATCATAGAAATGTAGGTCTGGAAAGGACCTTGAAAGGTCATCTAGTCCATGCCCCTGGACTGAGATAGGACAAAATATACCTAGATGATCCCTCATGAGTGTTTGTCCAATGCATTCTTTAAAACCTCCAGTGACAGGGATTCCACAGCCTCCCTTGGTAACCTATTCCAGTACTTAACTATCCTCCAAGTTAGAAAGTTTTTTTTTCCTTGTATCTAACCTAAATCTCCCTTGCTGCAGATTAAGCCCACTACTTCTTGTCCTATCTTCAGCAGACATGGAGAACAATTGACCACTCTCCTTTTTATAACAATCCTTATCATATTTGAATACTCTTATGAGGTCCCCCCTTTTCCTTTCCCAAGACTAAACATACCCAGTTTTTTAGGGTTTTCCAGCCTTTTGTCTTTTTTTGTTGCTTTCCTCTGGATTCTCTCCAATTTTTCTACATCTTTCTGAAAGTGTGGCACCCAAAACTGGATGCAGCACTGTAGCTGAGTCTTCACAAGCTCAGCTGTGTAAAAAGAACCATTACCTCCCATGTTTTAAAGTATGACACTTGTTAGCACACTCCAGAATATTTACCTTTTTATTTTTTTTGGCAACAACATCACTGTTGACTCATTCAATTTGATCTACTATCACCTAGTTCCTTTTCTGCAGTATTGCTGCCTAAATCAGTTATTCCTCATTTTGTAGCTGTGCATTTTGATTTTTTCCCTCCTAAATGTAGTTCTTGTCTTTTTTGAATTTCATCTTGTTGATTTCAGACTAATTCATCTATTTGTCAAGGTCATTTTGAATTCTAATGCTGTACTCTAAAGTGCTTGAACCCCTTCCAGCTTTGTGTCATCTTCAGATTCTTCTAAGCTTACTCTCTACTCTATTTTCCAAACCATTAATGAAAATATTGTATAGTACCAGACCAGGACAGACCCCTCTGGGAATCTCATGGATATGACCTCCTAGTTTCACCATGCTGGGGAGCAGACAGAAGTAAGGCCCTTTTACTCTGCATGGCTGTGTTAGCACTGCCTGCATCATGGCTGAAATACAGAAGAATGAAAAGTCTGTACACTCCATCTGAAGTAAGTGGGTGGAGTCACTACTCTGCCTCACCCTCCCCACAAGGTGCTAATGGGCAGAGCTGAGCTAGCACAAAGGGAGAAATGGCCTGTACCTAGCAAAGAGCTGTAGTATCTTATTGTTCCTGGGAATATGGGAAGAGCAGGGAAGGAACTGTGTGATGCTGAGTCATAATTTCTTCTTAAGGCTTTTCTTAGGGTTACCATATTTGAACAGTCAAAAAAGAAGACACTTCACAGGGGGTGTCGGCCCTGCCCAGATTCCACCCCCACTCCTCCCATGCTCCGTCCCCACTCTGCCCCAGGTCCCGCCCCTTCCACGCTCGGCACCACCATTGCACCCCTCCTCATCCCGTGCCTCGCCTCTGGCTTGCTGCGTCCCTCCTCAGTCCCCCACCCACCACTCACCTCTTCCTATCTGCCACTCACCTCCTCACTCCCCTGCCAGAAACCCCCATCCCCGCCCCAAGAACTCCCACCTGCTGCTGGCTCGCTGCTTGACTCCTCACCCCCACCTGCCCACCCACCGCTGGCTCCCTCACCGCTCACCTCTTCAACCTCCACTGCCCGCCACTGACCTTTTCACACACACGCCCCACCTGCCGCTGGCTTGCTGCCCACCTCCTCATCCTCCCTGCTCGCCTCCTCACCCTCCTGCTCATAGCTGTCTCCCTCGTCGCTCGCTTCTTCACTGCCCCCCGCCCACCACTGGGTTGCCGCTCGCCTCTTCACCCTCCCCACCTGCCACTTGCCTGCTCGCCAGCCAGCCAGCCACTAGCTCCCTCACCGCTCACTCTTCACCACCCCCGCTCGCCTACTCACTCCACCACCCATTGCTGGCTCACCACTCCTGCTGCAGGTCCCTCGGCTCCTAGGATCAGGGGCAGCCAAGGGGTCTCCACACGCTGTGCCTGCCACAAGTGCGAGCTCCGTGGCTCCCATTGGCTGGAAAAAGCACTTATGGGAGCTGCCGGAGCCGCAGAACGAGGCTTGCAGGCGCCGGCAGCGTGCAGAGAGCCCTCTCCTGACCCGACCCGACCATAAGAGACAGAAGGACCTGCCAGGGGGCGAGGTGGGGAGTCCTGGTGGTGCTTCCCTGGGGTGGCTCCTGGGAAGCATCTGGCAGGTCCCTCTGGCTCCTAGGGTCGGGTTGGGTCGGGGGGGGGTGAGGGCAGAGGGCTCTCTGTGCGCTGCCAGTGCCTGCAAGCTCCACTCCATCAGCTCCCATGCTAGGGTTACCATATGTCCGTATTTTCCAAGATTTTTTAGATATTTAAAAATTCCTCCCGAACAGCGATTTAAGAACTAAAAATCTGGACATGTCCGGGAAAATACGGACGTATGGTAACCCTACCAGACCAAGCTGTTTGATTAGATTTATCCATTATTATTTCTAAAGGGGCTTTTTTTCTCCAAGATACAATAGAACACGAAATAAATGCCTACAATGTAGAACACACTATAGTGACTCCTGGAAGATTTAATTATGAATAACTAGGCAAGAAAATGCATGCATCTATGGCATTTATAAATATTATTCTACTTAATGGAAAAAGATCTTGAGGGCTGATAAAAATCTGTCTGGCTGAAAGTCATTTGTTAACTGCCAGCAAATACGATTCCCAGTGCAGCTTCAATGATGGTCCAGCTGTGTTAGAAACCCATGTATTAGATATAATTAAAATATTGTAAATCACCACTGCAAATGGTTTACAGCAGTGATAATCCTCTGAGTCAACTGCTACTGAAGTCTGCAAGTTTATGAGAACTCCAGAAGGCCAAAAAAACCAATCTACTTTTGAGAAGAATCCATTTCTCTAGGGTTATTTCTAAAGTATTTAGCTGTAAAAAAACCTCTCAACCAAACAGAGGGCAAAGTGCCTGAGAGTCAGCATGGGAATCAAGAGAGTGTCTCTGGCCAGACTATAAACAGTAGATGGAGCAGGCCTTCAATTCTCTACTAAAAGAGAAATCTGATAACTCTAAGGCCACGTCTACACTACCTGCCGGATTGGCGGGTAGTAATCAATCTATTGGGGATCGACGCCCGTACTCCACCTTGGCAGGAGGAGTAAGCTGAGTCGACGGGGGAGCTGCGGCAGTCGACTTGCCACCATGAAGACGGCCAGGTAAGTCGAACTAAGATACTTCGACTTCAGCTACGCGAATAGTGTAGCTGAAGTTGCGTATCTTAGATCAATCCCCCTAGACCAGCCCCAAGTGAAATTATCTATTCCTCTTGGCTTTGAGCAGCTGTGACGAGCATTAACCCTGGCATAATACTGAAGAGGAAGACTAAAACCCTCTCATATCAAACGGTTCTTTTTTTGGACACTCGGTATGCAATATTATGTAATGTGAATGCAATCAAACAGAAACAATGAGTTTGATATGCACAGCATCTGAGTTGGAGGTAGCTTGACAGTGCTTCCCCTTTGGGCCATAAGCATGTTAGTGCTCTCAAATTTGTTGCTTTAACTTAGTTTTTTGGGCATAAGTATGGCCTCTGATAGGAATGAAAATACATTTTGTCCAGTTTAGAACCTACACAAAAATGGTAGGTTCTAGATTTAGACCTTCTGAGGTTCAAGCTCCATATTGTGTTGGTAAAGCATGAGTTCTGGGATGCTGTGTATTTTTGTTCTTCTGGTATTCCTAGAATTACTATCAAACAGTCTGTTTAGTTTCAAATTGTTGGATCTGAACTCACCCATAAATTCTGGTTCCAAGTTGATCCAACCCCAAAAAGGGCATATTTTCTACATCTAGCTTGGATACTTGTGAGATTTAACTGCCACCAAACTTTAGCCTTCATTTGGCCTTACGCCCCAACCCCTTTCTAATAAAGACCTGGATGTGAATAATGCTTCCTCAGCCCAGTTGTAGCTTAACGAAAGGAAAATTGTTTCAGAAATATCAAAAAGATTTGTGAAGTTAATGCTCTTTTGGAAAATCCCAAAAAGCATGAATCAATCCCTAACTGTAGTGACCAAAATTCAACTGAAAGTAATCAACATTAAGATACACACTGTAGAAGAGTTGTAAATTGAATCTCTTTTCTGAGGAAAAGCTGAGGCATGAGTGTCCTTTGCTTTTGTCTTTCTCCTGATAGCTGTGAGCACCTGGAACGCTTAGCACCTTTCAAGATTGGGCCCTTTGTCCCATTTTTCATTGGGTGCATGAATGGGATAAATGTGGGGGGCATTTGGTGTGGTTTTTGGATTTTTTTGTTTTTTTTTTGTCCCTCCTCCCATACACTGATGTTTCTGGAAGCAGTTGTAAAAGGATTCAGAATATGAAAGAGGTTTTCCAACATGATCGATTGGGCGAAAACAAACAATGCCCTCCTTAATATCCTGTACAGAATGGTCCAGATCTTTAATGGAGCTATGCTGATTTATACCACTTGAGGATCTAGTCTTATGTATTCAGGGCCTGCTACTTAATTATGAATATTTTGATCATGTAATATGTAGAAATCCATCTTGCTGAACAAGGTGTTGTGACAGACCCAGACCAGTTGGGTGCAGGAGTCTGGTCCTGTTGGGATCCTGGAAGTGGGTGGGTGGAAGCCCACTGCTAGGACCTCCCACAGCCTAAGGCAAGGATCCACAAAGTCTGGGATCTCAATTAATTACGGATATAATTAAAGATATAACAGGGACAGGAGTGAGGTCACAGGGATAAACAAAGGGAACCTGATGGGAACACCAAGCAGAGAACCCCGGACAGTGCCCACTGTTCCTCGAAGGCATCAAGGGAGACAGTGGATGCTGCCCAGAGGAACTCTGCCCAGATGGATGAATGGATGGAGGAGTGGAAATAGGCCCTACAGTCACAGGAAACCCCATTGGCCAACCTCCGCTCCCTGGTTTTGTAGATGGCCATTTTGGCCAGGGCTAGGAGGAGGTTGACAAGGAGGTCCCGCAACTTTGTGGGGCATGGATGGGGAGTGCGTAGATAAGGAGGTGAGGGGAAAAATGCAGCCTAAAACATAACAGGATATCTAAGAGGAGCCAGAATAGGGGCTGCAACCTGGCGCACTCCAGATACACATGCGCCAGGGTCCCCCTCACGCCACAGAAGGGGCAGGTGTCCAGGACGGGGGTGAATCATAGAATTTAAGTGGTTCCAAGTAATAACAGACAGAACAAAGTAAGTTACCAAGCAAACATGCAAGTCAACAAAACACACAAGTCTAAGCCTAATACATTAAGAAACTGCATACAAGTAAATCTCACCCTTAGAGATGTTTCAACAAGCTTCTTTCACAGACTGGACTCCTTTGTAGTCTGGGTCCAGCAATCATTCACACCCCTGTAGTAACTGTCCTTTGTTCTAGTTTCTTTCAGGCATCTCTTGGGGGTGGAGAGGCCATCTCTTAAGCCAGCTGAAGACAAAATGGCGAGGCTTCCAGGGACTTTTATATTTTTTCTCTTGTGGGAGGAAACCCCTTTGTTCTTCTGTGCAAAGTCACAGCAACAAAATGGAGTTTGTAGCCACCTGGGCAAGTCACATGTCTATGCAGGCCAACACCATTGTTTACATGTTAGTTTGAACGTTCCCAGGAAAGCTCAGATGTGGATTGGCATCTCCTAAAGTCAATTTTCAGTTAAGTATTTCTTGATTGGGCACTTACTGAGAATAGTCCTTTCTCAAGAAGCTGACCAAATGCTTCACTGAGGCTACTTAGAATCAAACACATTGAGATACAAGTACAGAGCCAGTAGTCATAACTTCAAATACTAAAATGATACACACATACAGACAGCGTAATCATAACCAGCAAACTACAACCTTTCCATAGACACCCCACTTGACCTCCTCTGTTCCAGGTCTGGTGCAACCATAGGACCCTGGCTGCAACAATGATCTACACGGTCACAATTCATGTCAATATCATCACAGTATTATGGGCACATATTGGGAAATGTGATAGGGGGCAGCAAGTGGTCATGGTAATTAATCCTTTATGGTAGATAGAGACAGAAATTAGTACTGCTGTGACTGAAGAACGAGACTTTGATTGTATTTGTAACTTGCTCTGTGTAGTATGAGGGTTTCTTCTTGCTCTTCCTTTAAATACATCATTTTGGAATGCTGTAGATTCACGTCAGTGATTTATCTGGCATCCTGTCAAATTCATGTTTATTTTGACAAATTTATTTTGTTTAGTCACAGAAAACTGGAAATTTTTGCTTGTGGAGATTTGGATAGTCACTGTTAGCATAAGGTGCCAGCTACTTCCTTGATAGACAAATTGTTCCCAGTTTACTTTTTTGGCAGCCAATGTTCCTTTTCTTCAGATTGGAAGAGGGTGAGAGGACTCCACCTCCACATTCTGACCCATCACTACCTCCCCAGTCCCAGTGAAAGGGGGCAGAGGTTAGATTTCTGGCTTGTCAGTTTCTGCTGATTTTACAAGTACTGACATTCCCTGGTTTTCTCTTTTCTCTTCCCTCTTGTTCTTCCTATAGTTCTTTTGAGGATGGCTTTCTAACCTATTTCTTTCTATGAGAGATGTTCTAGCTCAACCAGAATTTGAGGGAATCATCTGTTGAAAGTTTATTGCATGTGTTATGCAGTAGGTCAGACAGGATCATTACTATATGTAAGGGGACTGTTGTCCCCTTACTAAAACTCAATGGAGGTGTTTTGGTTGGCTAGCTCCCAGTACCAAAAGAAAGGGGAAGGGTCGATGGGAAATCAGGACCCTGAGACTGACAGTCTCTAGGAACAATGGGGAGAGGTCAATGCTCCAGGTCAGCCTGATTGACAGGGCGGGCAGGCTAATCAGGGAGTCAGGAGGCCAGGGGTGGGTCCAGTCCTCCTACCTGTGTGCCAGAATTGCCTGGGTCAGACAGAGTGGGGCTGAGCTAAGGAGAAAGCAGGGGCCCAAGCTGAGCTGGGGAGCAGAGCTGTGCCAGATCCAGAGGGGCCAGAAAAGCAGCCCAGGAAGCAGGTCAGAGCTGGGAGCAGAGTCACAGAAGCAGCCCACAGAGCAAACCTGCCCTAGGAGCAGAGCTGCAGCAACCAGAGCCAGAGGGGCCAGAAAAGTAGCCCAGGGAGCTGGAGGCAGAGCAGCAGCAGCAGCCATGCTGAGGCAGAGTGGAGCTTGAGCTGGGGCTGGAGCAGTCCAGAGCCAGGTGTAGTGAACAGCTGGAGAGAGCGAGGGGTCTCCCAGTGCAGGGAGACGCTCCAGCCAAGTCTGGCCTGAAGGCCAGACTTGGAGGGGGATCATAACCCCAACGGGGTGGGGGCGACGCTGGGAAGAAGGATCCTGCCACCTAGAGCCTGAGAGTGTGTGGCCACCGCCAGAGCAAGTGTCCGACCTGCAGCACCCTTGCAGCACAGCGAGGGCCTGAGAAGGAGGCCTGGGACTTGTGAGGAACAGACTGTGAACTTCCCTTACATTCCAGAGACTGGTTGTGATGTCCCTGTGCCACAGAGTGGGGTGGGGTGTTTTCCTTTAACCTTTCCCTTTTTTTCCTTATTTTTTTTAATTGATTGCTGTTTAATAAATTGTATTTGCTTTGAATTGTGTGTAATGATCTGTGGGTCAGGGAAACATCCAGTGCAGAGAGAGCACCCCGGAGTGGGGACATCCTAGTCCCTGCCCTAAGTGACCACAACAAGGTGGGGGGGTCGAGCTCCCCAAGAATCCTGGGCCCAGCCTTCCAGGAGAGTGGAAGGGGAGCCCTTGAGGTCAGACAGGCCTCTGGATAAAGGAAGTGGGAGCAAGAACTCAGATCCTTTCACTAGCCCACTTCACCAGGGTAGTGTATAAGCCAGGAAAGTTCCCCACAATAGCGGAACCATTCCCCTGCTTACATATAGTCTATTCTGGCCTTAAAGTCTGTATGTGCTCCATTTAGTCACTCTCTTTCAGTGGTTAGCCCCACATTTTGTAGTCTGTGTATGTGCATAATTATGTTAAACTTTGATGTTGGGATTCTTCTTGCTGGCAATTAAAACTGGGTGAAATTTTTTGGACAACTTTAGTTTGCCCAAGAATACAGCTATTGGTTGCTCAAAACATGAATTTGGTCAATTTCAACAAATTGTTTCAGTTGGGGAGGGAGGTGGGAAATTCAGTGTTTCATTTTGACACTTGCAAAATGGAATATTTTGGCTTTTTTTATTCAAAATCACTTTTCATTTTGAATTGTAATTCAGTTTTAATTAAAACTTGTTAACGCTAAACAAAAACTTGTATTTGACCTGAAATTGATATTTTTGGTTCACTTAGCTGTTTTTTGTTTAAGGTTGACTTGAAATGAGAGTTTTCCCTTTTTTTGTTTTTTGTTTTTTAAATGACCAACAAAATGAAAAATCAGTTGTTTGCACAGTGCTATAGAAAACATATGAACACCATTGCAGAAGAAGTGCCTAGTACATCTTACAGTACTGAAGTGGTTAATCTATTGGCTTTGATTTATTTTTAGTTGAGAGTATATCCTCTAATGAGACACACAGGTTAGGTTTGAGTAATGCAAAAACATAATTTTGCAACAGCAATTTTGTGCTGGTAAGTAACTAAAAGTAGAGAGCTAAGGTTTCATGTCTAGTTTTGTCAGGAACAATCTAGAGTTAACAGTAAATGAGGATGGTAATAGTGAGATTATCACCAACTGAACCAAACTGAAATAGACACCTGTCTTTCTCTGAAGAATTCACACATGATTAAAGTATCACAGTAGCCTGGATGTGGGAGTTAGTCAAACATGACAAGTTTTCATCTTAAAAAATGAAAATTATTCTAGATAAGGTTTTATTTCATTTAATCTGTTCTATGCTATCATAAAATACAGGACTGAGGAAGTTGCTTTCGTGCAAGAGACAATAATTGTACATAATGTCCTAAAGGCCTGTTATTACTAATTATGTGCATACTGGAAATTACTACAGCTTTCTGAAAGTCTATGCATAACAGTTAATTATTTCTCTACTATTGTGGGGTACTCACATCTGATGCACCTTGGTCCCTCCTGTTCTCTGCCCAGGGCTGGCTCCAGGCACCAGCTAAGGAAGCAGGTGCTTGGGGCGGCCAGTGGACGTGGGGGGCGGCACATCCCGGTCTTTGGCAGCAATTCGATGGTGGGTCCCTCAGTCTCTCTCCTCCTTTTTAAGCTGCTGCCGAAGAGGAAGAGAGGGAGCGAAGGACCTGCCACTGAATTCCCACAGAAGAATGAAGCAGCACGATTGAGCTACCGCCAAAGTGCCACCAATAGGCGTTTTTTTCCCCCCCTCACTTCACTGCTTGCGACAGCAAAAAACCTGGAGCTGGCCCTGTCTCTGCCTGTGGCACATAACAGTCTAATGTCCTGTGGGCTATAATATTTTGGTCTTGTTTTGGTTGTTGGGTTTAGTGTACACATGCTGGATAGTGCTGGTGGTCTGCAATATACGAGACGCCAGACTAGATGATCTTCTGGTCTTAAGACTCTGAGTTACTGCTAAAGATTGCTGTGTTTGGGCAAGGAAACTTCAACGGAGAGCCCAGGACTTCGAGACACCCTGAATATCCTTCCCACCATGGCAGGGCTGATCCCTGACTGGCAGAGTGCCTAAGGTCCTCCAAAACTTAGATCCACTGGCATGGGGGTGGGGGGCAGCATTGCTGAAGAGTAGGTGGTACAGTAGTAGAGGATCCAGATTAGAGAGCAGCTGGGGCCAGATCCCACTCTGTTGCTTCTTGTGTGTTAATTTAGTGCACTACTGTGTCATGCATTTTAAAACAGTTAAGCAATGTGAACAGCTCAGACATAAGAAGCAGTAAATGGCAGGAGAGCAGCACATGCATCTGGCTGGCCAAGCACTGAGGCAGTTTCTAGACCAACCAGAGAATCTAGACCAACTAGATAATCTGATTTTGATGCAGTGGGAGCAGTGTGCCAAAATCCTATCTAAAGGAAAAGGAGACTAACCAACTTGGCTAAGTCATCTCTCCTTTCTGTGTTTCAGTTTTCTATTTTTAAAGTGGAGGTAATAATGCTTGCACAGCAACTTGCAGTTTACAGAGGAAAACCCCACTGCAGGTGCTAAGTATTATCCTTATGTAGCTGCTAGCAGAAGATCTGCAAACACTATCAGTCAGCATTCTAAGTACTATAGTCAAACTTTGCCATATTTTTTTATGAAAATGTTTGAGACTTTTTTGTGTGTCCTTTATTTCCTAACTCTTGACTAATAACCAAGTGTGGGCTCATATTAGACAGCACAGTATACAGGTCAGTAGCTAATGTGTGGTAGGTATGTTGGATATCTCTTGTCTTTCTAAGAATGCCTTTGTTTTTGTTTTAAATTCTCTTTGCTGCTGTAATTGTACAGTTCTGGGAACACACTGGGAACAGATGCAGTGAAGTCATTTTGCACCTTAACGTAAGTTTACTTTGTTTAAATTATTCCTATTCTTATTGGTAGTTTTTATTTTCATTTCTTTCTGTTACTATATTAATCCATTTTTAATAGTTCAGCTTATCAAGCAAAGAGAAATTAACATCAATAGCAGAACAATATAATTAAACTATGGGTTTATTTCATATGTTTTCAGAGTTTTCTGGTTGTCTTAGTACATTAACACTTGTTTAGCTTAAGGATTATTATATTTTAAACACTGAAATTCTTGTAGCAAGTGGCTTTTCAATATCTTGAGTCTTCATTAGAGGTGTGCTATATTGTCAATTTATTTCTTAAATAATTAATGAGCAGGTCAACATTTTTGGACATACTTTGTCATTGAAAAATGTGGTTTGATCAAAAATGAAAAATTTCAGACAAACTGTTATTGACAAAAATATTCCAATTTACATTGAATACCAATTTTTTTTGTTCACAAATTTGGATGAAAACTATCTCGTGAATGTCTTCAACTGGGAAATATATAATATCTCAACCAGAATTAATGGCAAGACAGTTGTCCAAGAATAGAAACTCGTGGAGCTAAATTCTCTTCTAAAGTAAAATAGCACCACTCCAGTGACTTCAATGGTGATGCACTGATTTACACCAGCAGAGAAATTTGCCGTAGGGTTTGGAGACCATCCAAGGAGGGGAGAAAGGAGCAGGAGAGAAAGGAGGAGGTCCATTTCATCAGCTTCTTCCAGTGGTTAGGAGGAAGCAAGGATGGTTGGGTTTAGCACTGACTCAGTCACCAGCCAGCTGTGTGACCACGGCCAACTCACTTTTCCTCTGTTTTATGGGGATAATTATATTTACACACATTTGTGAGCTGCTTTGAGATGCATAATTTTCTTCCATATAAGTATTCAATCATTTGATTATACATGCCAGTTTTCTTTATTTCCTTGCTAGGGTATTTTTGGCATCCATGATCATGGTATGTCTGAGCAGAGCCCTAAGGCTTTGTTTTATGCGTAGGTATCATGGGGAATATTCCCATGAGATAAATTTCTGGTTAAAAAAAACAAAAGAAATGTCTTTCGACATAT
Source organism: Mauremys reevesii (assembly GCF_016161935.1). Lineage (NCBI taxonomy): Eukaryota > Metazoa > Chordata > Testudines > Geoemydidae > Mauremys > Mauremys reevesii. The sequence goes on from NC_052624.1 coordinate 55,793,956, forward strand.
CTGGCACACTTGAGTCACTGAACTGTGTACAATACTGTATCAGTTCAAACTCGGTCATTAATCAACAATGAAGAAATTAAGGGGATTTTTTTAAAAATTCCGAAACACTTAATTTGATTCCTGTATTTCTTTTAGTCAAAGATGCATGATCTCCCCACATCTTCCTTCTCTCTGCTCAAAATCTCACTGCTAAAGTTATTTATTTTCCTTTCCAATTGCTTTCTAACCATATAACACCACCTCCTTGAATCATTTCACTAGCTTCCTGTTTTTTACCACATCAGGCTCATTTCACCCAGTTGCATGGCTCTGCATAAGTTCTCTCTGCCTATTCTTGTACTTCTATGTCGTCCTCTACCATCCCTCCTTTGTGCATTTACAGCAAGACAACACAATATGGCCAGTGCTAGCCAATGCAAACAAATAATAGACGAGGTGACATTAACAGCATTCCTCCAACCCACCTTGGAGATAGGAATGACAGTAGGCCTGGGGTCAGATGGGGTTGTACTCAAGGCTACTTCAGGCTGCTGTCCATGCCACAGTGGCTACACTGCTATTTTTAGCATGCTAATATGAGCAGAGCTAGCATGTGTCTGTCTATCCAGGCTGGGAAGCACACTCCCAGCTGCTGTGTAGATGTACCCTGTCTAGCTTAGGGAAAGCAAACTCCAGAGCTGAAGTTCATCTGGGGAGAATGCCCTGCCTGACTTTATTCCCTAACATACAAATCTTGGGCCTGCCAAACCAAACTTCCCAGGCATCTCCAAAGTGAGGCACTGAAGAAAAACAGTTGGTCTCTGCAATCCACAGGATACGCACATACTACTCAATCATTGCTCTTTAGAAATAGAACCATCACTTAAGAGGATACTATTTGAAAGAGTAATTAAACCAGGATGGACAAGCAATTTAAAAGCAATATCAATTAAATACAAACAAATTGATTTGTCAGTTTAGGTCCGATTCTTAATGTTCAGATACACCTGGCCAAATTCAGATATTGGACTCCACTGATGAAAATGGAACTTCATCGGCTTTCACCAGGACTAAATTTGGTCATGGCATGGCACCCTGCTGCATGTGGGAATAGCACAGATGTCTCTGAGAACTGCAAGCTCTTAATACAGTTCCTTATATCTACAATTCAATATTTGGAGATTTTGTGCATCTACTATATCATCAGATTGGTTGGGCTTTTTCTATTCAGTGTTCTCTTCCTCCTGTCCAGGAGTTATATACAATATAATTGCAAAAATGCTGTGTGTGTTTTTTTTTAATCATAGCTTTTGTTTGCACCCTATCTATAAAGCCTTCCTTAGCTTTAGCTGACTAATTTAGCCTATTTAACCTTTTGTTTGGCTCAGTTTGATAACTTTACATCATGAGGACAACATCAAGGAAATTAAGTTATTTTGTTATTTCATTTATATAATTGGATTTGTCTGAACTACATCTGAACCTTAATCCAAACTTGAAGTAATAAATGTTTGCAGATTTAGCAGGAGAAAAAATGATTTCTGGATTTGAGACTAAATAATTTGTGCCAGGACTATAGGACAAAATGGACTGCTGGAAAAGAAAAGGCCATTAACTTAATGGGAGTCACACAGCCATGTCCCTGCATATTTAGGGGGAAGGGCTTCAACCACAAAAGGCTCAAACACTGCCCCATAACATCCTGCCTAGCAAATGACTTGAACTCTTACTGTGCTGTCCATAGTACAAATCGGGCTGACGTTGTCAACAGCCTCACAATAAGCAATGCTTGCAGCATGCAGTTACCTTCTTGGTAGTTCCATGCTAGAATCTGTCATTAGCACAACACCTGTGATGGCAGACTTCTGCTACTGAGACCAGACCACAGTCTTGCAGCTCATGGGCTACCAGAGCTGTTCGTTCTCAACCCACAGCCCTTTCCAGGTTTAAAGAGGAGAGGCACCTGCCAGTTTTTCCCATGCTCTAGTGCTGCTTTCTTTTTCTCTCTTTCCATACTCCTGAAAGAACAAACCATCCACCTTATTCCCTGGCTCTAAAATGAAAAATAAACATCCCCAGTAGGTTTCAAATCCAGAATATATGGATTTAACACATACTCCCAGGCTGCCTTGTCCACTGAGGATACATGGAGGGGCAGCAAGTTTGGTGTGCACAGAAGCAGGGTGGGAGCGGAAGTACAGGCTGGTCAGATGGGCTTTAGTGTTTACATGAGAGTTCTGGGCTAGAAGCAAACAGCCCATTGTACTAGCAGTAGTGACCACTGTAATTACTGCCATTCTTGAATTCACTGGGTTATGAGAGAGAAGGATAACAAGACCCTTCAAGGTGTGTGTGTGTTTTGTCTTGGAATGTTTTGTTACTCCTTCGTTACCAAATCTATTGGCCATTGGTTTTGAAGTATCTTTGCTTAGAGATGCACTGTGTAATTTTAGTTAACAATTGAATAGTATTGTATGCAGTACAGTGTCTCCAGCCAGGCTGTTAAGTGTTCTCCAAAATTAATTCTCACCCTCCCCTGATATTCTATCCTTTTTGAGGATAACTCAGCACAAATGCAACATTGATGTCTACTACATTCTTCTGTCTATAAGGAGAAAAAGAAATTTAGGGACATGGGTGTCACGGAGTGTGGGGGAGAGAAGGCCCTGCACCCCCAGCTTCCTGCGATTCACCATGACTCTCAGCCAGCCAGTAAAACAGAAGGTTTATTTAGACAACAGGAACAAAGTCCAAAACAGGTCTTGCCAGTACAGACAACAGGACCCCCTTTAGTTAGTCCATCTGGGGGCCCCAGGGAGGCCACAGCCCCGTCAAGACACCTCTCTCCATTTTCCAGCCAGCTCCAAACTGAAACTCCCTCCAGCCATCTCACTCAGCCTCCCCCTGGCTCCTCCCCCAGCCTTTGTCCAGTTTCCCGGGCAGAGGTGTCACCTGGCCTCCAACCCCCCTCCTGGGTTCTCATGTTACATGCTCAGGTATCCTCCCTTCTCCAATGCAGACAGTCCCAGCAAAACTCCCCTGCAACCTTCCCAGGTCAATATTCCACACTCAGGATTCAAAGAACACATCAAGAACATTCCCACTTTGTCACATCGGTCAGATAATTCATCCAGCTAGTCCAGTATCCTATCTCTAATGGTGACAAATATGAACTGTTTCAGAGGAAGGTGCATGACATCTGGAACTAGGCAGTTATGGAATAGTCTACATTCCATGCAAGTTTCTCACTAACCCCATTAATTAGAGGTTGGCTTATATCCCAAAGCATGAAGGCTTATACCCCCTCCAAAATTCTTGGTTTATTTTACATGTCCATGAGAAAACTCAGGATTGGCTGAAAGTTTTTATTTGCAGACCATACTGCAAAAGATAGTTGAATGGAAAGTTTGCTATATTGTATAACAATAGCAGAATAAACTAACGGTTCTTCTTGTTTGTATTCCAGCAATCTGTTAATCTATTCTATGGTCTAGTTTGTCCATTTTGCTTTGTTTTGTTTTTACTGTAGACCTACACTAAGCTGATACTAATGTGGTTCTCAATGAGTGGTTTGTTTACACATATTTGTTGGTTTGGTTCCTTGCTCTCCAAATCTATGGCTTTGGCTACACTTGTATTTCAAAGCGCTACCGCGGCAGCGCTTTGAAGCGCTAAGTGTAGTCAAAGCGCCAGCACTGGGAGAGAGCTCTCCCAGCGCTGTCCGTACTCCACCTCCCTGTGGGGAATAACGTACAGCGCTGGGAGCCGCGCTCCCAGCGCTGGGGCTTTGACCACACTGGCGCTTTGCAGCGCCGCAATTTGCAGCGCTGGAGAGGGTGTGTTTTGACACCCTGCTGCAGCGCTGCAAATTTGCAAGTGTAGCCAAGGCCTATAACTTATTTATACTAGTTTACCATCACCTAAATGCAGAATTTGAATTTAGGGGATCTAGAGAGAATGCTGTCCTTTTTCCTTAAAATACAGTAGTTGAATGTAAAGTGGACAAACGGACATGAGAATTTGTTTGTTTAAACATGTATCATTCCAGTTGTACCAAAAGAGTGTAAATATGAGCCTTTGCAGCTCCCAATGACCCACAAAATGTGAAACTACATGTGACACTGACCCTGAGACCATGACACTCATTAAGACATGTTCAAGCTCCATCAGTTCTGAACACTCTTGAACTTTGGAGATGTTTGGATTTGGATTGGATTTAAGATGGACCTGAATGAGAACACAATATCTGTATGATATGACTCGTGGGGGGTGGAGGGATTTTTGTCTCCAGATATGAACTTCACACCATGGTTTCCTGCCATACAACATGGATACATCACTTCCCAATTCCGCATTCCTGCTCTGCCCTTGTCTCTTCCTCCTGTTGTCCCTCATCCTGCTCCCCTTCAACTTTCAGTCCATTGCACAAGGGGACCTCTAGAGAACTTTTCAAAACACTAGGTCTGGCTTTCCCTTAAGTCCATTCTACTCGGCCTGTAATGGGGCAGATATGAGAGCAAACTGGCCAGAACACCCATCAGAGCACCCCCATCGCACCAGAGATATAGGGGTGGACATTTTATATTAGAATCTATTCCTTGTATGAGATTTAGTGTTACAGATGAACAAGTGAAACCTCACGGTAAGTGTAGCAGGGTTAGACGCTACCGTACTTTGTTATATGCAATTCAATGTCCAGTTTGGTGAATAGTTTTCCTAGCTGCTTCTTGTTATGCTGCTAAAGTGGAATATGGGGCCCTTAAGGCCTTTCGAGTCCAGTTATATTGTTCTTTAGTATAGAAAAGAATAAACTTCCAGTGTTTTGTGTCTCCACACACATGCACACAATTGGCATTCTGTAGGGATAGAGACAACATTGTTCATCTATTGTAAATTAATATAGACTAAATGAATGGAATTTAATGCTGGATTTTCATGAAGCACAATGACCAAATAGCTGCCTTTCTAACAAATATTGTGGCAATAAGTGAGAAAGCATCTAGTGCCTTTCCCACAGATTTCCCACAAGGAATTGGGGAAATGAAGTGGAGATGATTTATTGCTCTTTGTTGTATTCAAAGCATAATCTTGGGAGGGGGGCGGGTGGGGGAGTCGTCAATTGCTCAAAATGCTGAGTGAGCCAATATTTTAGAGATAGTTAACTCAATACAAACATTCCACAAACAGTTGATTAAATGAAAAGCAACACTAAATAACACTCTATCTATAGTTCATATTTCATTCTTTGTGCAGACCTGGCCTGAGGCTTTTTTTTAAAAAGCACCAGATGTTTCTTTGAGAAATGTATTTGCCTTTGTGTGATGACAGATGCTCTTTGAAATCGCAAAGTATGTAATAGCAGAGTTTGCCATTTGAAATCAGGAAATTCAATTTGTTTTCTCAGAGGCATGACTGAAGGGTAAAATCTAGCAAGAATTGCTATATAAACTAATGCTTTTTAATATTCTATACTAGACCTGCTACTCTGACCCTCATCTCCAATGCAGTTCCCAGACACAAATGGGAAAATCAATTTCCAAATGCAAGAGGCCACTGCCAATGGGAACTTTCCTCTGCTCCTGCCTAGTATGTTGTTTTTTCTTAGATGTAAGTTTACCTTTCATATTAGTCACTTCACATGACCTTTTTTATAAGCCTATCACACTGCTCATGGGAAGAAAATACACTCACCATGAGGCAATCTAATTTGACAAACATACTACATTAAATATACTCTTAATATCTTTAGAGTAGTGACTTAAGTCACTGTACAGCTGAAGACAATATCAAATAAAGGGTATTTGCCTAACTCAAACAAAATGGATTTGTCTTAAATTTTTCAAACAATCAGTCGCCATTAGACTAAGCTCAATATGTGAAGTTATAGTTGCCTCTGCCCAGTTAAAGTGCATGAGAAAGTGATGAGTGCTCAGAAACGGGGGTTTTGATTGGGGGTTTGAGGTAGCGCTGTGCCAAACTCCTTCCATCAAACAAGACAAAATTAGACATGTTTCAGCTTCTGTTACAACCCCAAAACTTGTACCAGCTTCATGGTAAAGCTTGTTGAGGTTCAAAAACTGGCAGATTTTCATGCAAACTGGGCTAATTAATGGTTTGGAGGTGGAAACCATGTAAAACTCAGTGGCTTTGGCTGAAGCCTAAGTATAATTCTAGGGGTATGAGCCCTTGAGAGGGGAAACCAGAGTTTTGAAAACTGTAATATACCCTAGAAATGGTAGATACGTCTGAATGTGCAGGATGTAATCTGCTTCTTATTGAATCAATGGAGTTGATTCAGCTGATAGCCATTAACAGATAAATCTACAGGTTTTCAGTGAATATATGAAGGTTCTATTTTAATCTAATGAAGGCCTTCGTGTTCAGAGTTTGTTTGGAATCAGCACTGAACAAATCTGATCCTTATCTGAAATTTTATCCAAACTTATCTAACCCACTTTTGTTTGGAAATTGCTTTCTTGCAAGATCTCTGGCACCTCCTTGTCCTACATAGAAATACCGTGAGAAAAGCATTTCCTGTAGTATCAGCATGTCTCCTTCTAGATTGGCAGAAACAAGTTAGTGCTGAGGGACACACTCATTTAGAAGTAGGGCTTTTTTCATGAACTTCTAAACTATTTTTTTAAAGGGTTGAAAAGGTCAGGCAAAATTCCAGCCCAGTTCTTTCTATATTCATAACAATTTACAATGTTTAGACCAAGAACTCAAAGTCTTGGATTTTTCTGTTGGTTTGAATGGACATGGACAAAAAACTGCTAACCCACTTATACCAGTATGAATAACAGTGGAAATATCCCTGCTTTACATTGTTGTGAGGGGAAACTCTGGCCCAGTCAGCACAAATACAAAAGGCATCATTCTAATCTCACACCAGTAGATTGAGACCAACTGCTATTAAGTCAATTGAGTTTACATCAATCCAAAACTAGTATGAAGGAGCTAGTAGTCAGGCCCAGTGAGACTGTATTATCCCACAATGGTGCTCATTGTGCTGGAATTTCCTCAACACAATTTCCCAGTGGTTCTTCTGATGCTTAAAGGTAAGTAATTTTCAGTAGGTATGCAGAAACATAATGGCCATTACTGACAGAGCATACATCTAGCTAGATTGTTTTAGGAAGAGGCTATAGCTTTCTTAGCTCTGCATAAATAGTATACACGGAGAACCTCTTGTTGTCACTGCTGCACTCTGTGCAAACTTCACACCTGCACTACTTCCATTAAGACATCATTGTTCAAACTTTATTTTTACATTATTAGTAGTGTTCATAAAACTTTCATTCCCTTCTCCACTTAGAAATTATCCACTGTACAATTTTAAGTGGCTTGTTGATTACTGACACCTTCCATGGTTTTTTAAAAAAATAAAAAACAAAAAAACAAACAATTGGAGATATGTCAGGATTTTTTTCCCACCTCCACACCCAGACACACCCCTTCAGTTGTGGCTTTTAGATCACCACGCCTCTGATCTCATCATGTGGGAATTTGTTCCCTGTGTCTAGAAGTGCTGTGCCAAATCGCACCTTTTGTCTTCCTTCATTTCAAAACACACCTTTTCCCAAAGGACACAGGCAAATCCATCTAAAATGATGAAACATTCTTTTACCATGGTTTAAAAGTGGCACTAAGTCATTGGAAAGACTACTTTAGAAATATTTACTGAGTCTCCACCATGGGTATGTTCTTAAAAGTGACCTGCTGGAAGACTGGATGGAAAATGTTAGGTTTGTTGATAATTTTTTGCAGGATTGGGGTCTTAGTCACCTGTTTTGTTTTCCAAGTGTGCTGAGTTCCCTTCATTTTTCTCTGAGAAACACAAAATGCAAAAAAGAAGATCAGGTACCGAACTTTCTACTTCTCAGTTTAGGTCTCAATTCAGCAAGGTACTTAATGTGCCTAATTTTAAGCACCTGGGAGGCAATTTTCAAAGGTACAATGGGGAATTAGGCATCTAATTCCCACTAATTTCTAATATTAGCTGGGTGCTAATTCTTCTTTGTGTCTGAGAATATCCCCTGTGAATATTCCCACTGAAGTCTATAAGTGAAATCTTGACCCCATTCAAGTCTGTGGGAAAGCTGCCATTGACTTTGCCTGATATGCATAGCATTAAGTACACAAGTAGTCATATGTTCGAGTACCTTGCTGAACTGGGGCCTGTATGAAGCCCCCACCTCACTCCCAGGCCTTTAGATCATCCTGACACCAAGACAGACCTCTGCAATAGCTAACTTTTCTAGTTTGCTGACCAAACTGAAAATATTTTTTTAATTGTTTCAGATCAACTCAAAACAAATTTTCTTTTAATCTTTCTGTGAACTCAAAAAGTTGAAATTTTTGGGGGGGTTTTAAACATTTGGGGTTTTAAACCTCACTTGAGGTTTTAAACATTTGTTTAACTGAAATTTTGTTCTTTAAATTGAAACACATGTTTAGTAAATGTCCCGAAAGATTAGGGTGGTGTGGGTTTTTTTTTCTGAATCTTTTTCTCAGGCAAAACAATTCAGAGAATTCAACAGAAATATGCAAAATATTTCCACCCCAAATCTGCATTTATCACCAACAAAAAAAATTTCTTCTGAAAAACTTCACCATTCTCTTCACCCAGGCCTCATGTCTTCATACTGCCAGGCCAGCTTCTATAACTTTTTTTTAATATATAAACATATATATACTTGGAGCTTTCAAACTGTCTGGTATCTGTTTTTTAGTCTTTTGATACTATGTTTAAAAACAAAATCATCTATTGGCTTGCAGTAGCCATCATGTAGATGACTATGAAGCATCAGCATAGAACAGATGTGCATAAAATTGTTGCCAAATGCTCTTAGTATCTTTTTAAAAAGATAAACACAAACTGTACATAGTATGACTTCTCAACATGTCTTTAATTACATACTTAACAAACTCCAAATAATACAGTGCAATGGATTCTTCTAAAATTCTGAGTTCCTTTCAATGCCAGGTATAGAGGATTCATAGGGAGTGGGTGGTCTAAGCTAATTGTCTTTTGTCCTGCCTAATGTCTTGAAATGTGAATAGATCTGTGTTTCGCCACTGAGTCAGTGCGACAATGATCTATTATCAAATAATTCACAGTGCAAATTGAGGGTGATGGTGGGATGTAACATGAATGAACGTATTTTTGTGCAAGGGTGACTAATGAAATTAGAGACTACTTATAGTGAGTGCTACACATATTGCTCTTGGGGTGGTCAGAACAGGAAATGCTTTGGGCTACATTCTGCAGAAATAGCCCTCATGAAACACAGCATGGCATGCCTGTCTTTGGCAGCATAGTTGCTGAAAGGATTATAATAAATGACTGTTATAGATGACTTGGTGGGCCGGTCCTGATTCCACATGCTACTCCTGTTGATGTCCTAATTTGTGGCGCATAACATGAGATATTTAACTGAATGGCAGACTCCTTCAGCAGGTATTCATATAGTCTTTTCAATAGTTCACTGTTGTACAGCATTATGCAAAAATTTAAGAATGCCAGGTTTGTCTCAGCTGGGGGTGATTTTTATTTTGTCACATTTATTAGGGCTTATGGACCAATTGGCTTTGTGTTTGGGTTTTTTTTATGTTAAAGGTTTTGGGATTTAAAGTAAATGAAAATTGCAATTCTACCAAATTCAACGGAGTGTCTTGATTTCATAGGGTATTTAGAAAATCAGGTCCTCAGTACTCTTCAGTCATGAAAGGAGAATCCGTTCTGACAAAATCTGGGAAAGCACTGGCATTCAAACAAATGTCTAGATCCAAATTAAACAGTTATTGTAACTTTCTTAGGATCACTATGGCCAGTTTACTCAACAGCAATTTTTATATTATCATTCTAATGTTTGGGAAGACATTGAAAATTAAAATCAAATCAGAGGATTTTGCTACCTCTTGTTCTAGAGACCTTGTGTCTGGGAATGTCAGACTCAAAACTAGATAGTTGTTCATCATTTTATTGTTTTCCATTCTCCTCTGTGGAGTTTCTTTTCTGGCCATCCTTATTGGGGAAACCTGGTGTGGGATAGAAATTAGTTGGACTGTAGGCAAATTGGAATGTTAATCTTCATGGAGGCCTTTTCAGTGCAATTTCCCAATACTTCTGTCATTCCAGGGTCAACATATGCAGGTGCTGTTGAGCAACAGAACAGTAGTAGCTTATAAAAAAAAAAAAGGTACACTCTAGATCTAAGGATTTTGCTATCAGCAGATCAGAATCAGTGCTTTCAGTTAGCAGTCCACAAGTCAGGCAGAGAAAATTCATAGCAGATGTTCTTTTTAAAGGCTTAAATCTCTGGAAGTAGATGTCTTTTGGACATATGATTCCAAAAGATAACCATTAGCTGTTTTTTCAAGTAATTTGTTTGAACAAGGGTACAAGTGTATTATTTCTCCAGACATTCCTCATCTGTTCTTGTATTTGGATGCACTATTTCTAGACTAGAGGGGAAAGTAACTCTTATTGACAAAACATGGAATCTTGTTTAGTCAGAGCTGTACAAATTGATCAGGGAGCCATTGCAAAAGAATCTACTTATAACCTTTGTTGCCAGCATTAACCAAGCCTATTATCAGGCATGAATCCCAAAACATTACATTTCTCAGTTGTTCTGCAGGAGGTTATCAAGTACTCAGAATGAAGACATGTTTTCAGTAGCCTCTCCAGTTCTGATGGTGCACGGGACTTAGTTTATGAAACTGGTAATGGAGCATGGAGTCTTATCTTTGGGCTATAGACCTGAATGCAGTGCAGATTAATAGAGAGAGACAGTTTCTACCATTTGATAAATGGACTATGTGAAATGATTTATTGGTGGCCTAAGTGTGCAGACCCTAGAAACCACCATCAGTTGATAGAGAACTCTTGCTGGCAAGTCTCATCAGAAGCACCACAAACTGAAAGGGCATGAAGATCTACTCTCACCTGTATAGCTGAGATGAGCGAGGGACAGAGAGGGGATATCGCTGGAGCACACTGTGCTTAGGGCTATTCTCCACTTCCCAGATCCCACAGAGGGATCCATGGGAAGCAGAAAGTAGGTTAGAGTAGAGTACCTCTAACGGACATTGAGGATCAGGTAGATTCTAGCTGCCCCAAAACTGGGATCCCAAAACTGGCTTAAAGCCATCATTAATCCCAACCCCTGGCCCATTCCAGCACCAAGTCTAAGAACCGAATAAGCGATAACTGAGTGCTACGGCCCAGATTTTTAAAGGTGTTTAGCCACTGTTGTGTTCAGTGTCATAACACCTAACTCTCATTTTCAAAAGGAATTTGGGCACTTAGGAGTCTAAATCCCAAATTCCTTGTGAAAATGAGACTTAGGCTCCTAAATCAGTTAGGTGTTGTGACACTGAGCACAGCAGTGCCTAAACACCTTTACAAATCTGGACCTGTGCATTTAATAACTTTGTAATTGACCATACCAGGCTTTCTTACAGTAGTTTTTAATTCCTCAGGTATCATTGTGATGCTGACAGCTTGAAGTTGTAAAAGGTCAGTCATTTTTGGCAACAGGAGGATGACTGAGCTCTTGGTATTACAGTCCAGCAAACTATTTTCAGTTTCCCAAATAGAGGCTTGATCCTGCAAGCCTTATCTGTATGACAGTGGGTTGTAGGATCAAACTCTAGCATCTCCAAGCCAGGCTTGTTTTTTTATACATATTTTTCAGTCTTATAGAATCAAAGATGGATAAAATTAATATGTTTGGTGGTCTAACATTAACATGAGTTTGTAAATCAGCTGTGGCTTTGATCCTCCTTGATAGTTGCTCAGGGCTCTTCATCTTTTGCTGGAAGTGCTTGGTACCTGGCAGTATCAGGCCATTTCAAAGCCACGATCAGCTAGCTGACTCCAAGATATCTTAACATGTTGGGAAGAGTCTAAGGAACCTTCCTGTTCAACTAAAACCACCAGTGGAACAGAATATGAAACACAGTTTTCAGATTGCTGGAAATCCATTTTATTCTCAAATGTTGGTTGAAAGACCTCTAGTTAAAACAAACCAGAAGCAAATCAGCTTTGACTTTTTTTTTACAGCCAAAAATCTATCTGCCTGATGGAAACTGTGCTTACTCAGGTCCTCAGTGAGTACCATGAATCAGAAAATAGACTTCACAGCTTTGCTGCTAGTTAGTAAAGCATACTCCATAAAATTTGTTGCATGTGAATGTTCTTCTTTAAAAACCAGAGCCTTTCACTGGAAGTGGATGCCCAGCTCTCTGGATCCTTTGAAAAACCCAGTCACGGTATTTAATACAATATTAGTAAGTAGTTAGTCAGTAATTGTTACCGGCTAATTACACTAATTTGAAGAGGCAGATGAGTAGAAATCCTCACAACTGGCTAATTACAGTAAATGATGTGTTATGTATTTGTAAATGATGGAATAGGATAACCTCATCAGGAAACTGAAAATGGACAAGAAATCAGTTTTAACTCAGACTTCTGAGGAAACATGTCAACATTAAAAGATCTTTTTATCTTTCATACAGTTCTGCTTCTGTTTTGTTTATGGCAATTCATTCATTCCCAAAGTTCAAGTCAGTCCCAGAACACTTGATGCATTGTCCCTCAGTTCCTTAGTGGTCCTGAATTTGTCGCACTGACCAGAAACATTTAAATATCACATTTATGCTCAAAGTTGGCAAGTGCAGCTTGAAACAATAATGCTCACATGAAACTGACTTCTATCTGGGGAAATGCTTTTCTCTCTAGAGGCAAATATAATAGATTATAACACCAAAAATCTGAGGCTTGGCAAATGGGTCAGACCCAATCAGAAGATCCTGAAATGACCCTGCAAAGGTCTCAGAAAGCACAGCTTTGTGTGTGTGTGTGAGAGAGAGAAACAAACACACACCCTCTGAATATGCTTCAATGTTTTTACTCTAAATGCCTGCTCAGATTTTGTTCTGATTGTTTTTTGGCACTTTCCCTTGGCATGAGACTATAGTCTGTCAGTGATCAAAGCAGTCATTGTTCTAGTGGAGTCAGTGATTTTAAATTACTCATCCCTTGCATATTTGTTTGTTTCTATCTTTTGCTGATAGCCCACTAAAACCCAGGATGCACTCTCCTGTGAATGTTCTGTATTTAGGTATTTCTTATGGTCTGCATTAAGTATATTCTTGCAGGGAATATTAGCCGTATGGAGTGGAAATCCATCAATCTCATGAAGAAACTTGCACAAATACAGACGGATATCATCTTCCTTTCCAAATGTAAATGGATGGACATCATACCTAATGGACTAAAGGTTAAAAATCCACTGCTATCTACATACTACACAGACCACAGTGAGAGATTATGCCGTACTCTATCTAAGAAACTGAGGAACCACCTGATCAGCATCCTATACAGCAAACAGGAAAACATCAAAAAAGAGCTCTCCAACCTAGAGACTCTCAATAACCAAACATCCATACAAACGGACTTCACTAAAATAAGACAGGAGATCTACATTACTCACTTCACCTCTCTAAAAAGGAAAAAGGACTGTAAGCTGTCTAAACTCCTACCTGCCACATGGGGCCACAACCGTGATACCCCTAACCCACCCAGCAATATCGTCAATCTATCCAGCCACACACTCAGCCCAGAAGAACAGTCTGTCCTATCTCGGGGACTCTCTTTCTGCCCTGCCACCCCCACCAACATGATACAGTTCTGCGGCGATCTGGAAGCTCTGTGCCTTTATCCTCACACACAACTATTTCAAATTTAATGACAATATATATCTCCAGATCAGTGGCACTGCTATGGGCACCCGCATGGCCCCACAATATGCCAATATTTTTATAGCCGACCTGGAACAACGCTTCCTCAGCTCCCGTCCACTCACGCCCCTTCTCTACCTATGCTACATTGATGACATCTTCATCATCTGGACCCATGGGAAGGAGACTCTGGAAAAATTCCACCATGATTTCAACAGCTTCCACCCCTCCATCAACCTCAGCCTGGACCTATCTACACGGGAGGTCCACTTCCTAGACACCACGGTGCAAATAAGTGGTGGTCACATTAACACCACCCTATACCGAAAACCTACTGACCGCTATGCCTACCTTCATGCCTCCAGCTTCCATCCCAGGCACACCACAAGATCCATTGTCTACAGCCAAGCACTGAGGTACAACCGTATCTGCTCTAACCCCGCAGACAGAGACCAACACGTAGAAAATCTCCACCAAGCATTCTCAAGACTACAATACCCGCACGAGGAAATAAGGAAACAGATCAACAGAGCCAGATGTGTACCCAGAAGCCTCCTACTGCAAGACAAACCCAAGAAAGAAACCAACAGGACTCCACTGGCCATCACATACAGTCCCCAGCTCAAACCCCTCCAACGCATCATCAGGGATCTACAACCTATCCTGGACAATGATCCCATACTTTCACAGGCCTTGGGTGGCAGGCCAGTCCTCATCCACAGACAACCTGCCAACCTGAAGCATATTCTCACCAGCAACTGCACACTGCACCATAGTAACTCTAGCTCAGGAACCAACCCATGCAACAAACCTCGATGCCAACTCTGCCCACATATCTACACCAGCAACACCATCACAGGACTGAACCAGATCAGCCACACCATCACCGGTTCATTCACCTGCACATCCACCAATGTAATATATGCCATCATATGTCAGCAATGCCCCTCTGCTATGTACATCGGCCAAACTGGACAGTCTCTAAGGAAAAGGATAAATGGACACAAATCAGACATTAGGAATGGCAATATACTAAAACCTGTAGGAGAACACTTCAACCTCCCTGGCCACACAATAGCAGATTTTAAGGTGGCCAGCCTACAGCAAAAAAACTTTAGGACCAGACTTCAAAGAGAAACTGCTGAGCTCCAGTTCATCTGAAATTTAACACCATCAGCTCAGGACTAAACAAAGACTGTGAATGGCTTGCCAATTACAGAACCAGTTTCTCCACCCTTGGTTTTCACACCTCAGCTGCTGGAACAGGGCCTCATCCTCCCTGATTGATCTAACCTCGTTATCTCTAGCTTGCTTCTTGCTTGCTTATATATACACCTGCCCTGGAAATTTCCACTGCTTGCATCCGAAGAAGTGGGTATTCACCCACGAAAGCTCATGCTGCAAAACGTCTGTTAGTCTATAAGGTGCCACAGGATTCTTTGCTGCTTGCTGGGAAGAGCTCTCCCCAATGATATCTTTTGAATCACAGATATGGCACTTTAGGGTACTGTAGGAATCTGCATTTTTGTGTAGATTAATTTAGGTTTGATCATGACTGTGCAGTAGTCAATTACAGCGTCTCTTCTATCTTTTTTGAATTATTAACATGATGATCAAGAAACTCTCTATGATACTGACGAGGGGATACTATTGTGCTTTATAAATACGTTGGGGTGGGGGTGAGGAACACCAGAGAGAGAGAACAATTTAAGCTAAAGGATAATGCTGGCGCAAGACCAAATGGGTAAAAACTGACCATAAATTAACTTAAGCAGGAAATTAGAAGGTTGCTAACCATCAGAGAAATAAGGTTCTGGAGCAGTCTCTCAGTACCAGTTGTGGGGCTAAACAACTTAATTAGTGTTAAAATAGAGCTTGATAAATTTCTGAATGGGATTTTATGATGGAGTTGCCTATGGTGTGGGGCTGGGTCTCTTCCAGTTCATGTTTTATGTTTCTAAAATCTCATACTTCAGCCATTCACCAATAGATTGGATCCCAAACTGTAGGTATTATCTTGCACATGGCACCCAACATCTGAACACCACCATAAATCAGCTGTGTTTCAATTTGGGGTACCAGTTTGGATCCATAAAATCATAGAATATCAGGGTTGGAAGGGACCTCAGGAGGTCATCTAGTCCAACCCCCTGCTCAAAGCAGGACCAATACCCAACTAAATCATCCCAGCTAGGGCTTTGTCAAGCCTGACCTTAAAAACCTCTAAGGAAGGAGATTCCACCACCTCCCTAGGTAACCTATTCCAGTCCTTCACCACCCTCCTAGTGAAAAAGTTTTTCGTAATATCCAACCTAAACCTCCCCCACTGCAACTTGAGACCATTACTCCTTGTTCTGTCATCTGCTACCACTGAGAACAGTCTAGATCCATCCTCTTTGGAACCCCCTTTCAGGTAGTTGAAAGCAGCTATCAAATCCCCCCTCATTCTTCTCTTCTGCAGATTAAACAATCCCAGTTCCCTCAGCCTCTCCTCATAAGTCATGTGCTCCAGCCCCCTAATCATTTTTGTTGCCCTCTGCTGGACTCTTTCCAATTTTTCCACATCCTTCTTGTAGTGTGGGGCCCAAAACTGGACACAGTGCTCCAGATGAGGCCTCACCAATGTTGAATAGAGGGGAATGATCATGTCCCTCGATCTGCTGGCAGTGCCCCTATTTATACAGCCCAAAATGCCGTTGGCAACAAGGGCACACTCTGACTCATATCCAGCTTCTCATCCACTGTAACCCCTAGGTCCTTTTCTGCAGAACTGCTTCCTAGCCATTCGGTCCCTAGTCTGTAACAGTGCATGGGATTCTTCCGTCCTAAGTGCAGGACTCTGCACTTGTCCTTGTTGAACCTCATCAGGTTTCTTTTGGCCCAGTCCTCTAATTTGTCTAGGTCCCTCTGTATCCTATCCCTACCCTCCAGCGTATCTACCACTCCTCCCAGTTTAGTATCAGCTGCAAACTTGCTGAGAGTGCAGTCTACGCCATCCTCCAGATCATTAATGAAATTATTGAACAAAACCGGCCCCAGGACTGACCCTTGGGGCACTCTGCTTGAAACCAGCTGCCAACTAGACATGGAGCCATTGATCACTACCCGTTGAGCCCGACGATCTAGCCAGCTTTCTATCCACCTTATAGTCCATTCATCTAGCCCTTCTTTAACTTGCTGGCAAGAATACTGTGGGAGACCGTATCAAAAGCTTTGCTAAAGTCAAGGAATAACACATCCACTGCTTTCCCCTCATCCACAGACCCAGTTATCTCCTCATAGAAGTCAATTAGGTTAGTCAGGTATGACTTGCCCTTGGGGAATCCATGCTGACTGTTCCTGATCACTTTCCTCTCCTCTAAGTGCTTCAGAATTGATTCCTTGAGGACCCGCTCCATGAGGCTGACTGGCCTGTAGTTCCCCAGATCATCCTCCTTCCCTTTTTTAAAGATGGGCACTACATTAGCCTTTTTCCAGTCATCCAGGACCTCCCCCGTTCGCCATGAGTTTTCAAAGATAATAGCCAATGGCTCTGCAATCACATTCGCCAACTCCTTTAGCACCCTCGGATGCAGTGCATCTGGCCCCATGGACTTGTGCTCGTCCAGTTTTTCTAAATAGTCCCGAACCACTTCTTTCTCCACAGAGGGCTGGTCACCTTCTCCCCATACTGTGCTGCCCAGTGCAGCAGTCTGGGAGCTGATCTTGTTTGTGAAGACAGAGGCAAAAAAATCATTGAGTATATTAGCTTTTTCCACATCCTCTGTCACTAGGTTGCCTCCCTCATTCAGTAAGGGGCCGCACTTTCCTGGATTTTCTTCTTGTTGCTAACATACCTGAAGAAACCCTTCTTGTTACTCTTAACATCTCTTGCTAGCTGCAACTCCAAGTGTGATTTGGCCTTCCTGATTTCACTCCTGCATGCCTGAGCAATATTTTTATACTCCTCTCTGTTCATTTGTCCAATCTTCACTTCTTGTAACCTTCTTTTTTGCGTTTAAGATCAGCAAGGATTTCACTCTTAAGCCAAGCTGGTCGCCTGCCATATTTACTATTCTTTCTACACATCAGGATAGTTTTTTCCTGCAATCTCAATAAGGATTCTTTAAAATACAGCCAGCTCTCCTGGACTCCTTTTCCCCTCATATCATTTTCCCAGGGGATCCTGCCCATCAGTTCCCTGAGGGAGTCAATGTCTGGTTTTCTGAAGCCCAGGGTCCATATTCTGCTGCTCTCCTTTCTTCCTTGTGTCAGGATCCTGAACTCGACCATCTCATGGTCACTGCCTCCCAGGTTCCCAACCACTTTTGCTTCCCCTACTAACTCTTCTCTGTTTGTGAGCAGCAGGTCAAGAAGAGCTCTGCCCCTAGTTGGTTCCTCCAGCACTTCCACCAGGAAATTGTCCCCTACACTTTCCAAAAACTTCCTGAATTGTCTGTGCACCGCTGTATTGCTCTCCCAGCAGATATCAGGGTGATATCTCTAGTTCTTTCTCACTCACCTACTTTCAACAACTCTGGAAGAGTTAGTACCACTGTAGACAAAATTCTGGGCTCTTGCTTCTTTCTCCTTTATTCTAACCACTATATAATCTTGCCTCTCTAAAAATGCAGTCATTGATCCAGTTTCACTGTGTTAAAACTGAAGTATGCGGTGCTGAGTCAAGCCCTGTGTAACTAGGTTACTTGGAATGTGTGCTCCTCAAAATGCATACCCCCAACTCTCATTTTTCCACCACTTAAACAGGTTAAATCATCAGGTTGGTGTCAAGATCATTAACAACTAAGAATATTCCTTTACTCTCAAAGGTCAGCATTTTGCCCATTCCAGGGAATAAGACTCAAACTGTGGATTTGGGTGTGGATGGAAGATCTATCTGTGACTCTGTCTTGTTGCCACATTGAGGAGCAATAAACTAAGAGCTTGGCTACACTGGAGAGTTGCAGCGCTGGTGGAGGCTTTCCAGCGCTGCAATTAGTAACTGTCCACACCTGCAAGGCACATCCAGCGCTGCAACTCCCTGGCTGCAGTGCTGGCTGAACACCTGGTCTGCTTGGGGTGTAGCGAGTGCAGCGCTGGTGATCCAGCACTGCTCATCAAGTGTGGACACACACCAGCGCTGTTATTGGCCTCCAGGGTATTAGCAGATATCCCAGAATGCTTTTAACTAAATGAGTCTCTTTGTTTTGTTGTGAACGCAGAGCTCTGGAGCTCTGGGAGCTGCTTATCAAACACCTCCTGTTTGCTGTGATCAATCTGTACCTGACTGTGAACAATCACAAATGAGATAACCCCTGTGAATGAGGCAGGCAGGGAGTGAGTGTTTGCTTGGCAGAAACAGCGGGGGCAGAGGGGAGAGAGGGAGTCCGTTGGATGCAGGCTGTTTGCAGTTAAGAGTAAGGGATCGGGAACATTTTCTGATTTTGCAAGGCAGGACGCTAAACACACAGTGTTGGCTCCAAAAATTCACTCTCTCTCTCTCCCATGCTCCCTGTCACACTACAGCCCCACTCCACCCCCCTCCCCTCTTTTGAAAAGCACGTTGCTGCCACTTGAATGCTGGGATAGCTGCCCATAATGCATCACTCCCAACAGTGCTGCCAATGTGGCCACACACCAACGCTGGTAGCTGTGAGTGTGGCCACACACCAACGCTGTTCCTACACAGCTGGATGACCAGCGCTGTAAACTCCCAGTGCTGCAATTCTCAAGTGTAGCCAAGCCCTAAGATGCAAAAGATTTCACAGCTCCAGAGGGGTCCAGCACCACTGAGAAAACTGCATATATTGTTAGTTTATTTAAGAAAAAGATTTCCCCTACAATATGAGGGAACAGAATTTATTTTTGCAAGGAAACTGTTTGAAAGCATGTTCATCTACCCTGTGATTCTATAGACTGTTTAAGGGTATGACAAACAGGGATCGGGAGATGGTGGGGTTAGCATGCCAGAAGTGGGAATATTGTGGGGGCTGATGTCTGTATCTCACAATATCTCGTGGAGGTGAGAGCAGAAGCTGGAAAAGGGGCTGGAGTAGCTGCCAAAGCATCCAGGATCAGGTTGGCTGCCAGGGGACAGGCAGGAACAGCTCCTCAGTCCTCTTCCTATCTTTTCACTTGGCCCGGTGACTAGCAGCATTGCTCAGGTTTGGCTGGGCCTCTACTCTGTTATGACAGGGGAGCAGCTGGGTCAAATATGAGTGGGTGAGGAGCACATGGCACTTGACAGTCGGGGTGGGGGGAGGAGGTAGTATGAAGGGATATGGAAAACCTTCCTCCTGGGAGGAGACATGCATGGTCTGTGTGAGTGCACATCTGAAGTGGGAAGGTGTGATGGTTCAGTCACAGAAATCTCCTTGGGACTGTCACCTGATGTGCTGAAATTACCTCTGAGCCCATTTTCCCTGCCAGCTTGGGACTCCAGAACCCTGTCTTGTTGAGCCAGACATGCTAGCCTGCTGTAACACAGACCCAAGGTTTGGTCCATGCCCACAAAGCTCCAGACTTAACTGAAAACAGCTCAGCAGGATAACTGTTTCCAGCACCCAGCCACCCAGTTCCCAATGGGATCCAAACCCCAAATAAACCTGTTTTACTCTGTATAAAGCTTGTACAGGGTAAGTTCATAAATTGTCCACCCTCTATAACACCGATAGAGAGAGATGCACAGCTGTTTGCTCCCCCGGGTATTAATCACTTACTCTGGGTTTAGTAATAAACAAAAGTGATTTTATTAAGTATAAAAAGTAAGATTTAAGTGGTTTCAAGTAATCACAGACAGAACAAAGTAAGTCACCAAGCAAAATACAGCAAAAACATGCAAGTCTAAGCCTAATACATTAAGAAACTGATTTCAGGAAACATCTCACCCTCCGAGATGTTCCAATAATCTTCTTTCACAGACTAGACTCCTTCCTAGTCTGGGCCAAATCCTTTCCCCTGCTACAGTCCTTGTTCATTCCAGCAGACATCTCAGGTGGTAAGCAGGGGTTTTCTTATGACTGGCAGCCTTCTTTGTCCTGCTCCACCCCTTTTTATAGCTTTGGCACAAGGCAGGAATCTTTTGTCTGTGCTTGTCCCCACCCCCGCCTCATCAATGGAAAAGTACAAGGATTAAGATGGATTCCAGTATCATGTGACATGGTCACATGTCACTGTAAGATCCCTAGTCTCCATTCCGCCTGGATTGGCCCACATGTACACAGGAAGGTTTGCAGGTAAATAAGCCATTTACAACCAATTGTCCTAGTCACTGGGAGCCATTAAGATTCTAAACCACCATTAATGGCCCACACTTTGCATAATTACAATAGGACCGCCGAGTTATACTTCATATTTCTAGCTTCAGACACAAGAATGATACATGCATACAAATAGGAGGAATATATTCAATAGTTTATAACCTTTGTTATGATACCTTACAAGGGACCTTTTGCATAAAGCATATTCCAGTTACATCATATTCACACTCATAAGCATATTTCCATAAAACATATGGAGTGCAATGGCACAGGATGCACCAATGATTATGGGTCAATTAATGAGGAGGAGTGTTAAAGGCATAAATCCTCCTTTGTTGTAGTAACAAATGTTGTCATACAATAAACGGAGTTGGATAAGTGGTTTGGTGGGTGCAGTTTTGAGGAGTACACAGTTCAATGTAGGATGCACTGTATATAGAAAGACATGGGTCTCGAGGACATACACACTAAGTATCTTGGAATAGTGCTTAGTACATTTAGGTTTCAGCATGCTCCTCAGAACCCCCATCCCCATTCGAATTGAACTTCTGCTACCTATGATTACAAAACACCATCCCTTCATTCTACAACCCACCAGATCGAAGTCTTGTTCTAGTCTACAAACCTATTTATGTAAATGTCTAATTGGGGCTTACAGACTGTCGCACATAAGTCTTTGTATAGCATGCAAGAGCGGTCCTGGAACCAACTCCCTGAAGCTACTTCTTTCTCATAGCATGATAACATACCAGCTTCCCTACTTTATTTCTAATGAACTATTACTTCCTGGCCTAAAATATATGTAATTTAGGCCTTGAGGGCTTGATCCGACTCACTCATGTCAAGGATGGGCCTCCAATTGACTTCAATGAGATCTGGATCAGACCCCGGTTCAGCAAGGTTTCTAGGAAAGTGTGTACCTTGAAACATTTGAATAGTCCCATTGATTTCAAGTGAAGCACTTACTTAATTTGCTCAAGTTTTGCTGAATCAGAGCCCTAACAAGATATGTGTCAGTGCTTTGCTATACTGGGGTCACTATGATTAAAGTAAATTCAATTTTGCTTATTTGTCAAATCAGTGAATAAAGCGGAATTTGCTACAGGTTTGACAGATTATTTTCTAGCAATATTTCATAGTGTTAATGTACCCCCGGTACTTAACAACTTGGTGAAACCCTGTATGTTCCAGAAAATAATTCTAAATTAATTTTCTATAAATAGGAACTCACCTGTACTATTGAGATGTCAGGCGAGAGCCAAAGAGTCCCTTTAGTTCCTGTATGTCCTGTAATGTGATTATTTCACTTGGTGTTTGAATTCTATTGTGTTCAAAATTGATGGACCAGATTCTGTCCCCTGCTGAATTCTTCTGGATTTCCACCAGAACAAGTGAAACAGAATTCAGGCCATACTGTTGTACAGCTGCTTTAGTCTTATTTCCAGTACCACTATAGGTAAATGCCTTATACAGGGAAAAGGAATTCAAAAGGGTTGGATTGAGTGATCTCTCAAGTCTCATTATTTTAAAGGTGCAGGCAAATATACATTTGTAAAAAACACTCATGATTCCTCCCAATTTGACTGATCAAAATCAAATCTGTTTTTTTCTCCCAGCCTTTGCTCTCATTTTACATGCATGTAAGTGAATTTGAAGTTAATGGAAATACATGTGTGTAACTGACAGCAGAATGTAGCCTCATCTCTTTTTCTGCAGCTCCTTCTCTCATAAAAATATTTTTTCTTTGATGAATTATTTAAGTGTGTGCAGATTTGTTCTTGTCAAACACAAATCTGATCATCAGCATTTGTATTATGAAATAAACTGACTGATCCAGAGTCTAACTTGAGAATTTAAACAGATGTCTATAAAACCTGGTTTGTTTTAACTCCAACACAGATATACAACTATTCATTTTGTTTAGTATATGCTCGAAGTTTTGGTATTGAAATGTCATTTTCCCCTCCACATCTCATAATCTTCATCCTGTACCTCCCTATTAAATATTAGTTCCAGCCCATGATACTCAACTTTTGCTGTTTCAATTTCCTTCATCTAACCTCAGAGGGGCTTGTCTTTCTCGCCATGGCTCTGTCTTTAAAGCCAAATTCATACTTTATATTCAGGGAGAAACTCTGATAAAACTCCTCTTGACTTCAATAGAGTCAGGATTTCACTCTCCATTTTCATTCAGGCAAATTCCCTTTGCTGGTAGATGGCACGTCGCCATGTATACTATATGTAACCTTTTACATCAGTGGCAGTCTGACTCCATAATATCTAAGAGAAGAAATCAAGTCTTGGCTCTGATATACCTCATGCTCTGCTTTTGGTTAATTGATTGATGGTATGAGACACAATCAATGTAAATCTTTTGCAAAATAATATATTTCCAAGTAGTGCTTGCTGTGCTGCTTCATAATTGCAGATCATTTGGATTATTTTCTTGAGCAATGAGAATGTAAGTAAAATAGTGTGTTTTATATGAATTTCATAAAGCAAGTGTAAATCTCAGGCAATCTTCAACTACTGCTTGTGGAACTTGTACTTCCCAGTGAACCAAGAGCAATCCTTGTTACGTTAGTGGAACTGGCTTGAGCTGCTAAGTGAAGACATTAATAATTTCCAAGCCAGTATAGATCATCAGTAATTTTGGTTTCATGAGGATGATTCTTGGATTTCATGGGTATGAAGAAAGAAAGAAACACGAATGTGAACTAAGAACAATTTAAATTTAAATTCACTGCTGACATCTCTAGCTTGCGCCTGGGTTTGGCAAACATGAAATACTTGTTACCTGAAACCTAGCAGCAGCAAGGTGTCGCACATTTACCATTAAAATTCTTCCAAATTATTAAAAGCTGCTATGATGTTGTTGGAAAATCAGGCCAGTTCCAATGGCAAAATGTAATCTTTAGGCTGAATGTATACAGTACATGCATAACACCCATTAACAATAAAAGGAGTTACTGAATGGGTACATGTTGAGGAGAAAGTAAACCCCTCTGAATACAAGCACTGGAAGGTCTTCAGTTCTCAGAATCACTGGCAATTTGACTTTACCAAACCCTTTTTCCACCCACAGTAACAGCATATAGGCAATTTCTCAAAAAAGTTGGTATCCACAAAGGTACTCTCAACAAGTACTCTGCGCTTTCTCCTGCCAATGTTTGTTTCCGCATTGATTATAAGACAGAAAGTGAGTGGGGTCAGCATTAATTTAATTCCCCTAATCTTATCAGGTTCTGAACACAGATAAATAAGCAACTCATTTTATTTCATTAAGACAATTCTTTTAATTTAATTTCATATTCAGTCTGCTCATGCAGAATAAGTGTTCCCATCCACTATGTAGTGATTACACGAAATGCTGAAGGTCACTTAGAGGTAAACTTTGAGTTTTGAACTGGATTTTATCCACCCTGCCCTATTGGACTTTTGATGAACATTGTACAATTTAAGGTTTCTTTAGATCTAGATGGGTTATGTGAGTGCCTAGATTTGGTGCATTTCAGGGGCAATGTGACTCTGAGGAATTCTACTGCAGTGAAAAGCCATAAAACCCCAAAGTACCAGCAGCCACCCTCCAAATCATAAGCTACAAAATAAGACATTAAAGCAGAGAATTTCAAATTGTGGGACATACACCCCTAAGGGGACATGGAGGAATGTCCGGGGAGGGGTCGAGAGGCAATGCCAGGTGGTTTGTACCAGCCCTGCTTGCTGGGGCCCAGGACAACTACCACAAGGGATAGGGAAGGAATACAACCTCCACCCCCTCACTCACTTCACAGGCCACACAGGCTGTAGGTCAGTGTCAACATCTGCTGGGGCCATGTCTATTCCTGCTCCCAGAAGCTTCTGTGGCCCGTGCTGGCTCCACCCCCAGAGACTGTCGCACGCACCCTCCCCAACCCTGAAAACTTGAGGGGAGGGAAAGGTGGAGGGGCAGGTATTAGCCCTGCCCTAGCAGCGTATAGCCTGGCTGCAAGGTAGAAGCAGCCCACTGCTGAGGACGCCTTGGCTGTGCCATTGGTAAGTATCTGTGTATTTGAAACTTACAGGTGTAGGTAATTTAATTAAAGTTCTGCTAAGGTCTCTGTTCAGTTTATGAGTAGGCTATCATATCAAGCATACTTTCCCATGTGTCTAGTTTTGTCTGGGTTGGGGGGGCACAACCAAAAATTGTAACTCAAAGGGGTGGCTCAGGTCAAAGTTCAAAAACCTCTGCATTAAAGATTCAGTGACACTTTTCATAAGACCAGAGAGGCTGATTCTGCTAGCGACTGGCCTAAAACTTTAGGCGGAGTGCTGTAACCCTTCTGAGTTGCTCCTTAGCAGCACACGTTATCATGAAGGGTGCTTTAAAAATTGCCTTTTTGTCTTTTGCTCTGGCTGCTGAGCTGTTCAAAGAATCCATATTGTGGCTTCAGCTGCCTTGGTCCTTCTCATTCTAGTAGGGTGTGCCAAGTGCTCCCAATGGATTCTTAAAACCACCACCACCACTACCAAACCCCTATACCTTTAACAGTTGTGAATGGTGCATACAATTAGGATGCCAGTACACTTATTGTTCTCTTTGTTCTCTCTGTCTTCTACACAGGGTGGTACCTCACTAACAGAACTGTTGTGGGTTAATCATAATGTCCTGTCCTAGTTCCAACTAAGTAAAAGATTCCATCTATGTTTAAAATTCCCATCTATACTTTTGTGTAGATATTTCTCACTTCTTGAGTCATATTGCTGTGTGCTAGTACATAGTAGTCATGGCCCATTGCAGATGTAAGTGGTGATTACTGTATATTTAATCCTTTATAAAATGCTGTGGGATCCTGGTGTTTTGAATGCAATTGTAAAGGTATCTCTATAATTACATGAGGAGCAACAAATGTTACTGAAAGTTGCCATGCAGTGTTTCAGTTCTGTGCGACGTTACATTATTTTACCAGGTACTACTGGTGATCAAAGTGAAATCTTCATGGTCTGAGGGATAGGATTAGCACCAAGTTAACAAAAAAACATCTCGTAGGCTATGTTAAACCAGGACAGCTGATACAGCTGCAGGATATGAAATAGACAGACAGATGTCATGGATCTCTGTTAAAAGAGCAATTTAATACTTTATTTTTTGTGGTCCTCTAACAGTTGTCACCTCCCCACCCCAACCCCATTCTCTGGCTCCTATGCTGTGCTTTGCAGGTATTGCTAACTGTAAAGGAGCAGACCCTCATCTGGTGTTAATTGTCATAGCTCTATTGAATTTAATAGTCCTATGACAATTAGCACCAGATGAGGGTCTCTCCTTCCCCCCCAAACAGAGAGAGGACTAACTGTTGTGATGCTACCAGGCATAGACATCTCTCACTCTCAGTATGTATAATTCTATGATAATAATGTGCTTGAGTCAATGATTTTTAGTAGGTTTTTTATGTACCTCCCCTTGTCTAGACAGCACAAAATGGAAGGGCTATTTAAACCCGCATGCCTAAGTCAAACTCTAGCTATGGAGGGCAGGGGGATATTTTTCTGGGGGTAGGTTATCCAATAACTACTTACTTGGGGGGAGGGATATCTCAGTGGTTTGAGCATTGGCCTGCTAAACCAAGGGTTGTGAGTTCAATCCTTGAGGGGGCCGCTTAGGGATCTGGGGTAAAATCAGTAATTGGTCTTGCTAGTGAGAGTCCCTTCCAGTTCTAGGAGATGGCTATATCTCCATTATTACAGCTGAATCTCTTCAGAAGCACTTGATACTAGGCACCATTGGTGATAGGGTACTGGACTAGATGTACCACTGGTCTGATCCAGTATGGTGATTCAAATGTTCCTAGATATATTTGGAAAGATTATCTTGAAAATCAGCCTGTTTGTCTGACCAGGTTCTTATGATGTACCTGTTATGGCAGACATCATCAGCTGGAACTGTTATATATCATCATTAAAGATATTTTTAAAAGTGTGTAAGCAGATCTTCAGTCTTGGGAAGACATGCCATGTTGTTGCACAAGATTCTAAGTGGAAGCAGTGGTCTTTTGAGTAGCTGCTGTGTGAGCAGCAGGAGAGGTTGCTCTCAGCTTTGAGTTTTAATTAGTCAATTCTTGAGATAGTTTCTCTCTGAGAAGTGGGTATTGGTGCTGGCTTTAGATTCCCAAAAGAAGGGATTTCCTGCATGCTGTTTGACCATCTCTGTACCAGAACTGGTATTTTATTTACTCATACTCAAGTTACACCTGAATATACCCAGACTCCATGGAAATCTAACCTGCAAGACCTGAGATATCTGCCACTATTCTGCAGAGAGATGATGCTGGTGTCCAAATAGGACATTGGTGTCAGAAGAAGGGACAGTAGAATCAGCCACTCTTTACCTGAGCATCTAATCAGCCCTTAAATTTATTTATGCAAACTAGCTAATTATAAAGGAAAGTGTCTTTGATAAGAAAATAGACCTAATTCATAGGCAATATGTAGTGATAAGTTTCACGTTGAGTGGATATAATGAAGTTAATAGTCTGTTGCGCAGGAGTCTAAGACGGTTAATTTCTTTGGCAAGAAGCCAGAAGAAAGTGCAAGTTAAAGTAGTTGTATTTTCTTACATCCTCCTTTTAGTTGCTTTTCCTGTTACACCAAGTAGCTGGGAGAGAGAAATGTATGAGTTACACCTGTCTAATTTTAAACTTAGTGGGACACATTCAGAGGATAAGGGTAGGAGAAGAAATTGCATATCAGAAATTGGAATTGAGACTAGTCTGATGTATGCTGAGAGGTTAGAAGAATGTGTAAATTACACAAACTTGGAGTCCTTTAGACTCACCTAAGAACTTGGCTCAGTCTTCAGAGTGCAAGAACTAAACAAAGAAATCATGAGCTATGTACAGTGCTTCCTCTTAATGCAATTACAGTCTCTCAGGCTATGTGGAAATTGTTAGTTTTTAAAGATCAGCTTGCATTTAATTATGCCAATAAACTCTGCAGGCCTATCTATCTATTAGAGAAAACATTGTTGCCATTGTTTCTAATATAATGTTTTAAATGTACTTAAAGGACAGACAAAAAAGAGTTAAAGCTATTGTTCTCCAAGCAGGGCTTAGATTGGGATGAAAAATAAATGCTAAATCTGCCAGTGGCTGAGAATGGATTTTTCACTAGCCTGACATACAGTTTTGCTTTTTTTTTTTGCCAAGCTACAACAACAAAAACTAGCCACATAAATAACTCATACTAACAGTATGGGGCACATTCCCATGTGCATGTTATGGCCATTGATTGGGCCCTTTAAAGCTCAGGGCTGTAGTTGCAGGTCACACAACTAAGAGTAAACATGCAACATACTGGAAAGCCAGATATAAGGCTTCCTGCCTCTGGAGACCCAGGGTCAAGGAAGACCCAGGGTCAAGGAAGCCCTAGTGTGGGCCTCTCCATATTAGCCAGGGCGGGCTATCAAAGAGGAAGGGTGTGTTCCCTCCCTTCCCAGCAGGTGGAATCTGGGGAAGCCTCAGGAGATTAGTACCAGGATTTTGAGTTCATTTGCTTTTTGTTTTGCCATTCCTGTTTGAAAGTAAAGCCAGCCCTGAGGAAAGGGTCTTGGACTGAATGGCTGTTGGGAGCTTTAGTCTAACTTCCCCAGCTGGTGAGCTGGAACACTGGCTTTCAAGTTGTGACTTGTCTTTTTGAGTCACTCTGACTTCCCTTTTATATTATCCTAAGACAGGGATCGGCAACCTTTGGCAAGTAGCCTGCCAGGGCTGGTTTGTTTACCTGCCATGTCCGCAGGTTTGGCCGATCGCAGCTCCCACTAGCCGTGGTTTGCGGCTCCACGCCAATGGGGGTGCGGAGGGAAGCAGTGGCCATCCCATCCCTCGGCCTGCGCTGCTTCCCACAGCTCCCATTGGCCTGGAGCGGCGAACCGCAGCCATTGGGAGCCACGATCTGCCGAACCTGCGGACACGGCAGGTAAACAAACCGGCCCGGCCCACCAGGGTGCTTACCCTGGCAGACCGCATGCCAAAGGTTGCCAGTCTCTGTCCTAAGATTTCCTTTTCCCTATCTCCCTTGCATTATCTGTTTTTCCTTTCTCTCTCTCTCTCTCCCTTGCTCTCTCCTTTTCTCTCATTGAAAAATAGAATATTCTTTCCTCTCATTTCTGTCTCTTGTTTTGTTTCCCCCATACTCCATCCTCTCTGATCATCTTTCTCCATTTTTTTTATCCATTAGCTGTATCCATCCCTTTAAGCCTCTCCTTATCTTCCACCTTCCATTCTTTCATGGCTCCTCCAGCCTGCGCTTTTGAAATAGGCCTCTAAACCCAGGAGTCCTTCAGGCTGCCGACCTCACCATGTTATCCCTACTTGCTCTTTATGATCCACAGGGTTGGGGATAGGGATGGGGAGAGAGGTTATTTGAATTGCCTCAGAATGTTCTTGAGATTTCTCTGCCTTCAAGAACAACTACAGCATATTCAATTGTGCTTCTAAGGCCTGATCCAAAGCCCTCTAAAGTCAGTGAGAGCCTCTCCATTGATTTCAACGTGCTTGGATCAGACCCTGCAAAGAACATAACTTTTTCAATTTGATCTAAAATATTAAAAATCTGTTACTTCATAACAATCTTAAGATTTTGCCGTTTGAACAATATATTGTTCCCATATATCCTCCAACCAGACTGCATTTTGCAGTAATTAACGCATACTGCCCAACAGCTTGCAAATGGTCTTACTGAGCATGGAATCTGTAGTTGAGTGTTTCGTTAAAGCTTCAGGAAAGAATGTTACTGAAGGGAACCTCTTCAAAGTTGAGTCATTGGAAGCTTATTCTGTTTGACACTGGTAAAAGGCAAAAGCCCCTACTTAAAATAAAATGACAACTGTATATATAAGCAGATCCTAGTTACTTTAAT